>NC_046312.1:83766205-84391205 GCF_009819535.1 Lacerta agilis
ACTTACTAAACCAACGCCATTAGCTGCTGCTGTTGGCAAATGTAATGTTCAACAAAACAGTGTGAGGACACAATGCTAGTTGTGCTACATATTACTGAAGGAGAGACGTGTCTTTTAACTGAAATAAAACCCCTCATCTTGTTGTTATCCCACAGGCATCTGGGTGACCACTGTGAGAACAGGATGCTGGACTAGATGAGCCATTGACCTGATCCAGCGGGCTGCTCTTGTGTTCTTATTTTGAATGCTTCAGTGCTAGGTCTCCAGCTTGTTGAGATCACTTTATCTCTTTGGAAATCTCCTCACTCAAGCTCCATAAGCTGCATTTTTGCAGTGTTTCTGAAAGGAGGCAGCAATCGCCTCCTTCCGTATGAAATGTACACCTAAAGATTCCTCCAGCCATAGAGGTCTATGCTCAAGACTTCAGGGCCAAACTGTGATATTGGGTGACATTCAGCAGCTATTTCCTTTGGGAGGGAAGGCTCCCATTGGCACAGGAGAAAATGCTTTAATTCTCCCTCTCAGTTTCCTGCAGTTCTGATGCTGGTCTGATCTCCTTTGCCTGATTTCTATATTGGGGGGAGGGGGGATGCAAAAAAATGTTGATTGCATTCCTGCAGGTCATGTGTACTTTGGCCCTTAAGATGTGCCGTGCTGTATTGGCTGAAGGCCCACCCTGTCCACCAATCTTCTCAAGAATCCCAACCCCATTAGCAGCGGAGACACCAACTTCAGGTTTGAACTCAAGCTGCGCTGAGTTTCCAGCAGGATACTAGCCAATGTAAGTGGGGCTTCAAGTCTTGATGATGACTTTAAGGCCCACTTGGACTAGCTACACATTGGAGCTCCCGATGTTCTGAAACACAGTCAATCCCAGCAGAGCCTTAAGTCACCACTGATCAGCTGATTGATGCCGGCATTAAACCCTGCTTTCAGCTGGGATCAGGTCCACTTGGATGCTCCTACTGGGAGCTCAGGAACTTTGTGAATACAGAAGTCTGGAAATCTGGGAATAGAGATTGCCTGAAGCCTAGGCTAGATGGGTAATTGGGTAATTGAACAGTTGATTCCTGGTGATACATGTTGCCAAGTGTTTAGCAGGATGCTTGTGGAGAAGGAAGTCTTTATTTGTGGAACAGGTGAAGTACCAGCTGATGAATGTTTGTGGTTGGATGACTAATGAACATTGAGGTTTCTGAGGTTTGTGACTCAACAGCATGACACACGTAATGATTACATCTCTTACTGAACCATCTTTTGTTATTCTGACGGCTTCTAGACCACACACAGTCCCTCATCAGAAAAGGAGGTACAGAGCAAAAATAATATTTGACTTGCATGTGATATCAGGATGGATGTGTGTATAAACACACACACACACTTAATTTTGATTTGCCCAAGGTAAAACAGTTTCAAATCTCCCCACTGGCTCTTTCTTGAGGGGCGGTGTCTCAGAGTGATCAAGATACATAAGAACACCCAGCCTCTTTTATTTTTGCACTTATATTTTAAGTATCATTGTGAGGAACTAATAAACATTAGATGTGGAGAAAATATGACTGAATTATGAATATTGCTATAGGGGGGAAAGAATGAAACATTGTTTGCCCACAGCTGTTCCTTCCTCTATGTCAGATTTCTACATGCAACGACCGAGTTTCTCACCTTTTGTGTGAGGGCATGGGGCCTATGAGTTCAAACATACTTTGCCCTGTCCATACAGTATTACATGTGTCCTCTTACTTTGTAGAGCAGGAGTAGCCAACATAGTGCCTTTGAGAGGTTATTGGACCACAACTTCTGTGGGATGTAATCCACTGAGAGCTGTCAAGTGCAACATTCCTTGTTTTCCTAGAGTGGACATGTAAGGGAATGTTTGGTTCAGCCAGTTGAAACTTCCTGTTCCTCCTGGAGGACATTCCATGCATGTGACTAGTGGGTGGGCATGACCTTTCCAGACTTGGTAAAAGGACAAGACATGCTGCCTCACCTCTCTGCGCCCCCTCTCTCTTTTCCATCTTCCTTTCATCCTGCAAACTTCCCAGACTGCTAACTGCAGTCATTAGGTCAACCCACATATGGGGTGAACCTGTTTGTATATGCTTGTAACTTTAAGCCTTAAGCCTGCCTTCAGGGATCACACTGTGCTCTGCCTGATCGTGAGTAAACTTTCTTTTTATTGCTTATGAATAAGACTCTGGTGTCTTTATTATTTTAGGAGGGATTCAAGGGGTCTTACCAGGATAATAGTAGAACACATTGCAATGTGGACAAGCCAGATTGAATTGCATATTGTCTTAAGAAACTCACATGAGTTTGCAACTAGTTTTCTGCTGTGTAAAGGGGAATGCACTCTGCTAAGTAAAGGAACTTGCTAGCGCAAGTTAGGAAAGATATTAATAAACAATATATCTTCTCCTGCCACCCTGAACATTCCCACAACTTCCATCATTCCTGATGACTGGCCCTGCTGCTTAGGACCACTTGGAGCTATAGACCAAGAGCATTTGGAGAGCATCGTGTTGGCTACTCCTGGCATAGGCAATACAATATCTGAGTGAAAGCACAGCAATACCTGTAGAGTTGATAATGATAACTCATTCCTTGGAAGACCACACACATGGAAAGTCAGTGTATTAAGTAACCTAATTTGCTTCCTACTTGCAGCCTGATCTTATGCATGTTTATCTTCCTGGCATCATCATATGAGCACCAGTATGTACAGTTTGTAACCCCCTAATGGCCATAAAAGGGGCTTATAATTCCTACTACCTGGGTTACTATTGCAATCCAACTTCCATGCAGTATCTCTAACCTCACAGCATGTTGCAAATGGCTCCTAAGTACCTCCCCCAAAGCATCCATTTCAACTGTTTGTAAATGTGTCAGGTTCTGGACCAGTTTTTCATTACCTCCGGCTACATGTATTCTTTTTTCTTATTTCTCCAATGAGAGGGATTCTACCCAGGAGACTGGGATTTCCTCTTTTCCTCACCAGCCAACATTGTGGAGACAATATCTGGAGCCCCCTCTCTTCCTCATTAGCGAGGGCTGAAGCAATTAAATTGCAGGATGGAAAGGTTCTGTCATGAAGGGTTTTGTCAGAATACATGGATGGGGAGAAAAATGCCTTGAAACCACAGCAAAACAAATCGCAGCTTGCTAGTATGCTGAAGTAAATGCCTTTATACCATCGTGAGGAGAATCCCAAGGCGCGTGCTTCCCCTCCCTGCTCCAGATACACTAATAGAACAATTACAAGATAAATATATTCCAAACACACATAAGTTAAGTGGCACAGTTTCACCAGGGCACCAGCCCAGGCAGAGTCTTTTTAAGTCTATGAGCAAAAGGAGGGCACCAATCCTTTTTCGGTGATCTAGAGCTGGTTGCTGGATCCCGCCCCACCGCCCCCGCCATGCTTGTTGGGCTTATGGTCCGCTCATAGCAACAAGTTCATCTCCCTGTGACTTCGAACCTCCTCTTCCTCCTCTGAGCATGAGGAATCTGGGCTGTAGCTGAAGGTGTCAGCACTGTGGCGCAGGAACTGTGTGCCAGCACTGTGGCTACTGCATTCATCGCCACCGCTCTCCTCTTCCTCCTCCTGCCCTCGCCCTTCTCCGGACAGCAGTTTCTCGGAGGCCTTGCTCACGCCCCTCTGTTTCTCAGCCTCAGCTTGTGACACCTGCTCTTTGGCCTTCCGGCTGCGTTTCCACTTCATCCTGCGGTTCTGAAACCAGATTTTCACCTGTGTGAGATGGACAGACAGACAGTGACAGGTACTTTGTTGGGAGGAGATTTCTTCCAACACTCTGGCATTTCCATCCTTCTGTCCTAACCTTAAGACCCCAGGATCAGCCTTTTTCTCAACCTGGTTGCCCTCCAGGTGTTTTGGACTGCAACTTCCATCAGCTCCAGCCAGCGTGGTCAGGGATGATGGGGTTGCAGCCCAAAAACATCTGGAGAGCATCAAGGTGATGAAGACTGCTCTAGATATCCCCATTGTCTGTGTCACTGTGCCTTCTACTGTTCTCCATACGTGGAACCATCCCTTGGTTTCACCTGAACCAGATTTACGGTACTCCAATGCTATAAGCTATGATTGATCACCTCCTTTTTTTGATAACAATCTACCTATTTTTGCTACACTGCACAGGAGCTACTTCCTTTCTGTACATTTGTGTAGCCCATCAACATTCGCCACAAGATTTCCTGCAGTTTTCATCTGGAAATTTGTAAAGCTACAGGCCTTTCCTTTCCAGTGTTTATGCACTAAGTAGTACAAAATGTACAGTATGTGATATACACCTAAATACATCACTAAGCCTAGTGTGCTCACAGTTGACATTGTTTATAGAGCCCAGAGGTTTGGTCTATCTATTTATTGCGTGATATATACCAAAAAAGACCTTTTGTAGCTTTCATTTCTCTGTGGTAATTGGTGCAAAGATCTGTATGGGAAAGTACAGTGGTACCTCGGGTTAAGAACTTAACCTGAAACTGTTCTTAACCTGAGGTACCACTTTAGCTAATGGGGCCTCCTGCTGCCGCCGCGCGATTTCTGTTCTCATCCTGAAGCAAAGTTCTTGACCCGAGGTACTATTTCTGGGATAACGGAGTCTGTAACCTGAAGCCTCCGTAACCCAAGGTACCACTGTACTGGGGGAAGAAAAGAATTCCCTTGACTGTTGCGAAGGCCATACACCCCCCACCCCCCACCCCCCGGTGATGTACCTGCGTTTCAGTTAGCATCAGAGACGTGGCCACCTCAAAGCGCTTGGGCCTTGATAAGTATTTGTTGATCTTGAACTGGTTCTCAAGTTCAAGGAGTTGCTGGCTGGTAAATGCTGTTCGGGGTCGGCGGCACTTGCCCATCAGGCCAGACTGTGGGGCAACTGAAAGGGAAAGAAAGAGTCAGGAAGAATAAACTTGACCTGGAAGGATGTTACAGGTGGCAGCTGCATAGTAAGTGCAATTTGTTTTAAACTGGTTTAATATTATATTCTAAAATGGGTGGGTAGTAAATCAGATTGTTATTATGGAAGAAGAAGGAAGAGGAAAGAGGAGGAAAAGGAGGTGGAGGTCTGGGCTGTATCCTTAGCTAGAGAAAGAGGGGGACACAATACACTTTTTTAAAAAAATTCATTGCCAACAGAAACAAAGTAAGCAGCATGTTTATGAAGCAGGTTTTAAAAAAAAAAAAACTCTACTCATGGACCATTGTATGGACAAGTAAAAAATTCCCACTCAGCCCCAAAACAGCCAGTGGACTGGGTGGGGATCAAAAATGCAGAGTGAGGGTGGAAAGTCTTAAATAGTCCCTCAGCTCCATTCTTTACACCAGCCTTAGGGTGCAACTGCACACCAAGCATCAGAGCATCACACTCCTTCCCTTGCCCAGTGGCAGACAATGCTCTCCTCACTGGGGGGGGGGGGAGATTTGCTTAAAGGTGCTTATGGGAGCACCTTTCTTCTGCAGAACAAGACACTTATTTCTGCCCAAAGAAGTGAGATCCAGTGTGGTGTTCTGGTCAGAGTGTCAATCATCTTGATAACCTTCATGTTACTAATCCAATCTGGCTACTTTATGTCATAGCAAAGCCAATTCAGAGTGAGAACAGAAATCATTGCCCTCACTCTCTAGGCAAAGACTTTCATCCCTGTTCAAAGACAGTTCTCCAAAAATCAACAAAAGACTGGTGATTTTTTTTTTTTTGCAGGGAATAGAAGTCTCTGAAAAGAAAATAGATCTTATTTTGACTCGTTCCTAGATACCACTCCTCTAATTAATTCCACTGGAAACATACAAAAATCCGATAAGGAAATAACACCTGTGGTAGTATTCCCTAACCAGCAGTGGCATTTGATGCTGTATATGAGGCCCAGCAGACGCTGTGAGGAGACATAAGCTAGACGCATGGAGCCCACTGCCTTCCCTTCAAGTAATGATTTTATTGCCTTACTGATATTAACCTGCTTGATATGTTATCAGTGCTCATTTTAACAATCACAATCAATTCCGTTGGTGAAATTAAACCTCCTTTATTAGCCTAAGGTGTATTTAATTACCTCCAGCTGTCCTAAGGTGGTGATAAAGGCAGCTTGACTCCACAGAGGCCTTAGAACGCCTATCTCACTAATGAACCTTTATCAGAGCAGCCTGCTGAATAGAGAAAGGAGGGGGGAAACTGAACAAAAGAAGCTTTGAGTTTTGAGTTTGCCCCACACAGGCAGAACAGGAAGGGTGCTGCTGATGCCCCTAATCATCATCAACTTTATGGGCTTCCACCAGAATTAGCTTTTACTGCCCTTCACTAAATAGAGAACAGACTTTCAGTGGCGGAAGACAGGTACAGAATGCCAGGAAAACATTGTGGGAATTCTATACAAACATGCAAGTTGCTTTGATCGCGGCACACATTGGAAACGAAAGAGGTGGGTTCTGAAAGGGAAACTCTCACACCCCTAAAAAGGCTTCCCATAGTGCAGGAAAAGACAATGTGCTGCCCTCCCATTGACTACAAATCCCATCATCCTTGACCATTGGTATAGCTGGCTGGGGATGATGGAATTTGTGGTCCAAAACATTTGGAGGGCCACCACATTGGCTATCCCTGTCACAGCAACATAGGAAGCTGCCTGATATTGCAAGGGACCAGTGGTCCATCAAGCTAAGTCCACACTAACTGGCAATGGTTTGCCAGAGTTTCAAAGAGGGTATATTCCCAGTCCTACCTGGAGATACTGGGAACTGAACCTGGAATCTTCTGCATGAAAAGCAGTTTCGCTACTGCTGAGCTATAGCCCTTCCCCATACTCTGTCACATATCTCCAAGCCCCAGTTATCAACAAGGTGATGCTTAATTTGCAGAAGCTGAGTTAAATGAATGCCTCCATGTAAAATAAGCTAAGCTGCCTGATCATAACCATGAAGGTATGTATGCATGGCAGTATCCAGCAAGGCATTTAATTTGGCATCCGCCTTTGGATTGCTTTGTACTTTTGAATCTTTGCTCCTAAGGATCTGTGTCATGGGGCTCCTTGCTGCTCCTGTATATGCCAAGAAGATGCTGAAATTAAGTTATGGGAACATGAGTAAGATTGCCTCCACCTAAACATTAGGAAGAACTTCCTGACAGTGAGAGCTGTTCGGCAGTGGAATTTGCTACCAAGGAGTGTTGTGGAGTCTCCTTCTTTGGAGGTCTTTAAGCAGAGGCTTGACAGCCATCTGTCAGGAATGCTTTGATGGTGTTTCCTGCTTGGCAGGGGGTTGGACTGGATGGCCCTTGTGGTCTCTTCCAACTCTATGATTCTATGATTTAATTCCTGCAGCAAACTCCTAGGTGGTTAGCAGGAGCTGTCTGGAAATTCCAAAGCATTTCAGTATTAAAATAAAGTATTTCAACAGAGTACAACATTTCAGTTTTCAGATCGACCAATCAACAAAATATAGATATTGTAGATAATTTAAGGATGACAGCCCTAATCTGGATAAAGTTAGTCATGATTAACAGCCAGCCCTATTTATGATCTTGCAAAAGCCATTTATTTCAGTGGCCTTGGACGCACCTCACCCTAGGAGTCGAGTTGTAGGTCCATTGAAACCCATTGCTTGCAGTATAACTCGCATCTTAATTAACTTGGACTGAAGCGTTTGTACATTATGTACAAATTTAAACTGAAACAAAATGTGGAAAAAACATGTTCGCATTTGAAGATGCCTATTCGAATGTCACCATGCAAAGGGAAGGTGGGATCTCAAGTCAGAGTGAAAGCCTACAAGGGCAACTGTTGTCTGAAAAAAAAATATGCCAACAATCTAGATGTGCAGATGCAAATGAGGGCAGGGGTGTCTTCCATGGATGCAGATAAGTGCATAAGATTTCCAGGAAGAGGAGAGAGTGTGTGTGTGTGTGTGTGTGTGTGTGTGTAAGTGGGTGGCAGCGGTGGGAAGTCATGTTTCACCAGGATGTCATGTTTTATTTCCTCTTGTTCATATTTTGAGCACTCGTATGAAATTAAATACACTTCCTAGGTGTTCTGCAGACTGGAGAACTGTCCAGCTTTCTTTCTCTTTATTAATTTTTCATGTTGGATAGCAGCACAGAAACATTAAGGCAATTTGAACAGACCCTTGCAAGCAGTTCGAAAGGAGCACCATCAAGCATAAGGAAAAAACAAAAACAAATGTGCCTCAGATAATGATAAAGTGGAAATGAATATTCATAAGTATTCAAAATTCACTAGAATGTCCCGTTTCACTTGTCAGTTTTCTCATATCTGTAACTTAGGCTGTGACCCTGAATACACTTACTAGAGAATAAGTATTACTGAACTCAGTAAGAGGCACTTCAGAATGAACTTTTAGATTATTTTTTAATTTTATTTTTTAATACCATGGGGTTGGGGTGCTATTTAGATTTTCAACCTCAGATGGGGGGGGGGGGTAACAAAAATGCCACAGCAAGACTCACATCTTTTCACATGGAGCCAGGATGTCAAAGATGCTCCTGTGTTCTGTTCAAACAAATGTGAATTACTACTAAGATCAAAATATTCTCCTGCTTTCCCCCTTTTATATTTGCCACTGCCCATTAACTCAGGTGCTGATGCTTCCTACTAGGAGTCCATCTGCAAACGCAAACTGTTAATACATAGACTTTCTATTGGCCCTTTGTCTGTGGAAGGAAAGAGAAACCCCTCCATATTAAAAACAAAAAACAAAAAAACACCTGCTTGCAATATGCTATTTTTATTGGAGTTCGTTGTTGTATTAAACTCCACCCCACCCCACATCTTCTTTTTTAAATAATCATCTCGATCATCTAGGCAGCTTTGTTTCTCTTTTATTTTTCAGATGTACAAACCAAAAGTATTTTAAACACAGCAAGAACGAGCATAAACAAAGGCTTTAAAAGGGGACAATTGATATTAGTAACTTGCTAAAAAATACTCCTGAAGAGTTGTAATTTTATGTTGTGAACCTCCCTGAGATCTAGGCAGGTATGCAAATTTAAACAACAACAACAACATGTTTAAAGTGTACGTTTTTCCGAAGCACCTCTGTTTGTTAGCTGTCTGCAAGTTTACAGTAGCCGCGCAGGGCAGGACACACCTTGGCATAATAATGGCTGAATGGCCTGACTGGGTGTGCGCCAACAGGATGCCAAATATGCCAGCTGGGACGCGCGATCTTCTGGAGGCTGCCCTGTCCCTGTATAAAAGAGGAGCTTGGGCTGCCTGCGATGCCATCGCTGTTTCATGGTTTTGCGCATTTGCTGTTTCGTTTTTATTTTCCCGGTTTGTTTTATTGATGAAACGTTCACCTTCATAGGGCTTGGAGAGAGCATCCCCCAGTTACCAAATGGGTGGCCTAGAGAGGGTAATCCGGGGAGGCATGTGGCGTTAACATATCAGAGTCGAAGAGCCCAGCAGATATGTTGCGGTGGAATGGTACTGGGCAATGAAACACTCATATTCCCTGAATTGGATTATCTTGCAAGATCAGAATAGGGGCGAGGACTTGCTGACAGAACAGCCCACAACATTCGGCACAGTGCTGCCAAATCGAATGAGACGGTCAGGCACGGGCTTCGCTTTACCAAGTTGTAACTCATAGAGTAGCAGAGACATCACCTTGCCGACAAAGGTCCGTATAGTTAAAGCTATGGTTTTCCCAGTAGTAATGTACGGAAGCGAGAGCTGGACCATAAAGAAGACTGATCGCGGAAGAATGGATGCTTTTGAATTATGGTGCTGGAGGAGACTCTTGAGAGTCCCGTGGACTGCAAAAAGATCAAACTTATCCATCCTTAAAGAAATCAGCCCTGAGTGCTCACTGGAAGGGCAGATCCTGAAGTTGAGGCTCCAGTACTTTGGACACCTTATGAGAAGAGAAGACTCCCTGGAAAAGACCCTGATGTTGGGAAAGATGGAGGGCAGAAGGAGAAGGGGACGACAGAGGATGAGATGGTTGGACAGTGTTCTCGAAGCCACTGGCATGAGTTTGGCCAAACTGCGGGAGGCAGTGGAGGATAGGGGTGCCTGGCGTGCTCTGGTCCATGGGGTCACGAAGAGTCGGACACGACACGACTGAACGACTGAACAACAACAATTCATAGAGCCAATCGGGCTTCACTGCTACTCTCTCCACGGAATGTATCCGAGTTGGGGATGGCGCGTGCCTTAGATGCAGATCTGGGTCTTGTTTGCTTTGAAACTGGACATTTCTGGTGCATATTTTCAGGAGAGACCTATGGATACAGGCATGCCAACAGTTTTCCCTGCTGCTAGCTCCCTAAGAGGCTGAGCAAAACAATACAGACAGAAATACATACATACATACATACATACCTATAACTACCGGTATATCAATCCAACACGAAAACTTGGGGAGTGTGTGTGTGTGTGTGTGCGCGCGCGCGCGCGTGCGTGTGTACAGCTACATGGGATTGCGCTATGGATTTGCACACGATGTTCATACTCCTTGCATGCATAGCTTCTCCTTTGGGCACTTCAAAGACAACAACAATGTGATGATATGCTCACAGTTTACGGACATCGTGTCTTCGTCGTCCCCACCCCCATCTCCTTGCCAGTCAAACACTTCTGAAAGCTGCGTTTGATTCGCTCCGGATCCTTTCGCGCTGGGAAACCACGAAAGCACAGCGGAGCGCCCTGAGGACAAACCTCCTGCGCTACGTCCTTTCCTGTTTGTGCGGGTGAGGAGGGAGGGAGCCACGCTTCAAGAATCTGCCCAAGGGGACCTTGACGGGGTCATTTTCTTAGCCAAGAAAGCCTCCTCTCCTGACGAGCAACGCGATCCATCCGATGCACATTTACTGGAGAGTAAGTCCCAGTGATTCAACCGAACCAGGGTTCACTTCCAAGAGAGAGAAATGCGCTTCGAATTTGCTTTAAAGGTCTCGCGTGCACGCAGCCACAGGCTGGCAAGTCCAGGTTGCACAATTGACGTTGACTTGGCGCTCTTGAGACAAACCTGCTTCACCTCCTTTCGTCCCCCCCCCCCCAAATCGGATTTTAGGGGATATGGGAGTGGGGGGAATTGCACTGAAAAGCCTTGGATAACAATTCCTTGAGGCTAGGTCCAGGCAAACAAATCCGAATGAGAAGGTCGCCCGGAAGACCATTCAGCAACACAAGCGACCCAGAGCCGCTTAAAAACCGCACCGGTGGCGGCGTTTATAATGAAATAATTAATATGCAGATTTTGGCCGGGGCGGCGGCGGCAGAAAGCCATCAGCTAACTGATTTGCCAGCCTCCCAAGGTCGGTTGTTGACAAGGATGCCCGTAGCTACGCAGATGACGCAGTTTAGGATGGAAATAAACTTCCCTATTTAAAATCACAATTAATGAACATATTAAATCAAGGAAGCGATTGATGGGTGCATTCAACCTTAATGTACGGAAGCCCCTAATGCAGGGACATAAATACACAGCCTCTTCAAAACCACCCACATTTTATTTCTTTTCTCTTTTTTCCCTTTGTGTTTGAGGAAGAGACACCGTTTGAGTTAGAGCCAGCACATCGTCAGAGACAGAGCTAATCCTAACTGGGGGAAAGGGGGAATCGGCGCACACGTATCTGCAGCTGAAAGTCACGTAGCTCAGTTACCCTGTTGGATATTGCTTTTTTGTATTTTGCGGTATGATGACCTGACACGGATGAAAAAAAGGTCTAGGAAGGAAGGAAGGAAGGTATATTGAGTTCAGAGGGATTTAAATGTCCTTGGAGTATTCAGAGTCTGACTAAACACCAGGAAGAACTTTGTGACAGTGGAACGGCCTCCCTTAGAATGTTGTGGACTCTCCTTCATTGATGGTAGATTTTAAATATACATGTCCACCCGGCCCGCGGGTCGGTTTAATCCGGCCCCTGTGGTAGTTTATTTCCTGGGGTAAAATCCTAAAAAAAACCTCAACAACTTCAACCCTTAAAAAAAAAAAGCTCAGCATCTTCAACCCTAAAAAAAAGGTTAACAACTTTGGTTTGCCCTTTGAAAAAAGTTTGGACACCACTGCGTGATGCCTGCTCTCCAATCTTTCCCCCGATGTTGTACAGCTCTTGAGACAGACAGATCACAGATTAAGTGTGGGACTTACTACTTACTTCTGAGCAAACGTATACAGGGTGGCCTTCCTAAGTGCCTTTACCCAGAAGCGGCAAATCTCATGGAGTTCACGAGGACCTTAGCGATGCCTGTATACGACTGCCTTTACTGCTCACACTGATGGCGTTTTCACACACGCGCACCTTGCTCCTAAGTGCAGCTTTAAATAGTGGTTTGCGTGTATGAATGAATATGCAGAATAAATGGAGTCTCCTTTCCGCGGGTAATACCCAACGGTAGTCCTAAGTAACTAACCTAACGTCCGTTGATTTCGCTAGGTATACTCCGAGTATGAATTAGTAGGATATTACCATAGGCATTCAAAGGGCAAAGAGTCGGAATGTCTTCCTGTTTGTTTCCAGGTGATGATGAACATCTCCCAATTCCATAGCTACATAATCGGGGGCAGTAAGAACCGGGCCAAGACTGAGACTCTGACCATCCTCTGAGGCAGAGGATAACCAGCGTGGGTGCCGCGGTCCGCTTATTCCCCTGACTTTCAGTTGATCGAGCGACCATCCAGGAAAGTTGTGGTTGTCCATTACGTGACCCAGTTGTCAAATGGCCCATTCACACGTGCATGGCAATCAAATCACTAGATCTCCCTGTCAAAGCTCTTTCTTCTCTTTCCCTTGTTGAGCTGTCTCCGCCCTTGCGAAGGAGACTCGCAAGCGCGGAGATATGCGCAAGGATGACCAGAGGTGGAGGCTACAGGTTGGCAAAGCGGCTCTAGAGTCGAAGATTGCCCAACTGCGCCATTGCCAGATCTCGGCGGTTCGCTCGCCCCTGAAGACTCTCTGTAGCTGGCTGGTTGGTTGGCTACCTAACCAGTCTTCCGCCGGGGTCTTCCTCCTTTAATGCAATAAGCCACAGACACTCGGCTCGCGTCGTTGACCGGCGAACGAAGCGTGAAACAAGGCTTGTCCTTGCGCGCTGGAGCAGAAACAGGTATTTGCTCCGGGAACAATTTCCTCTGATCTGAAGGGGCAGCTGCGGAATTACGCTGCCACCTCTTCCTCCAGGTCTCCAGCTCCGGGACCCTCCAACAACAACCACCCGTCACGTTCCCGCTTGAAAAGGGTGGGAACAGATGGGCCGATGAGCCCTGGCCATTAACTTTGGTTATCTTTGGTTATCTTGCATGACCAGATAGTCCAAAGCGGCATGCGCGAGATCCGGGATGCTACCCAAATGTCCAGGCAGATAAAAGTAATGCCCGAAAAAGGGACAAGAAGCCGTTCACCTTTTCATCCTGCCAAAGGGCCCATTCAGACGTGCACGGCAGGTACTTCGCTCGCTGTCACAGCTGAACGTGTGAACTGCCTCAAGCGGAAACCATTGAGTTTGAGGCGACGCCAATCAATGCTCCTGCCGGTTGCCACGTAGACACCCGTGTCGCCAACCGAGTGATGAACCTGGTTTTGTAAACTCATGACCATCTCTGTGATTTAAATCGTTGCGAATAAGAGCTGGTAGAACGAAGGAGGGCATTCGCAAGCGCCACCCTGCTAACCCGAGGATCCAGAGACCATGAAAGCAGCACAGTCACCACCACCATATCCCCGTCCCGATCAGCTCCCACAATCCAGGCGACCAAGGGCTATTGACGTCTGAGAGATTAAAGATTTGAGCTGCAGGTTTAGTGGATAGGTTCTCTTATATCGAGTTAGAAGTACAGTAAGTCCCACTGTGTTTCAGTGGAGCTTAATCTCAGAGGAGCGTGCACAAGATTTCAGCCTGACGGGGCGACCCTCAACTTCCCTACCTGGAAGAAATCCTCGATTACAGGAGACATACATTTTACGTAAACGCATATAGGATTGCACAGTTAATGTTGCTTTCTGTCTGCTGTCCGTGGCAAGGGATATAGCGAGCTACAAACACAAAGAGTTAGAACTGAGAGCAAAACCACCAGCACCACCGGCTCCCTCTCGGCATCCCAGCTCCATTGGGGCGCTCAGGTGGCATGCGCTCATCCCTTGCAGCCATATAAACCCTGTCATCTGACACCTGACTGCAACCTTTACTTCTTGTCCTGCTACAAGAATCTGGAGTATTCATGTGTGTATTTTAAAGGACACCATAAAAACACTCCAGAAAATAATATCTGAAAATGTAAAGGAATGAGATTGGGGGGGACGGGACAGGAAATCAAAGTGGTTTGATTTATCTATCTTACTATCTGAACAAAATAAAATAAAAAATTCCTTCCAGTAGCACCTTAGAGACCAACTAAGTTAGTTCTTGGTATGAGCTTTCGTGTGCATGCACACTATCTGAAGACAAATTTGAGGGGCATGGGGTTTTTTCTATGTTGAGATCGAGCACAGAATTTTAAACCATTCGCAATCATAATTAAACGCACAGCCCTAATAAATGCAGTTAAAATACAACCGTTGAAAGTGAAACAGTGTAACGTTAATATCGACCAATGTATTAATTGATGGACCTGTCAAGATGTTTTATTAATCCACTGCACAATTAATAAGGAATGCTTTTCAGTTGATAACCGATTCAGTGTTTAAACGAGGTTTATCAAGGTGTTTAGTCGTTGCTGCTGCTTTTCTTCAAACGAAATCCCCATTGCTTTTTCATTTGGCTCCTGGAGACCAGACGCTGGCAACACGTCCCCCCACCCTCGCCCCGTTCTTTACTGGTGGGCAACTTAATTTTTTTAGAACTGCGAGGATTCGATTTCTTTTGTATAGCAGACTTTCTGAAATGTGAATGATGGAACACTTCGCCTCTCAGCCAGTTAGGAAGCCTTATAAAATCGCCTAGGTTTTTAAAGAGAAGCAAGTGGTCAGATTGAAGCTGAACAGCTTTGCTATCGGCATCTTAAAAATCTCCGAAAAGGAATACGGAGTGTCTCTTCTTCGCCCCACCTCTCTTTCACACAAACTTGTTTAGATGGGTCGGTGGTGATGGCTATCCCCCCCCCCCGCATCTCGCACACTTGTAAGCTGCATTCCGAGAAAGAGAGCCTAGAAGTTGAAGAAATAGCGCAAAATAACACACGCGCAAAAGCTGCCGCTTTCTTTGTTCGCTTGTCTGCGTCGCCTGCTTCCAGCTGACAAGACAGAGACACTCTTTTTTCTCCCCCGTTGGTAACAAATTAACTGCACCAGCCCTCCGCCAGCTCCAGCCTAAGTACCCGGAGACCTTGGGCGGATTAAAGTTCAAAACCTTTTACAACTTCCCCTGCCCAGGGTCGAGTGATTGATGTGGGAAAACTTGCCGGCAGGACAGCAGGGCTCCAGAGGTGGCTTAGCTTAGCTCTGCCCCCACCCCACCCCGTCACTATGCCTTAGAGCAGAGTTTGGGTGCAATAAAATATCACAACCGCAGTTGCCTAATGCCTCTGAACAGGTGAATCCTGCCGCGGGGAAGCCTGGAGTCTTGCCCTAGTCAATGCCAGGCTCCTTCATAGCTCCCCTCTCTGTCTCCTAGGCAAAAAGGTGCTGGTGTATGAAGCACTCCCAAAGTCATATAGACTGACTGCATTCGAAGCGGTGTCTGAAGCGATTTAAGCAAAGCACATTCCATCCATCGGCAGGAATAAATGCCAAAAGCTTCGACTTCCAGTTGCCTAACTGCAGTCTTTAGGATCAAAATATTATAATGGGGGAGTAAGCCCTATTGAATTCAGTGGGGCTTGCCACTGCGTAGGCACGTCTAGGACTGCACCGCAAAATGCGCTGAGGACCAGAGAAGGCCCCTACAGAAGGCAAAGAACATTCCGTCCTCTCCAAACCAACCACTTTAAGACAGCTGGCCATTTTAATTCAGAGCAGTCAGACCTAGTTATCACAACAATAGAGGCGGGTGGTAAATCTTCCTCTGGGCACTACCAGAGAGCGAGGGCTCTCATAATTAAACACTGTCCCAGAACCACACACACACACACACACGTACGTACTTGGGGGCAGGCTCAGTAAAGTCGCCGGAAATATATGCCTAGTTCTCTCAAGCAGCAAATAGGATGGTTATGCCCAAACTTGCCTCTGGACTGTACCACTTTCAACTACCCATTCCGACAGGTACGACTGAATGCTTCTCAGGACAAGCCATTCCGGCCTTCCCATATCAAGCTAGATGTCAGGGGAAAAAGATTTTAGCCTAGCCTTCTGCTTCGAATTCTTATTTTTCTATTTGTAGAAGTGTCAGAAACAAATGACTCTCTACGAGCGCGTGAGAGAGTTCAAGGCGTTGTTGCTAATGAGGTGGTTTGCTATGTTTTTAAGGTTTTTAATAGTATTTTAAAGTAATGTCAAGTACACCTGAGTTCTCCTCCCAATTTATTATTTAATTTTATTTGTTATATTGTTTACCCTGTCTTCACCAAGAGGTTCCAGGTTAATCTTTAACAGCCTCTGAAGACTGCCTTAACCCGCCCTTTCTAAAATCTGACACAATGCTCCCTTTTCGAGAGACCAGCCTTAGGCTGCAATCATACACATTCCCCGGGGAAGAAGCCTCGTTGAATTTAATGGGGTTTACTTTCGAGTAGGGATGCGCAGGAGGAGTGCACTATTCCCTTCTTTCTTGACTGCAATTCCCTTTTTTCTTCACTTCTCCCCAAAGCAAGATTCCTGGAACCACAGTTTAAATCACTTTCATGTCTTAGGCACTTTTCCTTAACTGGGATGTAGAAGTCGTGGGACGATATTGTAGAAAAAAGCTAAGCATTAAATCTGGGAAGGCTTGCTTTGGAAATCAACCTCACTGAATGCAGTGTGGTTTGGTTTTGAGCAACAGGAACTCATAAGAGCAGGCTGAACGTCACGCTGATGGGGGCTTTGGGGGGGGGGTCACCTAGTCTAACTGCCAGCTCAAAACAGGAACCTAGAGTTAGAGCACCTCCAACAGACGGCGGAAGCCCCCACCTCGAAGACTTCACGAAGGAAAAGACCCAGTTTTCCCCTCTCCATGACAACTGGCTCCAATGTCGAATTGTCTCCAAATGTATTTTTTTCAATAACCATTTTTTAAAGCTAGGAAGAGCTAACATGTGTCATTTAGATTAGGTTGCGATGGAGGAGGATGTTAAACGCTTCAAAATATTTGTTAAGAACGTTTTATTGGGGGGGGGGCAGGAAACACAGATACCAGTCTTTTCACTAGGTAAAATTGGTCAGGAAAAAATACACCCCGAAGGTTGATACAAATATTCCGTTCTTATCACGACGTTATTGGGAGAGCACTCTAGGTTCAATAACAAATCGAGGGTACAAGTACTCCAGGCGTGCACGCAACAGGTGCGATGAATAATTTTGGTAAACTTCATGAAAAACCAGCTTACATTCCCCCCCCCCTGAAGCTAGCCTAAACTATAAACAGAATCCACGACTGTGGGCAACTCATGCCTCAAATGGTAGAGGCTGAAGCTCGGTTTTGATAAGGAGCGCGTGAGCGCAGTTGGGGACGCTGTGATAGACTTAATCCATTTGTCGAGTCCTGTAGGATCAGATCAAAGTCCCGCCGTTCAGCACCCTAAGTGCCCACAGCACTTCACCAGACGCTTCTGGGAAGGTAATCGCCTTCCAGAAAGTGTCGTTCAGAAGCATGCAGCCATCGTGACTAGGAGCCGAGGACGGACCTGCTGTCCATGAAGCTCGTATCCTTTTAACCACCTGGTAAGCCAGCGGCGAGTATCACATCTTGTGGCAGTGATTACTATCCACATCCACAATGACAGGGATTGCCATTGCACACTGTGCAATCTTTTACCTACAGTTTTTGTTTTGATGGGTGTGTGTCGTTTGTAGCCTCTTTCGCTTTTTAAATAACGTCTTCGCAAGATGCCATGCCCTTTTCTGCGCGCTCCTACTACCTGCCCAACTGAGAAGCAGAAACTGACCCCTCCAGAAGTAGAAATGGATAAAGAGGAAACGCACAGTTAAGGAAGATCGCGCTATACATCGGAATGTGATTATTTCCCCAGGCATAGCTTATTGGGCCCCACCAGTGGCCCTGGAGAGACTTGCGCCTTGCGCCCTGGGCGCATGGTGTCCTCCCGGCTACCGGAGGCTCCGGAGGTGGGGTCTTACTCACCGTGGAAGTCGGGAAAACGGGGGGCCATGATCCCCGCGCGAATCCAGTGCTCCAGCGGGACAGCCCCGGCGACGGCGGACGCCTTGAAGTGCTCCGGACCCGGCTGAGGCAGGTGGGGGAAGGCGGCGCTGTAAGCGAAAGCAGGGTGCTGGCCGGCCAGAGCAGAGATCGGGTAGAGAGGGGGCGGGTACATGGCGGGCAGGCCGCCCAGTCCCGGAGGGGGAAAGTTCAACAAGCCGGGCTTGGGGATGAAGGCGGCGGGAGGCAACGGAGCCACCATGGAGGGCGCGCATGGCGAGGGCGTCTCGTTCCGTACGCAGGAGCCCGGGCTCCCCGTCGAGCTTTCGGGGGAAGCGCTCTGCGCGGGTCGCGGGGGCTCCTCAGCCAGGAGGGCGTCTATGCGGAAGCTTTGAGATTTCTCCATGGCCTTCTGCATCATGGCCCCCGCTCCCCAGAAGCCTTTGGGGAAAGCGGCGAGCCCCTTCGGCACGCCGTCTCAAGGGCGAGATCTCCTCTCAGCGGCCAGGCAGACTCCAGGCTCCTACTCGCGCGGGGTCGGCGGCTTGGAAAGGCTTCCGCTCCTTTACACGCACCTGCTCGCCCCCTCCTCTGGAGCCACTTCTTCTCCTCTGTCGCTCCTCCTTTCCCTCCCGCCTCCGATCTCGCCTGACACGCGAGGCAATTGTTTGAAATCTCCTCCCCACCTGTCTATTGGCTCCCGGCCCTTTTGTCCATACCGCTGCGGATCAGAAGCTGCTGCCCAAGTCATGAGTGACACACTTTGGAAGGCAGTTCTGGAGTAGCATGAATAAAAGAGTAGGCTTCTTTAGAAGAGGGAGCACTCACACCCAGTGCATTTACTGCAGAACCCTTACAGAAATAGCGGTGGCTGCTTCCAGAGGATACGGTCTTGAGAACCATCGCGGCCCCTTTAACAGGGTAACATGGACATCACAATGGTTTTTCAGCTGTTCAGCCGGGAAATAGGGGCCAATCTCTACTGGTTGGCAATACATGCTGAGGACTAGTAATTTGTGGGCTTATATTTGCAAAGCTACAGTAGCCCCGCTCCCCAGCCTTCTGCAAAGCCTTTTCAGGACAGAGGCTAATTTTTTGACGTGTGGCCACAGTATTATACTCAAGAACTGTGGTTCCGGGTTGCCAAAACTAAACCGAGGGGCGCCCTTGTACCCCTGAGGAGGTCTGTACTAAAGCAAATGTTCCTTTCTAAGAGATCTCAGTCGCACGAGACCCTAATTCTGCGCATACCCATAAACCCCGGCCCTGTTCCTTCTGATGAAGAGCTCTGTTTGCCCCACCCACTCAAAAAAAATACCTACCAATTTAAACTGGTTCCACAACCACAGAGCAAAGCTTTTTACATATTTTGTTTAATTTGGTGGCAGATTAGGAACACGCAGATAACAAACTCGTGTTCTCCATTGCCTCTAGAAAACGCTCAGTTCAAGATGAAGCAGCCGGCTCCCTAATGGTCTTGACTCTCTGCGGATGCGAACTCCGGAGGAAGCAGGAAGGAGGCAGGTACTTTTTTGGGGGGGGGGACACAGCCCACTAGCCCAGTTCTGAAGTCTCAGCAGAAAAAAAGAAAGTGGATCCTTTCCCCCACTTCTGGGAGAAGAGATGTCAACTCACATGCATTTCATACTATAAAACTAAAATGTGTCTTCTATTTGCCAAGATGATTGATAGATAGTTATTCCGCGTCCAGAGTCCTTCGGGTGCCTGGTATTAAATAAAACTTTTTATTTATGTGCTGTATTACTCCGTTGGACTTGTACCCTTCCTAGAGCTCAGAACCGAAAGAAGCATTCTTCACAGCACATGCATTTTATATTGAAATGTTAAATTTACAACACATGACGCCCACAGAACCCCAATCACATAACAATAAATCAATATTAAGAATTAAATTTGTCCATGATGCCCAATGAGATTCCATTATCACTGGAATATTAATTATATGATCACCCCCTAAGTTCATATTGCCTCCGCCCCCCATATAGTTGCCACTGAAGCAGCAATATTCTGTTCTCATTGGACACAATGGCACTTACTTCCGAGTAAGCAAGATCTTAATACAATAAATCGGTGGTGAATTCCAGTGCATTGCTTTATTTCATAACTATTACTATTGATTCAATCTGTTTGCAGTTTTAACAAGGGCAGGCGTTACTTTCTTTCTAATTTTTCAGTTTTGCACAATCGCATTCTATCCAGTTTGCCGAAAGGTCTTACATTTATAGAGAGCATCGAAGAGTACTGTATATAAAATCAAGGTTTTAATCGCGGTTGCCAGCTAAACATACCAACTAGCTATCAGTTAGCAATCATTAGTCCCTGGACTCTCCCCCCAGTTTGGGGTAATAATATAGTAAATACATTGAGGTCATTGTTATATTAGGTCGTGAGCAGTCATTTTTTCCTTCTTCAAAGCCTATACTTGCCTTTTCCCCACCTATCCCCCATCTGAAATCCTGGAGTCAGTTGCGGGATGACCTATAGGTGTCCTCACCTGTTTTGTATATCAGACTTTGCAGGAAGCCCCAAACAATTCAGCTTTCTTTTGATATCCTTTCCCTTCCCTTTCTAAGTTTCTAGTGTCCTTATGTGAAGAATGCATGGAATCTTTTGGAAGAGCAATGAAGGACAGTTGAACACACTACATTTCATGTAATATTCCTTTTAAGCTCCTATCTATTGGGAGTTAAAGATTAAATATGGTGCTGCTATTCAAAAGTGGAAGTTTAATTTTATATCAATGTGTTTCATGTTTCACTCATATTGCTTCTTATTTTAACCTTATTGGCATATTCATATCGGTTGATGGTAATGTCTGAACACTTTAATACTTAGCATAATTTATTATCAGTGTTCTATGTATTGGATGCTTTTAGATGCGTAGGATATTTTATTTATCCTTCCTCTTCTTACTTTTGTAAGAATGCAAATACCTATTTCAGTAGAGTAATTTAACAATCTGTGTGCAACTTATCTTTAGAAGCTTTTAGAGACAAGATGTCTACTTTCTCATAGTAGGGTGAAAAATAAGGGGGAGAGACTGAAATGAGATCAGCAACCCTCAGTGCATCAGTCTAGCACTTGAAGGAAAGTCAATGCAGGTTTGTTCCTTAAAAAAAAAAAAAAAACATTTAGGAAACTTGGAAGTTCCTCTCACTATCTAATCTTTCCCATTGCATACACATCAGCCTCCAGTACAAAGCTGAATTTCATCCAAAACCTTCCAACATAAACTGTACACATGGCTGAAAAACCCAATTGCCACCTGCATGTTAAGGTTTTATGGGTCCACCTAAATGCTTTGTATATTCTCCCTAAAACAATAATGTGTGAAGTGACACTTAATGGATTGACAGTCGCTTAAATTTAGACCAGGAGTCTGCAAACGTTTTCAACAGGGGGCCCGCAGACCTTGGGGGGGGCCAGACTATATATTCTTTTTGGGGGGATGAACAAATTCCTATGTCCCACAAATAACCCAGAGATGCATTTTAAATAAAAGCACACAATCTACTCATGTAAAAACACCAGGCAGGCCCCACAAATAACCCAAAGATGCATTAAAAATAAAAGGACACATTCTACTCATGTAAAAACATGCTGATTCCAGGACCGTCCACAGGCCAGATTTAGAAGGCGTTTGGGCCGGATCCGTCCCCCGGGCCTTAGTTTGCCTACCCATGGTTTAGACCAGGGGTGGCCAACTCCCAAGAGACTGCGATCCACCTCATAGGGTTAAAAACTGGCAGCGATCTACCCCCCTTTTTGGGGTTCAGGTCAAAGTTGTTGAGCTTTTTTTAGGAAGGAAAGCCCTGTTTTTTTTAGGAGAGCCAGAGTTGTTGAGCTTGTTTGGGGGGGGGGCTGGTGATCTACCACAGACATCTAGTGATCTACTGGTAGATCACGATCTACCTGTTGGACGTGCCTGGTTTAGACCAACTGTATTTAGGCTTTAGATAAAGGTGGTGGATACACCTATGAATGAGTTCACAATTTCTTTAGAGATGGTCCATCCAATGAGCAAGGAGGTCTCACTTGTTCCATGCTGTTACTTCCCAGCATGTCACTGGCTGTGAAGTGCAGAATGGAAACGAACAGGAAGATGCTTGTTGAAAGGGAACAGGGAGTCATTTGGTAGAATTCAACCTACATGGTGGTGCAAAATATTTTCTATGGCCCCTCACAGTGGGAAAAATCCAAGCTGGCATTAAACCAACATTTCCCTCCCTGTCTTCTGCCACTGGCCAAGGCCATAAACATTTGGGGAAACAAGCTCTTCATAACAACAGGAATCAGACAAACAATTAATTTTGTCCTTATCTCTCCTGGGGGTAATTTAGCATTTCATATACACATTTTTTTCCTTCAAGGGAGAGAAGTGGTTGGATCAAAGGTTAATGATCCCCAGCGTCAATCTAAAGTCAACAGTTTGCTCTGCATGAAGGATCTCTCTAAACAGCAAAGGGAGGCCTTGCTGATTATGTCTCAGTGGGAAAACTGGAGAGAAAGGGAGGGGGACAGAAAATATGGAAACTGATCAGCAGCGGAGGCTGGCCCATTAGAGTGAATGGGGGAATACCCCACCAGCCTCCATCTGCCTTCAGCCATCCCCTTCCTCAACAGATAAAGTCAGAGCTTTGAGTAAGGCGTTATATGAGCCAGAAGTGGGAGGCAAAAGAAGCCAGAAGAAAAATAGCAGGCAGAGCATGATGGTTGATGTCTATTTAAATCCCGGGCTGTATCTGTGGGAGAAGCAAGACCCTCTTGGGGTGATTATGCTGTGAAACCCCTCCATCGTAGGCTCAGGTTGTATATATGCACAAATAAACGATAAAGACAATCTCTGCTGAGTCTCATTTCCAAAAGGAAAGACAAACCTTGGGTAAGTGATCCTGGGAACCCTGGAATCTTGCAGCACTGAGATATGGCAGTTTCATATAACCAGAGTTTTTTCCAGCTGGAACTCACTGGAACTCAGTTCTGGCCCCTCTCAGGTGGGTGCCATCGCCATTATAAAAGAACAAGGGAGGCATTCATGGTGAGTTCCGGCACCTCTTTTTCTAGAAAAATAGCACTGTGTATACAACACTATTAATTGGGAGGGCAGTTTGGGAGCTGGAAGATCCCTCAGGGAATCATTCACAGAGCAACTCATTCCAGTGGCCACCTGATTTCATCGCCAACATTTCTGTGTTTGACAATTAACTATAACATGCTGTCTTTCTTTAAGAGTCCAGGGCAATGGGGAGGGGTGAGTGGCAGGCACAGTCCTAAAAAGCAGAAGCTAAAGCTGGACAAGTTCATACTGTAGTATTATAAGGCTCCAAGCAACGATTAGGCAAAGCTCCCAGAAAAAAGGGTAGGCCTATGTCTACTCCTCCCATCATTCCTACTCTGCAATGCCAAACAGGGAACTCTGACAGGGTAGCCAACGTGGCGTCCTCCACTTGTCATTGGACTCTGATTCCCAGTAGCTACAGCCAATCATGGCCACTGGTCAGGAATGATGAGAGATGTAGGTCAGCAATATTTGGATGGCACCACACTAGGTATCTCTGCAGGACATTCTTTGAGCACACACATGACTATACAGTAAATCCATTGGAGATGGGTTGATTTGCATTTGCTGAGGATTAAATCTACCGCCAATGACCAGCTGCTAGGATAAGCCATAGCACAGGTCTTCCTATTTAATGTTATCAGTAGATCTGAGTCCAGGAAATCCCAGCTGGTACCAGGTGCCCTGGAAATCCCACAACCTCCTCTTGAGGTCTAGATCCTGCAGTGGAAGAGCTGGGCCTAAGACTAGGGCATGGGGTCTAGACAAGGCTCAAGACAGAATAGAAGAACTGGCTGGAAGGGGCGGGCACCAGTCAGTGATAGATGCCAGCAGCACTGATGAGTTCAGAGTCTGCAGGTCATCAATCAGACCCAAATCAGATTAAGGTGTCCAGGCTCTGATTAGCTTCATTTCCCATTGAAAGAAGGTGCGAGTCCATTGCCATCTGTCACAACTAGGCTGACAGCTCACTTGGCCAGCAGCAAGGATGCATGGGTGATTAAAGTCAGCAAAAGAGCAAGTGTAGTAGCATTTCTGCCTGCACACCCAACTTAAAGGCACGGAGAATTGGAAGAGGTTTCACCTGAATGTGAAGGCCCTGGTAATGTGGAATAATTGGCAATTTGGGAAGGTTCAAAAAGAGAAGGGTGGGTGGGGAATGATCAAGGTAAAAGTGAGTTTCCAGCTAGATACCAAAGGTTAAATAGGACACCAAAATCAGACGGAGACAAGAGGTTCCTTCTTTTGTTCTCCCATTGCTCAAGGCCATTAACAACAAAATATCTGGAAAATCTGTTAAAACGAAACTTTAAAGCCACTATAAGAGAAAACAGTTTGAGAGTAGTCATATAAAAAATGTTTACTGCTTGGTCAAACGACACCAAATTTTATACACAAAGAAAAAGACTTTTTCCTAACCCCCACTCACCTCATTGAATGGGAGAAAGAAATTAAAAAATGATGGGTGAAAAGGCATGTTGGATAGAAAATATTGTCCTGTCTCTTACCCACCTAGCACCTTTTAATATGCCACCTAGCATCTTGGCATCTTGTAATGATCTCTCTCTTGACCTTTTGCCCTTGACCCCCAGGGCCATTAAAAAGGACTACCTTTTGCTATGCACTTGAGTAAGTTTTCTCAAAAGGAAAAGTGTGGTTTTGAGCCAGGTCCTTGTGCTTGAATGAAAAATTGAGTTTAGTGCAGAATACCTGCAGCACAAGCGCTGACAGAAGTGAGACCTTGTCAGCATACAATACCTGTGCTCAGATGTCTGCACTGGTTGCTAATTCGCTACTTACTGGGCCAGGTATATTAGTATACAGTAAAGCCCTTAACAACTTGGGACCAGTTTACCTTTGAGATCAGCTTACCCATATGTGCCTACTCAACCATTTTCATCTGTAAAACTGGCACTGACACAGGTACCGCATAATAGCTATTCTGCATATGTAAGGAAACAATCTTTTAATGTGGTAGTACCTATTCTTTGGAACTCCCTGGTTATTGACATCAGGCAGGCACATTCACTGTACTGTTTTTGGTGTCTGCTGAAAACATTTTTGTTTAGACAAGGCTACCTAGCTATGTAGAGTGTTGATGTGTGTTTCCATCTGTTTTTAGTTTATCACTGATTTTAATTTTTCTTGGAATGTTTTAAATAGTTGTTTAACTGTTTTTACTGATAATTTTATTGTATTATTCTTTTTGCAAATCACTTTGAGGTTTTTTTTATTAAAAAACAAACAAACAGCATATAAATATTATGAAATTTAAAAAAAATTAAATGGGGTGGGTGGGTGGGTGGACTGATGCCGTTTCCCCTACTCTTTATCTTTGCTATGGACATGACCCCACACCCTTCTTCAGAGAAGCTTTTCATTAGCACACTTTTCCACTTGGCCTAGCAGTTCATTAAAGCCAGAGGGGTTTGTTTGAGGAGTAGCTTCATTAAATAAACAGTATCTTTGAAGAGTGGGCTGGTTGGGAGGAAACCTGCCTTGTTTACTTTCCCCATTAAGTCCGTGTGCTGGGTAGCTATTCTCCCTGCTTTGCCAAAATGGTTTGTGCTCCTCAACCACAGGCCTCCTTCCTCCTACTCCATCCTTAGCTCCTCCATATCTTCACAGCCAAGTGTCTCATACTGATTCCCTTCCATTCTTCCACCCAGGGGCGGAGCAAGGGGGGCGAGGGGGGCGGTCCACCCCGGGTACCGCCCTGGGGAGGGTGACACTCTGGGGGCAGGCCCCACCCCCGCGATCGACACCGTCGGCGCGGCAACTTTTAAAAGGCCGCACCGCACGGAAGGGGTGCCAGTCGATCGCGCCTGCCATCTTGGATGGACATGCGCATGTCCACACATGCACAGTCCACCCAGGAGGCTGCGCACGCATCGTGATGTCAGGGCGCGCACGCTGGGGAGCGCGGGGAGGGGTGTCTTGAAGTTTGCCGCCCCTGGCAGCAGAGCGGCTCGCTATGCCCCTGCTTCCACCGCTTGTTCCAGATAGAAGATCACAGTAGCAGAACTTTGGGTTGGGGGCAGAACAGCCAATTATGTAAACTCTTTTTCTTTTCTTTCATTCAATACAGCATCTCTCATGGCCCTCCACAATTAGTTGTGGGCAGGAATCTGAGTCCATTGAAAATATTTAAAACATTTCTTCTCTCCCTCCTTTTAAAAACAAAAACTGATAACTTTCAGTAAGTTGTAGTACAAGCTTTGCATGAATCTATAACATTCCATGTGAAATAAAGATGGAGGAGAAAAATATAGTAAATTCCATTTACAGAAGATGGAAGGAAAGAGAAGACAAGTAATAAGCATTTGTGATTCTTTGTGGTTGCACATTATTTTGCACTTGATTATTCCACTCCATTACAAACAATGACCATTTTTCAATAGAGTTTTTGCTTCCTTGATGACATTCTTGATTTCTCTGTTTTTGATTATGTCTGTCAACTTTAGCATATCTCATGTCCTGTTCAACCATTCTCTTTAATGATGGGGAATCTTTCTCTTTCCACTTTTTGCAAATTGGCATTCTGGCAGCTGTAAGTAAATAAATAAGCATTTCTCTTTTCTCCGTGTTTCCTTCATGTTTTCATGCTACCAAACAAAATGATTAATAGGTCCTGTGTTAAATTATAACGTGCCATTTCCCCAATATTCCCCAACAAAACTTCTTATCCTCCTCACCCTATCGCCAACATTTGTCATCTGCTCCAGGACACATAGATACATATCAAAATAGATGATATCAATACATTTCAATTCCTTGATGCATTCAAGAAAATAACTTCAAAAAGTTTTTGAAAACTGAGTTTAACATATAAACATTATATGACAATAATGTTTGTAACAGTATATTAATGAGAGAATTGAGATGGTACTGTGATGAGGCATCAAGGCTTCTGACTAGAATCAAAAGTCCAATCAAGGAAGGTCTTTCGAATGTTGTATTAACCACGATCAGATCTCCATGGGTTCACGATGGATTATGGTTATTTTCTGAAGTGGAAGCATATTCAATAAAGCAATACCATACCCCTGGAATGTGGCTGATTCTGTTCCTTTTCACCTGGCCTCATCCTGATACCAAATTTATATTACATTTGTGTGTGAAGTTTTCCATTTTTTAAAGCAACTGTTAATCCTTAAGTTATTGCTACTGTTGTTGTGTGTTTAAAATTATTGCAAACTATCTTGTGAGAGTAGTTTGCCCTGAAAGGTTTAGAAATCTTTTAAATACAGCCTCCTATGGAAATGGAGGTTATCATCATCACATTGCAGCACAGCCAGGAAAAAGAGCAGAGGTGAAACCCAGCAGGATGGATGGATGTATGTAGAGACATAGTCAAGGCTTCGCCTACACAAAGCTTATTCCCACCACCAATCCAGCTGATAGCACACTCTCCCCTTCTTCATTCCATCTTAATGCTCTTTTCATTGAGTAGACACTCCAGCATGGGCAGGAGGAGTTGGATAAATCAGCCCCCTTTCCCACGACCTTGAGCTCTAATTAATGTCAGCTCATTAAAAAGATAATGGGCATTTATTACTGTTTCTCTGGCTTCTGATTAATCCACTTCTCCCTCCACCACTGCCAAAGGGAGGTGGGTAGCTGCTTCCTCTCAACCAGGTTAACCCTGAAGCAGGTGAGACTGACACCCATCTAGAAGCAGTGGGGAGTCTGGCAACAAAAATGCAAGGGGGTGGAGGGAGCCTGGCTAGTGAAGTTGCACCCCACCCTGCACATGATAGGAATTAATTGCACCAAAGATAACTATTTCTTTTTGATAAAGTAATCCATAGTGAGCAAAACTTCACCTGCTGAATATTTGTTTATTCCATGGGTTGACAACATGGTGTCTGTGGGCACATCCACACCTACTGAGGCCTTTCCTGCCACCCCAGAATCCACCCTCTGCTGAAATTAGTCTTTAAATAGTCCTTTTATTGCACTCAACAAAAAAGTATTTCATTCCGAACTGTCAGGCCCACGCAGAGCTTGTCCAAAGCCCGGGGCAGGAGTCTAGTTAGGATAAAATTATAAACTTAAACAACAAAAGTAGCCACCATCCAACTTAGCCCTCTGAGGCCAGGAGCAAGCATACCCAGCTCCCCCTGCCCCTGCCGCACAGGCCTGCTAATTGTGGTGGCATGTGTGTTAAACTTACCTCTGCATCTCTGTGCCCCCACAGAAAACACTCCTCACTACAATTAGGCCTGAGAGAAGCCTTATACTGGTGCCAACAGAAGGCTTTTTTTTTTTTTTTACACAGCCTAATTGCAATGGAGGAGGGGCAATTTTTGGAAATCAACTGGTGAAGGTAAGATTTAATCCCTTCCTTGCCCACAGTATTTATTATATTTTTTTTGCATTTTTCAAGTCTAATTGGGGGGGGGCATCTTCTTGGAGATTGCCGCTGGATAGGGAAATGTAACTCTTGCCTCCCAATACATATATTCTCTTCTTGCCCTCATTATGCTTGGAGATGAAAACAAAAACATTTTTTCAAGCCTAATTGCTGTCACAGTTACCTGTTTGTGGTGTGTGCCTGGTGCAGTGTATATATGCTTGTGTGGTTGCAATATGTTTGTGGTGTGTATACAGTTCGTGAGAATTTTTCATTTCAGCCACCAAATAATTTGATGCTCCTGGCGTTCTCTGCACTTTGCCATTTGCTGTTCTTCCTCAGGTAGCAAAATGGCTTGAGCTCTATAGACAGAGGCAAATCAGGAGCCAAAAGCCCTGAGACTGACACCACCTCTCTTTTTTATGCATTTATTTTAGGTAGCTTTAACAACAGCTGGATGTGGCTGCTAGACATGATGGCTGCATTCTTCATCCACTGCTGGAAGACAGTGTGCTTCTGAATACCAGTTGCTGGCAAGTGCTGGGCTTCCCATAGGTATCTGGTGGACTGATGTGAGAACAGGATGCGGGACTAGATGGGCTTTTGACCCCATCCAGCAAGGCTCTTCTGATGTTCTTATCATGATAGGTAAAGGTACCCCTGACCCTGATCGCGGACGACTCTGGGGTTGCAAGCTCATCTCGGCTCTTTAGGCTGAGGGAGCCGGCATTTGTCCGCAGACAGCTTCCAGGTCATGTGGCCAGCATGACAAAGCCCCTTCTGGCGAACCAAAGCAGCGCACGGAAACGCCATTTACCTTTCCTCCAGAGCTGTACCTATTTATCTACTTGCACTTTGATGTGTTTCAAACTGCTAGGTTGGCAGGAGCTGGGACCGAACAACGGGACCTCACCCCGTCATGGGTATTTCAACCACCGACCTTCTGATCGGCAAGCCCTAGTGGTTTAGACCACAGTGCCACCCGCGTCCCTCTTATCATGATAATCTCCATTAAATGAAAAGCGGCGGCTTTTGATTTCTGCATACCTAGTCTGGAAGGGAGCTTATTTGTGTTTCTGGCCAGTTGGCAACCCTCACTTGTGGTCCAGGCAAGAACAGGAGTCCCTTCTGTTCCTTACCCTGATGAAGCGAGACCCTCAAACGACCTTCCCTTCCAATCCAGGTGCCATCGGGTGGGTGTGAACGCCATAAATAAAGCGCCGGCTCGCTTCTCCCCCGGCAGCCTTTAAGGCTAATGAGCCCCATTATATCAATCACTCCGCTTAGCGCGGCCCTATTAGCCGGAGCGGTGGCGGATCAATCAGGCTGAGGACTTCACCTCGTCACGCTGACACCTCCGAGACGAGGGCCACGCCAGGCGCTGCTCGTTTATTGACTCCTTGCCTAGGGAATAGATTAAACAAATTAAATTTCTGGGGCGTTTCAGATCGCCGCCGGAGGGGGCTGCCTGCCTGTGGGGGAAAAGGAGTGAGGCGCACCGCTGAGGCACACCGTTCTTGCCACGTTTCCTTCTCTAGCACTTCTCCCGGCTGCGTGACAAGCAGAAATTCAACAGATGAAGCCCCATATTGGCACGGAGGGTGGGTGTTAACGATTGGCCTTAAGCACTGGAATCATAATGTGTACGCCTTGGTTATGTCAGGTCGCCTAAATTAGACAGGGATAGGCTAATCTGAAAACGGGGAAACTCAAGATAGCGTTACATATTGTTACATTAGATGTGGAGGGGAAGCTGAAGTTCAGCTCCCCCACAAAAAAATTTGGAAGTCGATATGACTAGAATGGCATCCCAACCCCTCAGAGTGAAGGCCTCTGTATGCTATTAGGAAGCTTCATGATTGCTTCTGCCTTGTTCTGTTCATGGACCATCGGGCTCTATTTCCATTTCCCGAAGAAGCGTCAATGGGCAGAAGACAGAGCTGTGCTTGAGGATGGACGTGGTGGCCTGGGTAAACATAACTGGGTTAAAACTGAGACGCAGAATTTCCTCTAATGATCCTTCAGTACTTTTTGGTGCCGGACAGTTCTTTGCTTCTTAAAAGGCAATGGAACCGGTAATCTAGCCTAGAAGCATGGAAAGTGGTGGCGTTCACTGTCTGCGCTCTGGATAGTTTGTCTTGGCTATCTGTACAGTATAGAAAAGTCAGAGTGGGCAATAAATGCAGCTTGTAGTCCACACAAGTTGACGAAAAGACTTGGGGTTGGTCACTACCAACCTCATATTTTTTTTAAAAAAAGAACTCTATAAATGTCATTGGAATAACATTTATCTGAAGAAGTGTGCATGCACACGAAAGCTCATACCAAGAACAAACTTAGTTGGTCTCTAAGGTGCTACTGGAAAGAATTTTTTTTATTTTGTTTTGATTGGAATAACAGTAATCTAATTTGCTAGGCTGTTGCAATGAAAGGGAATTGTTTTAAGGCACAGAGATGTGTGCTGCAGTCCCACTCTGCAATGAGGGTTTCCTGTGTGGCCTTTGGCCAAGCCACAACCTCTTTGTCAAGTTGATGTGAGGAGTCAAGTGGGAAGGTCCTGCAAATGCCACTCTGTTCCTTGGAAGGAGAGCAGATCAGAAGTATTGTTGATTCATAACAATGGGTGCAATAGGGAAGTGAGAGCAGGAGGCCTCTGTACAAAGCAGTTCTGGATGTGGAATGTGAAGGAAGATCCTGCTAGACTTTGGAAACCCAACAGAAAGTTGTGAGGTTAAAGATGAGGGACTATGAATCCCAGATACAGGGTGGAAGAGGTTGGTGTTTCAATGTAAATTGTTTTTAATATTGTATTTTTATATTGTTGTAACCAGCGCTGACACCTTATGGTAGAAAGTGGATAAGAAATGGATAGGTAGGTAGGTAGGTCATCTGGAGCAGCAAAATGCTTAAAACTGGCTCAAGGGAAGAATCTTTTGTGGTCTTTATAGTTTTCTGGCCACCTCTGTTATTCCTTCCTTTTTCCTAACCCTTTCACCACCACTATGATTTCCAAATCCAAGCCTTCCCCTATTTCTTCTGTTCTTCTTCCTGGGTCTTTAACAACATATTCATAGCTGTTCAGTGTGTTTGTTAGGGTTTTATCCTTTTTTTGGGCAGAGGGGTTAATTCAATACACCCAAATGTCTGTCTTTCTGCACCCACATATTTCTTTTATTTCATAGCACAGAACAGATGTATTTAGTTCATTCACTTTCCTGCCAATGCCCCCACTCTATGCTAAGTCCTTATTCTTAGCATTTGCCAAAGGAAAACACAGGAGATTTTAATGCACTCATGCATTGCCATTACCTCCCATCTGCAAATGTCAACGCATTCCTGTTCAGTCCTTCAATTGCCTGTTTATTTAAAGGAATGGTCCCACCTTTTCCCAGTGGAAGAGTGACTCCCGCGAGGTTCGTGAGGAATTAGAAATAATTTAATTTCCGTCTCTTGACAGGTGCTTTGAGCAGAAAAGCCTCTTGTCAGGAAGCAAATCCATCTTGCTGTGGACTTACATCAAATTTCATTCACTAATTAGAAAGTCTTGCTCCCCCTCACCTCCCCAAGCCCATACGGCCCTTCCTGCCGCCTGCCCCTTCTCCTTGCTCACAGCAAACCAGGCACCATTATGAAAATAAATTGTTCCATTAGCCGCATTGTTGCTGCAGTTGGGTCCCTGATGCCATGAGTTATTAGCTGGGGAGGGTGGGCATTTGATTAAGACAAATGATTTATTAAGGGAAAGGGCACTGATTAGATTTGACTGCCACCCACCCCACCCCCGCTCCACTGTGTAGGCTGTCAGCCAATTCCAATTGTATTTTTCACACACACACACACACACACCTACACCTCCCCAAGGAGTCATCCACTCGAAGGTCACCAGGAGATGACTGTTGTCAGCACCGCAAGCCTGTAGCACATTCATTGCATATCATACACTGGAAGAAAGAACTACTTGTTGATTCAGCCAGGTAGGCTTCAAATCAGGAACCGTGGGCCTCTGAATGTATTTATTAAACACAGATTTTCTACTTCAGTAGGGATGGTGATTTTGGCCCACACAGGGCCAAAAGAACACCAGGCTACTGATTCCCTTGTTTTTGGTTTTGCTGCAACCAGAGGAAAATGCTATGCTTATCTCCAGCTCACAGGTGAGCAACTTGCAACCCTAGTGCTGCATGTAACTTGTAGACTAATTTCATGGGACTGGCAAGGGGTTAACCAAAAAAGAGGGTGGGAGGGTGGCAGAGAGCTAGGAGCAGCAAGTGGAAGACAAGCTAGTAGCAGGAAGAGAGAGTAAAGGGGGGCTTTGTCTCTAGCCCCACCTACTTTGGGATCCAGACCTGCCCACTGCTAGTATGCAGCCCTGAGAGAATACAGCTCTTAACAGAAAAAAAATTACTCTTGCACTGAGATCCTGCTTATAGTCCTCTCATAGGGATCTAGCTGGCCACTGGACTAGGTGGACCATTGGCCTGATCCAGCAAGGATCTTCTTATGTTATTGAGGTTGCCTACCCAGTCCCCACCTTGCTCTAGATCAGGGGTAGTCAACCTTTTTATTCCTACCACCCACTAATGCTTCTTTCTTGATGGTAAAATTTCCTTATCGCCCACCAGTGCTCGATGGAAGGAGGAGTCAACTTGTGTGATAGAACCCCCTACCGCCCACCTAGAAGCCTTAAAACACCCACTAGTGGGTGGTAGGGACCAGGTTGACAACCCCTGTAGTAACAACCTTATAACTAAGCAGTAGAAGTAAGATGTGGCTATAGAGATAGAACTTTTCCCACAAGAGACTGTCATACTAGCTGTGCCCCACCTGGGCTAGAGTAAAGGAGATTTGGGGTTAGAAGTAGTTTCCCCAATAAATCATTACTTTCTGCCTCTTGAGCCAAACTCAAAAGAGCTGGTCTTTGAAGGTTTGCAAGGCCCTTAGAAGATAAACACTTTGTGTTGTTCCAAGGAGGAAATAAGGGGCATATTTATTTGAGAGGGGTTTAATGTGGACAGTATCCTGTTTACTGTGGGGCACGGGTGGTGCTGTGGGTTAAACCACAGAGCCTAGGGCTTGCCGATCAGAAGGTCGGCGGTTTGAATCCCCATGACGGGGTGAGCTCCCGTTGCTCAGTCCCTGCTCCTGCCCACCTAGCAGTTTGAAAGCACAAAGTGCAAGTAGATAAATAGGTACCGCTCCAGCAGGAAGGTAAACGGCATTTCTGTGTGCTGCTCTGGTTTGCCAGAAGTGGCTTAGTCATGCTGGCCACATGACCCAGAAGCTGTACGCCGGCTCCCTCGGCCAGTAAAGCAAGATGAGTGCCGCAACCCCAGAGTCGTCCGCGACTGGACCTAATGGTCAGGGGTCCCTTTACCTTTACCTTTACCTTTACCCTGTTTATATGGGACTGTCCATGGTACTGAAAATTTAGGAATAAGAAAGGTCTCTGCTGTGACCAGACTTGGATAAGCAATAGATAAAGCTGAAAGTGGCAACTAGTTCTCAATTCCTAATTCAAAATAGAACTGTATTAGCAGCCTGAATAAGGTACTGAACTTCATATGTGCCTGTCCCCCAAAATAAGTTTTGGGTCACCTCATATCATACATCTCATTGATCAGAAGAATATCCCCTTCAGAACGCACAAGTAATATCTCTGATCAAAAGTGCTATAACAAGCTAGGAAACAACTTTAGCCTTGTAATACATGGATGGGGGAAGTTCTGCAGATGTTGGTCTGCAGGTGTTGTTGGACTCCAGCTCCCACCCGCCCCAGCCAGCATAGCCAAAGGTCCAAGGCAATAGTATTGTAGTCCAGCAACATCTGGAAGGCTACAGGTGACACATTCCTATTGTGAGACATCAGAATTCAGAATCCAAAATACAGGGTTTCTTGGAAGGAGTGACATAGGAAGCCTGTTATGTTTCGCAACAGACTCCAAGTCAAGTATTGAACCTTCTTTGTTTTGGCTTTAAGCTACTTCAATTTAGTGCTTTCTCTTCTATTTTTCATTTAACCTAACTGAAAGCTCAGAATTGTGGATGGCTCTACCAAAATGCCATCTTTGCTCAGGGTTGGGGAACCTCTGGTTCTTCTGATGTTGCTGGACTCTCCTAATCTCTGACCATAAGCCATGCTGACTGGAGCTGATTGGATTGGAATCTTGCAGCATACAGAGTGCCATTGGATCCTCACCCATGCACTATACTACACTGATCATGTCCATTAATCCTATACTGGAGTAATTTCAAAATGAAGCTGAACCCAAACAGTCGTGTTCCCTTCCTTTCTCAGCTCCTCTACTAAATCCAGTAGTGCCCAATTTAGGATGGTGTGTGAGTGGATCCCTTGTACAGGATGCCAAGGGGGCACAGATAATTAATTAATTAATTAATTAATTAATTTATATGGGTGAGGGGGCACACCATTTTTTGTCCTTGCTCAGGGTGCCATATTACCAAAGCCCACCCCCAAACCCAGCAAAGCAATGCTTGCTTGTAGCTCATACAGAAGCCTCAGTGTTCCTGCCTCCAGTTCTCTTTCCAAATCCTGGTAGACCCCACACAAACATCAATATCAATTAGACTGATTGAATCATTAATGTGTGACAGGCAGCAATAGTGGCAGCAGATCCCTCTCCCAGCAACCTCAAATCCATTTCATGGAGCTCAGAGTGAGCTGGCAAAACCCTTTTCTCTCTTTTGCCCTCCCTCAAGCACTGCATATTGCCACACTAAAACAGCCAAGTTCAGCCAGAATTTAGGAGAAGCTCTGTCCCTTGTTTATTCTTTCTCAGAGAATGGTGAGGAGATGATGATATCATCAGAATAGGTTATATCATCACAGGGAGCAGATTGCTTTGTCAGGCACTCTGGACAGAACAATGGAAAAGGAGGCTAAAAGGGGCAGTCATTGACGTTCAAGTAATAGCTCTTATCCTTTTGGTCATAATAAAGAACCCCATGAGAGAAGTAGTAGTGGCTGGTGCCACTGGAAGTGGTAGGGCGGAAGGTAAAGAGCCCAACAGTTGATGGATCCAGCACTAATGATTTGCAGAGCCAACTAATTCTAGTTTTGTCTCCATTCTCTTTGCTGGCATGAAGCAGGAGACTGGCATGAAGCAGGAGAGAGCTGGCAAGTAGTGCCATCCGGTGGCCTATAAGAAGGCAGGATGGTGGGGGCTGGCTTCAGACAATGGTCAGTGTCCCATTCTTCCTATTGGGCCTAACTGGTTGGCATTAACACAGGGACAAATTCAAATGACCCCCCCCCCAAAAATAAACCCCACCCCAAATGAAGTTTAATGCATGATGACCATTAAGAACCAAGACAACAGACTATAAAGATTTTTTTAAAATGTATAATAAAGAAACCATCTCAATCCAGTATGCAGGTCAAACTTCTACAAGGGCCATTTTATGTGTTTTAATTAGCAGATGAGGGCTGTAGCTTTAAACAATACAATGCCACGGATGCATAGACATGCCAGATCAAAAGACAAAAATGGAAAGACAAAAAAGGAGGGTAGGGTTGTGCATAAGCTGAATCATAGAGAAAATATTTCTAATAGCTATGGGGAGGACTTGTTGAGACAGTGTTTGTGCACAGATATACACAATATTGACTTCAGAAGTCTTCACAAGCATTTGGGCATCTCTGAAAGATTGCATATACACTCAGCTTTTGGGCACCCTCATCCTCTTAATCAGGTCATCAGTGAACGGAGATGAGTCACAGACAAAAAGTGGAGGTATCCAGCACCTGTTGGGGGCCGTGTCATATGACTGGTTGGACCATAAGCAACCTTCAGGGATGATGGGAATTGTGGTTTAGCAACTTCTAGAGGGCCACACTTTCATCAACCATAGTCTAAAGAGTAGTGATGGGGCCACTCTATGTCTAAAATTACCTAACTGCATCATGAAGGATCCAGAATAGAGTGTTTTAAATAGTCATAGCTTGGTTGTAGTAAGTCTGTCCCCGAAAAGACCCATCAAAGGTCAATGCTGTGGAACTTCTCAGGATCAGTGCAGACCCTTTTGATCAAGTACAGTGGTACCTTGGGTTATAGATGCTTCAGGTTACAGACGCTTCAGGTTCCAGATTCCACTAACCCAGAAATAGTACCTTGGGTTAAGAACTTTGCTTCAGGATGAGAACAGAAACCGTGTGGCCGCGCGGCGACAGCAGCAGGAGGCCCCATTAGCTAAAGTGGTACCTCAGGTTAAGAACAGTTTCAGGTTAAGAACGGACCTCCAGAACGAATTAAGTTCTTAACCTGAGGTACCACTGTATAAGCCAAATGTCTGTCCTACTGAATATTTAATTGTTAGTACATGTTAGATGTGGACCTTCCCAGTTCATGTCCAAGATTTGCTGTTCTGTGGCCCTACTTGGAGGTGCACAGGTTTCTTGAGTCAATACTGTCTTTGACCTGTGCTGGGAGAGAAGCAGGTACACTGACTGGCATCAGCTTTTCAATATCTCAGACAGGGGATATTCCCAGCCCAACCTGAAGATGACTGGTATTGCACCTGGAACCCTCTTCAGGCAGAGCAGATGCTCTAACCACTGAGCTACGACCCTTCCCCTAAATGAATGATCAACAGGAATATGTGTAAACACTGCACAAGGAAATCAGAATGAATGTTTTTTTAAAGTATTTTTTATTAAAGATCTTCTTGATTTACAAAGGTATGTGCAATGTCTCTCTCGTATTTTTTTCCATGTAACATTTTTACAGATCAGTTTCGTTTGTTGAGACATTAGGAAGAAAAGGGGGAAAGAGGTGGGTGGGATGGGGAGATGGGTGGGGTGACAACGTTTCTATTTTACTTAATATATGTAAGGTTTGGTGTCAGCAGTTTGTGCAGGTTCTCTGTTGTTCGCTTGTGCTCCTTTGATGGTGAGAGGGGTCAGGGTTGGCGTAGGGTGTGATTGTTCATTTGTGGTTGGCTGTGGTAGTCTTTGGTTTCCTGTGTGAGTGGGGTGGGTGAGTGTTTTCGATCAGGTTAGCCATATTGATTTGTATGCTGTCGGTAGATTTTTGTCATTGTCTTGTTGGGCTGTGTGTGTGATGAACGGGAGCCATATTGGGGTGAAGGCGTCTTCTTCTATTTGTCCCCGTGTCAGTTTCAGGTTACTGGTTAGTTTTTCTAATAGGGCTGTTTCCCATACTACTTGGTACCATTGGTCCATGCTTACTCCTGAAAGGTCTCTCCAGTGTCTGGTTATGATGTTTCTGGCTGCTGAGAGCAGGTGGGTTATGAGTTCTTTGTGGTGTAAGTGGGCATTGTTGTCTTGGATGATGTTTAGTAAGACCAATTCTGGGGTGATTTCTACCACTTGCTTGGTTATCTTACATATTTCTCGTATGGTTGTTGTCCAGAATAGTTGGATTTTGGGACACTCCCACATGTGAAGGTATGTGCCTGTGGAGGTGCACCCTCTCTAGCATTTTGGTGAGGTTCCTGGGCATATTAGCACTAGTTTTCTTGGTGTTAGGTACCACCTGTAGGTTAGTTTCAGGGTGAGTTCTTTTCTTTTCATTGATATGGATTTAAAGGGGGGTTTAGACCACATTCTGGTCCATTGGGGGGGGGGGAATTGATTTCATCAGGATGAATGTTCATTGTCATATAACTGCCTGTCAATGAATTCAAATGAATGCTCAACAGATACCATAGAGTCTAACCTCTGCATAAGCTTGTGCAAGTAAATCGAGATGAGTGCTGAATAAACAAGTCTTATCTGGAGGAGTCCCTATTAGTTTGTGTTCCTGCTGCTACTGCTGCTGGGCCTGAGTTCCCAGCGCTACCCCTCTCCACATCAACACCTCTCTTGAAAATAAGGAAAAAAGGAAATGGTTCTGGTTTCCTCTTGACTTTGCATGACTAACTCAGCATGCAGTGATGACTTTGGGGGTTACAATGAAGGGTCAAGCCATACTTGATCAAACAGCAGGGCTGACATGACAGCAGGACAGAAGGGAAGACACCTCCTTGTTAACAACCCAGAGCTAATGAACCTTTTCCTCATTGCCTAAATGGGCATAAATAAATATACATACTCTGCAGAGGAGGGGGGGCAGGGGGAACACTAGTTTTGAAAAAAAGGAGTCCCAAAAGAGCATCATGCCCCAATGAAGGGAGTGGTGACTATCCCAGATGGGACCAGAAGGTCCTGCCCCCACAGCTGCCCATTCTTACCCATGCCATTGACATGGAAATGAGGACAAATTGATGGGAGACATTTCCATTGTAATGGATCTGTGGCAGGCAGGCCCACCCAGCCAGCCACCCACTGGCAGCATTATCCATCCTCCTGCTGCTGCCTGGAGGAAATGCTTGCAATGGATCACAGCACCAGGCCCTAGCTAATAAGATTAAACGGGCCATAAATAGCCCTTAATAGAGTGGAACAGCTCCCACATTCCGCTCCTTGTCCCGAGGCTCGCTTTACCTTTTTCAGAAAAAACTTACAAAAGTGGCAGGATATCTGAACATAGCCTATAGTTCAGATATTATTAATTAATTAACCTGTCCTTCACCATAAGACCCCAGGGTGGATTACAGGGGGGGGGGGGGAGAATGATAATACATGGGTAGGCAAACTAAGGTCCAGGGGCCGGATCCGGCCCAATCACCTTCTACATCCAGCCTGCAGACGGTCCAAGAATAAGCATGTTTTTACATGAGTAGAATGAGTCCTTTTATTTAAAATGCATCTCTGGGTTATTTGTGGAGCCTGCCTGGTTTTTTAACATGAGTAGAATGTATGCTTTTATTTAAAATGCATCTCTGGGTTATTTGTGGGGCATAGGAATTCGTTCACCCCCCCCAAAAAATATAGTCCAGCCCCCCACAACGTCTGAGGGACAGTGGACCAGCCCCCTGCTGAAAAAGTTTGCTGACCCCTGTGATAATACAACAAAACAAATAAAATAATCCCATGTTTTCAGTCTGACTGGATTTCTCCTGCAACTTGAGATTTGTTGTTCAGTGAATATCTATTTAATAAGCATGTGAGTTCACAAATTTTAAACATTAAAAACAGGGTTGCTCATAATAAGTCCTTAGAGGAAAATATCCACACTGCCAATGCCACATACATTTGAATTTACAGAATTCATTGTGAGGAGAAATGCAGTTACAGAAAGATATGAGTAAGTGATGTGTAGTAAGGACTGGAGGTCATGAATGGAGGTCACAAAGAACAGACAGGTAGACATGCATGGCAGAGATTCTATCCTCATGACAGAGATATTTTTTACAGGCAGTGCAGTCATAACTTGCATGAAAACAGTATACAATACAAGTATGTGCATCAAGCATCCAGATAGATAAAAGGGTATTTCAATTATATATTAGTGTTCAGCAGATACAGAACTCTAAACATGCAGCCCATGCCTTTGAATAAAGATTATTTGCTAGATAATCCATTTTCGCTTTGTAGAGGGCCTGTCATTGCGGCAAACCTGTGCTTTAGATTCTCCCATTTCAATCTCAAGTGATATTCTATAGAAGCAGCTTCTTTCAGAATTCCTCCAAGCTCCTCTACATATGAGGCATCCATTGCTGCTCTCTCACTTTATTTACAATAAAAATAAAAATGTGTAGTTAACATAAAGCTACAAATTAACTTTAATTTTACTGATGTCTGCTGGTATCTACTCATTCTGCAAACATTTCTGCAATTATAATGTAAACATGCAACTGGATATATATATATATATATATATATGGTATAATTTTGTATTTAAAGTATTCTTAACTCACAGAATAAATAATTGTAGACCCTATATAAAATACAGTTACTTGTAATGTCTGTATGCAGGGAGATCTGAAGAAAATAATGATTTCAATTTCAAAGTAATTATATTATGAATGAGTGTCAGTAACAGAGGATAGGTCTATGCATAAAGCGAAGAGCAAATGTCAAACACTGAAGTTGTTCCAGATAAGGAACAATAGCTTGTTGGTTTAACTTTTTAATTAATAAAAATTACACAAATACCACTTTCAAATTATCAACAATTTAGCTGAATATTTGTTACACTAGCTGAACAAATACTATAAATAAAATAAATTAATAAAACAGTATACTTGCCTTAAAATATGAACATATTTTGATAATAGAATATTTATTTCTTTGCTTGTATCTGTTAATATAAATATTTGTTTTAGTAAAAAGTAGATGTAAAGGTTAATTAAGTGCTATTTATTAGGAGCTGATATTATTTTATATACATCACCATTCAAAACTTCTTCTAGAACTTCAGATTTGAGAACTGCCTGGGAGCTTTCAGAAAGAGACAAATCCATTTTCTCAAAAGAAGACATTTGTGGATTTTCTGAAGATTCATTCTGCCAACAGAAAATAAACAATGGAAAGCTGGAATAATCTTTCAGCCTTGCAGAACTGTGCACATACTTTTGCACACCACACTTATCACATATTATGTGACTGTATGTGTCATAGAAGGGCATTTTTGGAAAAGAAAAAGAACCAAAACAGAAACTGCAATCATTTTACATTTAAAAAATAAAAATTGCTATTTAAAACTGCTCACCTTTTCTTCCTTTTTACGTTTTTTTCTATTTTCATCAGACTTTACTGGGTTACTTGTCATTGTTACCTGATTTAAAAAAATGTAATGTCATATTTGAGAAACAATATTTTTTTCCTGTGAAGGTATTGCAAGATATAACTGCAAAATAATATCACAGTGCTGTCCTTACTCTAAGAAAACTAGACAGAAACTTTAAAAAACAGGGACAAAAAAACTTGCATAGCGACCAGTGCCAAGCTCTGTATTTAGGCAACAATTTTTATTTTACATGAATGGCACTGTTAATAGTTGTACAATTGTTTCCTAGAACCTATCACCCATCACTCACTAGAAACATTACAGTTTGAAACATGGAATAGATCAAAAGCAAGGAAAAACAAAAAACTGCTGTTTAGGAAAAGACTGAAATGGTATTTATTTGGAAATGAGGTTGGGCAGCTCTACTTAAACATACAGTATTGGCCCATCAATACTGAGAGGTTGAGCAGATCTAATCGGTTTATTTCATTGTGATGACCACCGTATGTTTCATATTTTCATCTGAATGTGCAATCAAAGGAGTACAGCTTTCCAAACTGTGTTGCGAAACGAGTGTCGATTGCAGCGTGTAATTTTGTCATGCGAACGCTCCCCGTGCTCCTCCCAGGGCTAGAAAGTGGTTAGTTTAAGCTCTGGTTTGCTAGTAAAACAAATCATGAGGGGAAAATGAATCCTTCATCAACATGGACAAACGCGCGCTCTTCTCCTTATTAAATGTAAGCATCCTCCAGTGGAGACCCTTTAACTTTATCATCTTCATGTGCGTGCGTGTGTTTCCACACTCTCCCTCCGCCCCTCGTGCGAATGCACCCCATGGGGAGTTTTTCCGAATTACCCCCCCCCCTCCTCATCACCTCACACCTCCCTTAAATGTGGTGGCGGCGAATGAAGCAAGACGACCTCTCCACGGATCCCCGCTTCCGAGCATGCGCATTCCCTGCAGCACGGGGAATGGGCGGAGCGAGGGGGGCACGCGCCGCAGGGCTCAGCTACCCCTCCCTCCTCAAACTCTGTCTGGTGACCGTTAAGGATCGGCTCGTGCTCAGGGAGTTTTGGCGGGAAGCACGTGTCGTGTTTGCTCTCCTCAGCTCGGGAGTGAGAAGTCAAAGCAGAATAACGGTACAAATTGTTCTAGTTACAGGTAGGTAATGTGTTGGTCTGCCATAGTCGAAACAAAATTTAAAAATTCCTTCCAGTGGCACCTTAAGAGTATCTGAAGAAGTGTGCATGCACACGAAAGCTCATTCCAATAACAAACTTAGTTGGTCTCTAAGGTACAACTGGAAGAATTTATTATTATTATTTTGGTACAAATTGTCTTTAAGAGAGTTTATTTTGTAGGCAACAAGCACGTTTGAGGCAGTCTTCCTGTACTTAATAGGAACTATGAAAAAAGTTGTGAGCCCCTCCCTCAGAGCCAACTCAGGTCTCCTTTTATCTTGGAAGTTTATACTTCACAAAAGCTTATTTGCAGTCTTACTCATACTCAAAGTCAGCCCGTTGAAGTGAATGGAGATGACTAACTTTTTCCAATTCTGTGAAGAATTTAGTGGGATGCAACCCAAAAGCAGGTAGCCATGTTGACTCATTTGAGAAAGAAGGCACAACAATAAAGTAACACTTAGGACCAACTTTTATCAGGACAGCTTATGGGTTATTTGTCCTTCAGTGAATAGGTGTATTTATCCAATATGAAACTCCCAGTTTGGCTGTCATTTAAAAAGCACAGAAGCAACATGCTGTCTGTTCAATTTGTTGCACCACATCAAACACACCAAACACCTATTTTCTCATAATTGCCACATACACAAAATTGCACACCACTCCTTGCAGATTCTGTTTTCATAATTACAAGAAGAACAAGTTAGAATCAACTCATTCAAGGCAGACTAGTTATTTTTGTTTACCACATTTATATCCCAGCTCTGCTCTCCTCCAAAGATAATCTCCCCTCCCCAGTTTATCCTCACAATAACCCTGTGAGGTGGGCTAAACTGAGATACAGTGACTGGCCCCAAATCACTCAGTGAGTATCATGACTAAGTGCAAATTTGAACCCTTGGCCTCCCAGGTCCTAGTCTAACAAACTGCTACACCCTGCAATAACCAATTTGTGCTTACAAGTTTATTGTCAGTGCTGTAACAAGAACATGTGCTAATGGTGTAGAATTCATCATGTTTATGTATGCTTATTGTGTGGGGAATCTTATCTGTGTTACTAGATTTTGCAAGCTGGGAATTCATGTGCCTGTTATTCCAGATTAATCCACACACAGATTGAAAGTGTGTTTGTGGCATGTTACTCAGCTTCTAAATCTTTCCAGAATCTAATGAATCAGAAGAAGAGGAAATTGCAGAAGACAGAAGTACTGTATAAGATAATATTACAGGAGTATTTGTTAGTTTTAAATGTTGCATAATAATTACTTTTTCCTACCAGCAGGTGGCTTCTTCACTGAAAGTTCTGTGTACTGACACCTCAGTTGTTGAGGGATACCCTTGAGGGGACTGCAGCTCCATTTCTGGAAAACGAGTTAAGATAGATGCAAGACAGTTTGCAGAAACCTGTGAATGGAGAAATAAATCATGCATTAAACAATCAGAAAAGGTTTCTGACACAGAGCTAGGACTGCCAGCTTCTGAAGTGAAACATTTGGAGCCAGTGCTCAATCCCAGGCATTTCCATCCACAACCTATTTTCAATGTCAGAATGCAGTTTATGGGCAGGTAAAAAAGCTTTATTGAGCAGGGTCAGAGTGCACAGACTTTCCTGATCAAGGAATGTGACTACCAAGCAAGCATCGGCTCCATCACCACCCTTGAGAAATAAGCTACTTGTGAAAAAATGAGATGCGGCTAGTGGGTGAGTATTTTAAGGAATTTGGTTCTCAAGTTTAGGAATAATGAAAAAAGATTAAGGATGGAGGCACATGCTACAATTCCAAATCAGGTTTATGTAGCTCTTCCATCTTGTGTAGTCATTAGATTATTAAATGTTCAAATTTATTTCCCATCTTTCATGAAAGTTCTGCAAAATAGGAAGGAACATAAGGCACTGCATTACATGAGTCGTCAGATCATTGAGCTATCTAGCTCAGGACTGTCTGGGTGGTGGACGTCATGCTAGCAGGATCACCTTTGTTTTCGGAGACACACCAACTACATTTAGAATTATAGAATTTGGAGGCCAGGGATTTGATATCAGTGGCAGAAATGAACTGACATGACAGTCGTTCTATACCCATGTCTGGTTACCTCCTCCACTTTCAGCTTTCTTCTTTTCAGTAGTAATATTTTTTGTTGTTGTCATTTTGGGGGGCTTTGGGGGGAGGGGGTCATTTTGTTGTTACTGTTATTCAACAATTGGAAGTCAGAAATTCTTCCCTATCTCTGATCTTTTCTGCCCACCCTGGTCTACTGCAATGTCTAACAGCAGCTCTCCAATGTTTCATACAATAATCTTTCCCAACCCTGCCTGGAAATGCCAGTGAGTGACATAGTATATCCCCAAGTGCCATGCTCCAATACCATCAGGCTCCTGTGAATTCCTTCCCAGGTGCATTGTGTCAGTATTGGTCAGTGAGTGGTAAAGAATGAGCTTTTGGATCCAGGTACCAGAATTGTATCATAAGGCACTTGAAGGATAACCCTCACCTAAATGTTACATTCCATTTTATATGTTGCATCAGGAGTTTCTGGCAACAAACCACCACTGCTTCATTACAGAATATGTAAACAAAATCATTCTAGGTTGGGGCATTCTTGTATTCTCTGATACTCTGGACCAAGTATTTCATATTAGTTTCAAAACATTTTACTTCTGGGCAGATGGGACATGCTTCTGATGTGAGTTTACTGGTGCCTGCTGTGGCCAGCCATGTGAAGAGAGAACACATCTCTTCTTTGAACTCAGTAGCATTCTGCACACCTGAGGGCAACTTTGGCTTGAAGGGACAAATACAATTTTCATGGAAGGATCTTCTGACATGCAGCGCCCCCTGCTGACTCTTTGGGGAATGTTCAAGAGTAAGGAAATTACTGTAATTAAAGCGCTGCCACTGAAAATGCAGAAGGTTGGAGGGGACACAATTATTTCAGTCCCGTATATGGAATGTAGGGAAATGGCTCATTTACATATCCAGCCAGCACAATCATGGCATTCTTTTCACCTCCTCTAAAGACACTGAATCTTTTCCTCCAATGCTTTCCTATCAGAGTGTTCCCTTTCTGTCACTATTGCACAACCTTCACAGTTCTGCTTCCTGCTGTTACCTTGGTTTAATCATTTGTTCAATGTTTCTTCAAGACCTTTAGTGAGATATATTTGCAGTTTTAAAGCATTTGGATTTATACCCCATTCTGTCAACAGTGTTCCTGGGCAATCAGTACTAGTCATGGTCTTGGGAAGCTAGCAGTGAGAGTAGGGTAGGCTAGGGTAGGGTAGTGTACAGGTTAAGAAAATGAACCAAAATTTGGGAAAGTTGAAGTTCCAATCTTTATTCTGCCAGAGGCAAGCCATAATCTCCAAGCCCCTGCCCCCATATGTAGCATGGGGGGAAATAATATATGCACAACTTGTAGTATTGTTTTCATTATTACTAAGGTAGTAAGCAGAGCCGTCTCATCCATTGGGGCTGGTGGCGCGGCGCACCAGGGCGCAATGGCCTGGAGGGCGCCTCCGCCCTCCAGCCCCGCTGGCAGCGCCTGCCGGCAGCGCCCTCTGACTCCCGGCAAGGGAGCTGGCCGGCCACGCCACGCCCTCTGGCTGCCCAGCAGAGCACAGGAGCTCTGCGCGCCCTTCCAGCGCTTCCGGGACGGGAGGCGAGGGCAGCCGGCTCGCGCTCCCGCGCGCAGCCGGATGGCGTGGCGCAGCCGGCCAGCTCGCGCTCCGCGCGCAGCCGCCCGCCCGCCCGATGCAGCGCGAGCTGCCCAGCTGCGCCGCGCCGTCTGGCTGCGCGCGGAGCGCGGATTGCCCGGCTGCGCGCGGGAGCGCGAGCCGGCCGCCCTCGCCTCCCATCCCGGAAGCGCTGGAAGGGCGCGCAGAGCCCCGCGCCGCTCCAGCGCCACGCCCCTCATCCCCCACTCGCCCACCCCCCTCCCAAGGGGCGGCAAGCGCGGGAGGGAGGCGGCGGAGAGGCGGCATGGCGGGGGCGCCGGAGGGATAGCCGCGCCAGGGCGGCAGATCCCCTTGAGACGGCTCTGGTAGTAAGTCCTACCAGGAGATGCTGGGGACTGAAGTCTCAGGTGATAAATTTGTTAGTCTTTAAGAAACCAGGAGACTTTTAGTTTTTCTTACTGAATGTGTTAAATTTTGGTTAAACTACCACTGTTTAATATGGACACAAAAATGTATCCTATGAATGATTTAATCTCTAGTTTAAGCATTTCATTTCATTTCATACCCACTAGGTGGTGTGCTTGTGCTTCCAACATTTAATTTCCTGGTTGTGGCAGTCCCCATACAGCAGTCACTGAGAAAAGCAAAACTGCCTTGGACACACATGCATTAGTTAGTGGTGAACCTCAGGCAGGGCCAGCTTGCGCATGAGACAAGGTAAGGAAGTCTCAGGCTGCAGATTTGGTCTCCAAGGAGTGTACCTCCTCTTTGCCACCTCCCCCAGGCCTGCCTATTGCCTCTTCATCTAGGCTCTCCTGCAGCTGCCCTCCACCTGCTCCAGGGAGTGCTGCAGAAGAGGAGGAGGCAGGGGGGACAGTGGAAGTGGAAGCAGCAGCGGGGGGGGGGGGGAGGCATTTTCTGTTTTGCCTGAAGTGAGAAACATCCTAGGCTGACCCTAGCCTTGGGAAATGTTTTGTCTGAAAGACTGCTTTCAGTACAAACATGTTTGACCACTTAGGTCAGTAGTGGGGAACCTCAGACCCAGTGCTTGAATTTGACTCTCTAGGCTCTATCTAGCCCATAGACTCTCCCCATGCTGTATTCCTAATTCAATGTACACACCTCACTGGTTCTTCTGCACACTTTTTTCCTGACTGGAATGTCTCCCTCAATTTTGATAGTGCCTCTTGCTTGTCTAGATGGAAGAGAGATATGTGTGTACCTATATACAAACTAGCCTACTGTACAAGAATAACATTTACATTAATTGTTTTGTCCATTTTTGCTTCTAATCATGCCCAGTTTGTCTCTGTCCACTGGCATGTGCCCCCTCCCAAAAGATTGCCCAGAATAAAATACAGTTTTCCATCTGAAAATGTTCTTTGCTCCTGATTTAGTAAAGGTTCTTTACTCTTAATGGTGGCATCATGCTCTACAGATCATTGGAGTGGGCATTTTCCATGTTTGCCCTCAGTTGTTTTACATTTGCCCAGACATTTCCTGACCTCCAAGATCAGTTTTTTCCCTTCTGTATTTCTGCTACTACATTTTACTATGTTTTTATGATGTGTTTAACACTTTTGTACCTTGTTATGTTTTATTGTATATTGTGAACCCTTAGGTTTTTAATACTAAAGGGTCTAGAAATTTTCTAAATAAATAATAATCTAATCATGCTAAACTTAGGTTGACTCAGTTGCTGGATTGGAGACTATCTATTGCTGTATATATGAGGCAGTTAACTTGGTTGGATTTATTGTGGCATACGTTTTTTTCGGGGACAGAGCCCACTCTATGAACTGCAGGATGCTCCCCTAGTTTGTAGGTATCAAACTATGAGGACATAGAGAAAAGTTTTATTTCCTGTCTCCCAAATGAGATAAAACTGCCAAGCAATGTATGATATATCAGTGATGTGTAGTGTACTAATGAAGATCAGATCTGACCATATTAGGTGTGATATACTTCATATAGGTGGCCCCTGATGATAAAATGGCATAGCAAAATGAATAGTGTAAATTAAACGGTCCTAAAGAGGGACAATTGCTTTCTCAGGTAAGCAAACTGCCCCCAGACTTGGTGTGAAATTTGCTGGCAAGTTATAATTCAGCAGCTGTAGGCTGGAGTCTCTCTTTGAAGGAGAAGAACAAATTGTTGAAGAATGATACATAATGTCTCCCAATTTACATTACAATAATAGTGTGATCCTCCACACACCTTCTCAAATAAGATAAGGATTGCAGTCTAAAATTGTTTAAAATCATATTCATATTTTAGAAACTATCCAAAAGCCACAGCAGAACAAGACCTTTATTAGTAGCAACTGAACTGTAATAAAGTATGGTTTGTATGGTTTTATGTACTATTGTAAACCAATTTGATACTTTCCTATGAAATAGCAGTAGTATAGAAATATTTTTTATAAGTAAATAAAATAAAAGTATGTAATCTTCTCCAGTGCTTTTCTTCAGGCTGGATGTCAAGCAAACATACAAAAAAGTTAGGAAAGAGGTAGCTGGGCATGATGGAGAAGGCCCAAAGACTGCAGCCTGTAAACATCTTGAGATTGATTACAGGACATGTCATGCAGACTTAATTTGCTTAGCTCACACCAATTTGCTCCAAGGGCAACTGGGACAAAAAAAAAAAAATACCCCACAACAGTGAATAACAAATAATGCATTTTTATCATCAGGATAAACACTATTTTTAAATGTCTTGGCCTTTAAGCTGCTTCAAGCTTGTGTTTCTGCTGTAATAATAGACATAAAAACTCAATCTAGAATCTGGCTGAATACTTTTATTTACTGTAGCACTTAAATGAAGTTAGTTCAGGATGCTTCAGGGATTGCCCACCTTAGATGCTTGTTGGTGCAGTGAGAAAATTTTAGACACTATATTCAGTGCTCTTATAACTACTTCCCTTTATATGGTGATACGTGTATCTTCACTTTCTTCAAAATATGGGTAAATGTGCTGCATTTGGGGCCCTCTGGCTGATTCTGAGGCCCTTGACTTCTTTTCCAAAAATTTGTCTGATGGCAACAATGCTTTTAAGCTCCTCCCCTCATAACCAAGCTATGGAAACCTTCTTTCATGCCTACATGGAATACTCCATTGGGGTCTGTTCAGTCTTGATTAGCTCTGCTCCAGAAATGGCTGAATTTCACAGTACGTTTAGCATTTTTGTGTGTGCAAGTGCACATGCACAAAGTGCTCCACCAGTGCCATTTGAAGTGTGGGGCAGAGATTCCAGGCATCCTAGAAGCAATGGATGGGGTACAGCTGCTAGCATCCTAGTTATTTTAAGAGAGGTGTCACCAGTGTGGCATGAGTGCCCACAGGTTCCCCTGCCTCTGTTGAAATTAGGCTTGAAAGAAGCATCCTATTGTCGCCTGTAGGCTGTTGCAGGATGTGCTGGCTTGTGGGGGGTAGTGACAGTTTCTCTGGTTTGCAAACATACTCACAAAAAGGTTGGCAACCTCTGTTTTAAGAAATAACACTACTTTTTCTTCAGAACACTTGAACTCTCCTGATCAATTCCATAATGTCTGTTAAGCTAGAGATTGTATGCTGGGAGCCAGACCTATGTGTGTGTGGTCTTTTGACTCAGAGAGAAAAGACACAGAAACCAAGTGTGGGTCAAGAGATTTATTAGACTTATTGTCTGTTTAGGAAATCTACATCCAGTGAAGAGACAAAAAGCTTTGCAATTCCCAATGGTCCCATTAAAATATCACTTCTGAAATAATTCTTAAATACTTTTATCCTTAGGGAAAAAATGTCCCACCCCACCCCATTTGGTGTCATTCAGCAAAAGGGTTTCCTCACCAGGGAAATCTTTTTGAGCACCCTGCAAATGCAAGCAAATAAATAAATATCATGGGGTAAGAGATGATGCCTTCCCAGATGCTACCACCCCAGTCACAATATTGGGACTGTGGGGGCCTTCTGAGCTACGCTGCTAGCAAGGGACATCCTCATTCCTTGTTGTCTTGATGACTTAACTGAGGAGAGATACTGGTACCAAACAGGGAAGAAGTAAGGGTGTTGGGAAGGGGAAGATTCTGGTTCTGACTAGTGCACAAAGTTATGGGATTTCTTTAAGGAGATGAATGAAATAAGGGCATCTGGAACCCAGCTAAGGGCTGCTTCACATGTGACTATTTTCAGAATGGATATTACTTGCTTGCAGGAAAAGATTGTATACAACAGCTTTACAACTAAATTTTCAAAAATTAATAGCCTGAGAAAAATATAACCAATTTGCCCACAAACAAAATATATTGGTCATCTTTGGCACATGGATGGTCCCAGGGAGACGGGGGTGGGGGACGAGGGAGAGAACAAATAAGCTCTTTTCATTAGAAGACTTAACTGCCAGATCACCTGAAAGTTTTTATTACACACAATTGCACAAGCAGCTATTTGTAAGCATTGTGTACACTGCCACCTGGGGTGAGCATGAGGGTCTACTGTTCTGCATGTACACACAGCACAAAGCCACATTTTCCAACACATGTGCACATGCGGAAAACTAGTGTGAGTGCTCATCAGACACTGTTGTGTGCATGCTATGTATTTTTCCTGCACAAAATTTATTTCTTTGGAACAAAATTTCTGACACATGAAGAGGCTCCAAGAATGGACCTTTACATCTCCTTGGCAAATGCATCTTCCCAAACCCATGTTTACCAAGGGAATCTGATTGTTGTGTGCATGCATGTGTACAAGGATGAATTAGTAGATGGGAATGTTTAACACTCCCCCTAACTACTGCTTCTCCTTGGCAAGTTCTCTCCCAGGTAATCTCTGTCGTCGTCCCCCCCAAAATCTGGGCTTCCTTCCTTTCTTGAAATGTGGCTGAGCTTTTTTTAAAAAGGCCAGGGAAGGGATTGCATCAGAGACTTGGTTGGTTGGGAAATTGTTACACAACCCCCCGCCAAAAAACAAACAAACTGATTCTCTCCCACAAATGTTACCCCCGCAATGCTGCATAAGTGTGATCTCATAGGAACAAGTAGTCCCACCACCCTGAGATACCATGTTACTTCTAAGAATATCCCGGACATAACAGCTAAAATTAAGCATGTAGTGAACAGTGCATTTCTTCCCTCACATAAGCACAGGCATCAGAACCTCTGCCGTGTTAATAGAATGGAGACTGTCCTGTTAGAGTGGTGTGATAATGGAGGAAGATTATCTACCCAGTGATTACAACCCATTAGAATATATTCTTCTCCATTACCTGCAGGAAGCAAAGGGTGGTTTTAAAAAAGGTAACGGAATCCATCTCTCCTGCACCTCCATTTCTCCTCCCTGTGTCCCAGTTTGCTCTAACAGAAACAAGGTATTCCAATATGTCCTACTTTGCAGAGGACAACCTTCTGCTTGGAGGGGTGGTAAAGGACAGTCCTTTATTTCAAGGGCTGCCTACTGTGAATCTGGATTAAAAAGAAAGAATCCTAAGAAAAGAGCAGCAGGGGAGTGGGGAGGCTTGAAGTTGCCCACCTACAGTTATCACCTGGAAACAGCACACAACACTCACTAGTTCACTGTCTTCCCTGCTATAAAGAGATGTATGTTTCTATTTAAATAACAATCATTATATCTAAATTTGCAACTGTACATATAAATAGTATATGCAAATCAATGGTTTTGGTGATGCATTTCCTGGGGGGTGGGGGGATTGTGTAAATGTCCATCCTACCCTTTAGGTGGTTTCTTTTCAAGATTACTTAACATGGGTTATCATCCTTAGTTAAACTGTTTTAGCCTCCTTTTGATGAGCATTCAATACTTAAAGCACATTGATAAGGCACATTTCTCTCCCCTACACCCCCCCCTGTTCTTTCAGTGCATGGTTATTGGTAGTAGCAGATGGCATGGTGGGGCGGCGGTGTTCACCTGACCTCCCGTCAGTCGGATCTACTGGTTACTGTGAGGTATCGGGGTGAAGTGACAACATTGATGCAAATGCACTGGAAGAAACACAAATTTGTCTGGCTCAACCTTACCACTGCCTTGCCCCTCAGCTACCTCCTGGTAAGTAGCTGCAATGCAACCAACTGGAGGTCAGGTGCATTCTGCCAGTGTCCAGTACTGATTATAGGTGGAGTGATTCTTTACTGAATCTGAGAATGAAATGAGGCATTGTAAGTATTCTAGGCTTAAATTCACCTGATCCAGAGAAGACGGTGTGATTTTATAAACAACCTTCAATTTCTACTGTCTTTTCCCTCATTATAACTGGTGCCAACCTCTCCACTTCAGGGCTGATGCACTACCTCTTGTCCCACTCACTGCTTACAAGCCCAGTTGACTGGCAGCTGGAAAGAGCAATGGAAGAGTCCCATATGTCTTCCTTACAACTACTTTGCCTGCCACAGTGCTAGAAGGAGCACCACATGGATGTCTGCCCAGAGAAAGTGTCCTGTAGGCCCCCCATACTCAGCCCTCCCAGATACCTTCTTGTAGCAGCCCACCTCCTCCTACTTCCCTAGTCTGCATATTGAGATGCAGGATTTCCTCCCCCTCATTCATTCACCCCAGGCTTCAGGACCTCCACTCACTACCCGCATCCACCTGGTTAACTCCCCCTCTATCAGAGGCTCCTGAACCAAAATAGCAGCATACAACCCTGTCATTGGGCGCCCCTTCTGTAACCTGCCAAAAAGGGGGCAACTCAGAGATAGAGGTCAAAACCTCTCTTTGGCCCTTATGCCTGGGAAAGGGTATAGGGAGCCAGTGGCCTCACCTTTCCCCCACATTCTGGATTCTGGCTACCATGCAGTCCCTCCCTATAACCATAGGAGGTGACACCTGGTTTCTCCCTCTTTAAGGGGCACCTGATGACGTCATCTCATCTCTCAAACTGTGCTGTGGCCAATGGGTGGAAGCTGTTCGAAGCCAGGAGCATTCGGCCTAGGCGATAGAGAAGTGCAGGGTACCAATGAACGCCTTCTGGTTGAGTCTGCTCACCCCCTGCCAGGCTGCGAAAGAGTCGAAGGGGCCAAAAGGCCAGCTGGGCCAGGTGCTGCTCCTGCACCAAAGCAAAACAAGATGCTACCACTCCATCCACCACCACCGTCCCATGGCGAGTGAGGGGGGCATAGGCCCCAATATCCATCTGCACTGAGGCTGCTGCTACCCTGGCTGGTCTTAGCTCACCCCCATCTGTCACCAGCACATATTGGCCTGGGTGTACCAGGCTGGCAAAAATAGCCTTCATGGGTGCAGTGGCATTCTCCCCCACAAAAAGGAGGTGTGCTGCAGTGAGGGCAAGGCGGCGGGGTGGATCCCGCGTCTCAATGACGTGGAAAGCAGTCCGTGCCGATGATGCCTTGTCCAGAAATGCCAGGAATTCACTGTATATGGGACGGCCTTGCTCATCCATGGCTTGGACCCGCTGCCCAGGCCTCAGTGCCCACACTGGAATCTTGGTCCCGCTTTCTAGTGTTGTCAGTGCCTGGGCTGGGAAACAGCCTCCTGTCTTTGCCGCTGCTGAATGCTCTAGACAAAGAGAGGGAGAGGGAGAAACAAATAGACCAGCCCAGTTACTAGAGGGAGGGAGATTCGATTAAGGTGCAAAGAAGTCAACATAAATGAAATTTAGTAAGATTTAGATGGGTGGTTGTGATGGGGGCCTTTCAACTGGAAAGTTTTGTTATGGGGGCCTTTCAACTGGAATCAAGTGGCCTCTTTTGTAGGTTGGTGGAGAGTACAGTTCATATAGACAACTGATTAATTCATCTAGCAGGGGAGTTGGGAAACCTTGCAGTCCAAGGACCACATTCCTTTCTAGGAAACCCTTTGGGGGCCACATGCCAGTGGTGAATGGGGCCAAAGACAATGAATGTAAATTTCACCTTTGTACAGCAGGTTAGCTTCTACACATAGCCCTTCCTACCCTCCATCCAGGGCAGAAGTTTAATTGGAGTTCAAGGACACATTTCAGCCATTCAGGAACACTCAAGGAGGAGTGCAAAGCAGGGGCAGTAGGGGCAGGATTGAGAAAGGGGTATGCTGAGGAGAGTTTCTAGGGCCAGATAGAGAGGATGGAGGGCCTGATATATGATGTCACATGCACAATAGCACATTCATCATTCATCTGAAATAGTCTTTCCCATCTGATTGCCCTCCAGAAGTTTTGGACTACAACACCCATCAGCACCAGCCAGCATGGCCAATGGTCAGGGATGATAGAAGTTGTAGTCAATCAACATCTGGAGAGCTACAGGTTGGGAAAGGCTGATCTTGTTTAACTGACACCTAGGATCCAATGGTCATATTGAGTATATCTACACAACTATTTTACATCAGCTAAATAAAAAACATTGGTTAAATGTCATGTCTTCCTCAAATATGCTGGGAATTGTGTGGTAAGGGTGCTAGCAGGCGACCCCCTATTTCTGTTTCCTCCTTCCAATTATAGTTTGAATGAATGAATGAATAATGCACACTCTCAAACATCAACAACAAATATTCTACCACATCTTTTACACTGTATAACAAAGATAGCAAATACTATCTTTGTTATACCTGGGAGGAAGTGATCATGTTCTCCTAGGTTAGAAGATACAGAAGCAAGGGAAAACTGAGTGTAGTCAGACACACACTCTGGACTTTAAAAAGGCCAATTTCGAAAAGCTGAGGGAGCTACTGGGTGTGATCACGTGGTCAGAGATGCTCGATGAGAAGGGAGTACAAGAAGGATTGAAGTTTTTAAAAGGAGAAATATTCAAATGCCCAAATGCAGACAATACCAACAAGAATGAAAAGTGGGAGGCATCTAAGGAAACCAGTGTGGCTGCATAAGGAGCTTACAGATGAACTGAGAGTTAAGAAGGACATGTATAAGAAATGTCAGAAAGGGGAAACCACAAAGGAGGAGTATACATGAGTAGCCAACAGATGCAGAGGGAAAGTCTGGCTGGCTAAAGCTCAGAATGAGCTCAGGGTTGCAAGAGAGGTTAAAAATGCTTAAAGGTTTATTCAGCTATGTCCGAAGTAAGAGGAATAACAAGCAAGTGGTGGGTCCTCTGCCTGGGGAACACACAGAAATGCTATTGGGTGACAGAGAAAAGGCGGAACTACTCAACACCTACTTTGCCTCTGTCTTCACTCAAAAGGAAAGTGATGCCCAACCTGGTGATAACAAAATAAATGATGTAAGGAAGGAGCTGCAGCCCAAGATAGGAAAAGAGGTAGTAAGGGAACACCTAGCGACTTTAAATGAATTTAAATCTCCAGGTCCTGATGAGTTGCAACCAAGGGTACTAAAGGAGGTTGTGGATGTAATTTCAGAGCCTTTGTCTATGAGGTCCCTACAGATTGGAGGCCAGCAAATGTTATCCCCATCTTCAAAAAGGGGGGAAAGGAAGACCCAGGCAACTACCGACCAGTGAGCTTGACATCGATACCAGGGAAGATCCTAGAACAGATAATTCAACAGTCGGTCTGTGAGCATTTAGAAAAGGATGCTGTGATTACTAAGACCCAGCATGGTTTTCTCAAAAATAAGTCATGCCAGACCAATCTGATTTCTTACTTTTTATGTAATTACAAACTTGGTGGATCAGGGAAATGCTATGGGCATAGTGTATTTTGATTTCAGTAAGGCTTTTGACAATGTCCCCCATTATATTCTCGTGAGGAAGCTGGTAAAATGTGGGTTGAAAGAGGTAACTGTTAGGTGTATTTGTAGCTGGTTGACTGACCAAACTCAAAGAGTACTCATTAATAGTTCTAGTTACAGGTAGGTAGCTGTGTTGGTCTGCCATAGTCGAAACAAAATAAAAAAAATCCCTCCCAGTAGCACCTTAGAGACCAACTAAGTTTGTTATTGGTATGGGGTCAATAACAAACTTAGTTGGTCTCTAAGGTGCTACTGGGAGGATTTTTATTTTTATTTTGTTTCATTAATAGTTCCTTGTCATCCTGGAAAAAAGTGACAAGTGGGGTGCTGCAGGGTTCTGTCCCGGGCCCATTGTTGTTCAACATCTTTATAAATGACTTGATTGAACGAATTGAGGGGATGCTCATCAAATTTGCGTATGACACCAAACTGGGAGGAGTAGCTAATGCCGCAGAAGACAGAATCGGAATTCAAAATGATAGTGACAGATTGGAGAACTGAGTGCAAGCTAACAAAATGAATTTCAGTAGGTAAAAATGTATGGTTCTGCACTTAGGCAGGAAGAACCAGATGCACAAATATAGGATGGGGTCATCTGGCTTACTAGCAGTACATGTGAAAAGGATCTATGGGTCTTGGTGGACCACAAGCTTAACATGAGTCAACAGTATGATGCAGCAGCAAAAAAGCTAATACTCTTCTAGGCTGTATCAACAGAAGTATAGTGTCCAGATCAAGGGAAGTAATAGTACCACTCTATTCTGCCTTACCTCCCTGCTCACTGCGTCTGAAGCAATAATTTGCTCTCCACTTGCAAATGCAGACACTCAAAACTGGCTTGCACTGACTGTAATTACAAGTGGACACACTTGGAAAACTGTGTCCAATTCTGGGCACCACAATTTATGAAGGATGTTGACAAGCTGGAACATGTGCAGGGGCAACCAAGATTATCAAGGGTCTGGAAGCTAAGCCTTATGAGGAGCCTTATGAGTAGATGGGTATGGAAAAGAGGAGACTGAAAGGAGATATGATAGCCATCAGGAGACTGAAAGGAGATATGATAGCCATCTTCAAATATCTTAAGGGCTGTCACATGGGAAAAAGAGCATGCTTGTTTTCTCCTGCTCTGGAGGGTAGGACTCAAACCAATAGCTCCAAGTTGCAAGAAAGGAGATTCTGACTAAACATTTGGAAAAACTTTCTGACAGTAAGAGGTGGTGGGACTCTCCTTCCATGGAGGTTTTTAAACAAAGGCTGGATGGTCATCTGTCATGGATGCTTTAGCTGATTCCTGCATTGCAGGGGGCTGGACTTGATGACCCTTGGGGTCCCTTCCAACTTTAAGATTCTGTGATTCTATGATTCTCTAACTACTTTATAGGTTTGGCGAATACAATTTTACTGCCCTTCAGTAAATCTGCCTCCGTATACTTCCTTTGGGCAACTTAGTGCTTCTTTGGTTAAGATCTATATTTACTATTTGGCTTCTGCTTAGAAGTAGAAAAGATGGGAAATTAATGACATGTAAAGCAAGAATCCCTTCTTTAGCCATCAGCCTTCAGTGAAAGGGTAGGAAAAGCCACCCTCTAAAAATGGGTGGGCTCGACAGCCAGTTAAGAGCATCAGAATAGATGTGCTCAGCAAGTAGCCTGAGAAACAAGGACCACGATAAGAAGAAATACTTACTTTTCAAGAAGGCAGCTATGGCTTCTGAAGCTTACATAACTCAGCAAACAATCAGAAAGCTGGTAAAGCACACATAGTTTCTAAATAGTACTGATTTAAATTTCTTAAAAACTTAACAGAAGCCGTGCCAAGGGCACATCTAATTCAGTATCCTGCTCTCACAGTAGCCCATGGAAAACCTGCTAGCAGGACCTCCATACAACAGCGCTTTCCCCACTTCTCAGCCATAAATTCTCCAGGTGGGCTTAGGTAAGCTTCTATATTCCATTATTGGGTAATGATTTTTGACCACCTTTCAGAGAGATCTTGTACAGATTACTGAGAGAAGGCAGGTGATGTGCTTTGAAACATTAAAAAAAATCAAGGTGAATGCTAAATAGAAAAGTCCCTCCATACTTCTTGCTACTACAAACTAACATAGGCTCCTCTTCTGTTATGGAAAGAAGAGCGATGATGGCAATATAAAGCATATTGTATCAGCAGCATTGACTTCCCTCTAGCTAGTTCTTCAGATCCCTAAGATGAAAGGAGAGCCTCTCCAAGATAGCAGAGAATATGTCCCGTTCTCTCTAGGCACCTTTCATATCCAACTTCCTTGCACTTAACAAAAACAGTAGACTCTCTTTTCCTCCAATTCTCAGTTGGTTGTTTTTCAGTAATGATTCTAAACAGTTCTTTTTTTCGGGGAGCACTCAAGGGTATGCAGTATCAGTAGCTGCTGTCCCCCCAATGTTAAAAGTGTGGCACTTACTGTAACAACTTCATGGTGAGCAGCGGCATCTTTTTCCCCCCCTTAAAAAAAGCACTGATTCTAAAACGCACAAACAGCCATCCACAGCCTTGCAGAAGAGGGCCATGCCTTTCTTTTTCCTATTCACTTCACCATTTGCAAGAATGGGGGTCCCTGTCTACAAGAAGCAGCCAACACACCCCCAAGCTCACCTTTGGATCTGGCATGCAACTGACTTGTGAGATAATCTCAGTGTTGTGCAACATCTGCTGCTACTGTTGGTCAGATTTAGCCACATGCAAACAGATGTTGGTATGTAGAGAGCAATGGAGCTGGTATGGCAGAGCAATTCACGAGAGTGAGCTGCTATAGGCATGTTCTCCCTTTCATTCTTTCTCTCTCTTAGTCCCATGTGTGCAATAAGTAAATAATAATAACGGTCTACCATACTCATATATTGGTAATTCATTTGAAACCAATTGCAATGTCTATATAAAATGCTAAATGTATCTTCATTTTTTGGGAAGGGTCACAGCTCAGTGAAAGAGCACATGCTTAGGTCCCAGGTTCAATCTCCAGCATTTCCAGGTAGAACTGGAAAATACTCCTGTCTGAAACCCTGAGTAGCTGCTGCCAGTTAGTTTAGATAATACTGAGTGGTCTGACATTGAAAAAGGCAGCTTCCTCTGTTCTTATGACCTGCTTGCTACATGGATGATACAGTCAAGAGGGTGCTCCTGGAACCATGAGCAAGACTGTGCCACCTCTGTGCCAAGTCCAAACAATGAAGATACATAGAGATGCAATTAAAGAATCCCCTTCCAGAGTCTGAGAAGTGATTTACAGGACACATTTTTGTGAATGTTCAATTAATTGGCATTCATCCATGGAAGAGAAATAAAACAACTTTTGAGTCGGTGTAGGATGTATGTTCATTAAAAAAATATATCATTTTAAGCCTTATAGGTAAAAATACACTGAGCCTGTTCTAAAAGAGAGGTTTTTTTGCTATGGGATCAGGTTCAGTGGCTATGGCTAAGCTAGTGTGGAACCTGGAGGGACTGTAGTGGTAGTTGTTGTTAGTTTGGTTTCAACCCAACTCTACAGGAAAAGGGCAAGTTCAAATATGAAAAGTTAGTATAGCTCATTTTTTAAAGAGGAGATAAGACTTACAGAAGCCAAGTGGATGAAGAAATTGGAGGAGGGCAGAGGACAGACAGACCAGGCCACACAAATGGTACAAAAATAAAGGCCATTTATTAAGGTACTTATGGCAGGCCAGCTGCCCTGAATACACACTATTTCCAGACACTTAAAAGACCTCCATTAAACCAGTGTTTGCTTCTCTCAAACTTCATCTTACACAGGCCAGGGCATTCCTTCTGTACTTAGTATATTTCACTGTATCAGGAGTGACCAACCCAAAGCACTCCAGATGCAGTTGGACTACAACTCCCATCAACACTCATTATTGGTCTTGCTGGCTGGGGCTGATGAGTACTGGAGTCCAAATACCTGGCAAGCCACAGGTTAGCCACCCTGGCACTATACATTTGCCCTACCCCACCATCCATCAGCCTGAAATACTGGAGCAATGCCTCCCTTCCAGAACAGCCTGTAAGTGCCTGTCTCCACCTGTAGTAAAACCTGCACCCAGGATAAACTCTCCATTGTTGGCTCACGGTCATCCTTTTTGCCCCACCCAGTCTCCATCAAAGCTGTTGCCAACCCTCCAGCATCCAGTGCTTTCCCTGCAAGATTGTGCTGCTCCTCTAGTCATTTACTACCAAGACAGTATCCCAATATTTGGCACTTTGTAGTGTTGCAACATCCTTTTGGAAGCATGGGCACCCAGAAGCAGACACAGCATCCCAGCAATGTGTGCAGCATCAATGAGACAAGTGAAAAGTGTTTTCCTACTCCTGCTAGTGGAGCTCAGAGGAAATGGACAGTCTGTAGAGCTCCACAGTCAAGGTGCCTAGCTTGGAGGTGGCAGGCCACAGTACCCAGTGCAACCATTTGAACATTTATGCATATATATTTTTATATCCACCGCACTTAGACCTAACTTGCAGCTTTGTAGATATCAAGGCTTTGGGGACCCAAAGTCCAAAGGGACAAAAAGTGCTTGTTTCTTAGCCACTTGGCTGGCACAGCTACTTCCTGGAGAGTATAAAGTGGCACAGTCCATATTGGTGCCAGAGGGGAGAAGGTTGTGCTCCACTCTGGCTGAGCCAGTCTCTTTCTCCAGCGCTGATCTCTCTTGGTGTGCTGCAGTCAGGAAGGTGGAGACTCGGCTGTTGGGTCAGGCAGTATAAGCTCAAGGCAGGGCAAAGGCACTTCCTTCCCATCAACCAGAGACCCTGTGGGTCTGGAAAGGGCCGGAACACCAGCAGCTCATGCTAATGGTCAAAGGATAGGAACAAGATGCCACAGTCAAAGTGTGGTACTCTGGCCAACAGGGGGAGAACCGCAGCACCTAATCCCAACAAACAACTCAGGCCCCTACTGTCCTTAATATACCTAGGGCTGGACCAAACTTGTTGCTGCCCACTGCTTGTCAAAATCTATATTTTTTTCTGGATGAGAGGATGTGCAGCTCAGATGAAAAATATTAGCCAGGTGTTCAACAGGGAGAGTATTTGCAAGGAAATATCTCCTGTGGCTTTTACAACCAGATCTTAGAGGTGTGCTTGGTTCTAGCCCAATGAGGGAGACACTTGGGGGAACTAAGCCAAACCAAGATTAGCTAACGCTAACATAAGGTATTTAATTGCATGCAGGGATGGGAGAATATCTGTGGTTCACCAGCTATTGCTGGACTACAACTCCCATTATCCCTGATCATTGGCCATGCTGGTTGTGGCTGGAGGGAGTTTGAGTCCAACAATACTGGTAGGGCCACAGGTTCCCCAGTTCTGATGAACAGTAAGAATGGAATACAGCATTGCTACTGTTGTCCTACGGTGACCCATACAAGCGAAAATGTGGCATGCTAAGGAGCAGTGCTCTTCAACCTTATAACTTACCCACTCCACCTTCCATTACCCCAAACCTTTCTTCAATTGTGCCTATCTCCCTTATTCGTGATTCACAGATGCTCTCCTACTGCCACCCCCATTCCTGCCAATCTCCCTCAATCCCATCTCAAAACTGGTCCTTACCAGATTTGACAGAGCAGTGAATGTGAGCCTTAGATTCATAGTAGACCCAGTCGAAGCCAGCCTCAACAGCTAAACGTGCCAACATCCCATACTTGTTGCGGTCACGGTCAGAGGTGGTGATGTCAACAGCACGGCCTTCATAGTGCAGCGATTCCTCTGAGTGGTGCCCATCTTCATCCCAGCCTTCCGTCACACGCAGCTTTACTCCTGGCCACTGGTTCATTACCGAGATGGCCAGAGAGTTTAGGCGATCCTTGCAGCGCTATGGGAAGTGGGTGAGAAGTGACAGAATAGAAATAGATCAGCATCATGCAACTACACATATAGGAGAGCATTGCCTGGAAGTACAAAACTTGGATTAGATTGGGGAGGCCAAGTGTCTGACTTGACAAAGGACAATCCTTTCCTTGAAAGCATGGCAGAGAATAGTAATAGTAATAATAATAATACAGTGGTACCCCGCTAGACGAATGCCTCGCAAGACGAAAAACTCGCTAGACGAAGGCATTCGTCTAGCGGAAGGCTGCCCCGCAAGACGAAAAAGTCTATGGGGCTGCCTCGCAAGACGAAAAATTTTCGTCTTTTTTTTTTTTTTTCGTTTTGCGGAGCGCGGCTGTCATTGCCGCTCCGCAAGACGAAAAACCCGCTAGACGAAAATTTTCGCAGAACGAATTATTTTCGTCTAGCGGGGCACCACTGTAATGGTAGTAGTAGTAATAAAATAAATAAATAAATAAATAAATAAATAAATAAATAAATAAATAAATAAATAATACTTTTATTATTTATACCCCACCCATCTGGCTGAGTTTCCCCAGCCACTCTGGGTGGCTTACAGAATATATAAAACATCAAACATTAAAAACTTCCCGATACAGGGCTGCCTTCAGATGTCTTCTAAAAGTTATGTAGTTCTTAACCTCCTGAACATGTGAAGGAAGGCCATTCTACAGGGAGGGCACCACTACTGAGAAGGCCTTCTGCCTGCTTCCCTGTAACTTCACTTCTTGCAGTGAGGGAACCACCAGAAGACCCTCGGAGGACCTTAGTGTCCAGGCTGGATGATGGGGGTGGAGATGCTACTTCCGGTATATTGAAAATCTGTTTTGTTTTGTTTTGCAATGTGTAAATGGGTAGCTAGCCTAGATTAAATTCCCCACCATATCAAGCATTGCTTAGCCACAGTCCAGAACATTTACCATCTGGGCAACAAAGAGCCACACCTGGGTCAACACACATGCAGCCAAATGATGTGATAACATCCTGACATGGTAGCAATTCAATCCACAACTAGGTTGTCACTTTGCTTTTCAAAATGTAGTCTACATTCTTGTTGAACCCCTCTCTCATTTTAATAAAATAATAATAATAATATTTTTTTATATACCACCCTTTATCAAAAGATCCTAGGGTGGTGTACAACATTAAGAACACATGTTATAGAGCATAACAATAAAAACCTAATAAAAAGCACAATAATAGACAACATAATAATAAAATAATCATAACAGCACTCCCCCAGCTTTAACAGACCAAAGATTATTTAATGGACAAAGGCCATATAATGATGGTGCCAGGCAAGCCTCTCTGGGGAGAGCATTCCACAGATGGGGGGCCACCACAGAAAAAAGACTCATACTTGTGTTGCCACCTTCTGAACCTCTCAGGGAGTAAGGACATAGAGCCTTGGATGACAAGTGCAAGGTCTGAGTTGGTTCATATGGGGAGAGGCGGTCCTTAAGGTATTGAGGTACTGAGCTGTGTAAGGCTTTCTAGATCAAAATCAGCACTTTGATTGGGCTCAGAAGCTAATTGGGGATAATAATAAAAACCACCTTACATCAAGGGCACTGGCTTCTGGGGGCCAAGGCACTGGGGGCCCCACAATTCTTTTCTTAGGGGTACAGACCCCTTCAATGTTCAGGGGCCCCCACATGTGATGTCCTGACATAGCATGACATTGTGTGTGTGTGTCATCAGGACATAAAGACATCATGTCTTAAAGATGTGACATAAAGACGTCGTATTGGGCCCCTTCAATCCTCCAAAGAAGGTGGTACCTCTCCCTTACATAGAGACGTAATGGTCCCTCTAGATGTCAGGATTTTGCAGGAGGGATTCATGCACATATTGGGACTTTAGGTGTGTGCAGTTAAAGTGGATTAAAGGTCTCCAGTGCACAACAAATCCTCCTTAACAAATCCTCCTTTCTGCAGTTTGGAAAATGATTGGAGAATGCATTGAAAAGTGTGGGATAAACTAATGACTAACAGGAAGATGTGTAAACACTCCGAAGTAGATCAGGATGGATACAAGATGGGAGATGATTGCTATATAACTTCCCTGTAAACAAATCAGAATGAAAGCTCATTAAAGACTGGTCATACTATAGTCTAATCTCTGTGTAAAGCAAGTCAGGGTGAATGTTCAATAAACAGGTAATCTGGAGGGGCCCAGTTTCTCAGCTCAGCCCTTGTTCCTGCACAAGTAACATGGGTTCACCCACACCACTTTTTAAAATGCACAAGACAACGTTTGGCAAAGTTAGAGAGATGTTGTATTCGTGTGCACAGAGTTGCAGGATTTGTAGATAGACCTCAATTATTTTTGTACCATCCCCATGCCGTTAAGTTTTTTCCAGATACCAGGAACTCATTATTAATATATAGATATACACACCATACAGGCATGTCATGCTGTATTGCTTCTGTCCATACTGAACAATATTAAATTCATTGCTTTACTGTCCTATTTTCCCTCCATGCCCTATTCCTGAACCTCACTGATTTGGCTTACAAGTAAATGAGTCACGAAATATGTCACTTGTGACTAAAGTCCTGCACAGACCTAAAAGCTTACATTAACCCTGGGATACCTGCACAGGCCATTCTGAGAGCAGCCAAACTGAGTTTCTTACAGGATGCCGATTGATTGGTAATGACCCAGGTGATCACGTGTACATTGGTGCTGTCATGACCGGACTTTGAGGCAGAGGTCCAGTGCCCCTTTCATCAGAACAAGCAGAAGCCCCCCCCCCCCGAATACAGCAGTGCTGGTTTCCCACAACTGAAACAAAATGAAGTAAAACACATTTCTATCTAAAGAGGGTGTGTGCATGTGCTAAGTTCAGAGTCAGAAATGTCCTAAAACACCACTGCACTCATGCTGCAATATTCACACAAATTTCATGAAATCCTAGGACATCACAACAGAGAAGCAGCCCCACATTGGAATGTGTGGTTTTGTGTGTGAAAAAGAGGGGAGAATCATCCCAAACTGCAAAAAGACAGCAAAGCCCTTCCATGTGTGACCTTGGAATGTGGCCAACAATCTGCAAGGATGAAAGGCCTGACCCTCCCACTTCTTAGGTCACGTTTCACTCAGCCTTGAGAAGAGGGCAAAGAGCAATGCAGCAGCAGCACAAGGGTGAGGCAAAAAAACCGCCCCTGCATTCAGAGGAAAGGTCATATATGGCCAGGGCTGGCCTTTGTCCCTAGTAAAACAGGGCAGGCATAAAGGGCTATCCCAGTTTCTACAACCACACACACACCACTGTTTGTTCTGGACCTCAAGAGATAAGGTGATACAGAAGGCAACAAACAGTGTTTTATATATGAGAGAGATTTATTTATTTCCTTAAAATACTATAGGAAAGGCGAGGGTTACATAGTTTGGGGTTACATAGTTGGGTTCCCAATCCCTATCTCTCGCTCACTTTTCCTTGTAACAACAGTTAACAAACCACTCAAAATCACCTTAACTTTTTATTTTATTCAATTTCTTACCCACCCTTCAGCATATGGTTCCTGGGTGGAGTGCAGCAATGCTTTTTTAATAAATAAATAAATAAATAAATAAATAAATAAATAAATAAAATAAAGTACAATATTAAAACCAGTTTAAAACAAATATTAAACCGCAGACCAAGAATAAGGACATGTCAGGGCCCCAGAACACTATGTTAAAATGCTCACTCCTGAGTTGGTGAATCCAAAGACATGGGCTGTTCCTCTCATCAAAATAACTCCTCTTAATATGGCCTTCAGACAGGACTTACTTTGTTATTCCTCACAGTCAGCTGAACAGGGAATAGCCATTGTACCCATCACCTTCACCTCACTTTCATATTCTTCCAGACTATATCATTTACCCAGAGCAATGGGAGAGCTCATGGGAGAATTACATAGGGAATCATAAGGTACAGATTCTTCTGCATTGGGAATAAATTCAGAACTGATTCACATATACGCTAATTCCAACTGTAGCCAGAAGGTGTCAGCATAGAGCTGCAACAGGAAAGCCGATTGGCACAAGGCAGGTGCTTTAATTCATTGACCACAAGGCAAGTTCTAAAGAAACACCTCTGATGCCCAGATATAGGAACAGATACTCTCAGAAAGAATCCCCCACATTAGGTGCTGCGGCTGCTGTACCATGGTGCAATCTGAGCTGCAATGAAGGGTTGGGAGAAAGCAGCAGAAGAGGAAAGGATCAAACTACAGTATAGTAGCTATGGAAGACTCAGTGCCCAATCAATTCTCCCAAGGCTAACAGCATAGGGACTACATGTTGAGCAGTAAAAAAATGGGATTTTACTAACAAGGTGCTGGATATTTGGTGAAGCACATAACACATCTGCCCTTCCCACCATCCAAGGGGATAATCATAAATTGTAAAATAAATACAGGGCACATTTTCAGACTGCTATTTTCTAGTGGGATTCAACCACACATTGATGAATTCAGGCAGCACAATTATAGCTGATTGGCAGCTCTTGTGTAACAAGCCCATTTTCTCCAAAGACTGCACTTTTGGCAATAAGGGAAGTGACAGGGAAATGCACTGGAGGGTGTGAAATAACACTTGCTTTGATACAACATCATCTAGCCTCATTAATATTGTCTAATTTCACTGCAAACAAATCAGGCTGAATGCTCAGTAAACAGCATATGGAGCGGTACATGCTCACATATGAAAGGGATGAGGTTCTCCTCATTTCTTGCCTCAGTTATTGAGTCCAGTACGTCAGTAAAAGGACAAAATTCAGCAAGTCCTGCTTCCAACGCCAACTATACACACATATATTCAGCCACAAATATTCTCCAGGATTCCCTCTCACACCCTTAGAATGGAAGCCACATTCCAGGGCATGCAGTCAGTGATGCTATGAAGAAGTTGTCCATGGTGAAAGGTGGGGATGGGAACAATATTTACTAATCATTTGGCAATACCAGCTCTGTCCACTTGCTCCTTGTCCAGAAAATGTAACCTGTAAGCCTACAGGAGTGGCTAACCTGTGGCCTTGCAAACGTTGTTGGATTCTAACATCTATTAGCCCCAACCAACAATCCCAGTGGTCAGGGGTAGTGGGGTTCATAGTCCAGCTGCTGCAGGTTAGCCTTCTCTGATTTATATTATAGTGGACAGATCCACAGTACACTTTAGAGAAGGGCTGGTAAGTGTTAGTGTGGTATAAAGCCTAGAAAACTAGTAATACATGGGGTTCAAATCCCCATTCAGTAATGAAACTCACTGGATGACTAGTCATTATCTCTCAGTCTAACCTACTTCACAGGGTTATTGTGAGGATAACAGGGATGAGGGAGAGAACTACATATACCACTTTGAGATCCTTGGAGGAAGAGTTGGGTTAAAAAAATTAGCAAAGCAGCCTTAATGGCAAGGTAAATAAATGGCAAGTGGCAAGCAAGGGCAGGAACTACATTGTTTCTGTTTTATACAGCACTGTACACCTTGCTTGTGCTAAATAAAGGTTAAATACAACCCACAATACTAAGTAGGCAGAGCTGGAAGTTTCTGCAGCTCAAATTCTTGGAGAGGACCAGGACTCTGCTAGCAGGCCGTAAAGACAGACAGGGAGAATTTACCCAGGCTGCATATTTCTGTGCTGCTCAGAAAAGCACCCACTGTTGTACAAATGGATACCAGTTCCACTAAGTTGTTGGCAACTTTTGGTCCAGAAAGACAAGAATGACACTTATTCCTGCAGGATCACTTAGCAGTGACTAGGCATCATGGGGACCATGAAAGCCACCTCCAGGAGGGACAGTTGCTTGAGGTGCTTGGAAGATCAATTGTCTTGGTAGAGCCAGAGGATGATGGCTGGAACTGAGCACTAGACCCTAGAACGAGTACTCTTTCCCCTATCAGATTGAGAGGGGGAAAGACCACCAGCAGCTCACAAACAAATACCAGCAGCCTGTTCATAAGCATTCAGTGATGATTTGTGTTAATGATGGTATTGGGGCTGTTGTCCCACTTTTAGTAATGTATGCACTTCGTTGCGAAGGTTTTGGGGTGGACATACTGCTTTGTTTCCAGCCAATCTATATCCTATAACCTCTTCATGGAATTCTATATCTTTCTATACCATAGGTGTTCTGGGTTTGGTGGCTTCTTCTTCTTTTTCTGCCTGTTTTTCTTGTGCTACTGTGCAACAGTACCCCGCCCAGATAGCAATAATGCAATCATATTGAGGGAGCATCACAGAACAGTTAATAAAGCGGAATGATGTGTGAACAGTTCAGTATAAATCCACCACTAATGTGATATTATTGCATCAATCACATGTTGCAGAATACACCCACAAATCTCCCTACTGCCACCCATGCATGCATGCACGCACGCACGCACACACACACACTCCAATCTGGAGGAGCCCAGAGGATGTTGGGCTGGCCTAACTTAAGCTCTATGCAGATCATGGAGAGGGAGCTTTGGTTCTGAGAGCAAGGAGAAGCAAGCTGGGGCTGGGGGGGTGGTGATGGGTGGAGAAGAGGTGAGGCAACTATTCCTGGGCCTTATCTCCACCTCTGAGCTCAGGCACCAGAAGCAAACAGAGACTGACATTCTTGAGAAAGATGGAGTGATAAGGACATGTGGGCGGGATCCTGTTGCCCAGGGATATGCAGACCCTTGGACTTGATGAAACTCAAGTCAAGAGCAATAAGAAACCAGCAATGGGGGGGGGGGGTGGAGAGGAAAGGAGGGGCGGAACCAGAGCGCCCCTCATGCTCAGGTGATACATTTTGAACCTCGCATCATGCTTCAGAAGCTATGCTTCCAGCATGCCTGCCTGCTCTGGAGAGAAGGTGGGGGTGTCAGCAAAAGTCCAAGTATTATCAGGTTAGCTTGTTGCTGTAAACATACACAAACATCATTGGATTTCAGCTTCCCTCATCCCTAACCACTGACCATGCTGACTGGGACTGATGGGAGATGGAATCCAGCATCTGATGGGCCAAAGGTGGTTCTTCCCTGAACTATAACATGCTAAGTGATACTTCTAGCAGAGTCTCTTGAATGGGGGGCCCTTGTTGAAAGCCACATAAATCCCAAGCCCTGTTAATGGAGGCAATGCATGATTTTACGTTATGATTGTTCAGCCAGATAATCCATCCCTATGCTTAGTCAAGCTGCCATGTGCAACACCAGTGAACCTCTTTGGTTTTGCTTACTCCATCACACTCTCTGTACTTTGACCAGTGACAGACCCCACCTCCATGCCCCTAGGGTGGGTGAGAGCACTGACCCAGCAGACTTCTAGCTGCATCCCAGAGGCTTTAGGAGACTCACCTGGACCATAACTCTAACTGGTGGCAGGCAGGGTGGCAGACCAAGAGGGGAAAATAGCTCTTTATCTGCATTCCTGGAGCCCACAGGCATTTCTCCGGTGATACCAAAAGAGTCCTACATAACTTCCAGCTCCACAGTACCCATCCCCCAACTATCACCATCCCAGGTTCCTGCTCCAACGGGCAAGACTTGTGGAATTTACAAGAGGGAATAGTCCCCTGTGTAAGCATCTCAGTCATGCTTGTGTCAACATCTTCACAATGCTCAGCACTCACCTTGCTCAAATATCCTCCCAGCAACCCTGGCCAGCAAGGGAAACTGAGGCATGGGGGAGGGGGGGAAATAAGCCCCATTCAACATCTTGGTGTCAGAACCAGAACCTGCAGGTCCTTGTAACTATGTCATTTAGGGAGGTGTTAGGAACACCCCCCTCCCAATTTCCCCTGTCTTTCAGATCACAGGGCTCTTTACAGAGCAGTAGCCACGTCTCACTGGTCTATACTCCAAGAGGCAGTTCTAAAACATTCAATGGGCCTAGATCTTCCTGACATCCCCTGTCACTCCAAAGGTCTAATCAACTACAACCAGTCTATTGTACTTCTTCCCCCACCCCACCACAAAAAAGAATAGCTGACACCTGGCCAAAAGTAGCTGGACCCTAGCAATTCACCTCACAGCCTTTCTTCCCACTATGCATTGGTTATCTCAGACTATTGTCAAAAGTGAGACTTTAATCAAGTGTTGAGGAACCTGTGGCCCTCCAAATGTTGCTGGTCTACAACAACATCTGTGGGGGGCATAGGTTCCCTATCCCTGCTTTAAACGTTAGGAGTTTGTTTGTTTGTTTTTCATTCACCACATCTGTAACGTAAAACTTCCATTTGGCTAAAATGGACATCCACGCACACACACACACACACACACACACACACACACACACACACACACCAGGGCTTTTTAAAGGGTCCAATATGAAAACACTTCCAGAGCTAGGGACAGAAGGAAGATTTTTCCCCCCAGTCCTTCCTATTCTAGATTTAGTATATAACTCTATTTGGGGCCACCATCTCCTCAAAACAGGCTGAATGGAGAATCCAGATGGTTTTTAAAACAAAGATTGGACCCTGAATAGTTTGCTTTTTAAGAATTAGCTTTGATGTTAAGCTTAGAAGGTGGCATAGTGAACTCTAGGCTGCCTATAGACAGTCAGATTCTTTGCTTCCAATTTAATAAGCAGGATCACCTTGCTATAACAATCCCCCAAGACAGATTCTATCCCAGTTATGTTAACTGAAAAGTTAGGGCATCCTTTTCAAAATGTCCCAAACATAAGGATCAGCCTACCATTTCCCCCTACAACTACATCCCCCAGGTCAATCCCCCCCAGATGTTAGCCAGAGGTAAAGTGGTGGGTAGGCAATGAGGTAAAACTAAACACCTCCCTCCTGCCTACTAATTCTCCCCTGCAAAAGCTCCTTCCCCCTTACATGGTAAACATAGGATTGGAAAACCCATGCTTCCTGATCATCTGAGTTAGCATACTCATGATCTTGCTCCACATTGTGTTAAGTGATTCTTGGGTAAACACATTATGACAAACTTTTTTACCCTAGGACTAATAAGTGAAGCAGAGTCTCTTGGGAAGGGAAGGGTGTGATGTTTCTGAACAGGTATCACTTGCGTATTAATTCTACTGGCACTTTCAAGGAAGGAAATCCCACTGAAGTTACTGAAACTTACTTCCAAGTAAACCCATTTCAAATTGGACTCCAAAGACTAAAATGGATCTCCATATTTTTTATTTTAAAATATTTTTTATTAATAAATTCTTAGTTTAGTGCATTGTCTCCTTTTTCAAGCTGTGTTTTCTACAGTTTCATTTGCTGTGAGACATTAGTGTTGCATGCAGTATTAAGTTGGAAAGAAAAGAGGGGGAGGGTGGGCATGGTGCATGGGGTGGGGTGGGGATGCTTCTATTCTTCCATTTAGTGTATGTGTGGGATTTTGTGTCAGCGTCACTTGTGTGGGTTCTCTTTCTATTCACTTGTTATATTTCCTTGGTAGTGAGAGCGGTTGGGGGTAGCCTAGGGTGTGGTTGGTTGTCTTTGGTTGGCTGTAGTGAGATTTGTTTGTGTGTGTGAGGGGGTGGATTTTTGGGTCAGGTTAGCCATATTGATTAGTATGCTGTCAGCGGATTCTTGTTGTTGTCTTGTTCAGCTATGTATGTGATAAAGGGGAACCATACTGAGGTGAAGGCATCTTTTTCTGTTTGTCCCTATGTCAGTAATTCCCCATATTTAGCTTGGAAAGGGATTTTCCCTTCCCATAGTCAGAGACTGGCTGGGGACTAAAAGAGTCCGGTTTCAGCTTTTGCTGTAGCTGCATGTGACATGCTGAGCCTGCTAGGCATGTTTTACAGGGCTCTAGCTCAGTGGTGGAGTATCTGCTTTGCATTCAGAAGGTCCCAGATTAAATCCCCAGCATCTCCAAGGAGGAGTGACCATGTCCCATTCGAAAATCTGGAGATCTATTGTGTGAACAATATTGAGCTAGATGCACCAATGATCTGATTTGATGTAAGGCAGCTTCCCTTGTATGCTTATCCCTCGTCCCATGGGCTTTTCTGGCATGGCATACTTGAATCCCTCCTGCTCTATGGCTATCACAGCATAGGAGCCAACTCCTAGGGGCTGTGAGGGCTTCGGCTGCCACAATAAAATATTTGAGGGGGCTGGCCCCCCACAAAGTTTATGGGCATTCCCATTCAAATGGTGTGTGTGCACTGTGTCATGTGACTGATTATGTGGGGCAGGCTTACCTGGGCCCCCACAATATTTTATTCAAGTTGGCACCCCTGTATCACAGTAATTGCCAATGTGGTGCCCTGCAGATTTTTCAGACTACTACTCCCATCATGTTATGCTGGCTGGGTTTGAGGAGAGTTGCAGTCCAAAATATCTGGAGGGTACCAGGCTGGCGAAGACTGCTCTGCCATGTCATCTGATATTGAGCTGCATTTTTCTTATATTGTAGGGTTTAACTGAGTGTCAATAGCATCTGAAAAGCATAATAAATAACCCACTACCCTCTAGCCTGGCATTCTGTTTTCTGACATGACCAAACCAGCACAATATTCCTAGGTGGTTCACAAGCAGAGCATGTCCTCAGAGCTTTCACTATCCCTTGTTAATCTCCATCATTTGATATGCAAAGTGGGCAGCAGCCTCTGAAAATGAATGTTAAAACTTGGCTGTTGGAGCTAACAGCTGCCAACCAACACCTTTGATGTTTTCATCTAAGCCAGGAGTGGACAGAAGGCTGATCATGATTAACCAGTGCAATGGCACAGTTAGGTAATTGGACTTAACAGCCTAACAGCCCATCCACTCATTAGATGGTAATGTGCATTGCTTTACTTACTTCAGAATGTGATAAGTCAACCCCAACATATTTGGAGCCATCCTGCTTATTCTTCCAAGCGGGGCCCCAGACTTCTGTCCCCAAGTCCTGGCCCTGTTGACACTGCTGCACCAGTTTTTGGTGATCCACCCAGCACCTGCTGGCTGCAAGGATTCTTACAAAGGATGTTGGACAAGATGGACTTTGGTCAGAGCCAGCAAGGCATTTCTTATGTTTGTTTGTTTGTTTACATATTTAAATATTTATACCCTGCCCTTCACACCAAAAGTTATGTGAAGGGAGCCTGAGTACAGTATGCAACTTAGATCACATTTGTAGAATACAATAATTATGTTCTTTCTTTTTTAAGTAGACCACTTAAGACTGATCTTTTTTTAAAAAAGTTTGGGACATGGTGGCTTCTGCCTGTTGCAGAGTAGATTGAATTAGGTCACAATTAAAGATACATTGATTGTTCTTTTTATTTATTTAAATAATGCTATTATAACCAAGTGGCAAAGGTCATCTTCAAGACCTGTCAGGTGAGACATCCAGAATATATCCTCCCCATCCTAAAATCCAGTTTCTGGGATTGATTGTACCCACAAAGCACCTATCCATGCTTAACCTCTTGCCCAAGTGCCAGTATTGCTTCCCTGCCTATCACACTTTGGGTGCAATCCTATGCATACTTACATGGGCGCAAGCTGTACTGAACTTAGTGGGAATAAGCATGCAGTCTGAATAAGCATGCAGTTTCCCACACTAAAGCTGCAGTCCTTAACACACTTTCTAGGGTGTAAATCCCATTGAACACAGTGAAATTTACTTTTGGGCAAAGCAACATAGGATTGCACTGTGGGACTACAATCATCAGTCTACTTGAACAGCTGTCAGGTCCCCTATGTGGAGAATGAGCCAAAACAGAACTCTTGGTAAACCCAGTCTTTCCATAGCAACATTAGGGGAGAAACCATAGTAAAGGGGCATTGGAGAGAAGCAAAAATAGTTTCCGAGAGGGAATGTGCTGCTTGAGTTAGATGCTAGGGAAATGGTTTCTGCAGTGATGGGGAGGACAAACAGCAGGTCAGGGGGCACATATGCCCACCCTTGCTGCTTTGTAAGGCCAAATATGTGCAACCACTGGAGGTAGGTATCAAAGAATACCTGAATGGTTGCTTTTGCTAACAGGCAGGTGCCTTGCTATCACGACCTACTCTTTGCACACGAGCTATAATTGGACAGTGGCTATAGAGCTGGACCCAGATCAGAAATTGGGATCCGGTGGCTCTCCAGATGTTGTTGGACTCCAACACACAGCAGTCCCAGTCTGCCTGACCAATGGCTAGGGATAATGGGAGTTATGGTCCCACAACCATACATGAACAGATCCCTGTATGAAATCCTCTCAGCCACAAAGCTCCACTGGGTAACCTTGCTTGTACTGTACTTTTCAGGCCAGACTATCTCACAGAATTGTTCAGTCTATAATAAGAATATGAAATGAATTGCAAATCTGTGATTTGGTGATCACCTCTATGGAAAAGTGTGTGGGGGGGAATAAAGTTCATAATAATAATGAGTTATAATTCTTAATGCACTTCAACTATAATTTTCCTCCACGTTACAAGATGTCTTTCCATATTTCAATTTATGCTGGTGCCTGATGAGACATCTCATTTCTCATTTCTTGAAAGAAATTGAGAGCAGATATGAGAGAGGGAGGGAGAGAAATGAAAGGATTTAATTCTGTCTGTGAAACTAAGCAGGCAGGCAAGCAATCAATCCCCAAACACCTCAATTTCTCCCCATCATCATCCTACCAACCCTTCACAGTCCTAACAGTCTGGGCACCTCTGCGGGATTGGGACCATGCACACATAGAACTTCATTTGTGGCAATCCTTTGTGTATCCTCTCCAAGGGAAATGCAAAGGGTAATGACACAAGAACGGGCCTTCACAGTGGTGGCTCCTTGATTGTGGGATGTTTTTCCCAGGGAGCCTGAATGAGGCAAACCTGACATCTTGACTAGCTGTTTTGGGGCACCAGGTAAAAATCATGTTTATTCACCCAGGCCTTGGGAGTTTAATTTTCTGCACATGTTTTTAAGTGGGGTGGGATGGAATTGGAATTGCTCTTCTATGCATGTTATATGGTATATTTTATGTTTTATATTTTGTTTTTTAAAGTTGCTTTGAGTTCATTTTTTCATGAAAAATTCGACCAATATATATAATCAATAATAACAAGTTGTTGCAGAATGCATCCGCCCCCACAACGCCTAAAGAAGAGTAATTTTTTTTATCGTGCTACTGCTACTGGTGCCAAGCCGATAAAAGGATCTGGGCATGATTATGCATCATCGCCCCTAAACTTTTATCAGGGTTCCCACCGGCAATGATAGTCTAATAACATTCCAGGTCTGCAGAGGGGAGCAGGAAAGTGATCGGAACCCAGAGCTGACTTCCAAAAAGCCATTCCAAAGGTCCCGGTAATCTCTCCATGTTTCCACGGTCATGGAGCCAGTAGCTACGCTTTGCTTTCCTCGAAAGCCGGCGAAACCCACAGAAGGACTGGATATGGAGGCGGCAGCAAACAGGTGGCCAGAGCCCACACGGAGTGAGCAGGTGCCCCGGAAAAGGGAAGACGAGCCGCGAAGGATTCATTCCCTTTTTCCGAAGGGCTCGCCGGCCACTTGGCACAGAACAGCTTAGTGGGGCGCGGAGCGCAGCGCCGTGTTTAGCTCAGCCACGGCAGAGGGCACGTGGGTTCGGGTTCGAGCGGGCCGCTCAGGTAAACTCGAGTGGAGAAGGCAGGCACCGAAAGCGAGCGAAGTGGCCAAGTGGAAGGCGAGAGACGGGGCGCAGTGCAGCGCCGAGGCTGGAGCAGGGGCAGGGGTTGGTGCCTACCTGGGTCATGAGGCGGTCGGCGCCCGTGTTCTCCTCGTCCTTGAAAATGATGTCCGGGTTGTAGTTGGGCGTGAGCTCCTTGAAGCGCTCGGAGTTGCGGGCGATCTTGCCTTCGTACCTGCCGCTGGCGCCCAGCGTCTTCTCGGGCACGTTGGGGCTGAATTGCTTGTAGGCAAGCGGGATGAGCTTCCTGGGCGGGCGGCGGCGGCTGCCTACCACTCGGCCCGGCCCGCAGCCGCGCACCGGCGGCGCTAGCAAGAGCAGAGCGCAGCCGCTCAGCAGGAGCAGGAGCCGCGCCGCCTTCATGGCTCCGACGACGACGAGCGGGCGCTCAGCAGCAGGAGGAATTGCAGCGGCGGCGGCGGCGGCGGCCGCAGCCGGGCAGCCCCGGGCAGCGAGCAGCGGCAGCGTCCATGCGGCGAGCGGGGCAGGTGCGCTGATGGGCCGCTCTGAGTCGGCCCGTTCCGGCCGCCGGCAATAAATAGCGCGGGCCCCGTTTGTTTTGGCTGCCGCGGTTAAATCGCCGCCGCGCTCTAGCGGTCAGCGCCGCCGCCGGAGCTGCTGCTCTCGCTGCCGCTGCCTCTGCTCGCGGCGCACGAGTGAGCGACAGAGAGGGGAAATTGAAGAGATCCGGGATCGGGGACCGCCAGGACCGCACCCAACCCGTGGCCGGCCCTCCCTCTCCCTCTTTCCTTCGCCTCCTCCCCGCGGAACCTGCCTGCCTGCCACTACCAGGGCCCGCCGACGGGGAGGGGGGGCAGGAGCCCGACCCACCCCCGCGCCTCGCTCACCTGCTGTCATCGGGGGAGGCATGCGCCACGGCAAACAGGGCCGCCCCTTCTCTCCCTCCCGCCTGGCGCCCAGTCCCAACTCCACGTGCACCACGAAGAGGGGCCAAAAGGCTGCAGGCCGAGGCATACGCTTACTTGGGAGTAAAGCCCACTTCTGTTAGTGTCAGTTCGGTCGCCGGACACCCCCCCCCCCACCAACAAGTGCAGGATCGGTCTGCAAAGGCCATTCTCCACCTCACTACAGTCCCAGGCTGCCACAATTGGCGCCAGTTCTGGCTGGGGGAGTTAAAACGGGTGCCCAACCCGCTCTAATATCCCTGGCTGGGATTACAAAAAAATAAAGAGGACAGAGAGTTGGGGGCGGGTGCCCTCAGCTCCTCAAAGCTGCTTTCCCTGCTGATCCCTTAATGCCCCCCCCGCCAATTTACCCCCATCTCCGCCACCCCGTGTTGTGTTTGCCTTGGGGTGTCCCCGCCTGGCTCGCGTGCCCGGCTCCCTGGGTTCCGACGGGGAGGGGGGGAAGTTAAGCTGGTTGAAGTTTAACCACCACCTCCTGGGGCCCTATTGTTCGGCAAGAGGCCCGATATTTCCACAGCGACTCGTAGGATCTGATTAACCGGCTGAGACAACAATGCCGCCTGGGCCGGGCTTCCCCTTGCAGCTGCCAGCGGGCAAAGTCAACACAACGCCCGGGAGCGCAGCCTGGAGACATAGGAGCCAACTCCTAGGGCTCGATGGGTCTTCGCCCCCCAAATATTTGAGGGGGCTGGGTCCCCCCAAAAAAGTTAATGTGCATAGCCATTCAAATGGTGTGCCTGCACAGCGTCATACCTACCCCCCCATATTTAATTCAAGTTGGCACCTTTGGAGAGGTGCGAGGGCTTTCTTATTCAGTCCCGTGGCCGTGTGCTTAGCTTCAGAGCACATGCCAAGTGATAGGGAGGAAGGCAGGAAGGAAGGAAGCGTGAACCCGAGCATGTAAAAAGTGCTTTTCGGATTCTATCTCATAATCGAGAAGTTAGAGGCAGACTTGTACTTCAGGGCTTGGGGAGAAGAGATTTCTCAAAACAGACTGAAGAGCTTCGGCTTGATCGATTTTCTTTTATATAATAAATGATGGACTTGCCGGAGGTCTGCCCTCCTCTGGATTCTGTTGTTCCTCTCCTTTAATTCATCCATCCAGCCATGGGCGTGGCCAGGATTTTTGTTGGGGGGAGCAGGACTTTGTTAACTGGGGGAACAGGGCCGACGTGATTGGTCAGTTAATTATTTCTATTGTTTTACTTGATCTGGTGGGAAGCTGCCCCCCCCTGCCCCCTCTTGGCTACGCCCATGCATCCAACTCTCTGCCTTTTCTCTGCACTACCCAGTTTTCCCTTTCCTTACCAACCTGAGATTGCACTGGTCAGGGGTCGTGCCAGTTGTAGTGCAGCTGGATCTGGAGGGTGCCCGTCTTAACTACCAATGCGAAAGAGTGTATCTGAAGGACCCCTCAGACTTACCTTGATGGGATCCCGAATGGGCTACCCATTACCTCTAGTAACGCCAGCTCCCTCCTTTCACAGGAGAGAGAGAGAGAGAGAGAGAGAGAGAGAGAGAGAACCCGCTACAGCAATACTGAGCTGTACGGGAAGCCTTTTCCTGGGCTGGGCCTTCTTACCAGTGTTTGCAACCCATCCGGTGACCCTAAACCAAGATCTGGTCTAATATTAGGCCTACCCTAGAAGGGTGCAGGAAGAGGTCGTTTTTTGAACATGGCACCCTATTACTGCGAGTATAAGCATATCATAGCTATTGGTGCCTGCACAGCCATTCTGCAGCCAATGTGGTATTTGCTCTAAAAAAAGAAAATTGCAGGGTGAGCTTATGACTCGCCTTAGGACTCGCAGAAGCCAGGTGGTGGTGGAGAGATTTGAATCCAAATCCTCAGAGCCCGCTCCAACTATCTAGGCACCAGGAACACGCGCAAATCCCTCTGGCTGGTCAAAGACCTGGGGCTCATGGGCGTAGCCGGGATTTTTGCTAGGGAGGCAGACTTTTGTTGGGGGGGGGGGCAGAACCTCAGATTCGCATTGATTTTGATTGATTTAGGCCGGGGGACAGCTGCTCATCCCTGGCTACGTCCATGCTGGAGCTATGAAATAATCATGTCTCCTGCAAGTTCATTGGAGACTGGATGGGATGCAGCATGGAGGGCAGTACTGAGGTTGCAACTCTATCCACTCACTGGATACTCTCCATGGGGCATTTGTTGCGGAGAGGGCATCAGCAGCCAGCTTGCCCCCGCCCCCCTTGTTGCGGCTGCTGTGTCAGACAGCTAAGGTAGGGTGGAAGCAAGAACAAGACAAAAGGATGGAAAGGAAGGAGCCACAGAAAGGCATATGGGGCAGTCAGTGGTTCTGGCGATTAGGACGGGCAAGAGATGTGTGGATTTAGAGAGAGGGGGCTTCAAAACTGGCACGATTCATCTCTGGGGGAGGGCAGCTGCTTTGCATGCAGAAGGTTCCAAATTCCAGACATTAGTACCGGTAGGTGTCTTTACATAAGGTTGGAAATATCCCGTCTGAAATCATGGAATAATCAGGAATAATCCTTGCGATTTGGGGATTATTACCCCGTCTAGTTTGTAGTCCCTTCTCTGGACTGTATCAACTCTATCAAAGCGTGGGATGGGTAGTGGGAATGAAGAATAGCAGATAGGCTGAAAACCACCCTGCGTCCTTACAAATTCTGCCAATACAACTTTCCCTTTCTCTCACCCCGCCTCGCAAGAGGGGGGTCAGTTTGTCTCCACACTGTAGGGAGGGGGAATCGACAAAGAGCCTACACAGCCAAGAGTTCCCGCCCTGAAACGCTTCCTCTTTACTCCCAAACGGCCCCTGATCAACTTCTTCGGGCTTAACACAGCCCAGCCCACAGGGTTACCATACCTGGGGAAGCTCAGCTGTGCTTCCCTAGTAGTTTGAGAGCTGGGTTCTACAGCCTCTGCCTTGGATGCAGGGGACCTCTCTGGTTCTGACGTGAGGGAGGGGGGTGGGTGGCGTTGACTGACTCGAAAAGAGACGTGGAGCGTGTAGCAGTTCTGAATGGATCCATCCCTCCTCAGGCTGGCACACGAAAAGGGCAGCCGGAAAAATCCCCATAATCACAACTGGCATTGCAGTCCAGGGGGCACTATTTCCTTATTTTTTAAAACCGAGGCGCACTTCTGTGACAGGAGAGGGGGAATTTTCCCTTGCATTACTGACCATCCAGATTGAATTTTTGCAAAGTAAGGCTGCCTACTTGGACGCTGTCCGGGTCCCACGTGCGCGTTGGGTTCAGCACAAGTTCTCGGTGTAGTCACTGCAAATCTAATGCACGGGAGATTATCTGCTCCAGGTTTATGACTTTCCATTGGCTTCCACTGAATAGCTCTGCCCACAGATAAAAGCAGCAGGTATCCAGAGATAAACAGAATTGCTGCTATCTCATAGTATCTCCAGGTAAAGATGGAGGGCATGCCATTTTCTTTTTAATAGATGCTGAGTGCCAATACTTTTAAAGACCTGTTTACAGTGTGTACAACTAATATTACTAAAAATGTGTCAAATAAAACTATCACTGTAAAATGAGCCATTCTATGCAGATTTGCACCAATCAGTTCATATTAGATTATATGAAGGAGATATGCTATGCTGGGCAATTAAGATCCACACCAGAAAATCTAGCTCAGTGCACCCTCCCCTTTCTCCTGGGCTTCTGAGACATCATTACACACCATATACAGTCCTATTGTCAGTCTTAAGGGACAGAAATGCATGAAAAAGAAAAGAAAGTTCAGAATCCTGAAACTGCTACAAATCACATGTGGAGAGAGCTGTGTTGCACTCAAATCCTGCTTATGGGCTTCCCATAGGCATCTGGTTGGTCATTATGAGAGCAGAATGTTGGACTAGATGGGTCTTTGGCCTGGTATGACAGAGCTCTTATGTTCTTATGTGTAGTGTTCACTTTGAATACACACATCCCAAGTAAATAACAAAGTATATGCCCTGCACTAGGTGGAAGACTGGGGGCTATAACTTAGAGGAAGAAGTGGAGAGGGAAGAGTTAAGGCTGATGGGAGTTTGGGACATCAACCCAAGAAGGGGTGTGGATGGTATGAAGTGCATTAGCATACTCTTCTCTACCCTCTTCTCAGGGCCTTCACGCTCAGGTTACTGTCTCATTAGAAGACTGTAGCATTATAAAATTTTATAATACAAGCAGGAGCTAATGGAGATTACTTACAAAAAGATATAGGCAGCTTTGCAGACTCCCTACAAGTTAGTTAAACATTGGAAGGCAACTCTTGCTTCTGTAAACTAAGAGAACAAGTGTAGACTAGGAAAGCGTGTGTATAACTTTGGTCTGCAGCTTAACTCATTTTACTCTCCCCAACTGCTTCCCTTATCTTTCATTAATGTTTTCCTTGGTTTACCATAATAGTGTAAGTGGCCAAGAAGAGCTGTTATTGGGTGGGACACTGAAAGAAGTTTTTCAATATGGGGTACTATTTCTATGGAGACAGAAATCTATTCTCATATTCTTGAATGAATCTTTGTATTCAGGCACTGATGTGGACCAGAGGTAGGGATTTTTCTTAGTCTGAGGGCTGAATTTCCCTTCTGGGCATCTTTTTGGGGGCCATAAGCTAGTGGTGGACAGAGACAGAAGCAAAAGTGGGCAGAGCAACAAATGTAAACTTTGCCTTTGTACAGTAGGCTAGTTTCTGCATGCACTCTCACGCCCCTCTCTATCCTCCATCCAGGGAAATCAATGACACATTCCAGCCAGGCAGTAACATTCAGGGGGTGAAGAGGGATGAGTGAGGGTCCTGGGGAGAGTTCAGTGGGCCATACTAAGAGGGATGGAGGGTCTCCATTTGACACCCCCTGAACCTGAGGTTCCCCACCCATGCTGTGGAGACTAGAAGGCAAGGGTGGAGACTGAAGTTGGTTCATGGGTTTGCAGTTCCTCATTCAAGAGAGGTGCTTCTACTAATGTATTTTAATATTTGTTGGAAGCCACCCAGAGTGGCTGGGGAGACCCAGCCAGATGGGCGGTGTACAAATAATAAATTATTATTATTACCTGAATAAAGTCACAAATAAGAAATGGGGGCAGGGGAGATTTCTTCCATAAAGCAAATCATACACCAGGAGTTTTTCTCCTGCAAGGTGCCCTAGTATTGCATTAAACCAAAAGCTTCACCTTTGTGCAAATAATGTTCCTCCATGCAATTTGTCACTAATAAACATATGAATGAACTAATAAACATAAATAAGAGCAGGATTTGCATTTGGAAATAAGCCCTGGACCATCCCAAGCTATGCCAACTGTTTCTGATTTGAGTGTGACCCAAGACTTATTTTAGGGGACAAATGTTGCAGTAGGGGGTCCTATAGTTCCTTCACTTGTGGGTACATTTCCACCAGCTGGTTAAAAACACATTGACTATACTATGGCCAACACATAATTCAGGTGTTTAAAAACTTGCACTGGCTGCCCATACACTACACTACCAGGCCAGGTTAAAGGTTCTTGTATTAATTTACAAGGCTCTTAACAACTTAGGTCCAGGATACCTCAAGGACTACTGAATCCCTTATATCCCTGCCCAATCACAGAGGTATTTGGGGGAATCACTGTTAATGGTCCCATGGTTCGGCTGCACAGCTCCTACCCACCAGAAGCGGTGCATTCAGTATTGTGGGCCCAATTTTATGCAACTCCCAGTTGAGATCAGGTAGGCTCCCACCCTGTTGAACTTCAAGCACCTCTTTTATCCCAGCAGGAATTTTAATAGAAATATGAATTTATCATATTGATAAACTTTAATATTTTCTGTATTGTATTTATTATACAGCACTTAGAGACAATTGTAGTTAAGCTGTAAAAAATTGTTTCAAGAAGTAAAAATAAATAAGTGGCAATAAATATATATATAAAAGATACACACTAAAACCACCTTGTACAAACATGAAAATTTGGCAGAACACTGTGCTTTGGACCCTAAGCCAACTATCCTATATACACAAATTTTACAGGGCTTTCATTTTAGTAAAAGAATAATAATAATATAATAATAATAATAATAATAATTAAAATCAATGATAATCTGAAAAACTGATTAAAATACATGTCTACATATCTGGATAGGCTTGCCTAAACAAAAATATTTTTAGCAGGCACCAAAGAGAGTATAGTGAAGGTACCTGCCTGATGCCAACAGGCTGGGAGTTCCAAAGTGTGAGTGCTGCCACAGTAAAATACATATTTCTTACACTGTGAGATGAGTATCATGCGACACCTGTAACAGTGCCAGTTCTGCAGATTGGTCAAGTGTCATATATGGATAAGGTGATGTTTTGCCATAAAGTGGCTTCTACTGCTATTAGTAAAACCAGTTAATATAATATTTTAACATGAAACTAGAGTGACTGGCACAGACACAGTAAAGGTACCCCTGACCATTAGGTCTAGTCACGGACAACTCTGGGGTTGCGGCGCTCATCTCGCTCTATAGGTTGAGGGAGCCGGTGTTTGTCTGCAGACAGTTTCCGGGTCACCCCGTTGCAGGGATTCAAACTGCCAACCTTCTGATCGGTAAGCCCTAGTGGCTGTCATTAAACTTGTCAAACAAATTAATAATGTCATAGTCTTGTCAGCATACTCTGTGTCATTTCTGTTACTTAGCCTGATGAGCAAGAATGCTCCTTCTTAATGATACACCAAGTCCTAGTTACAATGGCTGCTTTTGGACCCTTCCCAGTGTCACTTGCCGCCTGATTTCACTTTTCCTTATGCTGATGATGTCTCTTTAATGACAAATGCAGATGCTTATCTGGGCTGCACCACTTGGGCAGGGCCGTGCGGTGGTCAGGGACTGTGTTCTGCAGACACAGCTCACACCCATTCTGTCCATTGCCTGCAGTGTGTATGTGTGGAATGACAGCCTCTAGGACATACTCAAGACAGGAGCAAGATGATTGTTCTAAAGAGAATTGGAAGTAGTTTGAAAAAGGCTTTGCTTCTTGTGGTGTACAAACACGTCCCTTTTGTCACGTTGTTGCTTATGTTCAAACAGGTTGTGCAGGTTTTTTCAAAAATGAAAAGCCTGCCAAACTTATTGGATCAAATATAACAGTGGAATGAGTATACACACCCAAGCTGCCCCCAACTTCTTGGGGAGGGGGGGAAAGATGTTGGTTTGCCTCCTCAGTTTGTATCAAGAGATGTGCAGTTTTGTCCCTTACTGTCTCAGTACAAATCTTTGCACACTTCCCCTACAGGCATGTTTCCTTTGCCTGAAATTGTAGGCTTAGGGATTGGGGTTTTGTTTGTTATGTTGGTACTTTTGTAGTACAAGAAGTTACAGAATTGTTATCAAGAAAGTGCAGGACAAGCATCAATTGCCACTAATTTGTTTAATCACCCTAGAACTTTCACAGGCACATGATTGAAAGTACAATCATGTACAACTTCACCATTAACACATTGGGGGCAAATCATGATGAATATGCAATAAAAAAGACATCTGGAGGGGCCCTATGTTTCAACAATTCCCTCCCATATACATTCAGATGTAATAAACATAATCATATTAATTACTTTAAAAAGACAGATATGTCAACAATAGAAATGGAGGGGTATGAAGTTTGAGTATAAAATTAGTGTTACATAAACTAGGGAGCTAAGACTGACTGCAAGTATATTGTACACTGACAGGCAGTGGCTGACTTTCCAGGGTTCCAGACAGGTGCATTTCCCAAATCTATCTGGAGATGCCAGGGATTGAACACGGGATCTTTTGCATGCAAAGCATGTGCCCTCCCAGAACATTAAGTTATATATTATGTAATGACTCATTCTATATGGTTCAAAATATGAATTCAAGACCCCAGATTTCAAGATTTCATAAACTCCAGATTTCATTTTTAAAACATTCAATAATGTAAAACTGTACTGTTTTGATTAATCAATTTAAGACTCTATAATCAGTTCACTGAAACCTTTTTGTCCTTCTGTTTCTGCAGTGGAAACCACAGCACAATGTGTCGCAGTATGTTAGTGGACAAACCACAACACATCAGTGGACAAACCACAATATGTTAGGATGAACTTTTAGATAATTCCAGAACTCTGCATCTACTATTTCTTCATTCTTCATATCAGTATCTTGTTAACAGGCAGCAGAGTTGAACAATTCTGGCTTCACTGGGGAGGAAAAGGAAGAGACTTTTTAGCTTAATTCCCTCTAAGGTCAGAGGAGTTAATTTCATTGTGAATGGTTCTGTGGCTATTGGGTGTGGCCCAGCAGGACAGCATGAACACTGCTTGACTGACAGCCAAAGTGGGCAAGACAGCATTTGGGGGAAGGTAATTCTTTTAGCATCACTTGCTATAGCAGAAGCCTCTTCCCCTTCTGGCCTCTAGGATGTGGTTTTCCAGCTTGCTTGCAATGACAGCCTGTAATTCCTTTGGCCAAGAGCAATCTGTTTTTATTCGCCTTTTGATCCTGGAAGCAGGTATGACGGGGTAGTATGTTAGAAGCCTGCTTTGCAGTTACAGTAAACTGCTTCCTTTCACAGCACTAGGGCTTCATGGGCACCAAATGACACAATGTTTGCTATAAAAATCTGGAGGTTGGGTATAGTGAAGTTCTGCAGGTTGAAGGGTGGAAGAAGGGCATAAGAATCGAGTAAAAGTCAATGCAAGGAGAGAACTGCACTCCAGTGAAGACAGCTATGTAGTAATGAACTGTATGAGTAAGAAGGGTTTACAGCACTCCTGTACAACAAACGACCACACAAGCCAAACAGAGCCCAGAAGCCTAATGCTATCATTGCCAGGTGCTATACAACTCCACTGTTCTTGTGGTCTCAGACTAATAGCAAAAGCAATGTTGTTGTTCAGTCGTTCAGTCGTGTCCGACTCTTCGTGACCCCATGGACCAGAGCACGCCAGGCATGCCTATCCTTCACTGCCTCTCGTAGTTTGGCCAAACTCATGTTAGTAGCTTCGAGAACACTGTCCAACCATCTCATCCTCTGTCGTCCCCTTCTCCTTGTGCCCTCCATCTTTCCCAACATCAGGGTACTGAAATCTCAGTGAGCCCTTATACTCATATGGGGCGGAAAGGTGATTTTTAAAAATACTATAAACTGCCCTGTGATCCTCAGATGAAAGATGTAAATCAGCTTGGCAAGTCCAAAGTTGTGTAGATCTATGTTGCAGAAAAAGTTTCAGGATGTGAATAGTTGTATGGAACTTCAGCTTACAAACATGATGATATTAAACAAAAGGTCCAAGAGAACCCCATATGTGCTCCGAGTGCTGGATGCTGCAGTGTTAAACTTGTTGTATATAGCAAGTTTTGGAATACTGATAGGCAGCAAAATATAATAATAATAATAATAATAATAATAATAATAATAATAATAATAATAATAATAATAACTATTACTACTACCACTAGGGAAGGTGTCATTTTCTACCTCAGGCACCAACATCCCTTGGACTGCCTCTGCGCAAAAGTAAAGGTAGAAGGTTACATCCTATCTCTAGCCACAAGGGCAGGAAAAGTTTGATCACTCAAAAGACTAAGTTTTCACAGACCGAACATTAGATATTTAGGGAAGAGTATATTCTGTGCCTTAAAAAGCAAGTGTTTGCATCAAGGAAAGTGGAGCCCAGGCTAAAATTATGTTTGTGTGAGTTTGCTTGAATCAGTACAATGTACCTTCATTTCATCAAAATTTAATCCTCTGCAGTATATTTTGTGAAAAATAGAGTAGAACTAAACAAAGGATGAGAGGAAGCAACTGCTGAGTGGAAGAGAAGGGAAACACAGATTAAGAGACATAGATTCTGTTCAGAGACAGAAGACCATGCAAATCACACAGACCAACACAACCCCAACCCATGCCCTGCTTTGGGTTTTTCACCTTTGTTAGACGATGTCCACACCCTTCTTAAACATTTATCTACCACCAAGAAGGCTGTAAGTTTGTAGAAAAAAGAAGCTGTGGTTGATTGATGCTTGAAATGCTGCATTTTATAGTGCATATGTAAAAGATACTGCATCAGAAAGCCCAACTCTTTTAGCCAAGGTCTTCATTACACACACATTAACAAAGTGGGGTATAGATTTTATGGACAGAATAGGTGTAGTAGGAGTCCAGATAACTATCAGTCTTGGATTCCTATCACTGTTCATGCTCTGCCCGCTTTCTTTTCCCTGCTTTTTACTTTGAATGCATCATCTCCAAGTATCAAGGCTAGTATCTGTGCTACAGAAAAGAGGAAAAAACATAAGCAGAGGTAGGGCAATACACAGCTGTAGTGTGGAAGGGGATACTGCCCAACTATTATGTTTAAACATGGTAAGAAAGAGGGGGGAGGGAAGGAACAGAGTGGCATAGCTGTACTCTGGAGGAGAAAAGTCCATCTCTCTTCCAGTTGTTCCAGGAAGAGGGAGAGGTTCAATACAACAACAGCAGTTCTGTCTTTGTGCAAGAGTCATTTGCATCAGCCAAATAGACCTTTTGCCTTCTTCCTTTTGCTCTTGGCAATGGGCAAATGAACCTTCTGGGTCTGGGAGGAAGGTACCTGGAAAGAAGAGGCAATCATTAGAACCAATCAGTTAACAAATTGATTAATCAGTAGGAACAAACAAAAACAATTACAGCCACACAGGATCTCTCTGGTATATTCACTTCAAGCATTTGGCTATCCAAACACAGAGCTTACAGCTGTTGCATGGGTTGTGAAAAGTAGCAAGTAGCTGGCAGTAGCACTTGGTAATGTTGGTCATGGGATAAATGTGTCTTTTGTATATCTAACTTATGAAGGTTACATCTGTGGGGCAAAAAGAACCTGGAGGAGTCCACAGGACATCCATGAGTTAATCAGTCTCACAGTGAACAAGGCAAGTTCCTACTCCAGACACCAGCTAGTCCTCTTGATGCAGGGCACTCAGTAAAGGGGATGGTAAAGCATGGTTTGGATTCACCAAGACCCCCTTGCCTATGCAATTTCCCCTTTGTTTATATGAAAACTACATTCCTAAGGACTTTCTAGTTACTCTTTTTCATGCAGTAAATCAAATCTTGAATTTGCTTTGCACTGACATTTTAGTACTATTGTTTTTCCACATGGCCAAACATACATTTATTTATTTATACAACACGTGCAATTTTTACTCATTTGTAACAGGGATAGACACCTTTCCTCAAGGAAGCTCCACTGTGAGGGGACATCATTTTTTTCTAGCACTCAAAATGCAATATATAATCACTGGGAAAATGTAATTCTCTCTCCCAGCCACTGCAATCTGGAATGCTGTCTGGAATGCAGTTGCATGAATGTCACATATACTTATTGCCTAGTGCCTATAACAACACTACTGGCAAATGACTTAACTCCTCGCACACACAAATGCCATCATCATTTTATGAGCTTTCAAAAATTTGTATGCGCTGGCAGGGTCAGTACATGATCTTCTGTTCCCATGTGACTTTGCTACTTCACATATCACTGGGACACTGCAGGATAGAATAATACAAAAATGGCAACCATACTGTTTCAGCAAACTAGGCCTAGGTCTGCGTTCAATTCCTGTTTTCTCCCCTTCTCATTAGTTTCTCATTCTGTAAAAACCATCTGCCCTTTTAAGTCTTTCTTCTACCAATAGCATGTTACTCCACTTGCCTGGAAGAGCCTCCTCCTTCTAATCTATTAAGCTACCTCCCAACACTTTTCCTATTTCATTCCACCACCACCACCCCCAGCATAAGATGTTTCCACTGCCATTTTGGTCACATCCTTGTTGGGTGACTGCACAGCTCCTGTGGCTCCCAGTATGAATCCCTATGAAACTGCTGCCAGAAGGATGAAGGCAGATGTACATTTTAAAATGTCTAAGTGAAGGGACCATAGCTCAGTGGTAGAGCACATGCTCTTCATGCAAATGATCCCCAGATTTAAACCCTGGCATCAGGAAGCAGTAATGGGAAAAACCTTTGGCCAAGGGCCCTGGAGAATCATTGCCAGTCAGAGTAGAGAGCACTGGGCTTGGTGGACCATTGGGCTGAGTCAGAAAAAGGCACCACTTTTCCCATGCCTTCTGCTGCTAGGGAGCTCTCCTCTTCTCCTATTTACATTACAAATACACCTTGACAAGCCTTTTGCCATGCACCGCAACCCACAGCTGGTATTCAGTAAGCAGTGAGCAACAGCACCTCACACTCTCTTGTGTTTGTTGCCAAACTGTAGACATTCGCCTGCCCCTTTCTATTCCAAGATTGCAGGACATACATGGACTGGCAACCTATGGTTTGCTTACTCCACCACACCTCTGTGGAGCTGGCAGACCACTATATAATATAGAGGGCTGCAAAAGCTAGTAGATGCATCAGGATCTCTGGGAAAGTTCCCGTGTCCCTCCATCCACATTCACAGCATGGTTACCCCCAATCATATCCTCATACATCTATCCCTTCCATGGCCCATTCCCACATGTACGCTGAGGGGCTCTTCTCACCACTGTTTCTTGTGTACACTGGGCAGCTGCTGACTGCGATTCAGTCTTCTCTTCCTCAGTTGGCAAATCTGCAGCCCCCTGGGCAAGGTCCTGGAAGCTGGCATGTTCAGGATTCTCACAGTCTCCTGATGGCGTCAAATAAAAACAACATACATGGGAGCGGGGAATTCAGTAGGCCAATGTGTATAGGAAAGAGCAGGGGCAAGGGAATCTTGGAGCGAAATTCCCCCGACTGATCGCTATGGCGCCCAACCGGAAGTCCAATCAACAGGCAAGTAGCTGAATTATGTACTAGCTGAAGCTTCTGAACAGGCTTCGAAGGTAGCATCATAGTGCATTATGGCAATCCAACCTTGGAATAACTAAAGCAGGGATGGGGAACCCCATGTCTAAGGCCAAATGCAGCTCTCCAGGCTTCTCTCCAGACCACACTCCCTCCCCAGGCTATAACCCTTGCTGGCCTTCCTTCAGATCCTCAAGTCTTTTTGCCTGGCTTTAATGTCTCCTTGTACACCGATTGACTCTTCCTTGCCTACCTGGAGTATAGAGAAGGGTGTGCAATTGTGTATAAATTAGGGATCTTTACCATGGTGTCTGTGAAAGTTTCCAGTGGTGTGCCTGGGCAGGTGCAACACTCTGAGCTTTCACTTTTTCTTTTTTTTAAGTAAGTCCCTAGCTCTTCTAGAAAGGAGGTTATGGGGCAAAATGTGCAAGTACCTTTTTTTAAAAAAGTTTTTATTAAGGATTTTTTGTTTTAGAAAGCAAACAGATAAACAGGGAAAGGTACATCTATTGTCTCCACGTTCGATTCAGTCTTTTTCACAGTTCATTTATGTTTGGTGAGAGACCCTTTTGTCATAGACATATTGCAGTTGGGGGAAAGTTGGGGAGAGAGAGATGGGGGTATTGTTCTTCATTCTATTGCCTATTACTGCATTAGTTTAAGTGGGTTGTGTCAGCATCACATGGGTAGGTCCTTTGTTTATGTATTTATTTATTTTTATTGATAATGCGAGAGGTTAGGGCAGGCTTCCTCAAACTCGGCCCTCCAGATGTTTTTGGCCTACAACTCCCATGATCCCTAGCTGGCAGGACCAGTGGTCAGGGATGATGGGAAATGTAGTCTCAAAACATCTGGAGGGCCGAAATTGAGGAAGCCTGGGTTAGGGATTCCCAAGCTTGGTTGATTTCATTCAGTTGATTGCAGTGTGGCTTGTTTTTTGGGGGGAGGGCTAGGTTGTTGGGTCAGGCAAGCCATATTGATTTGTATGCTGTTTGGGGGGGGGGATAGGTCATTGTCCCGTTGTGCTGCGTTTGTGATAAAGGGGAACCACATTGGGGTGAAGGTATTCTCCTTTGCTTGTCTCTGTGTTAGTTTGAGTTTGTTGGTTAACTTCTCTAGTAGGGTGGTTTCCCACACATTTCAGTACCCATGGTCTATGTTCACTCCCAACAGGTTCTTCCAGTGTCTAGTTACGATATTGTGTAAGCATAAGGTTGTTGGGGGGTGGTTGGCTCTCTAATTTTGTGTTATGCCATGCTCCCCAGGCAGTCATTTTGTGTTATATCATGTCCTCCCATAGCAGTTATTTTGTGACTGGCTCTCCCAGTATTTCTTCAAAATTCAAAATGTGCTCACAAGTTCAAAAACGTTGGCAGCCCCTGGTATAGATTCTAACCCATTGTACAAATATACGTGCCAGTGGTGGGCAGGAGCCAAAAGCAAAAGTGAACAGAGCAATACATGTAAATGTTGGTTTGTTCACTTTTGCCTTTGGCCTCTGCCCACCACGGGTACGTGGCCCTTGAAAGACTACCCAAAAAGGAATGTAATTTTGGGGCTGAAAAAGGTTCCTCATCCCTGTACTAAAAGCATGAACGATAAGATGAGCAGGGGGTACAAGAGAATAATACACATAATACACATAAAAATGGCACATCAAGAGGTTGTTTCACTCTCTTGTGGGTAGACTAGCTTGCTTTCTTTTTTTTGAGCTAGGAGCAGCCCATCTGGAGATGCATCAGGAAAATTGCATGGCTATTTTGTGGCAGTTTAAAAACATCAAAGTTAAGATTATTCCTGTTTATGGCTATTTGCCAGATGTATTCCTATCTTCACATGAGTAGTGTCGCAGTAGACACATCCTTCCCATTGCATGATTCATTTACTCACCTTCCCAGTGCCGTTTGCAAGCTGCCTTAGCCTGCTTTTGGGACACTGACACATAGAGCTCTTTCAGGTTAGAAGTGAATTGGTGCCCATCTCCCAGGCAGCAAGCTTGGGGCAAAATCTGTGAAGCAAAAGGGGAGCATGTCAAGCTGGCTATGAAGCATGTCAGAGGCAGGAATACAAGAAACTAGACTGCACAACACAAGAGAGCCTCATTTCAACTACAGTGGTACCTTGGTACTCAAATGGCTTGGCTTCCGAACAAATTGGCTCCCGAACGCCACAAACCCAGAAGTAAATGTTCCGGTTTGCGAATGTTTTTTGGAAACTAAACATCCGACATGGCTTCCACTTGAGTGCAGGAAGCTCCTTCAGCCAATCAGAAGCCGCGCCTTGGTTTTTGAATGTTTTCAGGCAGTGTTTTTTTTCTAAAAAAATGTTTAGGGGTAATCTCATTTTCCTACTGATATTGAAATACAGCCCCTCAATGAGGCCAAACGTAGATTCACAAAATGTTTAGGGGTATGCATACCCCTGCATCCCCCCAGAAAAAAGCACTGGTTTCAGGAGCTGAACGGGCTCCCGAAACGGATTAAGTTTGAGAACCAAGGTACCACTGTACAGCTCACCAGATAGGCACTTAGAAGGATGCTGATTCTGTACTGCAGTGTTACCAATAATGCTTGTGATAGGAAAGGCATCTCAGCAGTTGTACTGCATACTAAACAGCTGTAATTGGGGAGAGATAATATTTTAGTGGTAGAGCACATGCTTTGCTAGATGGTGCAGGTTCAATCCCCGGTACCTCCAGTTAAATGGGTGATGTAGCAGGTGAGGGGTGGGATCTCTGCCTGATATTCAGGAGAGCAGGCAATACTCGTCTAGATGGACAAAAACACTGACCTGATATAAGGAGCCTCATAGATTAATTCTTGCAATGGCTCTCACTGAAAAACAATCAGTGCTTGGAGTATCAACTTCCTGGGGAAATTCTCACTATACATTAAAGGATTTCCAATTCTCAATATGGAAGCTAGAATGAAATGGGAAAGATGCCCAGTTTCACCAGATCCAAAAGGGGGTAGCTACAGTGTTTGGAGGAGGAGATCCCAGTTGCTGCTGCTACTACCTACACCAGGCATGTGCAAAGTCAATTTTGGGGGCCTAATCCAGCCCACTGATCAATTTAATCTGGCCCCCGTGGGAGTATATGTCCGGGGTTAAAATCCTAAAAAAAGCCCAGCCCAGCAACTTCAATCCCAAAAAAGCTCAGCAACTTTGGGGTAAACGTCAATGCTAAAAAAAAAAGAAGTTCAACAACTTTGGGGGGAAATTGTAAAAAGCTCAACAACTTTGGCCAGCCCTCACGTATATTCACATTGAAAAAAGTTCGGGCACCTCTGATACGCACACCGATGAGGAAGAGCTGTGAAACAGTCCCCCCCCCCTTTCATGACAAAATGGTGAGGATAGCTATCACCACAGGGTGAGGGGCACAAGGCCTACACCCACCCCTGAACACAGTGAGCCCAGCCTGCTGCCTGCATTTCAAAAGCTTCCAGAGATAACTTCTCTGTGCACTGTGCCTGCTCCACACCCAAACAGTCGGGAGAACAAAGTGTAACAGATAACAGGGCAGTTCCTCTCCAGGCACTCACCCACTGAGCTGCTCAAGGCCAGAGTCCAAAGGCAGTGCCTGTCACCCACTCCTCCCACTCCAGGCCATAGGAGTGGCACAAGGCCCCCAGCTAATAGGAGAGGGGACATCAGGCTGACAGAAAGGGGTGGGGAGTGAGAGAGGAATGTCACATAGGTCTTGATATAACTCCCAAACCACCCTAAACTCTTTCAGGACGATTTGAGCATCAAGTAGGGGTCTAGCTTCTCTATGGCTACTGGTCATTTGCATATATTAGATTAAACATGCTAAACTGCCTTATACTGAGTTGCACCATTGCTTCAGTATAGCCTAGTGTTGTCTGCTCTGACTGGCAACCACTCTTCAAGGCTTCATGCAGTGGTCTTCCCCACCTCTGCAAGATGAGATATTAAGAACTGAACCCAGAACCTTCCTGCAAAGCAGGTGATCTGTCACTGAGCTACAGAGATATTCCGCTACATGTGGTGGGGTGAGGGGAGCTTATTCTTCAGATGTGAAGATCTTCCTATTCTATCCAAATGCCAACATCCTAGAAAATATTAATGTGAGGGAGTAAGGGAGGCTGGGAGCACTAATTTGGGAGATGTCCTGCTGAGTGGCAGAAGTCATGTAAAATAATATGGGGATAATCTGACCTCATCAATTTCTGTTGTGTACAGAAGTCTGAATGGAAGCCTCAGCTTTATGATGCAGAGCAGTGGGACTCTGCCTATCAACTCCCTTCCCTACAACATGAGGTTTGTGACATGAAGCTGGGTCCATATGAATCACCCTCACTGCAATGCAAGCATGTGTTTCCCCTTCACCAAAATGAGGAAGTACAAGCAGACATTTGCCTGCTACAAGTTCAGACGAAAGGCTCTTCCACTGCATTGGGACTAGAGCACATTCTGCAAATGACATAAATAATGCAACTGCTCTTTGATCTATCACTTTGGGTTCAATAGAAGTAAATGGTTCCACATCAACAGAAGAGGCAACTACACAGTTGGGAGAGGACCACACACACCAAATTAAGCTGTCCTGATGGCAAAAGTACTATTAAAGAAGGCAAGGAGGTTGGGATGCAGAGGATATCATCACCAAGGGTAGGTAGTTAAGGAGTATTGGGAATGAACCTATAGGCTATGACAGGGAATAACAGGATGAAAAGACTTATTCTTGCGATAACTAATGAAAGGCCCTTCCAGCGTAACCAAAGCCTTCACAGAAAATGCTTTTATTTGTATGTGCTTATGTTACTTGGTTCCTCTGAGGAATCCAGACACTTTCCTTCAAAGTGCTTCTGCTGCAGGAAAATCACATATTCCCAATACTGAAAGGATAATATTATGCCACACAGCAAATGCAACCACTCGTCTCCCCTAATCACACACACATTTGGATTGCAAATGCTGCAGGATTGTGGGCACCTACTGACTATGACCCATAACATGAATGGAGATGAGTGACAACCCTTTGCCATGCCGATGTTATCATATTTTTTGTTTCTCCTTACCACTTGGAAGTTTTGAGTACTCATTTGCTGTTCCATGAAGCCCTTTAACAACTGTGCCTGCAGTACAGCCTCTCACCATTTTATTACACTTTATGATTTTGTTTCTCTTTTCTTTGGAGGCTATGCAAAGGAGGACACAAATATCTCATTTTACCAATACAAACATAATGAAAAGTTGCTCCTTTGAAATAAAGCTGCCCCACCCCACACACATTATGTTGGACATTATGGCACTGAGTTGACAAACATCCAGAATAATAAGTGCAACCACTGGAAAGGCCCACAGAGTCTTTGGAAACTGCTACATCCACCTTTTACAGCCATGAAGGCTAGAAGGAGGTGCTTTTTCAAATGAAACCTAGTGTTATGAGGAATTAGATGACCTATTCATAGTGACAGTGTGATTATATCCACCCAGTATAATTCAGTACCTCAGCAATTTTAGGGAGTATTCACCCTGTTCACTGATACAATATGGTCCAGAATACAATATTCAAAACAGAAACAGAACAGAACTACTGTGTGTTTTCCTACGTGTCTCTAAAAGGAGAAGGCAAACACATTGGCCAGAGGTATACCACTAAGGAAAATGAAAGGAAGGGCTTGCCAGGGACTTGAGCAATTGTTAATGGTCATTGCATCTACAAACTGTGCTTTTCCCTATAGAACATGGTTTGGCTTACTTGCCTGAGCCATCTTGTTCAATCTGTTCCTCTGTACAGTAATGCTTTTTCCTGCAGTACCCCTGCTCTTTTCTTGAGGAAAGTGGACTTGTTTGCAGGGAGGGAGTAGTGGGTGGAATTGCTTTTGAGAGGACCCTAGGTTTAGATAACCCTTTGTCCCCTTCATACCTCACAAGAGGGACCGCAAACAAAAGGTTTTGCTTATAACCATTGAGATCAGCATTTTCATCAAGTCCAGCCTGTGGTGAGTTGTAAAACTGGCAGGTGAATGAACCCCAAAGGTAGGGCAAGAACAGCCAATAGGCAGTTGGAGGTGCCAGATCAAAGGCAAAGACATAGTCATAACTCAAGGAAAAGTAAACAGCAGGGGACCGGCACAGAACAAAAACAGTGTACCCAGGGCAGGCACCGTGGCGGGTCATTGCCTCCCTTCCTTGCTTTCCCCATCCATTCACTCCCCCCTACACTGGTAATACTGGCAGAAAACAAGGTGGTAGCAAATCCCAGGGCATGGTGACCCCCACTGCTTTCTCTAAGCCACTGCCAGAAATTGTGCTCTCAAAGCCTATGGTCTCTCACTAAGACAAGCACAGATTCTTTGCCCAAAGTTGAGGATCAATTGCCCCATGTTACTCTGGACTGTAAGCCCCATGATGGCACTGGCACAGGAAGAGTAATACGGGGGGAGTGCCCCGCCCCCAGCAGCGCGATCCTGGTGGGGTGACATCGCAGCTGCCCCCCCGCGCTGAGCACCTTGCCCCAGGACACGCCCCCCCTGTGGGCGGCGTGCCCCACCCCAGGACACGTACCCCACCCACAGGACATGTGCCATGCCCCTGTGGGCAGCGCACCCCCCGGGATGCGTGCTAGCCCCGCCCCCGCCTGCTCTCCGCCCGCCCCCCAGTGCCAGAGCATGAAGCTCCGTCACTGCATGATGGCAGAGGACATTATAGCAATGACTGCAGAGGATGGGCAAAATCTCTGCACTTGTCATTCTAGAAAGGGATTCTCCACATATTCATAGGAGAGCCATTAGACCTATTTTGGCATGTAAGTGGCATATACCGGTAAATAAATAATTATCCCATTTAGTTCAGTACAGTCGTACCTCGGGTTACGTACTTTTCGGGTTACGAACTCCGGTAACCCGGAAGCGCAACCCGGAGCGCGTGCAGCGCGTGGATGCGCAGAAGCATTATGTGCAGTTCGCGTATGTGCAAACCACTACTTCCGGGTTTTTCGCACACTTGTTCGGGTTGCGTACTTTTCGGGTTACGAATAGTAACCTGGAACCAATTACATACACAACCCGGGGTACCACTGTATTGTCTACACTGAGTGGCAGTGGGTCTTCAGAGGTTCAGACAGGGGTCTTTCCTGGAGCTATGTGGAGATGCTGGGGACAGAACCTGGAACCTTCTGTATGCAAAGCGTGTGTTCTACCATTGAGCTATAGCCCTGCCCATGAGCTCAGAAAGTATATATTCCACTGTGATCCCCTTGGGGCTATTAAGGCAGCAAAGATGAGTTGGGGTTATTACCATGTCTCTGTAGAGCAGAGACTTGCCTAAGTAACACAAAATAAGGTCATCTTGCCTAAGGAAGCTCTGGTGTCATCTGGTGTTGACAATGCTCCAAGTTTGTTTTTTAAAATAAGTGTATCAAGGCTCAATCCTCATTAGGTAACAGATCACTATGAACCAAGCATGGCAGAGACCTGAACAACACACCAAAATCTGGGAAACTGGTGTTCCCTCTGTTAAAACTGCCCATCCAGTGGATTCAGAGCACCTATGCACTCACTATTTCCATAGGAAGCCCATCCTTATAGTGCATTTTAACCCATTTGGAGGGAAAGGGAGAGCAGGAGAGCACAAAATACCTTCTTCCCTCTTTGTAACATCTGCTTCTGCTGTCCAGTATCTGAGCCCTGTTCAGATGGCTAGCCACTCTTTGCACCCAAGTGGCATCTACACAGTTTGGGTAATCACCCTAGTGGGGTTACATCAACTTGCTAGATGTGTTGATCATCCCACATCATTCTAATCTTGCATTTACTGTAGTTTAATTCCTACAATAGCCCAGGATAGCAGCAGACTGTTGGTGGCAGCTGGTTAACTGTAAGACATCTCAAAAGTAATTTTTGCTGCAATCATAACTGTATCTACCCAGAAGACCAGTATTTTTGAATTCAGTGGGACTTACTCCCAGGTAAGTGGGAATGGGAATGCAGCCTCAGTCCTTAAAGCAAGTTGGATTCTCATTGCAATGGACCAAATATGTAAAACCAGGTTAAAATGTGTCAAGTACAGCATATTCAAATGTCACAAATTCCTAAGCAAAACTTTTGGAGTGAAGTTATTATATAAAATAGTCAAGCGAGTAATCAAACAAGCAAACTTTCAACAAACAGAACCATTCCAAGACACAAATACTAATTGGCTAACAAGGCACATTATACTTCCTCACATGATGTCATCATGTCTTCCTCCTCAAGGCAAAACAAAACAAGGAGACATTTTTCAAGGCTGTCAGAATTCAAAACTGAATGTGTTGCTCAGATTTTCAGAAATCTGCATTGTTTACAAATGAACAACATAGGTCCAAAGCCCCATTCAACTCAGGATTTCCACAGCAATCATTGTATAAAAGAGAGGTTATAACTACTCTCCCATGCCATGATTTATGAAACCTTAGGCCACTTACAAATGTCACCTAGTTCATTACTAATAGGTTAGTAAACAGTCACCAGAAACTGCCCCAAGCAGCCTAAACTGTCTCCCCAGTATTCTGCTCATTCTCCCCCCTCCCCCCCCAACAGATGATTTATTATGGACTCAATGTGCAGTCTCTGCCTGAATCCAATGCACCAGCTCCTTCACAAGATAACCAAAGCTTTCTAGGACACGTAAGTAAAAATGTCCCAAAGATAGCAAAATCGCTACCAAGCAATGTTCAAAAGGGAGTCACTGGGAAAGGTGCCAAATAAGAGCACATGCCATTCCCTTGCCCGGGAGCTGTTGCTGAGGTGGGCGGGTGATATGGATTGTCCCTGTACAAAATCAGCAAAAAAAGTTGCGTCTCAACCGAGCATGACGGATGCAGAGTGCTCGCCAGCATGAGTTAAATAGGGGTATGCTGCTGCCTGTGTTATGACTACCTGACAAGGCCAAATATGTATCAGATGCCAGCAGCTCAAGGCTAAGGTTGGGAGGACTAGAGGATTTACACAGTAGGCCATCCAGGAGCTCAGTGATCTGCAGGGCACTGGGGCAGAGATTCTGAGCCTTCAGCTCCTAGGCCAAGAGGTTTGCCTAAGGTTTGCCAGGGAACAGAGGAGCCACAGCACAATCTATTCTGCAGCTGTGAGATAGGCAACACTTTATGAAGGACATGTCAGAATTGCTTTCTGTGGGACAAAGGTGTAGAATAGTCATAAGACCCCCACCTTGGAGGACGGACAGGCTGATGTTAGATCTCATGAGGGGTCGGGTGGAAGGCTGGTCTGTAGCAACATTCCTCAACCTGGTGCCCTCCAGATGTTAGGGACTATACCTCCCATTGTCCGTTACTAGTGTCCACGCAGGCTGAGCTGATGGGTACCATAGGCCAAAATATCTTGAAGGCGCCTCCTCTATTATTTGTCCCTAGCATCTGGTTTTCCAAGGCATCATTTAATAAGAGGCTTCTATGGGCAAGACATGGTGTGGCAGATAGAAGGAGCTTTAGGGAGCCAACGAAGGAGTAGTAGAATTATCTTAGCTAGGAAGCATCCCCACTTTTTTTTTAATGGTACAAATTTGGAAGGCAGGCACTCAGGCTTGGTTACTTTTAAAGTCTGTAAGTGCAGACAGCTTCTATCTAAGCCTGGGGTCAGGCAAATGTTTCCATACTTTATTCCAGGTATAGCATGAGTTTCAAAGACTTGAGACAATTGATTGTCAAGCAAATAACAAAACAAGGTTGGGACCAAACAGCAATGAGAGCAAAAACAGCATAGTAGTCTTGGTCTCCAGCACCACAAAATCAAGGGCCTGTGGATGATCAGAGAACACATTACCTATGGGCCATATGTGCAGCAAACTTCCATTTCCTTCTGAAGCCAGCAACTTAATTAATGCATGCAGATAGGGTAGCAAAGGCCACCAGACAATATACCGTACATTTGCTCTGCAGGAAATGATCTAGGAGGGACCACATCCTACCTTGCAGGGATTATTTATGATGGTGAATTAAAGCCATTTATCTGGCCAGGAAGGAATATTTAGAGGTACAGCAAAGACATTAATGTTTTGAACAGAAGCTATGATCAAAGAAAGGTATCATATCTACATTTGCATCTTAGCTGACACAGTGTTGCCCTGTTAGGGGCAGATAAGTCAGAAGAAGAAGAAATGCTTTTTGGAGACAGCAAATATGGATGTCTTTTTGGATTCAGGGGAGCAACATACTGCCCTCCAAATAATGTTGGACTGCAATTTCCATCAGCACCGACCATTGAACATGCTGCCTGGGACTGATAGGAGACCAACATCACCTAGAGGGCACTGCACTGGGTACTCTTGGATTAGAACAATGCTTTTCCAACTGCGTTTCAGAAAGCCTTGGGTTCTATAGAGATTATTCAATGAGAAAACCAGCAATGAAAGAAAGCTTCACCACCATTAGCAATACTCTCCATCCAATGTACAGGAGTGAGCGGAGATAAGGGCCTGTTCTGACCCAAGCTAAATTTGTCCAGGGGAATTGCAAAGGTGATTAGAGTTGGCCTGCGTCCCATAGGAAGTGAATGTACAGCCTTGAACCTGCCCCCAGCATCCAGGGGTTCATTGGAAGGCAAGTTGGAGTGGAAGAAATCCCCTCAACAGATAGTAAACTGGATTAGAGAAATATGAGAGAAAATGCACAGCAACCTTATCTCTAATAAATTCACACCATAACTGTTAATTTAGGCTTGTCTTAAGCTGCATCTGCCTGGATATAATTTAACAGGACTTACTTCCAAGTAAGTATGCATAGGATTGTGCTGCATATCATACTAAAGCTTGGCCTCAAAAAGTGTTTTGGTTGACTTGGGGAAATTAACCAAGCACACCTAAAGAGAAAGGATTTAGATGTGCAGGGAGACTAGGATTCTGAGCAACATGGTATACTAGCATGGTATACCAGCACGGACATGTCAGAGGAACAGGCAGGAGATATTGGTAGCCTGAGTTTGGCAAACAGATGACCGCTTGCTTACCTCAGATAGATAACAGAAACTCTCATATCTAACCTCCTTGCAATACTTATGGATGGAGCTTTTTATTGTGCCTATATAGCTGTTTTCTGACTCCCTTGAACACAACAGGCACTGATACTTCACACAGCCTGCAGCACCAGAAGGTGACTAGGCTAAGATGACCGCTGCCTGGTAAGTTCTAAGGCAAAAGCCCATCCCCACCCTTTCCCCTCCATGCTTTGTGTTCTCATTCTCCCCTCCTCTATATGTTCAAATAGGAAACAAGCTGCTAGTAGCACTGTGCAGTGGTTTCAGAGTGCTGTGTATGTGTTTGGGGGTGGGAAGGGGGAGTATATTGGCTAAGGTTGCAGTGCCCAATGACCAAGTCCCTATGTGAGTGCAGTCTCTAAAACGGTCATTCCCCAGGAGCAGTCTGGACCCTTTCATTATCACACCAGAGCTTGCCAAGTGGTTACAAACATTTTCCCTGGCAAAGCCCATATTCCAATTTTTTAATATATTTTTAACTGATTGGGGCTGGCTTTGAAATTATAGCCTGGGCTGTGGCGGTGCGACTGTCAGATCTGCCCACATTCCCGTGGGCAACCTCAGCACATGTTCCATCGAGGGAGGGCATGCTTAATAAATCACCCTGTGGCCAGGGGAGCATAGGGGTTTGGGCTGAGAGGGGGGAGGGGGGGAGGAAGGAAGGAAGGGAAACAAGGCATAAGACATTGAGCACTGGTTCGTGGCAGAGCAGGGTGGAACCCAGGACCCAAGACTGGTGTCACCCATGACAAACCATAGGGAGTGAACTGGAGGTATCCTCAACTTTGGCATGACAGAAGAGACTCAATATAAAGCTTCTTCTCAACCACTATGTGACAATAAGGCACTCTGGGACCACTGAAGAGGGCTATTGCTCCCTGGAGTGCTAACTTAATCCTACTGAAACACAGATTTATTCAGTTTTTGCCACTTAAGCCACTGTACTGTAAGGAAGATTGGGCATGAATTTGTCAGCCGTGCTAGAAGGGGATGGCACACTGGCACAGCTGAACTTGAGTCTATGTATCCTAAGAAGGCAAAGAACTGGGCTCCTGCTCTCTGCATGCAGCTATCAGACTACATGTTGCACACACCGCTGTGACAGGTGGGTAGCCGTGTTGGTCTGCCATAGTCAAAACAAAATCGAAAATTCTTTCTAGTAGCACCTTAGAGACCAACTGAGTTTGTTCCTGGTATGAGCTTTCGTGTGCATGCACACTTCTTCAGACACCGCTGTGAGACAACTCATCGAGAGCTGACAGTGTTTGGGAAAAGCTGCTGACTGCAGGACTTTCAGTTAACAAATCAGCACAGAGCCCCAACTCTAGATTTCCCTCTGCCTTTGGTGCAGAGGATAAACATAAGCTAACTGACACACTCAGGAGAGGCCTACATGCACAGCTAGAGTCAAAAGGCCTTACAGCAGTGTTTTTCAACCTTTTTTGGGCAAAGGCACACTTGTTTCATGAAAAAAATCACGAGGCACACCACCATTAGAAAATGTTAAAAAAATTAACTCTGTGCCTATATTGACTATATATAAAGTAATTCTCTTGAATTTTTCAATTTTTCCCACGGCACACCAGGCAACATCTCACGGCACACTAGTGTGCCGCGGAACAGTGGTTGAAAAACACTGCCTTACAGGTCTGGCCTCCATAAAGGAAGGAAATGGAAGTTTCTAAAGAGAGAGAGATTACTGGTAAGTAAAACTTTGAGAAGCAGGGTTGAAAGAGCTAGAAGTGATCCAGGCTTGAGGTAAAGAACAGGAATAGGAAAGAAGCTCTGATTTCATCCTGGCCCAGTGCCCCATATGCATATGGGTCAGAAGGGGGCAGCAAAAGCAAACGAGGGGTGGTGGAAGTGTTGGCTGAGCTGCTAGGCATCTAAACGTGTCTGTGAGAGCTAAGGACTGATTTGCTCAGAAGGCCAATGTACAGGCAACTCTCAGCTTCCAGGTCATCCCAGGGACCCCTCCAGGCAGGAAAGCTCTAGGAGGGTCAAGCAATGGCTGAGGGGGACTGAGGGGTCGTAGGCAGGGCGGCCAGTGGGGCAAACAGGAAGAAGCCAGCAGGGCGGAAGTGGGGAGCGTGACAGGCCAACGTGGCCGAGCGCTGCACACAATGTTTTCCTTTCCCCCTGTAGCCCCGACGCTTAGAGAGTAAATGTCAGGCACATAAAGGCCGGCACTGTGGAACGGGGAATGCAGGGCCGCTGTCCCTGTGTAACTGCCGCATAACACATAATCAAGGCAGTCTTTCCCCGCTGAGGCACCCACCTAACAACTGACAGTCTATGCTCACTCTGAGACCACAGCAGCCCGGCCTGCTGCTCAATAACCTTTTCTTTCCCCGTTTGCTGCTGTTTTCCTGGCTTGGGTTACAGGCCTTTTCTCACAGCTCTCTATTTTGAGGTGTGCATGTGTGTGTGTGTGGGGGGGGGACATTGTGAAAGCCCTATGTGGAATCATCCCCATCCACAGACCCCTCCCCTCCCCTTTGTGCAATTTTGGACTGTCTACGAGAGGTGGAAATATTTCTGCCCTAGGAATAAGGCCAAAGGAAATGGGACAGTTGCAGGAACTTGGGAGAAAATGTATCAAGGGGAAGGGGATGGGCCTCTAGGTCAGACACTGGCCCAGAGGTTAGAGGAAATGAGTTAAGTTTGCTGCTCTGCCACAGAGAACCTGTGTCACCTTAGATGTGGCACTTAACAGCAAGGCTTTTGGGGGGGGGGAAATACTCCAGTTTTGACTAAACAGTGCCAAGAAGAGCATAATAATCATACCAAAGCTCTTCAATAAAGAATGGCAAGTACTGTATTACCGTAAAGCAGGAGTGGGGAACCTCCAGATGCTGCTGCACAACAACTATAAAAGCAGGACCTGAACACAATAACACTCTCCCCTCTCTTCTTAGCAAGTGGTATTCAGAGGCATACTGCCTCCAACCGTGGAGACAGATCATAGTCATTGTAGTTAGTAGCCACTGATAGCCTTATCTTCCATGTATTTGTCTAATGGTTGGTGGCCATCACTATGGGAGCTAATTCCACATTATAACTATGTGTTGTGTGGATGAGTGTCTCCTTTGATCTGTTCTGATTTTTTCAACATTCAGCTTTGTTGGATGGTCTTGAGTTTTAGTATGAGGAGCAAGGCAGAAAAAACCCTTCTCTATTCATTTCTCCACATAATGCATTATCTTATACACCTCCACATCCCTACCCCCTCGTCTCATTTCTACACTCAAAAGCCCCAAATGTTGTAACCTTTCCTCATAGCAAAGTTGCTTCAGCCCCTTGTTCATTTTAAGTGCCCCTTTCTGAATCCTTTCTAGCTCTACAATATCCTTTTTGAGGTGAGGCAACCAGAACTGAACACAATATTTCAAATGTGGTCTCACCAGATTTGTATAACAACATTATGATACTGGCAGTTTTATTTTCAACTGCTTTCCTAACGATCCCTAACATGGAATTCATCTTTTGTGCTTTGTACTTAAAAACCACTATGAGCACAATGTTTTTGTGGAAAATGTAGTATATAAATAAACTGACTTGGTGTGTGTGAGAGAGAGATTGTCATTAGTGCCCCTTTCACCCTTGAGCTGAAATGCCTCACATTCATCTTAACTCTTTCCTGCGCAATGCAATACTAGCTTTGGACAATACTTCCTTGTTGCCTTATAAGACTATGAAAGATGCCAGGGGTCTGACATCCATAAAGATGCATAGTTTTAATAGTTATTTGGTTCTGAAAGTTGTGCAAATTGGCAGAGCAGACTGACATGGTCATCTGAGCAATTGTTCTGTTGCTATTTGCACGTCAGGTCAGAAGCACTTCTGGGGTCAGGTATGCTATGTGGAGTGTGGGAATGCCATTAGTGTGCATTCCATCCTTGAGTTGGAGGCCAGGAGTTGCTAATGGGTGCACATGTGCCCACTGTGCCCTGGTGCCCACAGCAACCCCCTATTGGCTGAAGTTCAGAACACCAAAATCAGAATAAAACTATGTCAATTTGCATAGTTTTAGCTGGTTTATTGATTTTAGATATTTCAAAGCTGTATTTCTGGACCATATGCACCCCAGGTGGCGAGCAGCAACAGAATCATGAAACTCAATAAAACAAAACAGCATTAACAAAATTTTCAAAATTAAAAAAAGATAAACTCATCAAAATGCATAAAACATGCCAGTATAAAACCATTCCAAAGGCACAGCAGTTTTTAAAAAATGTCAAAAAAAAAGAAAAGCAACAAAATTTAAGAACCTTTTAAATGGAAGACCTTTAAAAGTCTTTTAAAAATATAAATCCTGTTTTAAATCAGCTGTAGTGACTGCCAATTTGTTTCCAGGCCCAATTCAAGGTGCTCACATTAGTGTTTAAAGACCTAAATGACTTAGGCCCCAATGGTAGAATCCAATGTAGACATTCACCACAAGGATTTCTGCTTGCTCAATGGAGTGTTATCCCCCTTACCTTCTCCCGTGCACCCTCTAAATCTGTCCTAAAGGTAAAGGGTAAAGGGACCCCTGACCATTAGGTCCAGTCATGGATGACTCTGGGGTTGCGGCGCTCATCGCGCTTTATTGGCTGAGGAAGCCGGTGTACAGCTTCTGGGTCATGTGGCCAGCATGACTAAGCTGCTTCTGGCGAACCAGAGCAGCACACGGAAACAACATTTACCTTTCCGCCGGAGCGGGTACCTATATGTCTACTTGCACTTTGACGTGCTTTCGAACTGCTAGGTTGGCAGGAGCAGGGACCGAGCAACGGGAGCTCACCCCGTCGCGGGGATTCAAACCGCCAACCTTCTGATTGGCAAGCCCTAGGCTCTGTGGTTTAGACCACAGTGCCACCCGCGTCCTAGGGGTCCCCCAAATCCTCTGAAGCAGATTTGGGGAAGGTGTAGGTGGAAGGGAAGGGGAAAGTCCCATTGTGTGAACAGAAATCCTAGCACTGACAGGATGTGGTAGCCAAATGCTGCCTCATATATATGAAAAACCATATTCTGCCCTATAGAACCTCTCAGATGTTTTATCAGCGAAGGAGGCCCTCTTGGTAGTTCCGCTGCCCTCAGAAGTTTTTTTTCGGGGGTGGCCCATCAGAGGGCAATCTCTGTGTCAGCCCTAAAGTTATGAAATTCCCTTCCCATAGAGGTATGGCATCTTAATTATACAACTTCCATCATATGCTGGACACACTTTTTTTAAATGTGGGCTTTGACACCCAAGATATAGATTGTTAGGATTCACGCTATTCTCATGGCTGTAATTTGTTTTTAAGTGTTTAAATATTAGATTTTTAACCTACTATAACCTGTCCTAGGACCTTATGGTGAAGGGTGGGTAAGAAATCAAAATACTACTGTTACTGCTACTAAATAATAATTAGTTATACTAACATCACCACCATACCTGAAGGGACCAACTCTATTTCCTGTACGAAGAGTTATATAAGGTAGGTGCCACTGCTTAAAAGACCCTGTTCTGGTGACCTCCAGTTAAAAGTGTGATGGAGAAGAGTGAGTGGAGGCTTAAGAGAGTATTGGATAAAAGTGCACAGCACAAACCTTGTTCTGGTTATCTCATAAAGAAAGTAGAGTTTTCATTACAAGCTAAACAGGGGAGTTTGGGTTTCCTTTTACAACAAGGGAGGAAAAAGGCAGAATTGCATCATAAGCATGCCACAAACAAACAAACAAACACCTGAGGTCCATAACTGTAGGAAGCTGCAGAACTTTTTACTTACAGCTTTCTGGGCCAGTATGTACCAGTCAATGGCCTATGGGAGGCTAGGGTTGCGTCAGTTAGGGCATAGGAGAAGATTCCAAGCCTTCACACAATTAAAGATCCAAGCAGCTTTGCAGGAAGTGCTGTGACCAAAGTGACTGCCCAGGGCCAGTTAAATCTGCACAACTCAACATGTTCCATTTTGTCACTGCAAGATCTGCTCCATATTCTGAAAACATATGTATAGCTTACTTTCAGGTAACTCAGTGTAGGATTTTTGCTATGCGATATGATATGCCATGCAACACTTTCTGGATTCTCTATGTGCATCCCTATCATCCTCAAACATTAATAACTCCTCAGGAATCCAGCTCAGCTAAGTGGTGGTTATTCAAAACTGGCCCTCTCTGATCTGACATTAAAAAAAAAAATCAGCCTACCCTTGGAATGGGTTTGGGGGAAGATGGATGGTACAGTTTTCCAAGAAAAGAAAAAGCAACACTCATTAGCAAAGTCTGGAAATTTGGGCATAAAAGTATGAAGATTTTGGACTAGCTATTCACATATCTAGGATGGAAACTTCAGGGGGAGTTTTCACCATGACAGGAAGACCACAACCCATCTCAAGTTGGCATACTGGGTAACCTTTATGCTTTTACCCTAGGAAGTAGGCTAGAGGTTTGCGTTTATATTCATTTTGTTTTGTAACGTTGCATATCCTATTTATCCCACACAACTGCCTTCCCTATCCTCCCTATACAGGAGGATAGGTGAGTGGTAGAGCATCTGATTTGCATACAGAAGGTCCCTGGTTCAATCTCTTGCATTTACAGGTAGGACTTAAGAGAGACTTCTGCCTGAAACTCTGAAGAGCTGCTGTCAGACAGTGAAGATAATACTGAGGAAGATAAATAACTGACCTGATTTGCTATAAGGCAGCTTCTTAAGTTTCATCTTCAGCTGGCTCTTGTTCCTAAAGAGTAAATCAAAGTACTATGACATCAGAGTAAAATGCTGAAGTGAACTAGTAAACTTGTTGGGGTTCTAACTCTTCAGAGCTAACAATCCTTCTGATTCTTCTTTTACATTCTTCTTTTACACTCTTAAGGGCTCTTGGTTTAGGGAAAACACTACCAGAGCCCCCTTCTCCTGCCCAAGAAGAACACTGTAGTATTTCAGAGCAATTCTACCCATGAGAGAGCAAGTGGAGTCACAGATCATTAGCAAAGTGTGCACTTTGCATGCAGAAGGTCCCAGGTTCCATTCCTGGCATTTCAAGCTAACAAGATCTCATTGGAAAGCTACCACTAGCAACAGTATGAACCATATGAGCCAATGGTCTGACTGACTATAAGGCAGCATCATATGTTCAAATGGAAACTCACTTGTGCCAGTTGGCTCCTAGTGGGGCTGGCCAGATCCTTAAGCACAGGAGAGGCACAAAACACATCTAGTGATGAATTGACAGCAGAGAGGAAGGGTGTTGTTTTGCTCTTCACCCCTAATCCAGAAGAAGCCTTGTAAAGAAAGAGCCATTCATGCACAGTGCTATGCCATACAGTCCCTGTGAAAAGCCACTAGCAATGGAGAAGATTGCACATGCACAGTAGGGAGGACAGAGAGTGGGTTATTCTATGCTGCACAAGGAGAGAAAGCAAAAGGTAAATAAGTGGCTGGCGAGGGGGCAGTGGAAAGAAAACACATTGCAGAGCAGCCGGTGGAATCCGTCCCACCCGAGCCAGGAGAGAAACCTTTGATCCTGCTGCCCACCCTGAGTCACTCTGTAAACCACATAGCATCAATAGCATCCAAAGGCAGCTCCCAGCAAGCAGTGAGAGGTGAAAACTGTAGCATTACTCTTTATCACCAGGGACAGCACAGGAAAGAGGGTACCAGCATCTCTAAGCATAGCGAGTTCTCATGAAACACATTGATGTTTGCCAGAGACTGTATGGATTTATATTGATCACTGCTCCACATTCTGTTTGCAGTAGGCAATGCCCAAATTCTGATATCAGCTACAGTGCCACGCTGTACCAACCTTCACTGGACAAAGCTTCAGTCTCACTTGGGTTTTCTTGCTCTTTCTCTGGTAGTTGTGTGACCCAAGTATATTATTCAAGACACTTTAGACTCTTTATAAATGATCCAAGGGTTGCCAAAACATAAGAGTTCAAATGATTACTGTGGAATCTGCAAGACAGGAAGAACCTATACATAAAGAGGGAAGATCCTAGAAGGGACATTCTCTGTCCATTTCAGTTGTGGATCCACACACAGGTTGAAATGTCACACAAAGCTAATGACATCTTTCTTTTAGATGTCATTTTGTCTTATAAATGTTCAATAAGGAGGATGCAGCTTTCCTTTCAAAGCACCAAAATACACCCATATTTCTTTGACTTAATTTTCATGTCAGTCCTTGAGGCATTGTGGTCACTCTTTTTCTGCATTCAAATCAACCTTATGCTTCCCAGATTGCAGCTCTCATTTGTAGTCATAGGCTATATTTGGTGACTGTCTTTTATACATCTGATTGAGGAGAAGGGTGTTCTACAGAAGTTCTCCTTGAATTTCCCAGACCCAGAAGTGACCATAAACCCTAATATTCAATGGAGAACTATGGGTGGAATTCAATGTCTTGCTCTTCCAATCGTTCTGCCTGCACAAGCATTGCAGCTTGCCAGCTGGGACAATTCCTCTTCTTCTCCCCCTGTGCGCTGTCCTGGGGGTTCTCCTGACTGCCCCAAGCCAATTTTGGGGAGGAGAATGGGGGGAGGGGGAGAGAGAAGACCTGTTCCACAAGTGGAAGTCCCTACACTGGGTTAGGTGAATCCCATCCCTATGTTTAAAAATAAAAAGTTAAACTTACTTGGGAAAAAAAAATTGGAGTGTAATTTTCAATAGGCAATGTCTGAAACAGCACAGAAACTTAACACGGAGGCCTGGGCTGATGCATGGCTTCCAACATTGCTAATGCTGCCTGTGTGGCCAGTTGTATGCAGGCACACCACACCTCAGATGCTGCTCCTGAAGCAGCTTTTCATTCAGCCATTGTTTTTCTTCTTCTGGGCAAGCCAGGAGGCAAATTTAGACACAGTAAGGAGGAGAATTTGCAGTGACAACAGAAGACCCATCCTAGTGCTTGCGTCTTCCTTCCAGGATCAAAGCAGCAACAGAGACAACCTCCCTGCTCCTTCCTCTTCCCCTATTCCTCACCAACAACAGGAGGCAGAGGGAGGCAGGCTGAGGAGAAGAAACTACAACAGCAGAAATGTAAACCAAGGCATCAGCTAGACTGCATCAGAAAGGAAGCTGAGGCTTCACTTTAAAAATAAAGGGCCAGATTCAACTAAGTTGTTATGCCAGTGCAAAGAGTTGTGCTAGCACAATGGGACTATTTGCCTCCTCTTCATTCCTGCACCCTCCCCAAATTTTCTCAGAAATGTCAGAAGAACACCCTAAAACTAACCTACAGGTGGTATCTAACACCAAGAAAATTAGCACTAATATGCCCAGGAACCTCACCAAAATGCTAGAGAGGGTGCACCTCCACAGGCACATACTTTCACATATGGTGGGAGTGCCCCAAAATCCAACCATTCTGGACAACAACCATACGAGAAATATGTAAAACAACCAAGCAAGTGCTAGAAGCCACCCCAGAACTGGTCTTACTTACAACACAAAGAACTCATAACCCATCTACTCTCAGCAGCCAGAAACATCATAACCAGACACTGGAAAGACCTGTCAGGAGTAAACATGGACCAATGGTACCAAGTAGTATGGGAAACAACAGCCATACTAGAAAAACTAACCAGTAACCTGAAACTGACAGGGGGACAAACAGAAGAAGACACCTGGTTCCCCTTCATCACACACACAGCCCAACAAGACAATGACAAAAATCTACCGACAGCATACAAATCAATATGGCTAATCTGATCAAAAACACCCACCCACCCCACTCACACAGGAAACCAAAGATCACCACAGCCAACCACAAATGAACAATCACACCCTACGCCAATCCCGACCTCTCTCACCGCCAAAGAAGCACACGTGAACAACAGAGAACCTACACAAACAACACTGACACCAAACCCTACATATATTAAGGAAAACAGAAACATCGTCACCCCACCCCACCCGTCACCCCATCCCACCCACCTCTTTCCCCCTTTTCTTCCTAATGTCTCAACAACCAAAACTGATTTGTAAAAATGTTGCATGGGGAAAAAACCGAGAGAGACATTGCACACTTTTGTAAATCAAGAAAATCTTTAATAATAATAAAAAAGAAGTGTCAGAAGAATCCCTGGAACAACACATGGGAGGAAGAGAGAGGAGATCCTTCTGTCTGGCAAGCAGAAATGCTTGCACTGCTGAAGCAATCACCTTGAATCCCACCCATATATTTATTTATTTTAAGTAAAGAAAGTGGCCATAGTACTGCTGTTGTGCCTTAGGACAAAAACCAACCCAGTTGTGAACTGAGCCCTTTCAACTGAAGACCAATGTTCAACTGCGGAGGGAGAGTTGTAGCAGTCTACCACACTGACCACCAATGTTTCTATATAGTGCTACAATTTTCCATTCCTCTCAAGTCCAGGTACCTTTCATATTCCCTGCCATATAAAGGCTGGTAAGGCACAACCCATTACTTTTGTTCACTGCTTTAAGCAAAGATGGGCTGAAGACCACAGCATGGCATCAACCCCTTCTGTAAACAAGGAGCATAATAGTAGCATTGCATCATCTTGCAACTTCTTGAAGATGTGAAATACTGGCAAGAGACTGGATTGGCGAGACAGGAGCCTAAGAGGCAGAGAGCAATCAAAGGACATGGGGATGGGCCAAGCAACAGCCAGTACACCTCCTATCAGGATTAGGCAAGACAACACAGATGGAGAATGCAGACGGTTCCAATGGAATCAACCCAGATTATGGGTTTAGGGAGGGAATTTGGGTGCGTTTGAGAATGAAGTGGGCACAGCTGATTACCAACCATGTAGGCCGGTTTGAAGGATTTGTGGTTTTGGGGTAAACTCAGAGCACCCATTTCCCCTTTATCGGTGACATGCCTCGAAACATCACAGGAAGTAGAAAGCATGCGGGAACACTGTCCCATCCTGACCTAAAACTTCAGCAGGGAGTAGTGGATACACCGATAAGTCTACCACTGAGTCAAGTGTCTCAGCCACAACAAAAACAGGAGGGAAAGCAGGGATTAACCATAGAAACATATATATGCCTGCAACTTCCTTGTTCCCATATACATCTTCCAAGGCACCTTCCCTTATCCAAGAACATGAACACCCAGGACTCTGGCACACCAGACATTAGTCTACATTGGAGTTTCTAAGTGAATACCTGTCCTAGCATCTGGAAGAAAGGCACAGCCTAAACATTTCTCCAAAGAGACACATATCCAGCCAGTGCAGGATTGGCTGCCCTTGGGAGTGCCCTCTGCTCTCAGCTATCAAAATGTGAGAAGACAGTACAACCTGACCAACTGGCTTCCAATCTTCAGAAAAGGAGCACTACCCAAAGCACCTTGCAGCTAACGTTTGGGAGAGGGTTGCTTTCCAGTTACCTGGATGCCTGCATTGAGAATGGAATGGAATGGAATGGAATCTGCACAGACATTTGGCTCCTAGATGCTGGAGAGGGGACCTCATTCAGGCAGTACTTGGCCATCTGCCTGGTCCCTTGCACTGAATGTTAGTTCAGTGTTTTTGGTACAGAGGAGGAAGGTAGGCCTAGGAGTGCACAGCTGTCTTCATTCATAGCCCACAGAGCCAATGGTCTTTGGCCCAGCTCCCTCCCTCTCCCCATTTATTCAGGCTCTGGGACACCTGCCCCCACATCTCCTCTAGCCTGGATTCTCTCAGGCAGAATGGCCCTTTCTGTTGCATAGGTTGCAGTGGGATTCTCCTCTGGCCAAAACACACATAACACAGGACGAGAAAGGTGATGTAAAAATTCTGAATGGCCCGTGAGTTGGGCAGGTCCTGGGGATGCCAACAAAAGCTTGCAAGCAGCCACATGAAAAAGGAGGCTGCTCTCCCTGCTCAAGACCCGGCCAAACATTTGGCACAAGTGCAAATACCTTAGATTGTTTCCTACGGGGATCTCCCCAACAAGGGCTCCACCCTAAAGGAACACTCCTTACCCTGCATCCTAACAAAGGTTTCTCCTGTTTCCCATGCACAGCTCTCCCCTCTACACATAATTCAGGATTATATTGCTAGAAGATAGGATATTGCTCTGAAACTAATGCCTAGAGGCACTGCCCAGAATCAGAAAGGACTGTTATAAAGCAGGAGTAGCCAAGGTGGTACCGTCAAATGATGTTAGACTCCTATCTCCTCTCAGGTCCAGCCAGCATGATCAGTGATGATGGGAGCTGCAGTAGAACATCTGGAGGGCACCAGGTTGTCTACCCTTGTTAAAATACATTTCTGCAGACACCACTACCCCAACAAGCCAACCCTTGCAATCATGGCAAAGCGAACTTACAAATATACCACTGGGAAAGTGCAAATGCGGAATTTCCACAGAATGCACTTTGGATGCTGACAGTACTATCCAAGTACAGAATCTACAGATGTAATGGAAAAGGGCAGGTGTAAACTGGTTAAACTGCAATCTCTACACAGTGAAGTATTCTTCCAGGAAGCATTCTATTCCAGGGAATAGCCCCTTGAACTTTGAAAACAATTTGCTCCCAAATGAATAGGAACCTCCCATCAACAAAGATGGCATATGATACTAGGCAGTGCTAAGTCAGCACTTGCAGAGGGAGGGATCTCCTAGCAAAGTTCAGGCTACACCATAGGGAGTAATGGTGAAGAGTCCATTGGTGGACAGGCAGTGTCAGGTAAGTTTCTGAAGTGTGATTCAGGCACCATTATGTTCTGGGTAGGCCTAAGATGGAAGAATGGGGCCTACTCATTTTAGTTCCACCAGCCCGTAGTGTCCTCAGAATCTTGGCTTCGCAAGTTGTGACTGATTCAGATGCCCAACCCCAAAGATGGTGGTATGATGGGTTCAAGATTACTTCACTCCCAAGACCCTGTTTCCTGCCCCAGAATAAGATAGATAGCTATGTGAAGCTAAAAACTGTAATTGGTGTAGCCTTGACAGAGGCATGCTTCAAACTTCATACAACTTCCTGAGCAGCCAAGAAGGGCCTGACTAGCCTGGTCTCCATCAAATACCAGAAACTTGAGGCCAAAGAAAAGGCTGTTGGCTCCCCCTGGTGGGAGCCACCACACTGTGAAGGAGTCACCCTGGTCAAGATACCTCCATCCAGCTTCCATGGGTAGTTTCCTCCAGTCACACTCAGCACAGAAGCTAAGACAGTGTCAAAAATCACCCCGCTGGGAACTTCGAAAGGGGCTCAGATGTGAGAGTAGGGGAGTGATATCAGACTTGGAAAGGATGTCTATATGTGCTCTTATGAGGTGGTGCTTCTGAGATGGGAGCAACTATCTGAACCCCAGGATTCTGGAGTGAATTAAAAAATGAGAGTAATCACGGTAGAGATGCAATTGCTTGCATACCTCACTGCCTCTGCCAGCTTTGATACAGACATCCCATGGAAGGATGTGGGTACAGCAGGCAAGCAAAGGGTTATTGTAGCTACCAAAATGACTGAATGGGCCATGGAGACAGGGTGGGTGGCATGTGGAAACCGTTACCTGCCTGGCGATAAATAGAGGATTCAGTCTCTGAGCTTGTCAGTCAGGGGCACCTTTCACCGCCTGAGCTAAAAATTCCTTTTTAAAAAGGAAAAGAAACAAAACAAACTGAAAACACAAAAACAAAAAACAGAAGGTGAAAAATTCCTTGACATTTGGAGCCTAAAAATATCCGTGGCCTGGCTGGCTGGCAGGCAGGGAGGCGACAGCACTCTGAGTTTGTCAAGCAAAGGCTTTCACACCCTCTGCGTGCTGCAGCTGGAATGCCAAATATATAGTCAAGCCCCTACCCATCAAAGCAGTCTGCTCGTAGTCGGTCTCGGGCAGCAGGCACTGTGGGTTTGGCCCACAGAGACGCTGAGAACATTTCATAGGGATGCTAAAGGAAAAGAAGCACACACACACACACACACACAAACACATGATTAACGATGGCCTCTAAGGTCATGTGGTGGGAAGGTTATGGGCTGGGCATAGGATACTTGCCCCTCCATGAGGGATCCCAGCCCACTCAGAGCGCTCATTCTTATCACCTTGTGTCGTGCACTAGGGTGGGGATGTTTGGGCTGGCAGGGGGCCAACATGGCCCTGCATTCCAGTCAAGGCTAAATGTCTCAGCCAACAAAGCCAGCAGTGCTGGGTCTAGAGAAACAGCGAGGAAGTGACACTTTAGGAAAAGCCTGGCAGCGGAAGAGGGAGGGCAAGCTCTAAGGCTGAGTTGGACTTGGAAGAGTAAGTACTGTTACACTGTCACACACAATGCCTCAGAGCACATAATGGCAGGCTTGACATGGTGGAGAGAACAACAATGGCACTGTTTTACAGTGGCCACAGAATGCACTATCACGGCACAGGACAGCCTGCAGATCAGGCCTGTATGGGGGCAGTTATGAAATTAAAAGACACACAGCTGATATAGCACACTACACACATTATTCAGCAAATATGCTTCATTGAGATGTTGCTTCCCTAAATATACTTGGTGGTGCAGGACTTCCCAATGACAGCGCAGCACATGGCAAACAGCTCAGTAATTCAGAGGACACCATAATTTGCATCTCATGTAGTCTCAACAATATCAATAGTTCTTTTCAATCCTTCTCTCATTTGTCTCCAAAACAATCCTCTTGTCTGCAAAGTCAAAGCAACTGAGAATCCCCAAGGAATTCCTTCTGGTCCTGTTCCCATTCTGCCTATTATCTCACTATCCTAAACAGACTAGGAACATTTCCAGGAGATTGGGAGAAATGTGGAGAACACTGGCTCTCCATTCTAGCAAGAGACATGAGCCTTTGCCTAGATTCTCAGACAATGTCAATAACCCATCTCTCTATTACACCGTGTACTGGTAAGAGTGCTTTTCACCACATTTATTATGGGTGGAGCCTCCAATGGCTAATGCCCAAGTCCAGTTACTTCTCATAGGACTGCTGAATTAACCTTAAGTGCTAGAGAATTAATGTCACTAGGTAGGGTCTGTTTTCTGCAGATTTACTCCTGCTCTTAGGAGGATTATCCCCACCTCTCACACTGGGTAGGCCTCTCTGTCTGCAGTAGCAATTTCACTTGAATTCCAAGGGTGGTTTTCCCTTTCGTTTCCTGCCAGACAGTGATCCAGTCCCTGAAGAGGTATTAGTGGCAGCCACTAAATCGTGGTCCTAATCCCAAGATGACAGCACCCAGGGCTACAGGATGGGGAGGGCCATGACAGATCAGTGCACCAAACAAACAGAACGCCATGCCACTGCGAAATTGCACATTACACGCCTGTCCCTACCAATAGGATGATGCTGTCAGGTTATGGGCAGTAATAATCTCTGGCACCGGGCAGGGATGCCCTGGTCCTGGGTTCATTGTCAGGTGAGGGGACAGAGAGCGCTCAGGTTTCAAGGGATACTCAGACACCTGCTACTAATAAAACATTCACTGTCATGGGATCACCCTTACAGGCTCTAGGCAAAGGAACCTTCCACAGGGCACAGAGGGGCAAAAGGAATATGTTGGTGATTTTAAAGAGCTTTCAGATGATCCCTGGGTTTTATATATATGGCACAGTTTCCTGACAGAAACAGCATGGCACCACCACCATCACTTTGGTTCCAACCTCTAGAGAGATAGAAATAACCATAGCACTGAGCAAAGCTGTGCAGTAGCAGCCACATAAGTAGCATTCCTTAAAGGGGTCGTCATTTCTGTAGGACTTGTGAAGAATTATGTGTTTCACAAACTTTATGTCATTCACATCAACATCAAACCTGTTGAGACAAGTCATTATCATGTTTAATTTATAAAAGGTGGTAATTAACCCATGGCCTGCAACAGAGCTGGCACTTGAACTCAAGTCCCCCAGGGTCAAATCCAGAAGTGACCCATATAAAGGTTTGCTATGGGGTTCACATAATACCCCCTGAATGAGCGTGAAGCCAGATCCTATCATCATCAGGGCTACCTTCACATGTAACACTCCAGGGGGTAGTCTGTTGTAGCAAAAACAATAAAAAGAGTCCTAAAGCACCTTAAAGGTGAACATGGACTAGAGGCTACTTCATGAGAGGCAGGAAATATTGTCCTCATCTGGATGCCTTCAGGTACACACAGAGGGACCATGGTGTAAAAGGAGCTATTTCCTACAAAGAACTACCTTAATGCATGTATTCATTTCACAGTAATACATGTCTGTGAGAAAGCCACAAGTGGCTGTGGGAACCTCTTCATCCCTTAGCTTAGCTCAGCTTCATCAGTAGAAGGTGACTCCTGGACCCATACTGGCTCCAACTAGACACTATGGAAAACTGTTGGGTATTTCTCTCTGCATTCCATTCTCAGGCTCAGTGGAGTTTGCTTAGTAATCAAGGTGGCAGAAGAACACTGAACACCTTGCTTATAACCCATCCCTGCAGCTAATGCAAAACCCGCCAGCTAGTCCTTCAAGGGAACCCCCCCCCCCAGAATAAATCCAACAACACTGCATTAGCACCCCTAAATCCAACAACACTGCATTAGCACCCCTAAAACCCAGCTTTGCCACTCCATTAGCACGATTAATTCTTTTATTATTTATTACTGTTTATTGGTAGGCATAATGCCAACACAGCAAAGGTCAAGGATTTGTACTCCAAAAGAACAAGAGACATAAAGATGCACTTGTGTGTAGCTATAGCCTGTTTGTACTACCAACAATCCTCCTGCTGCTTCTAACATCAAAGGGAGATGGAACAATGACCACACCTCCAGTACTGAACATAGGACAACCACCAGTGGCTTAACTTATATCATACTTTAAAAAGCTAAGTAATGTCTGAATAATGTTTCCATTGCATGCAATCAGCTCTACTGAAGTACCAAGAGGATAAAAGAGCTGCTCTTGGAGCTCAATCCATTCTCCTTTATTTCTTATTTGTCTCCATTCAGTACAACAAACAGAAAAGGTTAGTTCTATGTAAGAGAATATGGTTCCCGTAACTACTTCTTCTGTGGCTACTTTACGCCATGTCAGTTGACTATCTAGCCTAATATTCTAGTATTCTCTGCATTCATGGAACACAAGGCTATCAATGGTGACTAGCCACAATGGCTATGTTCTACCTTCACTGTCAGAGGCGGTGTACCTCTGAATGCAGTTGCTGGGAGTCACAAGTGGGTGGGAATGCTGTTGCACTCAGTCTCACCAAAGGCTTTATCTGCTTGGCCACTGTAAGAACATGCTGGATTAAATGGGCCATTGGCCTGATTCAGCAGGCTCTTCTCATGTTCTTACTGTTCTTTGACTGGAAAGAAGCTATCCAGGGTACTAGGCATAGGCCTTTCCTATCACCTACTCCATATTAACTGGAAGTATCAGGGATTGAACTTGGGACCTTTTTCTATGCAAAGCATTTGCTCTACCACTGAATAAGGGTCCCTCCTCACCTATCAATCTAGGGACAAAGGGGTGTTGAGGGAATGGTAAGCAAGACAACAGCACTTGCCACAGCTAGGTTGGGCCACTGAGTCATTCACAGAGCTGATCTCCAGGGAATCTAATTGATGAATGGAGCACCAAAAGGTGTGACATGCAGACTTTATTGAACTAAGGACTAGATGGGGGCGGGAGAGAGAAAATATAGCACAACTGAAACATTACCTGTGTGACTCAACATGAAGAAAGGGTACTGAAATATGTGCATACGCAGCCAATTCATATATTGCCTTCAAACCCCTACATGAATACATACCTAAGTAGGGAGGAATGAAAGAAATCTCTTCCAGAGTAACCGTGCTTTGAAAGATTAACAAAGCACACATTACTACAACACAGATTTTTGAAATCCACATGGCTGTGATCACACCCTTGGACATTGAAACTGTTCTTCCTTTTCATTCTGACAGCTTCCCATCCTCTTTCATTAGTAAATCCTCTCCTTGTTGGGTGCTTCAATGACATGGGTGGGCCCAAACAGGTGAATCCATAGCCAGTGGAGTACTCACTTACAGCAAGCAGCCTATGAAAATCTCCCCCATGCCCATGATCCTCCATGTTTGAAGATGGAAAGGACACCATGCCTTACTTACTTACTTTTTACCCACAGAAGGCAACAACCACCCTGTGCATTGCAATCCTTTCACTTATGTGTGTATGTAAATGGTGTGTACGTGTGCTAGCCACGGCCACTTTGGGCACATACCTCCTCCTCCAGCCATGTTTTGTCAAGGGAGTTTGACCCTTGAGAGGAAAAATATACTCAATCCTGACTTACAGCATCAAATGCAGATATTTAAGCTAGGTGAATAAGTGACTAGCAGTAAGTAGCATTGCCAGTAAGGATTTAGGGGTTATGGTGGATTATCAACTAGACATGAGTCAACAATGAAATGCAGTGGTTCCAAAAGCAATACTGCATCCAAGACTTCAAGAGCAATAGTATCACTTTTCTAATCACAGGAACTGCAAGCACTGCATTCAGTTCTGGGAACCAGAATTCAAGAAGGATGTTGACAAACTAAAAGGGATTTGCAGTGCAAAAGGAGGAGTCATATGAGCAAGCAGTGAATAAATTAGATACATCGAGCATATGAAAAAGAAAAAAATATGTTGAAGGGATAGAGAACAGAGAACACATTGACAGTTTTTCAAATATTTTAAATGACTTTGAAAATAAAGAGAACTCCTAATGCCCAGCCATGCCCATGGGTACATTTTCAGAGAGGTACAATCTATATAATTGTCAGGGAACTGTCCCCGGCTCAGTGCAGGGTGGTGGAAGGGCTCTCGGAATGTTACAGAGAGCCCCGCCCCTACCTGACCAGCAGCACCTCCTTTTCCAGCGGAGGAATCAGCAAGGTCTCCAGTGGGGAGAGGCAAGCAGCTCCGGACCTTGAGAGCAGAGGCTCTGCACTCCCCTCGCTCAGTGGGCGAGGAGGGAGACACGCCATTTCCGGCGCCCCAAGTGCGCAAAGGGGTGAAACACAAGGAGGGGGAGGCAGAGATTTGGTATACCGAAACTCTTATGTTGGGGTCACAACCGGAAGGGGCCACTCCTGGATTCTGCGAGTGACTGATACAGACATGAACTTGTAGCTCTGCACTGTAAATAGCATGCACAATAAACCTGTTAAAAGACGGTTTGGAGTCTTGCCTGGTTACTCGTGAGCAACCATCCCATGGACTTTACAATAATCATAAAGGGTGGACAAAATCCAACCATAACAGCATATCAGCAGTGAAGCAGATTACGTAGAGAAGCTGTGGAATTCTCTTCCTAAGTTCCCCCCCAAAAAAAGTCCTGGACAGGCCTATGCCTTTTGACAGTGGCTGCCAAACTTTTTGGGTCCTGGGGAGCATGTGGGCCCAGATTCAACTAACCCAGTGTTCTAGTGGAAGTCAGTGTAAGGGCTTCTTCCTCTCATCCCCTCCCCGATGCTCCCATGCCTCCCCCCAATCTACTCTGGTTGATCAAGAGACTCCTCAGAACATCACTGGTTGGTTGGCAGATGGGGCTCATTCTGCCTGGCAAGCAGAAGAAATGTTTGCATTGATGAAAGTGATGAACTGATTTTGGGAAGGTGCCAAGGGTACCAGTTAGAAAACAGCTGCTGCCAGGGGTGTGTCCTATCACAAAACGGTTGCTGCAGAAAAAGAAAAGAAGTAGGAAAATAAAATAATAATGTTCTGCTTTTGCATTGATCTCTCCCCTCCACAAACTACTTGGGAGCAATCCCTGATGTGGGCCAGGGAGAAGGAAAAGGTAATGGTAATAATGATATGTCTTATTGCCCCTCCCCAAATAATACAACTTTGGAACAAAGTTTCCCATTTACCAACAAAAGTAGCTGCCTGCTCTACAGTACCTGCCAGCAGGTGGCAAACACAGTACTGTAGTGACAGGAGGATTCCAGTGTTTCTTCTTGCACATTTAAAAAAAGTTTCCCAAGCAGCTATCTGCTGACTGTTCCACATCACTGGCAGGCAACAAAATGAGTGACAGGCAATGCTCACACTTCTTCAAACCTCTACAAACATGTTTTTAAAGGTCTCTCTAGTAGTTGCCTGCTGCCTGCTTTATGTGGCTGGCAGTAAGAAAACAGAACAGGGTAACAAACAAATGAATCCAATAACTAGAAAATAAGACAGAAGCAGGAAAATTGCACAGGAAGGTGGGAACAGCAGCTCTTTAGGACACCAGGGATTTGTACTGCCTGTTGTCCAAACAACTCAGTTATCACTCAAAGCTCTGACTTTACTCATTGGCTAAAAACACTGGCAGGGAGGAGCAGCCAGGTTGGTTCATTTCACAGAAATTGCTTAGAAGGTTACATGTACAGCTTACATCATTTTTTTTAAAGGAAGGTTAGAGACTTGATGTTGTTGTTGTTGTTGTTGTTGTTGTTGTTGTTGTTGTTGTTTTAAAGAAAGTTCAGATCCTGAGCCGCCTACCAGGGGGTGCTAATAAAGGCCTTCACAGGCAACACAGCTCCCACAAGTACCAAGTTTGCAGCCTCTGCCATACAAAGTGTAGTTTACTTATTATAGTATCCCACTCCCTCAGGAATGAACATTGGCTTATATGGTCCATGAGATGCCTTCAGATCCTCTAATTCTATGAAGATTCATCACTACCTAAAGGACAAATGGTGAAAACAACCACATCTGCCTTCAAAAGCCAAACCCAGAAAAAAAGTTTCCATTCCACTTCATGGAAAGGGTTAGGTGCAGACACCTTTGGTTTGCTCAGCCCAATAGATTTGACTGTCATTTATTGCCAGAAGCGCTGGAGGCAGTCATCCAAGGCAAGGCCCAACAAGGGATTGCTGGCAGAGTCCACACCTAGAGGTTGACTTCAAGCGAAATGTAAATATATGGACAAGATGTGTTTATATAACATATCCTGGCAAACGTCCTTTCAGAAGATTCACTGCAGCTGACACACAACAGGCTAGCAATTATGACTTGAGCTAGGAGAAGGCTGACAGGATTGGGAACTCAGGATCAAGTACATCAGATTATGGAATTGGCCAGGTTCACACATAATGTAAACCATTGCTTATTAAACCATGTTTTTATAAAACCATAGCTTAGTGTTTTGTGTGAACCCAAACCAGCAGCCTAATTATGTTTATTAACTACATGTCATTCATCAGGCATGGTCTGTAGCTGCTTTACAAATCTTATTGTTAACAATTGCTTAGTGTTATGTAAGAACCCAGACTGCTGCAAAGCTACCTAGTTATGAGTAAAGAGCATCTTCCTAGCTTGTATCTCCTTTAAATGAGAAAAGAGGGAGAGCTCAATAAACCAAGGCTTAAGGGATGTGTGCCAGATGCCTTAGATGTAACTTTGGTTTACTAACGGTGATTAAAATTAACATTAAACATGGTTTAGTATTATGTGCAAACTAAGCTACTGGCATCTGACAAGATCAGGATGCGGAGGTAGGCCAACAGAAAGGAGTCCAAGATTGGCAAGGAGACCAAACTTGGATCTTAGGACCAGATGCAAGAACAGACAAGACAGGGCCCAAACCCAGGGTTCAGGAGCAGAATACAATGTCAGCCAACCCAAGATGGGGGGAAAGTAGTCAGTACAGCAGACAAAGAAGCACCTGGTTTTTTCTAGATACTGCAATTCTAACAAAACTCTAAGCTTCAAGCCTGCAAAGCACAGATGTGGCAGGTCACAGAGCCTTAAAACATAAGAACAACCCTGCTGGATCACACCAAAGCCCCATCTAGTTCAGTATCCTATCTGCATAGTGGTCAACTTGATGCCTATGGGCAGCCTGCAAGCAGGACGTGACAACAGCACTCTTCTCACTTGTGCTCCCTTTTGCCAAAGCTTGAGTATCAGCAACTCAAAAGTGTTGCAACAGACACTGCTACTTGGAAGAAATTTGCTAACTCCCAGAAAGCCTCTTTCCTTACACCATCCCACAAATAAGAGGACTTGGATACCGGTAGTTGAAAGACCCACACCTGCTCCCACACAAGCCTGCCCAGCCTTTAAAATCATCTTCAGAGGACATGCCCAGATTATACCCACCTTCTGAAGTAGGGTGAGTGTTAATGAAAAACAGAGCCTTTGATGTTTGTTTTTTAAAGGTAAAGGTACACCTGACAGTTAGGTCCAGTCACGGACAACTCTGGGGTTGCGCGCTCATCTCGCTCTATAGGCCGAGGGAGCCAGCATTTGTCCGCAGACAGCTTCCAGGTCATGTGGCCAGCATGATTAAGCTGCTTCTGGAGAACCAGAGCAGCACATGGAAACGCCGTTTACCTTCCCACCGGAGCAGTACCTATTTGTCTACTTGCACTTGACGTGCTTTTGAACTGCTAGGTGGGCAGGAGCAGGGACCAAACAAGCTCACCCCATTGTGGGGATTTGAACTGCCGACCTTCTGATTGGCAAGCCCTAGGCTCTGTGATTTAGACCACAGCACCACCGGCGTCCCTTGTTTGTTTTTTAGGAAGAGATTAAAACATATTGGCGGATTTCTGCTTCTTTTAATATGAGTTGCTGTTTATTTTATCTGCATTTGCTGTTTATTGCTTTATTGATTACGGTTTTAGTGGCTGACTGTGATTTTTATTACTTAGGTGAAGATGTGGGATTGAAATTTGATAAATAAAAACTTATGTGCATCTTAAGTGTTAAATATTCCTAATAGCTGGAATATATGAAGATTGTCAGTCTTACAGAGATGAATTAGCCAAAGCTTGTTATAACACGAATCCTGACTAAATAGGGTTCAACCTCGCAACCTTTAGAAATGCGGACAAGCTCTTAGTCACTTAGCCACATTGCCTCACTGCTGAATCACCAATCAGCTGTGAATGCAACACTTATTTACCACTGCCATTCCCCCAATCCACACCCCTCCCCACAACTTCCCACAAGGCACAGCAACACTTGACTCCTCTGCTTGTGCTGAGGACTTTGAAAGAGAACTATAGGAAGTCTTATTATTATTTTATCTATTAAATTTGCATACTGCCCGTCATCTGTAGATCTCAGGGCGCTTCACAACATAATTCACAACAATATTCACATATTGATGTCCATAGGCAGACTATACAAAATTGTGTTGCAAATCCACTTTCTTAATCTTAACTCCACAGCAAGACACGTAGCAGTTATTATTATCTGCACAAACATATTTGGACTCTGGCTTGTAAAAGTGTCTGTATTTTTTGGGATTGATCTCTCAAGCACCTTACTAGTAGTGTACAAGTAGACAAGTGGACAAGCTGCTCAACAGAGGGAGCAATTATCCCAAGCCTGATGCACCTTAAAAGGTTTTGGTTTTGGGACAAACACTTCTGTAATCCCCTAGAGAACAGGTGCAAGGTTGTTAACTGTCCAGAGGAACTAGCTTTCAGCTTGGTGCAGTTAGGGTCTGAGAGCTGGTTTACAGTTGCGTGTGGGAGCAGTGGGGCCAAGCAGGACCTCGGGTTCCAAAAGGTTCACACCAGTTGAACTTGTAGCTATTATAGTAAGCATTTCACCCGTACACCTCATTGCATCTAAGAATACTTCATTCCCATCAAGAGCATGGCAGAACATTACACAATGACAGTTTATTTGTGGTCTCAAATTAAGTGAAGCTTTCTCAGTTTTTCTAGCAGCTTTAGCAAAATTCATGCTCTCTCTCTCTCTCTCTCTCTCTCTCTCTCTCTCTCTCTCTCTCTGTGTGTGTGTGTGTGTGTGTGTGCCACAGGAGGATACAGCCTCATGCTAGTGTGTGCCACTGAAATGCCGACAGCTCAGAGAAAGCATCCAATTCTCTCCATCCCCAAGAATGGCTAAGAACAGAACCATTTTCCCTTCCAGCCACACCCCACTCCATCCCCCCTTCCCCCAAGGGAAACAGCTGTACAAATGGTTGATGTGGAAGGAACATGCCAACCACTTGAAAGGAGCATGGTATGAAGGCATGGCCACTCCTCTGCCTCTCAAGATGGGAGCTCTATAAATAGAGATCCTGGTGCCCACCCTGGGTTTTCCTTCAACCATTGTGGCACAGCCTTCTGCCAAATAATCTCCCCCACCCCTTGGCAGTTTATCCCACCATAGACAGCTGCTGTTGGACAAGCCTAGGGTACTGAAAGGGAGTGACATGAACCCACAGCTGGTTCAGAACAGCTCTGGGATTTTTAGGGAGAATCTAAAGAGGTTAAATGCCTACCTGTATGCACACCTGATATTTCATCCAAAGTGTTCTCATAATCCATCAAACTGATTTGTGCAGAAGTGTAATTGAGGAAGGCAGGGAAGTATTGCTTTCCTGTGTCCCACCCAACATGGATCCATATCCATCTACCCCCATGCAGCTCACGGGTTCCTCCTGACTCAGTTCAACTATAAAATGCTTTTGGGTCAGATCTGGGTCTTTGCCTTGGGAACATCCAGACTCTGGTCTTCTCTGTCTGATTCCTTGGGCACTAGTTAGGTATCTGTGCATGCTGCTATTTCAGTCTGCTGGTTTCCTATATCTGGCCACCAGCTCTCCTGTTTGCTGCTTCCTTCTCCCATTGTTCTAGCGTCTAGCCCCCTTCAACCACACTCCTCAATTTAGATTTTTGCCTCTACAATGACCTCTTGGGCTGTCTTGATATGGAACTTTTTCCAAGGCTCTGCTTCAAACCTCTGGGACATTTCCCCAACCCAACCCTGGTAGAAGTCACAACTCCTTCTCTTTCCATGCCCAACTACCTACACCCTAGCACTAGCACTATCACAAATGCATCAGACACCAACACATCATAACCCTGTTCCTCCTTTCGCACTCACACATTAAATGAACACATGGGGTGGATTATGCTTGATGGCCCTGCCCACAACTTCATTGTGTGGCTATAAGGTGAGAACTCAACTAATATGTGCACAGTGAGTATAGCCTTGAGCCAATCTGGAAAGGAGTGATATATGGCTCAGGGCGAAACAAACTTCCACCACATAAGTAGCAAACTCAGGCTCATGGGAATAGGGGTGAGAAGCTCCTGAAACATGCAGAAGTGAACAAAACAAACTAGCAAATATAAACCAACATATTTGGGGTATCCTTTTTGTGGTGGAGCAGCTCAGCCTTGAGTGAAGGTTTTAACAGAACCAGACCAGAACTAGCAAATTTTCACTTTGTAGATGAGGGGAAATGGAAGGGAAATGCAACTATGACTTTTTGTCAGAGCAGGAATAATGACATCATCTCCTAGAGCACTATGGTAATTGGCAAACCTTCCTTGATCTGGCAAGGGAATGTACTAATAATAAGACTTTCAAGTCTGCTTGTGACAGATTAGCATGGAGGAAGTAAGAGAATAAGGAAAATAACAAAGCAGAGGCTAGGTACTTCTTTCCTTTCCCTTGATGGAGTTCCTACTTTATGTCAGCAGTTGAAGTGGCAACACCTCTTTGCAAGACTGGTCACATTTATAATTAAAAGCTAAAGGTTGCATTTCTGTTAGCTGAAGATCTGTTGTATTAAAGCTCATTTTTTAAAAAATAAGTTGAACTATGCCGTCACAAATAAGCACCAATTAGTTCCATGAAGCTTACTCCCAGGATGCATAGGATTGCTGGTATCCTGATCCTAATAAAATGAGTATTATGTTATGTACTGCTTCTCTCTCTCTCTCTCTCTCTCTCTCTCTCTCTCTCTCTCTCTCTCTGGAACAACACAGCTGCCTGTGTTTTAGGACTCCCCTAGGGGTGGGGGTGTCTATACACTCTACTTGGAACATACTATGGAGACTGATGAGTTCCTACATTTATGAATGTACCACTACATCACTGATGTGAGCAAAACAGAGACATGACAGAAATAAGAGGTTAGTCCCCACATTCTGCAGATTCCCAGAGGGGAGCCTTCCTTAAAGAGACTAGAGGATCGAATGAGAACAGTATGCACAAGCCACAGCTTGTGATGTCCAAATTAAGTTAACTGCATGTGAATATGAAAATTAATTGTGGAATTGGGTTATTACTGGTTGCCACTGTAGATTTTTGATCGAAAAGGTTACTGTCCTCTAGTCTTGAAAGGAGTAATTTGTTTCTTTGCCTCAAGTGGAGACTGAAAGCTGCTGAAGACATCTGGGTCTGTTTTACTGAAGTTATTTCTTGCCATGTAAAAGCTTTTGGCATGGCATACCTTGTTCACTCATACCATCTTCCTGAACTACCATTAAATATGAATGATCTTAGCCAAATGTAATAGGGGTATGGGCATATTTTTGCTTATGGAACATCCAGCTTCTATGCAAGGGGTTTGGACTCAGCTCCTTACCATTTCTACAGTTCTATAATCTCAGGTATCCAAAATAGGGATGAGGATGTCCAGTACCCTCTTAGCTGTAAGAAAATGTGGTCCATCAACGGACAATAATGGTTTAAGATGTATGTGTCCACATACGCATATATACATACACTGAAAGTTATAGCTGAGACAAAATAGCCCAGATGATTCATGTGTGACAATGCAGGGCTCCCCTGCTATGCTCTCCACCCAAATGATGCAGTGGGAGGTGGACACCCTCAACATGTACAGGAGTGGAGGGTGGGGGTGGGGGATGACAATGATCAAGAATTTCCTGACCTGACTCTTGCTCCAACCCAGCCACCCCATCCAACGTCATCAGCAGCCGGAGGTGCTGTCTCCTCAGCACCCACAAATCCTCATGACTGGCCCCAAGCGGCCTAAGACCTTTTCCTCCTCATGACCACAAAGGGAGAAAGTTTCCAAATTAAAACACTAAATCTGGCACCAAAGTGCCCATGGCAGGAACCATTTAAACTGGCCATTAAAGTTTATACGTTAGACGGGCACCGAAAGCAAACCATCAACAGCAGGAAAACAGAGCCGCTCCTCTGGGAATGGCTAACCACTGCTTTACCCTGGAGCAGCCACAGGCCGGCTGTCATGAGATGAGTTCACTGGCCATCAAGAAGCCTCTGTTTACTCACCCAAGCTGCCCACCCCCTGCATGCTGTCATTGACCGGAGCAGCTTCACTGGGGCTGGCAGCCTAGCACTTGGCACGGAGAGAAAAACAAGCAACAAAGAATACTAGAGTTGAACACAAACCCACAAACCACAGCACCCACAGGTCAACCTCAGAGCACTGGAGGAGGGGGAGAAATGCAACAAGTAGCCTCAAGCGGAGGACACAGCCTCCCCCACACTTGCATTTCTTATATTCTGTCTTTCTACCTGCCTCATTCTCTCTCTCGCCTTATCTTTCCATGAAAAATGAATGAAGCAACACAAAGATATCATAGGTTACTGGGAGGTGTCAAGATTAAGCCTGCATTCCCACACAATATATGCTAGAGAAACACACACACAAAGTGAGTGACCTTCAGGCAAAGCAGACAAGGGCAGCAGAGCTCATGAAGGACAGGATAAATGAGAAATAAGAACTCAGTTTATTTGGGGGGAGGAGGAGAGAAAGTGATGTCGGTTTTTGGGAAATTCTGAATTTGCTTATTTGCAAATTAGGCAAATTCAAGTAAGGGAATTTAAATCAGGAAATTTTCTCATGCCCTAGAACAAAAATGAGCAACCAGATGTTGCTGGACTACAACTCCCATAGTTCCTGACAATTACCCATGCTGGCTGGAGTTGATGGGAGCTGGAGTCCAACAACAGTCAGAGGACCATAGGTTCCCCAGTTTTACCGGTACTTGTATTTAGTCAGGCAACGGCAAAGGACTCCTGGATGGTTAAGTCCAGTCAAAGGTGACTATGGGGTGCAGTGCTCATCTTGCTTCAGGCTGAGGGAGCTGGGTCCTGTGGCTGGCATGAATAAACCGCTACTGGTGCATGGAGTACTGTGACGAGTGCCAGAGTGCACAGAAACGCCATTTACCTTTCCGCTGCAGCAGTACCTATTTATTTACTTGCACTGGTAGGTTTTCAAACTGCTAGGTTGACAGAAGCTGGGACAGAGCAATGGGAGCTGCTCACCCCGTTGGGAGGATTCGAACTGCCGACCTTCTGATTGGCAAACCCAAGAGGCTTAGTGGTTTAGATCACAGCACCACCCGTGTCCATTTTACCTATTTTACCTTTTGTATTTAGTAAACTAAGCTAAACACTTTGAAACTGCCAAGCTTACCTAATAATATAATTGTGATTGGCACCTGACAGCACCCATTCACTGTTACAAAACTAGTCTGTAGATGCAAAGTTGATTCTCAGCAATGGGAAGCTTCCAGCCAGTTAACAGCAGCAGGCAGGTGTTAACGGAGAACTGCAAAATAACCAAAGGAACTAGACAAGGCTGCCCGCTGTCACCTTTATTGTTTATATTAGTTTTAGAAATTTTGGCACAAATAATAAAATGTAACTTTGTTGACCATAAAAATGAATGTATTACCAAGGATGGTATTTTTGTTTCAAACAATAGCAGTGATCAGCAAAACAAATTGTTTAAATAAATGGCAAAAATATATTTCTAAATATATCTGGCAATGGAAAAAACTGAGAATAAAATATAAAATATTGATAGATGTGAAAGAGAGAGGTGGTTTCCCCCTGCCGTATATGAGATTATATACAGGATTGCTGACCCCTGCATTAAAATGCATCTCTGGGTTATTTGTGGGGCATAGGAATTCGGTCATTTCCCCCCTCCCCCCCAAAAAAAATATTGTCCGGCCCACCACATGGTCTGAGGGGCAGTGGACCAGCCCACGGCTGAAAAAGGTTGCTGACCCCTGCATTAGAGCTTATTGTTCATCTGCTAGCAAGAAAGCCAAGCAACCAACAGCAATCAGTACTAAGTACTACCCCAAATGGATCTCCCAGTGTATTTCACTGGTGCATGGTGCCGAGTCTTGTATGGATATGGAGACTGAAGTGGGAAGGGTTTGCTCCATATGGTGTGTGCAGCATGGCATCAGGCAATAAATACTACCTGCAAAATTTCACTACTATACTGTACATACTTTCAGTGAATTTGCTCCCTGCTGCACAAGACAAGAGCCATATTTTTCGCTCCGTAAGACGCACTGGACCATAAGACGCAATTAGTTTTTACAGGAGGAAAACAAGAAAAAAAATATTCTGAATCAAATGTTGTGCAGGGAGAAGGGACGCACGGCAGCCCCGTCTGCCCCTTCTCCCTGCTGTATAGCAAGAAAAGCGGCAGCCTCTTTGATCTCTGCCACCTCCCCTATCTCCGCCCCAGGAAGAGCAAGCAGTGGGCGGGAGGAGGAGGAGGCGGCTCCTCTCCAGGGCTGAGCCAGGCTTGCGCGCCTGCCTTGCTTCCTTGCTTCCCTGCCTGCCTTCCAAGCGATTGAGGCAGGCAGGCAGGCCAGCAGGCTGAGGTCTACCCGCCCACCCCCGCCCCTGCCCGCAAGAGATCGGAGCCTACGGGATCCCCCAGCTGCCACTGCTCTTGCGAGCGCCAGAGGGGGGCGGGAGTGGATGGGCGAGCAGCCAAAAGGGCTTTCGGCCGCTTGTCCATCCACCCCCACCCCCCTTCGGCGCTCGCAACAGCAGGGACAGGAGCCTGCGCCCGGGAGAGACACCAGCTCCGGCAACAGAGGCATCCCTCTGCTTGCGACTGCAGCGGCAGCCGAGGGATCCCGCTGCCGTCCAGTGCCTTCACTCCATAAGACACACAGACATTTTCCCTTACTATTTAGGAGGGAAAGTGCGTCTTATGGAGTGAAAAATACGGTAATGCTGAGCCTGTGTTAACAAACACCACTAACCTCCTAACAAAAACAATCAAATGAAAACAACCCCATCCTACAACTTACTAGTATTTCTACGTCACATCTAGCTTCTACACCAAAATTAACATGCTCAGCTTTGTTGCAAGCAAAATATTGTTACGGGCCACCCCAATTTCTGCTGAGCAGTGTGCGAGATTCCAGGGTTCTTGGCACTTAACAAGAGTTTGTCTTTCTTTCAGAAAATTAGGCACAACGGAGGCTACAGTGTCTTTATGATATATGGTTTATTTATACATATATACAACCTGGCGTGCTCTGGTCCATGGGGTCACGAAGAGTCGGACACGACTGAATGACTGAACAACAACACAACCTGAAGCTTTCAATGAAGGAGCTCACAGCAGCAGCACCCCAAAACCTGCCAGCTTATTCCATAGTAGCAGCACCAGCATCCTCTACCTGCAGGGCACATCCCAGCTCAGCTATTTCTTGGTTCTAACATGCCAGTTCTAGTTAAATTCCAACATTTATTAAACCCAAGCATTTAGCACCCACAGATCTATAACAAGATTTTAACACCAGGGAGTAAGCATTACACCAGAGACTGCCAAAAAAGGGAGACCACTACATAAGGCGATCTTCATGAGAAAAAGGGGCTTTCCTCAGTTTCTGCAAACTTTCCCCAAAAGTGCATTTACTTATAAGCAAGCATCCCAAATTGGTGACTAAGGCAGACTAGACAGTTTCCCTAAGAAACTATTTGATAGAATGTCACTGCAATGCAAGCATAGTAAATGTACTTGTGGGAGGGGGGTGTTTGGATGCCCATGCACCTTCCTAGCCATTGGTTGAGCTCCTGTGGTATTACAGAATATTCAGTAACATTCCAAGTGCTAAGGCAGAGCTTTCCAAACTTTTCATGTTGGTGACACACTTTTTAGACATGCATCATTTCATGACACAGTAATTCAGTTTTACATCTTTTGGCGACACAGTAATTCAGTTTTACTAGCAAACCAGAGATTAAACCAACCGCTTTCCAGTCCAGGAAGGAGTGGAGTGAGTGTTTGCGCGACACACCTACACACTGCAGGTGTGTCACAACACAGTCTGGAAAGCTCTATGCTAAGGGGTAAACCTATCAGCACAAAGGGTTAGAGAACAAAAGTAGTTGTGTGTTGGTGGGAAGAGGTGAAGAAAGCAAGGGAGCAGCACTTTCTCAGTAGTGATCAACTGTTAAGCTAACTGTGTCAATGAATAGTAAGTGGTCTCTGTGCAAATGGGGAAGATGCATTTTATTGATTTTCACTTTATTACTTTCTATGCCACTTTTCATTATGAATACTTCCAGGGTTTACGATAATTGTTAATTAGCAATGGACAAGTAAAACACATGCCTGCAAATGTTCACTTTTTAAAGTACTTTATTGAATTAATAGTATAACATTAAAACAAAATGCATCACACTTGACCCCATGGTACACCTATGCTCACAGCATTAAGAGTCTGCATCAAAATGTTTGGGCACACGCTAGAGTGCATAAGAAACTAAAACGAGAAAGCAGCTCAGCAAACAGCTGCTTGTTAAGTTAAAATTAAACTCTGCACAAATATTGACCTTTGGAGGGGAAACTAACTGGTTGCAATATATTTACTAGCTTTATAAATGGGGATGACCATATCTGCCTTATGTGCCTGGTCAGTTGGTTGGGCAAAAGCTGAAGTGCCACCAGCATATGGTGAGAGTGCGAGGGACTGTGAGGTGCAGGAGGACAGCAGCAGCCTACTCAGTTGCAGGTCAGTGTATCCTTCCTTTGGGCAATGAGAAGGTGCAACACTTTGGATAAACATGAAGCAGAACCTCCAACTTTTGTTACAAGTTGCAGAAGGGCTGAGCCAGCAAGAAAAATTACTCTGTGTTCTGTGGAAGGCTCAGTGACATCACAGCCCTAGAGCTGTTTCATCATATTCCTCACCCCACATGTTAGATGTGGGGAACCTTTTTTAAACTCAAGGGCCACATGGGGACTGCATACCAGAAGTGGGAGTGGCAAAAGTGGGTGTGGCCACACACACCACTCTTCATCCTCCATGCAGGCAAGAGGAGCGCATAGGTGTGGACAGAGAGGCCAAGTAGGGGGTACATTTGGCTCCTGGGCAGAAGGTTCCCTATCCCTGTCATACCTGAAGCAGATCAGGAAAAGATTTTCCTACAGATTCCCAATTAGGGGTCCAGGAACCCCTGGGGGTCCCCAGAATGCACCCAAGGGGTCTATGACCCCATTTCTTTCCTCCCTCCAACCAATCAGAAGTCGCGCCTTGGTTGTCAAACATTTTGGAAGCCGAATGGGCTTCCAGAATGGATTACAGTGGTACCTCTAGTTACGAACTTAATTCGTTCCAGAGGTCGGTTCTTAACCTGAAACTGTTCTTAACTAGAGGCGTGCTTTCGCTAATGGGACCTCTTGCTGCCGCCACGCCGCCAGCACACAATTTCCGTTCTCATTCACACCGTGATAACAATTTTGACCCAGCAATACACAACACTATATTGCTCCTCACGCAAGGGAAACAGGGCAGCTGTTTCCAAGGCACCACCAATATCACATGATGATCTCAGCCGATAATGCTGCTGATCTGAGCTGCCTACCCTTACGCTGAGGGAGACCAGGGCAGCCGATAATGCTGCAGCCTCCCTTCAGGCTGAGGGAAAACAGGGCAGCCAATTGCGAGATGCTGCCCTTCCCTCCCGCTAACAGAGAACAGGGCAGCTGACTGCCCTCACTTCAAGGTACCGTGGCACTACCTTCCCCTAGCACTGAGGCAGACAACCTTTTCTTAGGTAGCAGGAAAGCAGCCGCCACCACAGTGGATGTGCATCTTTGCAGGTGTGCCACTGCAGGCTGCCCCACTGATGGTGGCTTGATGCACCCCCATCCCCATCCCCATCCACTCAAACCATGCGGAGGAGATTACTCCGCTTCCTCTCCTCCCCCCAGCCATCCAATCTCTGTGGCTGCTCCTTCACTCATCCCAATGCCTGATCTTCAATTTCAGACATCATGATATATCTGAATATCACCATGTTTAGCTGCTGATATATCATGATGTTGAAAACCAGAGATCGTTCAGCCCTCATCTGTTTTTTAGTATACGTAAAATCCTTTGCTTTTTAGGGGCTACCCCACATTTTGTTCATAAAAATGCTTTGCAGAGGTAATCACCATAGAGTTATCAAAATTTTCAGAAGCAGGGGGTCCATGGTTTGGATTTTGAAAAATAGAGGGTCCTAACTGGGAACCACTGCTATAGATGACAAGATTATCTCAACACCTTATGAGTGGCTCTCTGTAAATGTACCATTTTGCCCCAAGAGTGGTTCTAGCCTGATCACAGAGCTCTAACGTAGTTTATCAATATATCATAACTGCATACTAAACAAATGAGCCTTGTTTTGTAAGTTGCTCTTGAAAAAAGCTTTTGAGCTAAGTATGACAGGATATATAAAATGCATTTAAAAAAAATGTAAATTGCCTTCCGCATATCTGCCCAGTCACAGCAGAACTTCAGAAACAAAGGACGCTCTGGGTTGAATAAAGTTTAATAAGCAAACCACGCTCAGCTTTTGAATAACATTGAACATGTACGAAAATTACTACCACCCGTTTTTATATTGCATCCCTCTAGCTCTAATTTGAACTTTAGACACTGACAGAGAGAGACAGTTCTAGGGTTACCGCCCCCCTGACTGAAGAAAGTGAGGCTTTCACAGTTTCGTCTTCTGATTCCTGCCCCCTAATGCAGAGGTATCTCATGGGCATCAGAATAAGCTGGATCCAACCTCCCCAAAGCATCTGGGGTCTGAGGTTTGATTCACACAATCACTTTGGACACTTATTTTTATTTTGTGCCAATTCTCTTGAGGGAGGGAGGGGTATTTATTACATTTATAGGTGTAGTGGTGGTGTTGTGGCTAGAGCAGGGGTCCCCAAACTAAGGCCCGGGGGCCGGATGCGGCCCAATCGCCTTCTAAATCTGGCCGGCGGACAGTCCGGGAATCAGCGTGTTTTTACATGAGTAGAATGTGTCCTTTTATTTAAAATGTATCTCTGGGTTATTTGTGGGGCCTGCCTGGTGTTTTTAAATGAGTAGAATGTGTGCTTTTATTTAAAATGCATCTCTGGGTTATTTGTGGGGCATAGGAATTCGTTCATCCCCCCCAAAATATAGTCTGGCCCCCCATAAGGTCTGAGGGACAGTGGACCTGCCCCCTGCTGAAAAAGTTTGCTGACCCCTGGGCTAGAGCCTCAGATTTGGACTGGGGAGACCTGGGTTCAATTTCCTACATAGAATCATCGAGTTGGAAGAGACCACAAGGGCCATCCAGTCCAACCCCCTGCCAAGCAGGAAACACCATCAAAGCATTCCTGACAGATGGCTGTCAAGCCTCTGCTTAAAGACCTCCAAAGAAAGAGACTCCACCACACTCCTTGGCAGCAAATTCCACTGTCGAACAGCTCTTACTGTCAGGAAGTTCTTCCTAATGTTTAGGTGGAATCTTCTTTCTTGTAGTTTGAATCCATTGCCCCGTGTCCGCTTCTCTGGAGCAGCAGAAAACAACCTTTCACCCTCCTCTATATGACATCCTTTTATATATTTGAACATGGCTATCAGATCACCCCTTAACCTTCTCTTCTCCAGGCTAAACATACCCAGCTCCCTAAGCCGTTCCTCATAAGGCATCGTTTCCAGGCCTTTGACCATTTTGGTTGCCCTCCTCTGGACACGTTCCAGCTTGTCAGTATCCTTCTTGAACTGTGGTGCCCAGAACTGGACACAGTATTCCAGGTGAGGTCTGACCAGAGCAGAATATAGTGGTACTATTACTTCCCTTGATCTAGATGCTATACTCCTATTGATGCAGCCCAGAATTGCATTGGCTTTTTTAGCTGCTGCATCACACTGCTGACTCATGTCAAGTTTATGGTCTACCAAGACTCCTAGATCCTTTTCACATGTACTGCTCTCAAGCCAGGTGTCACCCCACCCATTCCATGAAGTTCATGAGGTGACCTTGGGCAAATTTCTATCTCAGTTTGATACACCTCACAAGTTTGTTGCATGGATAAAGGGGAGGAGGGGAAAATAACTACATTTGTTGCCGTACGCTGCTTAGAGGTAAGGCAAGACATAAATTCAGACTATCAGTCAATCAATAATCCTGCTTTTTCCCAAGGAACCCACAGAGATGTACACAGTTCTTCACCAAGACACATACATTTTATTTTCATTAAGACTCTGTAAGGTAGGTTAGCCTGAGAAAGAGAGAGGATATGACTGACCCAAGGTCACCCAGTAAGCTTCATGGCTGAGTGGGGTTTTAAACATGAAACTTCCCAATCTTAGTCAGACACTCTGACCACTATGTTGCATGTTGTTGTTGTTGTTGTTGTTGTTGTTTAGTCATTTAGTTGTGGGAGAAAGACCCACTGAACTCAGTGCAGCTTTCTTCTGAGTACACACTTAGTTATTTACTAGATACAAGTCAGCAGCACCAGACAACCCCACTCAGCTAGGTGCTAGGGTGGATTTCACCCCATATCTTGCAGAGCCAGGCTGACACTGCCGACAGGCCCTATGCCCCTTGGCAACATCTGAAGGCCCTGATCCACTAGTCGCTGGGGTGAATTGCACCCTGCGCCTTGCAGAGTCAGGCCCATGGACCAGAGCACACCAGGCACTCCTGTCTTCCACTGCCTCCCGCAGTTTGGTCAAACTCATGTTGGTAGCTTCAAGAACACTGTCCAACCACCTCGTCCCCTTCTCCTTGTGCCCTCAATCTTTCCCAACATCAGGGTCTTTTTCAGAGAGTCTTCTCTTCTCATGAGGTGGCCAAAGTACTGGAGCCTCAGCTTCCGGATCTGTCAAAATTTCATCTTTCTTGGCAGACAACAAGACTGAGTTCTGATAGAAAATGCACATCTCAGAGTGGTATTGGGGGGGGCTATGGAAGCAGGAGGAGGATGCTGGGGGTGAAAGACTCACAAAGGACAAGCGGGACTGTGTACTTCAGGGGGCTGCACAGCCAGGAAGAGTGAGGATAAAAAGCCCACATAGCTTTGGGGCAGGAGGGAGTTGTATGCTATTTTCCGGATGAGATTGGAGAAGAGGCTGAATTTCACATATTGATTCAAAAGACCCAGCCAAAATGTGGGACTACAGATCTCTAGTTCTACTTAACTCCCTAACTGACAGCTTTCTTCTTTAGGTATTTGCTTTATGCCTGGCTATTTTATTTCTAATTGTAGCTACCCACTTCCCCTCTGAACCAGGATGGGATTTTGACCAAAGCAACCATCTTTTGCAATTGTGGCTTTCTGGTTGTCTAGTAAACCCTCCCAATTATTGTTCACATTTCCCTAGTGAAAATCTGCCTTTCCAGCGCATTTGGCTGGTGATGTTTCCAAACCCATCTCCAGGAAATCTGCCCTTTCAAAGCCCCAAATAGTTGCTAGCTGGCTTGAAACCAGCATCAGGTAATGACTGGAAGCTACATGCTACAACCAAGTCACTGTTACTTGCTAGGACAAGGCCAGAAATGGAGCTAACATAAATGGGTTGTCAGCCTTCATATGTACAGCTTGCTGTTATCCATGTATCAGAGGATGCTTTGCACCACCTATATGTTGATCCCCATGAAAACATAAAATGGATAGGACTTGGCAAGGATATTTCTTGAAAAAGAAATGTGAAGAATTCCATAGATTAGACCAGTTAGAACTGGTCTACAGAACATCTCAATTAAATTGCTGCCTCCAAGAAGCAGAGACCTGAAATGTGAGTAGGTAGCAATCTGTTCTTTACTCTTTCAAAACATTTAACTCTGTTTTGGATTTTTAAGATGGGGCAATTTGGAGAGACTTAATCTTTTTCCAGTGTTTCCTTGGGTTTCTCCATGTGCTCTCCCAACTCGTAAAAAAGCAAACCCCAAAACCTCAGTTCCTGATTCCATAAAATACAATAAATAGGCATACAATATATTTTGGCCGATGTAAAACTTATGGAGAAAGACCTAAGAAGTAAAATGGAAGGCTCCAATCCAACTAGCACTAGTCATGATTAAGGCCCAGTGAAAGCAATGCAACTCAACTGGGAGAAACTCGATATGGTAACAGACACAGTATTGGACTAGGAGTGTAGAGATCTAGGTTTATATCCCCACTTGGCCATGAAACACACTGGGTAACTTAGGGCTAGTCATATATTCTCATCTATGACCTGCCTCACAAGGTTGTTCTAGGGACTGAAGGGATCAGAGGAAAGAACCCTGCAAACAATCTAAGATCCTTGGAGGAAGAGAGAAATAAAAAATGTGATAAAAGAGCAACATAAAATGAGTCACAACTTGTTCCATTGGTTTCAGTGAAATTTCACTGAAGCTCAATTCAACTCATATCCCTAAGTTTTGCTAGTGAAGTTACAGAAATTTTTAAATGGTGTATGTGCTAATGAAAGTCCCCAATCCAGTTAACATTTGTCACAACAAAGGTCCATTGATAATGGACAGTTTAGGTAGTCTAGAAAGAAAGATACTGAGATTAATCCAGTTTCTAGGTTCTCTTACAGGCTGTGTTGTGTATTGATTTGGTTTCTATATCTGTATTACTATTGTCTGTATTTGCATTAGGGTAAAGCAACTGCCTCTCTGTTCCAGAAGGAACAGCTACTATTGGTTCATTTAAGCTGCTGTTTTTGGATCCTCAGTCTTATTGGTTCCCACCAAAAGGCAGCTTTGTGATTGCTTGAGATTGTTCCCTGCAAAATGTATCCTTTCTAGCCAGTCTTCTGTCCTTATAAATGTAGCGTCCCTCTCCTCAGTCTCCAGTCTTGTTTGCCTGAATAAAGAGTGTTACATGAAGAAGCTGTCTCCTGCCTGCTATGTCAGAAAGCTGAAATCACTTACTGAAATCACTAACGCCATGTTACAACAGGCTGATTGTGTTTCTCTCATCAGCACAAAGTTAAACCAACAAAATGTCTATTACAAGCATAAACAATTCTATTGGAGATCATGGAAAGCTCCGGATACTACCCTCCCCAGCTCCATTTCCACCCTAGCCACACTGGAAAACAGGATTCAACTAACTCAGTAGCCAATCATGGTGCAGCACCCAGAGTATATAGTTTATCAGATTCTTCACAGATATATTCTGCCTACTCATGACATAAACATACCAAGAACCACAACTCTACTGGGCACCCCTACACAAGAAAGCAAAGGGACACAGGTGGCTTACCTGAAACTGGTACAGAATTCTTTTAGTGGTCATCTCTGCAGTGTCACATGTGTATTCTGCACCTGCAGAGAGCTCACCCTAGGAACATTCTAGATCTCCTAGAAGGGAGTAAGTGGTCTCACGCCCTAGGCTTGTGAGGAGATTTTTGCCTAACTGCATATGCCTTGAGGTGCAAGATTAAGTGCCTCCTCAGTTTTTCAACAACAGCCATGAAAAAGATTAACCTAAACAGAAGCACACCTGCAAAGGAGAAAGATAGAAGGGATCATAATGCTACAAAGATCATAAAGCAAAACATATTTATGGTCTCTACGTAGTTCCACATAAGGCTGACTTTTCAGCTATGCAGGGCCAGCTCAAGACATTTTGGCACCCAAGGTGAACCACAAAATGCCGCTCTACTCTTCACTAGGGAAGAAGGGGTGAGTGATCTACAACAGGAACAAGGAAGGAATAAAGATCTACATCAGGATCTGCTGTCCCTGTGGATCCTGCTGCCTGAGGCAGACGCTTAATCTTGCCTCATGGGTGGGCTGGCCTTGCAGCTATATACCCAGTGGAGGGTGTGGGGAAACTCAGGAAAGTAGTTTATGAAAAGCATCTCTACCAAATGTTACATCTGCTCTGGCATGTACATACTTCATGAGCATAGTGCTTCACAGAGGTGAAGTGCTTCACGAAAGTGGAAGGTGTGAACCATATAGCAACTTTACCCAAGTCAGTTATGAAAATACCTGCAGACAAAACATTAACCAGGGGAAGGAGAACCTGGAGAGGGCTAGGTCAGGGGTCAGCAAACTTTTTCAGCAGGAGGCCGCTCCACTGTCCCACAGACCTTGTGGGGGGGCCGAACTATATTTTTTGGGGGGGAGGGGGATGAACAAATTCCTATGCCTCACAAATAACCCAGAGATGCATTTTAAACAAGGGACACATTCTACTCATGTAAAAACACGCTGATTCCCGGACCGTCTGTGAGCTGGATTTAGAAGGCGATTTGCCTACCATGGGCTAGGTAAACTGAAAGGTCATTGGGGCCTGACAAAGGCAGATTGTTGTCAATGTGAGACCAAGGAGCACTGCTTGGTACTTAAAAGATTTGGGGCAAGAGCACATAAGCACAATTTTGTGTATGTCAGTTTCCATGTACAGTACAGATGAAAATCTAGACTTTAAATGTCACAGAAGGCATGCTAACTAATTTCCCCATCCAAATCACCCCATATAAGTTATTCTACTAATTTGCACCCCACCACATATCATCCCAAATCAGTTCTTCTTCCCCAGTTTCCCAACAGATCTGACGCCAAATCAATTCAGTTCCCTCTGTTCACTATTCTCCATAGCATCTCTAGATTAAATAATCTCAAATTCATTTATTTCCCAAAATTCATTACCCAGTCAGAAATACCCAGGCACTAAAGAAAATATTCAGTCCCACCCCTAGCAATGCCAGTGGTAAAGTCACTAGTCCATATGCTAATCAATCTTATTAGCTATAGCCAATAAACTATAGCACTGGCGGATAAGGGATTTGCCAGCTCTTTTTTCTTGACAGTCTATAGTGTCCTCAGCCCTGAAGAATTTACAATTCAGGTGAGCCAAGAGGTTAGAAGTTAGAAGAGAAAGCAGAAGGGGAGAAGAAATCAAAGGAGATAAGTAAAAATAATCGGAGAAATGGCAATATATCTGAGGTGCACCATAGCTGATTTCTAATGGGCAACTTCTGAAGGCACAAGAAAGTCTGCAGGAATAAGGAGGGAGATTTAGGAGGGAAATAAGTGATTGTGTGTGCTTTACCTGCTGGATTTCCTGGGTTTTTCCCCATCGCAACCTTTAGGCTTGCCAGAGATCTGAAAACCTCCAGCTAGGCATGCTCCTGCACATTTAGCAAACATACAACATAGAAATCAAAAGAGGGGATTGTATGGCATGGGGAGTGCACTAGATGACCTTCAAGGCCCTTCTAACTTTTATCATTCTATGTGGATGGTACTGGTTGCTTGTTGGATTCTTGCAATGTGGAACAGTAGATCCAACTGCATGTTGCAAAGATTTTAAAAAAGTGTGTACATGTATGTGTGCATATGTAACATATGCACAAAAGTTTGCACAAAAGCCATGTGCATGTATGTGTAACCAGGAAGAGTTCCTCCCATTAAGCATGTCCCAAGCCTTGTGCCATTCAAGAGCCAGTGGGGGTGGCAGTGCAGGAAGATACAGCCTGCATGGAGCGAGGAGATGCTTTGCTATCCCAGGCCTCGGAAATCCTGAATAGAGTCTTATTCAGGCTGAAGCAAAACTCTGTGAAACACACAAGAATCCTTTGAGTAATGGGCGTGCGGGAAAGAGGCTTCTATAATTACCAGCAACTGTTTGAGACGCATGCTGCCCAGAGACATGTACTGTGCAAAACCACTTGAAAAGGGGCCTCGTAGGAAAGGCAAAGCCTGGGGATTTTTTTTTTTAAGGAGTCCATCATGTAAGGATCCCAGCAGTTCCAAAATAATTCTGCCATATTAAAAAAAAAAAAAACCTCCAAAACCTCAACTTAATCGCTTTGTCCCGCTGGGACTGGTGAGCCTTGTGAAGGGGAGAAGGGAAACAAAATCGGCTTCCAATTAGAGACTAATCCCAAAGTAAAGCCCGGGAGCTATTACAGAGCCAAAAGGCAGGCATACAAGCAGCGCAGGCAGGGAGAAAGGAAAAGAGTCAGGTCTATTTGCATTAGGCATAGCCTTAGCCATTCTGCTCATGGGGGTTGAGAACAGGGCCTACTCCAGCTCCCTGCGCCTCTGTCGTCCCCCCCCCCAAACTGGACCTGGTACCAAATAGCTGTTTATAGTCAAGGGAGCCAGCAGGTCCAGACTGCATCAGACACCCCAGCCTAACTCAGTGGAGAAACTTCCAGGGATCTCAAATCAAGACTGGAAGTGAGCAAAAGCTTTACAAAAGTAGTACAATTATAAGCACAACCTCTGCAGTCCTCAAAATCTGTTTTGTGGACTGCTGTGGGTTCAGAATCTGTTTTGTGTATTGCTGTGGGTTCAGAATAGCAGCATGGGAGACTCATGACTGGAGGGTGCAAGAATGAGCCCCAAACCACTTTGTGTGAGCATGCACCGAGCAGACAATGTTAACTTTGGACGTTGGAGAGAAGCCTGCAACGAGGTAATTATAGCAGCTTAAGATTCCTTGTCGCTTTTGGCAACTGAAGAATCCAGTGGGGCAACTAGAAAATAGTTCAACAAATCAATAAAGGAGAAGCTCCCCCCCCACACACACCCTCTCTGTGTGAAAACCAGAAAATAGAGCAACTTCCTTCCACAGTAACACACCAAGCCTGAAGAAATTACCAGCCTGATGTTAGGTTTAAAGGGCAGAAAGGTGACAGCTCTTCTGTTGTAGCAGATAGAAGAGGGAGAGCATGTTCAGATCCCTGTCACCCATGAACCTCACTTAATATTCTTGGCTCCATTATAACCGACTTCACAAGTTTGTTGTGAAAATTGGAGGTAACCATGTACAGTACGTACATCACCCTGAACTTCTAGGAGAATGGGCAGGATAAAAATGTAACAATAAGACAACAAAAGGCATGTTGAAGACATCTGAACAGAGGAGCATGTTGTGAAGTGGGAAGGAATCTACCTCTCCAAAGTGACCAAAGGAGTTCCTAAGCTGACACAATACAACTACAGCTGTGAAACTAGGTTTTATGAGGAGAAAAGTCCCCAGGCTAATCATCCTTCTGGCTCAGGAGTTCCGGCTTTAGTGTGACAGGCCCAACCACAAATGATCAAGTCACCACACCTTTTAGTCACTCCTCTCTGTGCGGAGATGTGTTCTACTATCAAACAGGAAAACACAGCCAGAGCAGTAAAGGAGAAGACAGGGTTAGAGTCAGAGGGGAGTTACCCTTTCTACTGCACAAACCCTATGCTCCTTCTAACAATTTGTGCATGTTTTTTTGTGTGTGGCTGCCCTGTCAGCAAAATATCATGGAAGTTTTATGGTACCTCATCCATGCTCAAATGCATGTCACAGTCCCTTTTTTGAAGTCTTGTCTTTCAAGGACGTGCCTCCAAGTCTACTTGCCATTTCAATGAGCTCAACTGTCACACACACAAAGCAATTCAATCTTGGTATGAGCTTTTGTGTGCATGCACACTTCTTCAGATACCAAGAACAAACTTAGTTGGTCTCTAAGGTGCTACTTTTTTATTTTGTTTTGACTATGGCAGACCAACACGGCTACCTACCTTTAACTGGAACAATTCAATCTGTAAATGCTTCCTATCACCAGCAGGGGGCTTCACCTCCCAGGCACAGTAAATGGGAGTTGAGGTTAAACCTGAAAGCAACCGTTTTGCTGCTCTTGGTTTGCTCTCTCTGCATCAAGGGGCCAGCCCAAAGCCTTAGAATCATGGGGCACAGCCTTGAGGGGCAAGATCAGATTTGGAAGAGAGACAACCAACAAGGCAGGGAGAACGGAAAGTAGGGAGAAAAGGCTGTCTGAGGTTGCACAGTCTTTCCGCTCTCTCGCAGCTCATGGTCTGGGGCCCGTCCAATGCAAAGCCAGCATCTCACCGTGGGTAACCACCAATGCCAGCACCCAAATGATTTATCCCCCTCTCTGTCCAGGGGCTGCTTTATGAGCTGTGCAGCCATGCAGCTCTATAAAGGACAGGCTTGTGTTGCTTGGTCTCCTGGCCCCCATGTGGCCATGCACCTCCCCCTCTTTTCTCACAGCACCCTACGCTATAATGGAAACCCCTTAGCCCACAAAAGAACAGTAAACAGCGCAGGGAACAGCACGTGGTGGGACATGACAGGCCGAGGCATGCTCACCTTGAGAGCTGCAGGCAAATCCAGGCATTGGGGGCCTGACCCAGGCCAATAGCTTGGATGGAGGGTGGGTAGTCATAGAAGAAATGGGTGGTAATTCCTGAGCAAGCAACCAAACCTGGTAAGAAGAGGAAGCTGAGGTGGTGGTGAGACTGAAAATTGGAGAGGGAGCCATAGTCAGATAAGGTTCACTGACTCCTATCTTTCCTCACAACAAAGCAGAGTTTGGGATCCTGCAAGAGACAATGCTGTGCCTGGTCTGCACTGTGAATTGAAGATGGCAAGGCAAGATACCTAAGGCCTCACCTCCCATCCTGACATTCCTCCAGCCAAGAAAGAAAGGCTCCCTCACTTTCTCAGTTCTTTGTTCGGGGCCCCTGTGTTTCCCTCCCCAAACACATTGCATTCAGAAATGGCTAGTTTTTTCTACACTAAGCAAAGTATGTGTCAGTGCAGCTTCCTGCTGGCTGCTCCTCACAGGTTGCAGAATTTCTTTAGCGGATCAAAGACCATCTCCTCTACCATCCACATTCCCTAGACATCCCTTGCTCACACTATCAATATACACCTGGCCTGTTTATAATAAGCTAGAGGGAGGAGGGCATGACAGAAGAAAGCACCTTAAAGATCACGTAAGAAGTCAAATTCCACACCAAGGAAAATCCTTGGAGGGAAACCTATAAAGAGGCCATTCTTTTGTATTCTTTACATCAGGCATGTCCAACAGGTAGATTGTGATCTACCGGTAGATCACTGGCTCCCCTCAAAGAAGCTCAACAACTTTGACTCCCCTAAAAAAGCTTAACAACTTTGACCTGAACCCCTAAAAATGGGCTTTCCTCCCTAAAAAAAGCTCTACAACCTGAACCCCCCAAAATGGGGTAGATCACTGCCTGTTTTTAACTCTGTGAGTAGATCACAGTCTCTTGGGAGTTGGCCACCCCTGCTTTACACAGTGACATGGGTGATCAACTGTAAACCATTATATGGACAAAATAAAGAGCTGCAAGAAATCTTGAAATAAACTAACAATAGGTTGGAGCCAAGACCCTGGAGGAAAAAAGAGACAGTGGAGGAACCATAGCTTTGCACACAGAACATCCCAGTTTCATTCCATTGCATTACAGTATGAGGCTAAGAGCAGATGATGGGAATGATCCCTGCCTGAGATCCTGGCAAAGTATCACCAGTACTGGGCTAGATGGGTAAATAGTTTAACTTAGTATAAGGTAACTGCCTATGTTCATAAGGCATTACCCCAAAATTGTATTGATATTGTCATGTTAAATTTATTACCTGTCCTTCACTAGCAGATCCCACGATGGGTTACTACAATCTCAAATTCAACATTAAAAACAGGTAAAACGAATCACAATCACAGGAATAGGGTGGGTTTCAAAACACATATCTCAGTTGTTAAAAGCCAGGGCAAATAGGTACGTCTTCAGGATATGATGAAGTGCCAGATGCACCTCTGTGGGGAGGAAATTTCATAACCTAGCAAATGCTACAAAAAATGCCCTCCCAGGCCACCACAACCCAAGCTTCAGAGGGCAATGGAACGACCAAAAGGGCCCCCGTTGTTGACAATAACACCCAAGAGAGTCTGCAAACAAGGAGATGGTATCTCAGAAATTGGGGGTCTAAGTCATCTAAGGCTTTAAACACTAACAAGAGCATCTTCAACTGGGCCCGGAAACAAACTGGTAACCAATGCAGATAAAGCTGGGGGTTTTAAAACAAACAAAATCACCAAGAAGTTTGAAACCTGTCACACTCCCATCTGTTTTTGACCTGCATCAGACAGGCAAGAGACAATATACCGGTATGTGGGTGCCTGCACTAGAGGTGGTCCAGCAGAAACCTCTAGGCATTGGCATACAAGTGGCAAATATTCCATCAGGACAGAGGAAAACAAAAGCATCTCACGACTGCAAGGCCCTAGATCCTAGCTCATATGGGCCACGTGGCAGCAAGACAGCTCCCCTGAGGCCTGGCCTAGCCAGCCAGTGTGTCGTCCCCAAGCGCGTTCTGACACTGATAGAGAGGGAGAGAGAAGAGAGCCTTGTTCTTGGGCCAAGACTGAGCCGATTCAGGCACCATCTCCCCCGGGCTTTCTTGGGAGAAACGTGTCTCTGTAACAGCTGTGTCTGTAAAATGTATGGAAATGCCAATAAAACCTGTATCAAAAACTATATGGATATGGATATATATATATATATATATATATATATATATATATATATATAATTAAGAGTACACAGGGAATTCAGCAGGGCTGCTTCCCTCGGAGCCGTAAACACCCCAAACAAGAGGCCAAGCAAAGTCACTGCGTCCAGTAGCTAAAAGGAGCAGCTCAGACAGCCAGGCGCTCCCAGGGATTGGGAGGAGGTGGGAGGGGGCAGGAGGCATATATTCAGTAGGTTGATGGGAGAAGTCTGTGGGTTGGATATGGCTGAAGTATAGAAGCAGACAGGCAAAGAGGAATTGAAGGTGATATCCTCTCACCTACCATGTCACCACTTTGCTCCAAGAGGATTTCTATAAGCATTTTGCACTCACCTCTTGCCCCAGCATTACTAAGGCAAACAATAAAACAGAGGTGGGGAACATTTTTCAGCCCAGGGGCCACATTCCCTCCTAGGGGCCATATGCCAGTGGTGGGCAGAGCCACAGACAAAAGTGGGCAGAGTATTAAATATTAATTTTAACTTTGCATAGCTGATTTACACACACACACACACACACGCACACACACACACACACACACACACGAGACTCTCTCTATCCTCTACCCAGGCAAGCAAGGAGCATGATCAGAGTTCAAGGACACGTTCCAGCCAGGCAAAAAAAATAATAAGGGAGATAACAAAGCAGGGCTGGTTAGGGGTGGTGCTTTGGAGGGTGTGTGGCCTGAGGAGTCTCAAGAACCAGATAAAGAAGACTGAGGTTCCCCATTCCTGCTATAAAAGTTCTGAGGAGCATGGTTATCAGGGAAAACCCACAGATGCAATATGGTGCCACTTGTCCAAGGAGAATATAAAGCTGCATTGTTGTTAAAAGTTGCCCAGCTGTAAGGAGAAAAAGACAAAGCCTATAGCCCCAGGGACAAAACAAAATATCAAAGTGTAAGGATGGGAGTAGTAGGTAGCTGTAAAATAGGAGCAAGCCAACTTAACTCTCTTTACAATAGCAGATACCAGAGATGTTTACAAGGGACTTGGGGTCTGGGCTAGATGGACTGCAAATCTCTCCCAGTAGGACAGCAAAGGAGTGAGGGACAGAGGTGGTTGTGGTTAATCACTATGGCAGTTATGAAGTTTGGGGTGAACCAAAGGAAATTTGGGTAGCTGATTTAACAAAAAGATTAACTCTTCCCTAACTATGGTGAAGCCAGGTGTGTTTGTGTATTATCCAGGAAACGCTGCAAGCCTAAACATTTGCAATCAGTGTGACGTGAGTGACTGTACGAACTCCACTCATATTGATTGGCAGTTCTTGGAGTCAGTGGGACAGCCACCTATCTGCCATGGGCTTTTTGTTTGCAGAACACAATTCCACAACACAATTTAAGCACAAGGCAAGAACATACAGTACTCTGTGCACTCACTCTCATCTACTTAGAGCTAATGGACAGAGCAGCATTATTGCCCAGCTTTAGTTTCTCTCATGGCTCCAGAGGAAATGACAGTATCAGCCTACTTCTTGGACAAAACTAACAGTTCATATTGGTATTGAGAAATCAGCGCCCCTGATCAAATCTAGCTGGATCCTTGTCTCTCTTATTACAGGGAAGCCAAGATACCCAGAGACTTCTGCATACTTGCTAATACCCAGAGACTTCTGCATACTGGCGAGGGGTGGTGGAGATTTCTAGGAAAGCTGCAGGGGAAACTACAGTGTATTTAGGGCTGTGAATGAAAGGTGAGAAGAAGAGGGAGTTAAGAGACAGAATGCAGACTTTCTATCCCATTCATCTTCAAGGCTTACCCTTGAAGTAAGAGCTGAGATTGCTACTAAGGGAAAAAGCTTGTCACAAAATCTACTCTCACAGGGCAGCAGAGCAAGTATGGAAGGGATCTGCATTTTCCACTTGCTCCTGTGTAACAATTCTTCCTCCTGCCTTGGTCCCACTTTGACAGAGTCACTTTGTGGGCTGGTATGTGCCTCACAGGTGAGAGGGGTGAGCGCACACACCCCCACACACTTGTGTACGCGCTCATAGATATATGAAGGCTTATGAATATGGATGAGACTCTGTGGGCTCATGAATATGGATGAGATGCTGTAGGCAGCAGAAACATCAACAAGACTAGTAAGAAGTCCTAATATTACTCTTGGCGAGGGAGCATATCAATATCCACTCCAGGGAAACTGAGAAAGCTCCATAACACGGCCAGGGTTAACAGGGAAGTCCCAACAACCCCTCCTCCCCACTTTCCCTTCCTACCCCCCCCCCCCCACAGCACCATAAAGAACTAAGCAAAGCCTGAACAAGGCAACTACACTGATTACCTCTCCATGAGGTGGCACCAAAATGATCAGCGTCTATTGCACAGATGGAATTATTTGCATCAGACCTAAAGATGTGTCTGGAAGTCATGCCAGACTATGCCAGCTGCACAGCTGTCTTGCAGGTGAGAACAGCCCCAGTGGGACCGATAAGGGATAGAGCAAACAGTATCGCTCATACTCAATGGTGGGAGCAATAGTGTAGCTTACTTGGGGGGCAGAAAACACAGCTCATCAGCTACATCTGCTGAAGAGGACTTGGGAGTTAATTCGCTGGACCAAGGATGAGGAATGCCCTCCTAATGTTGCTGGACTACAACCCCCACAATGACTATTGGCCATACTGGCTGAAGCTGATAAGAGACAAACAACATCTGGAGGGCCACAGGTTCCCCACCCTTGCATTAAACCAAGAATGCCTAAAAAGTATCCAAGAATGTTTTTTTACTCTAAATCTCATATTCAGCAACATAGTCTTCAAGCCAAACAACATAAAACTGCTAGCATATTTGCAAAGCTAAGCAGAGTCCAGTACGGTTTCAAATTGGATGGAGGATTGTGTGTTAAGATGCCTGAATTGCTGGGGGTTGGACTAGATGGCCCTCAGTATCCCTTCCAACTCTACAATTCTAAGATTTAAAGCATTTGAAATGTTGAAGGAACCTCTTGCACATGTACATTTATTTTGCAGTCAAGGCCTAAATCATCCTAATTTCTGCTACAGGACCAGAACCAGCAGAATCTGAGTCATTATCAGCCTGGTGGTTAACTTTTTGTTCTTTGCATATAAAAGCATGATATCAGGGTAGTCCCACAGTCAACCAGATGCTGATGCAGAAAAAAAGAACAGTGCGGGACAAATGCAAGGATATACAGGATATCTGGAGAAATTGTGTGTGTGTGTGAAATGATAATCGGGCTCCATGTGAAAGAACATAGCAAGGAGAGAATGCAAATGGAATATTTAAGACAAACTAAATGAGGAGAACAGTGTAGTTGGCTTGGGATTTTACAGAGACACCCCCCCCCCGACCCCGCAACACTTGATCGTACTTTCCCCAAATGCCCTGAAGCTCCCATTTCCAACACTCTACTATCGCCTTCCCCCTGTAGATTTCCTCTGTCAATCATCAGGGCACAGGGTCACACCCAGGAACATGAACCCCAGACAAGGCTCAGGAATCACACTTAAGCCACACACAATTACTACACTATATGCAGCACTAATAAAAAGGCTTGAAGTTTTCCTAGTGCCACACAGTAAAAGTATTTATAGAATTCCAGGCGTGAATGGGCTGCTCAGAGTCGCACTCCTCCTCGGCGTCAGTATCTCCAGGAATTATTTGGCCTTTTCACATTGTTGCTTTCACTGAGAGATTGCACTCGACCTACAGGCACCCGGGCAAACAGGCCAGCAGTGTTCCAGCCTTCAGACACTTACAGGGGGAAGGGTAGCCCAGCACAGGTTAATGAAGCTAGTTAATGTTCAGTGTTTTTAGAAGGAATAATAGGGTATCTGGAGCTGCAAGTCAGGAACGAAGCATAATCAAGAGAGTCAGGATTTAAAGATAGTGGAAATGGGGGCGGGAGACAAAAAAATAAGGAAATGTGAGAAATAGTAAGAAAGGGGGGGCTGCTTCATACAATAAGGATATTGTGGGCAATAGAACTTGGAGCAATAGTGATAGATCTATTAGTTACACTGATGTCAACAATTCGGCTGGAAACTACAAGGTACCTGCAGGTCAGCATTAGAACATATTTGTGATCCAAACACAGATGATCACCCTTCAAAATACATTGGAGCCCTCATGGCTTGCAAAATACAGTAACTGCTGCCTCATGGCTTGCAAATCACCACATAGAATACAGTGGTACCTCTGGTTAAGTACTTAATTCGTTCCGGACGTCCGTTCTTAACCTGAAAATGTTCTTAACCTGAAGCACCACTTTAGCTAATCGGACCTCCCACTGCTGCTGCGCCGCCAGAGCACAATTTCTGTTCTTATCCTGAAGCGAAGTTCTTATCCTGAAACGTTATTTCTGGGTTAGCGGAGTTTGTAACCTGAAGCATACGTAACCTGAAGTGTATGTAACCCAAGGTATCACTGTAATAGAAATGTAGAGCTGGAAGGTACCTCTGAGGGTGATCTAGTCCAACCCCAAGCAATGCTGGAATCTCAACTAAAGCATCCATGATAGGTGGCCATCTAACCTCTGCTTAAAAACCTCCAATGAAGGAGAGTCCACTACCATCTGAGTGAGGCCATTCTACTGTTAAACAGCTTTCCTGGCAGAAAGTTATTCCTGATGTTTAGTTGGAATTTCCTTTCTTGTAACTTAAAGCCACTGGTTCAGGTCCTACCCTCCAGAGCAGGAGAAAACAAGCTTGCTCCATCTTCCATATGACAGCCCTTTAGATATCTGAAGATGGCTGTCTTATCTCCTCTCAGTCTCCTCTTATTCCCCAACTGTTCCCCATTAAGCTTGGTTTCCAGACCCTTGATCGCCCTCCACTACACACGTTCCAGCTTGTCAATATCCTTCTCATATCATGGTGCCCAGAAATGAGCATAGTACAGTGGTACCTCTGGATGCGAACGGGATCCGTTCTGGAGCCCCATTCGCATCATGAGCAGTCCGCAACTTGAATTGCCGTGTCTGCACATGTGCACGACGCGATTTGGCACTTCTGCGCATGTGCGTGACATCATTTTATGCGTCTGTGCATGTGCGAACCGCCAAACCCGGAATTAACCCGTTCTGGTACTTCCGGGTTCGGCACGTTCATATCCCGTGGCAAACGCAACACACAGCGTTCGCAACACGAGGTACGACTGTACTCCAAGAGGGGTCTGACCAAGGCAGAATAGAGTGGGAGTATTACTTCTCTTGATGCAGCCTAGAACAGCATTAGCTTTTTTTGCTGCTGTATCACACTGTTGCTTCCGCCACAGAATCCAAACTTATGTGACCAGAAAACACCATCTCTTACAACAAAATCTAAACCATGCTGATCTCATTATACATGACAAAGCTATTTTAGCCATCTCACCCCTTGCCTTTCCCTGTAAGACCCTGTAAAAATTGCAGTCGTTAACAGTCGTCAACAGGTTTTCCACACCTATCACCCATTCCCACCACCCTTCTGAGTAATGCCCCTCCCCACTCCCTCACTATATTTAAGGGTCTGGTGACTTCCATTTCAGTGTATCTGAAGAAGTGTGCATGCACACGAAAGCTCATACCAAGAACAAACTTGAACAAGATTGTTAAGGAGCTACCCCCACACATCCAAGAACAGATCCTCTCAAACACACCAGCAGAACCTCGATCAGGAACCTTCTATCTTCTACCCAAAATACACAAACCAGGAAATCCAGGACACCCCATCATCTCAGGTATCGGCACTATCACAGTGTGTGTTCCTGGATATATGGACTCTGTTCTGAAACCATATGCCATCAGTGCATAGCTGCGAACGTGACACCACAGACTTTCTGAGGAAAATACAATCTTTGAACAATCTACCTAACTATACTATACTATACTATACTATACTAGCCACTCTGGATGTGGAATCCCTGTACCCCAACATCCCATACAAGCTATAAGGAACACCATTTCAGATAAAATCACAGTGGACTTTGCTACCAAACTCTGCCATTTTGTCCTCACCCACAACCACTTCAAATTTGGAGATGACCTGTTCCTCCAGATCAGCAGCACAGCAATGGGCACCCACATGGCCCCACAGTATGCCAACATCTTCATGGCAGATTTGGAACAATACTTACTAAACTCCTACCCACTCAAACCTCTCTGGTACCTGCGGTACACTGACAATATTTTTATTATCTGGACACATGGTCAGCAGACCCTGGACACCTTCCACTAGACATTCAATGACTTTTTTATTTATTTCAACTGCGTCAGACCAACACGGCTACCTACCTGACTGCTGACTCATGTTAAGCTTGTGGTCCACTAAGACCCCTAGAGCCTTTTCACATATCCTACTGGCAAGCCAGGTGTCCCCCATATTACATTTGTGCAGCTGGTTCTATCTGCTTAAGTGTAGAACCTGACATTTGTCCCTACTGAAATTTACTTTGTTAGTTTCAGCCCAGTTCTCCAATCTGTTAGGGTAATCTTGAATCCCAATTCTGTATTTTGTAGCATTAGCATCCCCTTCCAGTTTGGTGTCATCTGCAAATTTAATAAGCATCCCCTCAATTCCTTCATCCAAGCCATTTAAAAAGATGCTGAACAACAACGGGCTCAGGACAGAACCCTGTAGCACCTCATTTGTCACTTTTTCCAGTATCACGAGGAACTATTAGTGAGAACTCTGGGTTTGATCAGTCAACCAGCTATAAATCCCCCTAACAATGATCTTGTCCACCCTGTATTTTATCAGCTTCTTCCTCACAAGAATATCATAGGCAACTTTGTCAAAAGCTTTACTGAAATCAAGATGCACTAACTGAAATCAAGAATCAGATGTGCTAATTCGCCACACAAGTACGTCTTGATGACTGCGGTGTACATTCACTGGGAAGCTATAGCATATACACAGTACATCATGGATAGAAAACATCACAAGATGTTATCTATTTGCAGGTTGCACGTTATTTCTTAAATGCTTTCTATTAAAGAGAAGGAATCAGATAAAACAGCCTTTAGGCTATTCCTTTCCTGCTTGTTTGCTCTATTCATTCTCTAACGAAAACCAACTTAAGTATTTTCCATCCTAGAAACCAAATATTGTTTCAGATCCCATTTTAAGGCATCATTTATATCAATCAATGTAGGAAATTCTAGGACTTCTAGGGCTAGAACAAAACTACTGTACTTTATACAACTCAGTCACGGTTTACATAGCAGGCAAGTTTTGCCCCAGTGTGAAGAAAATGTGTGCATTACAAAACACTCATGAATGTGCATTGCAGATCTGTGACTGATGTGTCTTCCAAGCGCATAGGTGCTGCAAGTTTGGAGATGATCATCTTCCATTCTCACACTATGGCACTGCTATGCATATGCAGTTCAAATTGGTTCCAAGGGCATGATCATACACAAGCCTCCTAGTCCCTTCATTTGGTACTTTAATGCAGTCAGAAGCATAGAAAGCAGCTTCCAAAACCAGCAAATGCAATAATGCACAGGTTTGTTTACATCCATTCCCTATACCCTTAGCTATCTCTTGCTATTTCCCCAGTCTAACACATGAGCTGGCTATATAGTCCATGTGCAGGCTTTGTATGGATGTCATGCTACCTGTGAAATTTATTCTTTGTTACCTTTATAACCAGCCCTCGGAAGAAGGAGCTCTGGGCAGCATACACTGCCTCTTCCCGCACACAGACACATTATCGTCACAAACTCCCTGTGAGATAGCTCAGGCTGAAAGATAGTGACTAGCCTAAGATCACCCAGCAAATTTTATGAGTGAGTCAGGATTTGAACCTAGGCCTCTCCATTCCTGGTTTGACACTCTAACCGCTATACCACAGAGATCCCGGTGGCTTAGCTGGAATCTCCCAGTCACATAATTCACATTAGGATAAACACTGAAATGCCTGTTTAAATCTGTGATTCATGGAAGCGTAGAATATTCCCTGAAAGGAAAAGGTTTTAGAGAAAAACCTGTATAGAAGGGTAAAAAAATAAGTACCAAAAATCTTTATAGGGTTGTAGGGTACAAGAAAGTAACAAAAAGTTTTGCACTGGGCATTTTGCTCTGGATTCCTCCCAAAGGCAGGTTTAAGGCAGAAGGACCTCCCATTCTTTTCCTCCAAATTCAGAGATGGGATCTGTCTCTCAGCTGTACATGTTTAAAAGAGAGCAAGCACACATGGTCCTTGGAATATCCACAAATTCCTTGCTGCCTTCCAATCCCCCTCCAGCCCCAAATGGGGAAAGGCCGTTTGAAAGGCTCCCTGCACTATTACAGGGCAAAGGATAAACAGATGGAATAAATATAGAATTGCTTTATTACAAGGACGGCCCACGCTGGTGGCTGGCTCATTCCAGGGCACATCCCTCTTGTGCCACACCAGGCCAGACCTCAATAAAGGCCAGATTGGAGATGCCTTGTGCTCATTTACCACTCCAGCATGCATCCCCACTCTCCCATTATGTGCATGTGTGGGACGGAGGCCTAAACTAATAGCAACAACGCACCAAGCATGATATTTCAACAGGGAGTAGCTAAAAATACTTTTTGTTTTCAGTTCCTAAAACTAGAGATTTTGAGGGGGAGGGGAAAGTCATAAAACAAATTACAGATCTAGAGCAGTGTGGGGGTGGGGAGGGGAGACCCAAGAGAAGGGAAAGAAAAACACCCACAATGAGTAAGAAGTGATGATGAGCAAATAAATAGACAGACGCAAGCTTCCTTTACACTGGCACACGTGCAGATTGTGGTAAAGAGGACATACTGGCCGTCTTTTCCTTTTCCTGGGCGTGCCATAGGGTTGGGGTAATCCTCCTTTCTGTGCTATTCTTTTCTGACAGTTCTTGAGTTCTTGGAGGATTTTTTTTTTTGAGTCTTAACAATAATTTGATCAGAACACCAAAATCCACGGTAAGGATCCAGAGTGTGCATGAAATTCCCTAGGCCGTTATGTTGTAAATAACTATTTGTAGGAGATCCCAAAATAGGCAAGTTCCTCACAGAAATCTTAGTGGCAGGCACAAGGCATGAGTGAGCTTGGTCCAACTATAGCTAAAAAGCAACAGACTAGACTGGCAGGGTTGCACACACATGCTCTGGCTCTTGTTTGCCTTGATCCCCAGTTAAAAGGAACAGGTGGCAGGTCATCAACAAGACCCTCCTCTTTCAGAGGGGGTACTAATAATGTCACCAAAATTAAGCTTATCTGAGAAAACAGTGCTATTTTTGGGCATCCACCCAGGCAGGACTTCCTCCATCAAACCAGCATTGGAATTTTAATGTTGAAGCCTCTGATCATGTGCAGCAAGTGTTGGCAGTAGAGCCCAGAAAGGGCAAAAAGTTCTAGAATCCAGCAGGAAGTTTCAGCAAGTTCTGAATATAGAAATTCATCAAAATCTTTGCAGAGCAAACCTGAAGGGCCCTGTCCATCTTGAACTGAGTTGTTGTTGTTTTAATTTCTTTTACTTACTGCACACTGTATTCTCTCTCTTTTTCATAGCCTATGTAAAAGCACACATTCCTTCTGGTGGCAGGACTGTGTGAAATCTGTGAAGGTGCTCCAGAAGGGCCCTTAGTACCACAGTTTTTATCTTTAATAAGGCAAAGTTCCCATAACTCAAGGCTTATGAATATTGGCTTGAAAGTGTGAGCAATATCTGCTCTAAAGTCCACAAGCCACAGCTTGTATTTTTAGATATTCCCTGCTGAAAAGTGGGAAGCTGAACAGGGGTGAAACTTCAATGTTCTAACTACAGGATGATGCAGAATAAATTATGTATAATAAATATATGTACATTTTATGAATTTGCATAATTTATGCATGGTGCATAATGCAGCTTTTCTTTGTACTTTTTATGTAAAAAAAAATAACACACAGCTTTCACATACTACATTGGAGCTATAAAGCTAAACAATCTCCTCCTCATATCCCTCATTCAGCAAGATCTGTGGCTGAGTCAGATCAACAGCCCACAGCCCAAATATGCTTTCTCCAGTCAATGGAGACTGCATCATTAGCAACCTATCAATGGATGATTTAACAGGGCAAGAGACATAATATTTTACTGCCTTGTATATATGATTTTATTGTTGTGTTTTGAATGTTAACTCTGTACACTGCTTTGATATTTTATAAAAAGCGGTATAAAAATATTTCTAATAAATAAATGAATTGTGCCATTATGACTGACTTTCAGACGTCTTTGGGACATTCCAAGTGTGAAATTGGAACATCATTCTTAGTATAGCCACCCACAATTTTATAAAATCCTTTCAGAGATTACAAGGGTAAAATAGCCATTTGATGATGTTTGATGCATGATGGGAAATCTACCCTTCCGTGGTAGCCTGTCCACAGAATTACATCACCACAGGGCTGAGGAAAGCGAAGATAGAGAAGGTTCAGGGACACCCCTCCTTAATGCTATCCCTGCATGCGTAACGCACACACCATGCTATGCTATGCACTGAAAGGAAGGTGAATCTGTGCACAAGGGCAAGTGTGCGGAAGCTGTTCACATCCCCTAGCCCGAGGCTGCCGGGTGAGGAGCAGGGCAGCGCCAGGGTCGCCAGGTTATCGGATGATAACAAGGCAGCACAACCCAAGCACGCGACTTCCAGCAATGCAAGGCTGCTTCCTTTGTTTTGGGAAAACAAGCCCAAGAATGAGACCTTTCCTGGAATGTCGTTGCCCAGCCTAAAAGTGTCCCCCAATTGCACCAGTGCAAGCACAAGTCATTCCCCTCTGAACCCCTTCCCCCCTCCTTGTCTTTTTTTTCCAAGAAGGCTCATAGAGACTGGCCATGGGGAAGATGGAAAGCATAAAAGCTATTTTTCTTTCTGAATTCAGAAGTCACAAAAGAGTGCTGCTGAAACAAGTTAACGTCTAGCAAGGGTTCCCACTTTTGAAGGTTTGCAAATACTACACAAGACCAGATTAAAAGCTCCGCAGAGACATGATAAATCAGAACATGGGTCCAAAACATAGGTCTGAGTAAAAGACCATTTAACAAAGATAACACACTGGATCAGCAGCACATATTTAAGAAACATTTAAGTAGTGTGATGTTGATAAGAAGAAAAAGAGGTAAATGCCATTTTTAGGGTGCATTAACAGAATACAGTGGTACCTCCAGTTACAAACTTAATCTGTTCTGGAGGTCCGTTTGTAACCTGAAACCGCTCATAACACGAGGCGCGCTTTTGCTAATGGCACCTTCCGCTGCTGCTGCGTTGCCGACGCATGACTTCCGCTCGCATCCCGGGGCAAAGTTCGCAACAAGGGGCATCTTCTTCTGGGTTAGCGGAGCTCGTAACCCGCAGCGTTACCAAGGAGGACGGTACGTAACACGAGGTTCTACTGTATGTGCGTGCATGCATGCATGCAAAGGCAGCTCTGCTTAACTCAGAAATGGCTTCCATGTCCAGCTTGGGTCACAGATGCACTGTAGTGGGAACTGTGATGTCTCGTCTCTGTGAACTCAGGAAGCTGCCTTAGGGTCTCTCCAGGCTGACAGTATGTCCACTCCAGAACTATTGCAGGTGCAAACATTACTACTGAGAACAGCATCATGTATAATCAACCCAATACCATCATGAGCACAAATAAACATGACCATACAATTAAAAGGACACCTGGAAGGCCCCTTATCATTATTTAACTCATTATTGTATACACTGATTTGCAGTAGCTGTCCAAGGTTTTAGTTTCCCCCCTGCTCTACATGGAGATGTCAGGGATTAAACCTAGGGCTTTCAGCATGCATCGAATAGTTCCTATCATGCAAGACAAACATGGGAACATTGTTAGAACAACACTGGTGAGTGGCAGTGGTGCTGCCCTGCTGTGGTCTGTTGCATTTGACCAAATTATCTCATGGTTAAAATTAAAGCAGAAATGCTTTCCTAGCACCCCTGCAGAAAATTCATTAGCTCTCGACCATTTTGTGCCAGTGCTAGTAGGACCATGGGTTTATTCTCCAAGTGAATTAATCAGAAATCAGCTTTCAGAGGTGGATTATCAACCAGCAGAAAAAAACAGAACTAAAGGTGTCTGCTGATATATTACTTGCCTCATTCTCTTAGCATGTCTTCACCTGAAAGCCATACATTTAAGCTCGCTTGCATTCATGGTGGAGCAGTGGCCACAGAACAGCTGTATGACCAACCTGCAAAATTAAGGAAGTTGTGTAGTAAAGAATTCAATCCTGGCCATCAAGGCTAGCTCCAGACTAGCACCCCAAGTGCTAACTTTAGTTTCAGCTGATTTCCCAGCTACCAAACTGAAATTAATGGAACTAATTTAATTGCAATGGAACTGCTCTGAGTAGAGCAAAAATTGGATACAAGTCATGATATATATATTTCAGATAGATAAAAAATAAGATAGGGTTTCTAGTACTTTTATGTTTCAACTATATATTATTTAAGAGAGAAAGCATAACCTGGTTTAAAATTAAATCTAAGTTCTATTTTTAAAAATATGTTGAAGTATCTGAGCAGAATTCAATGTAACGCTAAGGAGATTACTCTGTGAGCACAAGCATTTCCACTCGCCTGATGGAATGATCTCCCCTCTCCTCCACCTGTGCACTGCTCTGGGGTTCTTCCAACCACCCCAGAGCCACTTTGAGCAGGGCACAGAGGGAAGAGAGGAGGGAAAGCCACATTGCACTAGTGAAAGTCCTTGCATGGGCTTTTGCTAACAGAAACCATTAGTGAATCTGTCCCTATGCATCAAATCTCTTAAACTGAACCCATGCCCCTCTTTCGAAGACACCAAGATAAATGGCAAAAATATTGTAATGTTTGAATAGATAAAATATTGAATGCATTTTGCAAGCTTCATACTGGGCCCAAGAAGTAGCGTGTAAGCACAGGTGGCAAGATCCAGGAGACACAATTCGGATTCCCATCAGGATCATCTGCTAAACCCATTTATAGGATTCTTTACTTTTATTCTATGCTCTCTGAGTTTTGCAGAGCGTTCACTTCTCAAATTATGAATGATTATAACTATCAAAACAAATGGGATAGATATTTACTTGCATGGAGAAACACAGATCTGCGCCATTAACTTTTCAGAAGTTCTGGACATGATGTGTTGGATACAAGGAACTGAGATAAAGGGAGGTATGGTTAAGCCATTAAACACTGCTCAGCAAATGCTGCTGTAAAAATTGTGTACAAGTGTTCACAGAGTGCTGCAGCAAATTTGATAGCAGTTTTCATGGTTTGCACATATAGAAATAACGTATCAGAATCTTCCCCTTGTATCCTGCCACAGCTCTAGTGCTGGGATAAGGAAACAGTGGCCTTCCAGATGTTGTTGGATTACAACTCCTATTACCCCTACCCATTGGTCATGCTGCAGGTGGAGTTCAACAACACCTGGAAGGCTACTAATGGTGCTCTAGTGAGAAATTGTGCTAATTGGAAGACACCTTCCGCATGCATCTTTGGATTCACCCCTTTCAGTCTAGTCCTATGTGTGCTTATTTTATTTATTGAAACAGTTATATCCTGCCTTTATGTCCTGCTCCCCAAAGGTGTTTATCCATGAGTCAGTTCTACTATGTTCAGTGAGGCTTACTCCCAGGTATGTGTGTATGGGACTAAGAAACCTATTAAGTTCACAACTAGCTGCTTGTCTCTCAGAGGGTAGCACAAAAGGTGTGTCAGCTGCATGATCAAAGATTTTGAAATATGCCCCTAGTAGTACAGTATAAAGGCTCTATTTAATGCAAGCAAATGTGTTTTAATTATAGCAGCAACCAAAGAGTGTGCTCATTTATTCAGGAAACACGTGAAATACAAAATGAAGAAACATGATTTAAATAACTGATTTAACTCAGGTTTTTGGGTAGTGATTTAAATTCATCCATGCTGCTGCCAGTTCTTATGGATTCCAGATTCCTTGTTACAAGGATATGGGCTTGCAGGCCAAAGTAGACTAGGAGTGCTTTGAACTCTCATCCAGTGCTGTGTGACCCACCATCCCTCAAAGTAACAACAACACTAACCCACTGCCTCAAAATGTATGTTCCCCCCGCCCCGCCCCAGGGAGATCCCTGCACTGCCCTTGGGTTCTGCCCAAACTTTCACTAAAGCTGCAGTCTTGGTGGAGGCACACAGCAGATCACTGCCCTTGGGCAATTCTTCCACCATTTGGGGAGAGGAGGCAACGTAATAAGAAAAATAAAATGTATAAGGGAAGCAGTAATTACTGCGTGGCCGACAAGAGGCTGCTTCCTCAGGGCCGTCATTATGTGGCTAAATTTAACGCCCCACTCGGAGGGGGGAGCGCAGCACCCGCCCGCCGGCTCCTGCTACCTTCCCCCGGTGCCTGCTGAATGGCAGCCAAGAAAGCCATAAAGCAGGTCAGCAGGGTTTTTAATAGTCTATTTACCAAGATGCTGTTTTTACTGCCGAGGTTTTGCTCTTTTTATCTCTCCATTTTTACTCCTTTGCTCTTGAACAGACTAGGCTGTATTTTCTGGTTTGGTCTCTCTCTTTCTCTCTCAATCTCTATTTTCAGGACTCTAAATTTATATGGTATGTCCCTTTTTTGGTAAATATTTGCCATGACTATGCCAAAGCCCATCCAGTTGAAAAGGCCCCTCGGCTCACAAAACATCAGCCTGGGAAAGACGCGAATCTCATTAGCACCAGCCATGAAAAGGGGCCATAGAGACAGAGCATCTCATAGACCCTCTGAACTCTCCACATGTGGATATATATTTAGCCATGTGTGCTGTACAGTCACAGAATGGGACATGCACACTGGCAGAATAATGGGCATTTCATCTGGCCAAAGGGGCTAAGGGGAGGGCCTCTGAGGGATGGGGTCTGTGGCTAGTGCTTCTCCAATATCCTCCTGTCTAGGATTGGGATTTGGAAGAGCTCACTCCCCAGTGAGCCCATCCTTGTCCCAGAAAGCACAGAGGAGCCTCAGAAATTCTGGCTTAGCCAGGTCTGAATCTCCACATCCCCCATCTCACCTAATCCCAGGGGCAGCCCAAAATACCACATCATGGTCCTGTGATGGAGGCTAGCTGTCAGGGATTACAGTACAAGCCATAGATAGGAGATCAGATGGAGAGCTCACATATGTCACTAAGTCTTGAGAGGTGGGGTTGGGTGTAACATGTGGGTCTGGTCTTGGATGGCTTGAAGTCCCCAAAGTATCACTGAGCAGCTAGCAAGTTGGTCATCCCTTAAGTCTAGCCATTGCAATAGCAAACATAGATTTGAAAACATTAAGAAAAATAAACAAATAAAGCCCACACTTGTTTTTTAAATAGACACACTAATTATTTTTAAGGCAAGCCGATTTCCTGATTTTATAGCAACTATTTAACAATGATATCAAAATATCAATTCAGATCAGAAAGTAATTATGATAAGAACATTGACTGAGGCTTGGCATTTATAACATCAACATGCTGACCTTAATGTTACAATGCTGAAAAACCAGAACAATTAGACTATAGATCATTTGTGGAACTAACTAACCTGCTATAGCTCCCTAATAAATCACAGTTGCCTGATAAAACCCAGCAGTTCTGAGTTTCCTATCAGGTGTACTACTACCTTTGCTTTTGAGGTCCAGGATGGATATCAGGTTGTCTTAAGATGACTGTAGTTTCCTCTAGGTCCTCATTTATTCTGGGGTACTCCCCAGTGTTCCTCAGAAGTCTCCCCAGGGTCTGGGTCAGTAACCTCTTACTGCTACCTGGAAATGCCAAGTTCTAACATGGACATCAACCTGCCTCTTTGTTACCACTGATGAGATACTACCACAAGTAAGCATTCAACACGCAATCCTGGCAGCAGGTGTGATTATGTATAGCACTGGAAGAGGAAACTTACAATTCATGACTGTAAAGATACTTCTGCAACGCAATTGGCTAAGCATTCCCTGTGTCCTCCTAGGGCAACGTAACAAAGAGCCAGGAAAGCAGCACAGCTCCCATATACAGCCTGCCCTGATCTACAGGCTGTCCACACAGTCCATATTGTCAGATACTAGGTTGTGAACAGGACATAAGTGAAGTAAGATTTTGGTGCAAGGAATCTCATATCACCTCAGACCTCTGCTTCTGTGGAGCTGCTTCTAACACTTCTCATTGTGTGTAGCTGCATCAGCTGGAAGCCTGGGGAGCTTCCTGTGCAGGCATGTCCTAGAGCTAATAATCAGTTCAGAGGCCTGATCTGGACCTCCATGATCCCACAGATTTTAGCAGAGGTGGTAGCAAAAAGGAAACCAATTTAGACACAGTGCTGGGGAAGGCAGATCCCAACACCCTGATGAGGATGCAAATTGCTCCCTCCCTAGTTACCTGATCAACCATTTGATGAGCAACTTCATTCCTCAGTTGATCTGGTAGGGTGTGGGTGGGTGTGCTGCCCGTTAGTACATGAATGTGTTCAGAATGGCCACACCCACTAGTGGCATGTGACCCAGTTGGCCATGGGCAAGTGTGACACTCTGGCTAAAATAAAAAGTTGGCCACCTCTGCCATACAGGAGAGAGAAACCTTTTAGCTTGAAGCCTCTCCCAACTTTAAATGCCCTCTTGTACTTTCTCTTCTCCCATCTCCTAAACAGCCAAATAATATTCATAATTGCAAATATGAAATATATGAAAAAAGGCTTTGTATTGCCTCACTGTTTTCAAATTACAGGGGTGGGGGTTTGTCAAATGCTCAGATCGGATCCTCAGAAATGTGCTGGTCACCTTACTGTGAAGCCAGGAGAATTGGGAATGGCCAAATTTTTCTCTCCCTCTCTCACAATGCTAGAACTTGGGCATCATCCAAGGATGCCTAATAGTAGGAGATTCAAGACAAACAAAAGGAAGTACTTCTTCACACAAGGTATATTTGTAAAGCAAGGTGTGGTGATAGCCACTAACATAGATGGCTTTAAAGGTGGATTGGGCAAATTCATAGAGGACAAGGTTATCAATAGCTACTAGCTATGATGGCGAAATATCAGCACCAGTGTGCCTCTGAATATCATTGGTTAAGAAACATTACACTCATGTCCTGCTTGTGGGCTTCTGAGAGGCCTCTGGTTGGCCACTAGGAGAAACACGGAGCTAGACCAGATAGCTCTTTGGTTTGATCCAGTATGGCTCTTTTTACGTTCTTAATATGTCACTAAGTAATCTATAAGAAACTGTGGGCTATCAAGTCATACAAGAGGCTTCTGTTGATTCTCTTAAGACCAGGCAGCTTGTCTGAAGGGTACAAGTAATGCTCTACAACACCCTTCCTGTCCAAAAGCAAAGTCAGGTGAGTCAGTATCCTTGGGCAAGCAACGAAAGGAGACATGTTCTCATCCCCCAGAGGAGTTCCAAGGGAGTGGAAGGCCAATTTGTCTCCAGTGGTAGCTTGGTCAGCCACAACACCCTTTGATATGGAGGTGTTAGGCTAACTACAGCACCCACCTCTTGACCATATTTACATCTACACATCACAGCAGTAAAAGTATATAAACACTACAGAGGTACATACATGCAGGTCTGTCTCCCTCTAAATAAATATTGGCAAGCTGTAAAAATAATAATGCATTGTACACATGTGTACACTGCCAGACTAATATTCCTTGTCTGGGTGGCTTCAACATATATATTCCAGGGGAGTCGTACAACAGCACAGGCAAGACCATCAGTGGAGCAGCTCAGACGCACTTGGAAAAGTAGAGGTACAAATAAGAGGAACCCCCAAATGGCCCAGTCTCCTGCCATTGAGGACATCTATTGAGGACAGCACACTACAGATAGGCCTAATCCACTGACAACTTGACAGGACCTCTTTAATATGGAGAGCATCTTCTTTGCAGTGTTTCCTTCAACCCACAGAGGTACATATATAGTCTCAGGAGGTAGATACAAATGAACACGGATGGGGAAATGGAATGACCAAAAAGCAGGGCAGAACAACATTGTGGGGGGGGGTCCTTGTTTCAGACACTAGCAAGAAGTCCCGTTTCTTGTGATGCCTTGATTCAGACCTTGTCCTATTTCATGGAAGAGCTGTGAAAATCAAACACTTGAGCACAGAACTCACTTACGACAGCAAATGTGGACAAATAACTCTTTCCAATCAGTGCAATTATCTTCAACAGATACTGTATGCCTGCCACCAATTGATAAAATTAAACCAATACAGTATTATATTTGTTTTGCTGCAAAACCGTTTCTAAAGACCTGTATCCATTTCCCCCTAGGGCAGGCAATAGACAATGAGCCTGAAATTATTGAAGTCACATTTGCTAGATCTTTACACTTAGGCAATTTGGTCCTTTCCAGCCAAGTTCACCCAGCACACATCCCTGCAAAGTCCCACTAGCCTGCAACCAACCTTCTGCTTCAAAATGTGCTCACTGGTTTTCCTGCTGCAGAAATCCAAAGCTATACATTACATTAAGATAAAGAACACAAGCAGCATCATTACAAACACAGAGGAGATGGCAGCAAGTAGCTATTACTGGCAGAAAGATCAGTACAAAGTGGTACTAAATGTTGTATGGCTCTGATTTGTCACATGCCATGGAGACCTCTTTACAAATTAATCCACCCCAGGCAGAACTTGGCACATTCTGCCCCTCCCACCAGATACAAATTCTATACATAATTTATACGTCTGGGTTTTTACCTAGACATTTTGGTAAGATTGCAAAAAAGGTGAGGAAAGTTATAATCAATGACAAGGAAAGGAAAGGCAGAGAGCTAATAGAAGGGTGCGCTACCTCTCTCTCTCCCTCTCTCTCTCTTGACAGCTGCTGGCAGTCATACGCAAGGACCCCTTTGATTTCTGAGCCTTACAGAAAACACTGACTGTTCATTTTCATACTACCCTCTGAAGCATAGCCCGTATGTCACACTGCAGAGAACACAAATAAGATCTGCCCCTGGATGCTTACACACAAGAGATCAGGATCCTCTTTTTCCTCTTGCCTACAGTTTCTTTTTCTGCACTGGAATAAGATTGTCAACTTATTCTTATCCCAGAAAGGCCAGCTACTGCTTATTAGAGTGGGGGAATATGTACAGGCCTGCGATCTAATCCACTATGTTCCTTTCCTTTATCTAACAACAACAAGAAAGTCAACACACTTTCATGCTCTGGTGTTGAGAGGAAAGGAGGCAGATTTAAGAGTTCATCAGCTGTCCTTGCATCAGAGAGAATGTTTGTGCCTTAAGAGTAGGAGGACTGGATTCTATTCATGGTATGCCTTGGAAAGAAAGGCAACAAGGCCTTTCCTGGCCAGCACTAGCAGCTGGGGCATGGCCAGAAGCCCTCAAATATTAAATGACGTAAGTGCTGAACACATGGGGAATAGCCACTGCCCCAGCTCCAGAATTGGCCAGCCCGCATATCCTCCACCCTGCAAGGAACACAAGCAGAGTACCCCATTCAGATGCTCACTATGGTGATTCACTCCACATTTCAAGAATGGATCCCATAGAAAGGAACCCAGGTTTGGCAGAAGTACACCCCAGGACAGCAGCCAACAGCGGCCCTGCTGCTCCTGCCACTGGGGTTTGTTCTCAAGCTTGTGGTCTGGCCTCTATTTCAGGGGCTGCTGTACCCAGTCTGGTTTCAGCAGCATGCAGCCCAGCTGACTCACAAGCCAGGGTAAACGGTCTGTGGTTCCTGCTCCACGCCAACTCCCTCCTCACCTGATTATGCCTAAATCAATAAATAAATACAGCGGCTCACCCTCTGAAAGACGCCTGGATGGCAAACAAATGGGTAGGAGAGCCATAAGAACATGCCAAGTGGGAGCATGAATACATACACAACCCCCTACATAACTAGCTTGAGCAACTCTATACTGAGCCACTGATGCAAGTAATAATTGCCCTTCCACGATATTGACAATATTGTGCATTGACAGAACCTTTCTGTTCCATTTCATGAGCTCACCTGCACCTTTCTATGTCAGCCTACCTTTCACCAAGGTTGTTTTTCTAGTTGCCCTATATATAGGACCAGCTGTAGGATCTTTTCATTTGTGGGAAAAGTGTAAGCTAAGTGTGCTTTGTGCTTTTGAAAAGAAAAGAAAAAAGAAAAGGTGGCTTCTGCAGCCTAATAGTGCAAATTAAAATATGCTAGCTGTGTGGGACAATGAGATAGGCAAGACACTGAAATCCTACTCCCTGGCCACTGGAAACCGTTAATTGCTTAATGCTCCACTTCTGAGATTTCACCAAGTGTTGACCACACACTTCCAGGCTGGGTTGAAGTTCAGTGCCAGAGCACTTGTTGTGCATGCAGAAGGTCCGTTTCAATCCCTAATATCTCGAGGGAGGACTGGGAATGATTCCTGTCAGAATCCCCGGAAAGTCATTCCCAGTAGACAAAACTGAGCTAGATGGACCAATTGGTACAAAGCAGCTTCCCAAGGTCTGATTTGCAACAGTTTAACTACAATTTAGCACACACAAGCATTTTGCTCCTTCCCTTGCGCCTGATTATGCTGTGCAGGGGAGAAACAAGGCAGATTCCGGCTTCTCATAAAGTACAAACATAAGCTTGTGGTGTCTTTCTCCTTAAACAAGCCATGAGCAGAAGCCAATGTGTATTCAATGGCTTACTGCTCACGGTTTACACATCACGACAAGCCAAACTCATAGAACATAGGAAGCTGCCTTGCACTAGGTCCATCTAGCTCAGTATTGCCTACAAAGACAGGCAGCATCTCTCCAGGGTTTCAGACAGGGAGTTCCTCTCAGCCTTACCTGGAGATGCTGAGAGTTGAACCAGGGATCTTCTTCTTGCAAAGTGGATGCTCTTTGCCCAACTCCAACTTGTTTCCTCCCCCTTGCATATTAAACCATACAGTTTAATGTTGCATGCAAAATGGGCTGGTCTTCCTGTGTTCCCAAGTCTGCATGTTTTCACAGCCATAGGATCTAGAAACTTCAAAAAACAAACCAACAAACCAGGTTAGTATCAAAGATTTTGTACTTGTGTGGGATTGCAGAACACACTCAGTCCTAAATATTAGAGCCAATTTAAAGGTGTAGAAGTAGCATGTGGTACTATGCATTTTAGACTATACTACTTTAACACCTCTTTTCCTATATTGAGCTGCAGAGCCTTCCTTACATTGTTTATTCTTTTATCACCAGATTGGGCATTGCTTTCCTTTTGGTGTTGATGTTTTTCTCAAAAGGCAAAGTAGGGGTTGAGCAGTTCCGCCTTCTCTCTGTCACCCAATAGAATTTTTCCATCTTCTCCACACAGAAAACCAACTATTTGCTTATTATTCTTGTTTTGAACATAGCCAATGAATTTTTAAAAAATATTTTTAACCTCTCTTGCAAGTCTGAGCTCATTCTGAGCTTTAGACCACTTGACCTTATCCCTGCCAACTGTTGCCTACTCATGTATATTCTTCCTTCAAGGTTTCCCCTTTCTTAAATTTCTTATATATGCTCTTATTAAAACTCAGCTCATCTGCAAGCCCCTTATGCAGCCACACTGGTTTCTTTAGGTGCCTCACATATACTCTCAATCTGTATTCTATTTTCCAAATGGATGTCTTCACAAGTGTACACATCCTTTACATATAATGCTGCTACTCCTCCCCTCCTGTCTCCTCTATTCCTTTTGAATAGGTCATTCACCTCAATTTCTACATTCCAGTCATGATTCTCATCCTACCAAGTTTCAGTAATGCCTATTAGCTCATGTTTGCCACCATGTACTGAGAGCTCATATTTACTGGTATCTTGCTTGTTTCCCATACTCTGTTAGTATAGAGACAACTACAGTCTACGGTCTGAATAATTTGTATCTTTCCCTCCTGTTAGGAGTTCAAAGCAGTATACATGGGTTTTTCTCCATTTTTATTCTCACAAGGTCTCTGTGAGGAAGGTTAGTAGGTTGAGAGACAGAATTTGGCCCAAAGTCACTCAGGAAGCTTTAGAGTTAAGCATGGACTTGAAGCTCTCTCTCCTTGGTTCAAGCCCAACACTCCACAGTACCACTATTTTTGAAAGTTGCTTTGAGTTGCCTTATGTTTTTTTTAAAGTAACTAATAAGTTCAATAAATAATAATAGTGCACAGAGGAGGATGCATCGAAATATTTATTGAGTTCTCAGCTTGTGGATAATTTCCTAGCAAAGGTTGTGAATAACTCTTTAAAAGGGGGGCGGGGGTAGGTAGAATCATAATTTTAAAAAGCTAGTCCCTTCCCCCCCTTTATCCCAAACTCACAGCCAAGTGATACAGGAGATGGCCAAGAGAAATTCTACAAGACATTTGCTTGCCAACTGTTGCAGGTGGTGTCCCTCAGCCATGGAAATTGCCATGTTTTCCCAGCAAACCCAGCTCCCATGCTTCTCTAGGCTGCAAACCACAGCCACCTTTTGCTAATGAAAACCATTCCCCAGAAGGAAGGAGGTGACAGGAACAGTAGCTTCCTCTCCCTCCTTCTGCAAATGGAGCTGGCAAACGGAGTGAAGGTCACTGCCACGGCCGTCTGTAATGCAAGAGGATCACTGCTGCCTGCCAAACAATAGCTGCTTCTCTCAAGGAGAATATTTTTAGCACCAATAAAAATGACAGTGTGGTGAGCTGGGCAACAAGCAGGCAGGTGCTAGGTGAGGCCAGGTTGAGCATTTCAGTGATCTGGGAAATCCAGGGAAGCAGGGCTTTTTCCAGAACTCTCCTACCCAGAGCTTTCTGCTTATGCTATCTAAGCCAGTATGAGACAGCCCCATATTAAAAAGGAAGAACCCTCACCCTGCTGTCCCAAGTCTACTTCCCAGCACAAAATAATTTAGGCCACTCTCAGAGGAATCCCATATTGATCCTTCTAGTTCAGTCTTATCTAACTTACCAGGGTTTCTGACAACAGCCTTTCCTAGCCCTACCTGAAGATACCAGGGATTGAAACGGGGGCCTTCAGCATCCAAAACATGCAGGTCTATATTATTTATTATTATCACCACCAACATTTCTAGGTTAGATTACTGCAACACGTTATATGTAGGGCTGCCTCTATAATTTCAGCTGGTGCAGAATTCAGTGGCCAGGTTGCTCACCTGGACAAGACCATTTGAGCATATTACACCAATCCTGGCTTGACTACACTGGCTGCCAATTAGTTTCTGGGCCCAATTCAAAGTGCTGGTTTTGATCTATATAGCCCTTAATGGTGCAGGACAGCAATAATTCAAGGACTGCCTCTCCCAATATGAACCAAACCAGACCCTGCGGTCATCATCTGAGGTCCTTCATGAGAGTTCCGGAGGGTGGCAACACGAGAACGGGCCTTTTCTGCAGTCGCTCCTCATTTGAGGAAAACTCTCCCCATAGAGGCTCGCCTGATGCCTTCATTACATATCTTTAGCTGCCAGGCAAAAACTTTTCTCTTCAACCAGGCATTCAGCTGATTAACATTCTATGGCTTTTAAAATGTGTTTGTGGGAGGGGGTTATCAGTTTGTTTTTGTTTTATTATGTATTCTGTATTCTCATTTTGTATTTTTCTGTTGTGAACCACCCTGGGATCTTCAGCTGAAGCGTGATATACAAATGTAATAAATCATCATCATCATCATCATCATCATCACCATCACATATCCACTATATAGTATAAAACCAACATATAAGTGTCATGGATTCCCCAAATAACTGTAATTTGCAAAGGTGTTGAGGATGTTAGAAATCCTTAGTATCTCTCACAAAATTATAGTTCACAGAGTCCTCTGGGAATGACCATTCAAGCATTTTAACAGCACAATTGTAAGTCTGAGTATTCAGAAGGAAGTCCTATTGAAATCAGTGGAGCTTATTCCCAAGCAAGTGGTGTTAAGATTGCAGCTGAAGTCTAAGAATTAAAGTCACATATACATATATATGTATATGCCACTAACACTCCTTCCACACTCTTTCTAGCTCCTACAACAAGCATGGCAGTGCCAAAGTGACTTCCCAGATCAGTTCTCCCAATTCCTCCCCCCACAATCCCCTGCAGACTTTCAAGACACTGATGTGCACCCCTTGTCTAGCCCTCTTAACCCTAATCCAGGGGAGGGAACCCCCTCCTCCCTCCATCGTGCTAACAGCAGCTTTGACCCAGTGCTTACTGACGTCAGTGGGAGGGTGCTCTTCTGCAGATGTCCACACTCCCTGTTCTATCACTTGCTTAGCCTGCCCAGCTACGGCAGTGACGGACACACTGGGGAGCCGCCTGTTTGTTTATCTTCCTCTTCAGCATTGCTTATTTTGATGGCACATCCTTCTGGTCCAGCCCAGGTTGACCCATGAGCCCTCCACATCCTGTTTGCTGGAGCTAACTGCGCAGAGACGGACAAAGGTGCAGCACAAAAGTCAGGACCGTGGTACACAAAAATATTCTGGGGAAATATTATTGGGGACAGGCTATATTTGAATCAACAGTTACTTGCAAATGAGCAGCTAAGACAAATGTGGTTCCGGACCAAGGTCCAGGCTTGCTGTGCAGCTTGAGGAATTATAGGAATAGCTCTTTGCTGTCCAGAATTGTGTCTACTGATAAGCAGGCTGCAGCACAAAATGCCCAGAAAAAAAGCCTCCTGCAGAGCAGCATAAGAAAAGTAGAATAGGGAACAGCAGCTGTCCTTACCTGGCATGAAAACCCTTAAGGACTGCACAGAAGTTACACAGGTAGAGGTCTTCAGACAGCATTCATGCACTGAAGAAAGATTAGCATGCATTGCCTACCCTTCCTCCATCAACACATTCTCCAACAGAAGAAGAAGATTTTGGATTTGATATCCCGCTTTATCACTACCCAAAGGAGTCTCAAAGTGGCTACCATTCTCCTTTCCCTTCCTCTGTGAGGTGAGTGGGGCTGAGAGACTACAAAGAAGTGTGACTAGCCCAAGGTCACCCAGCAGCTGCATGTGGAGGAATGGAGACTCGAACCCGGTTCCCCAGATTACGAGTCTACCGCTCTTAACCACTACACCACACTGGCTCTCAATAGCCCAATAACTCATCTAAGTCTCAAAAGGAACTCCTAAAACCCTGTCTGCAAATAGCCTCAAGACATATTATTAGAATCTCTGTCAAAATAAAAAAATTAAGCCACCTAACATTTCTGGAATCTTACTAGGGCCAGGAAAGAACAGGTGCTCCCTCTTTCTTTTTCATTACCTTTCATAAAAAGGAAAACACATTCATTCTTATCCATCCCTCTTCTGAAGGGAAACTGCCCTTCCAGTCTCTTGACATCTTTCATTCTATGCTCAGCACCCTCTTCAACTTGTCTTCAATTTCTCAAAGCACCAGGCCCTCACCAGCTTGTCTCACCTACCAAATTGGGCACTGAACCACCAATCCTTGTTTTCTCAGCTCAGCTTTCCACTCAGTTGTATACACTATGGGTGTGATTGTGCAATAAGGTTTCCACTTCTCTACAACTGAGTCCCCTCCTCAAAAAAGGGGGGGAATGGCCCAGAGGGATCAGAAGGACCCCTGCAACAGCATGTGGGGGGAGGAGAGGGGGAAATTGTTCTTTTTTGGCAAGCCCAAATGTTTCCCTGATGGAATGATAGCCTTAGTGTGACACTAAATTCCTCCCTTGGTATACTAGCCCTTTATAAGCTACTAAGTTTTATACAGGGCAGACACATTGAAATTAATGGACCTAACTTACTCACATTCATTAATTTCAGTGGGTCTACTCCAAGGAAAATTTAGCTGAAAATTTAGCTGGAAACCCACTTTTGGAAGTGTCCCAGACAATTGTGTCAAAAACCTAAGTTGATAATTTAAAGAGGTCTGCAACTTTATCCTCTGAATTTGAGGAAACTGCTTTATATATAAAAAAGGCAGGCCATTGGTTCATTTAGCTCAGCATTGTTTACAACACTGACTGGAAATGGCTCTCCAGAGTCTCAGGCAGGGAGAGATCTCCCCCAGCCCTTCTTGGGAGATTCCAGTGATGGAATCTGGGACCTTTTGCATGGAAAGCATGCATTTTACCACTGAAATATTCAGGTTACCCTGATGTTCACTAACTAGCATCATACATTCACAGAAGTATAGCTGTCAGCTACACCCAAGGCACAATGTATGACCCACCAAACCAAATGCTGTCCAGAAGGAAGACAGGAAAACCAGAAGCTACAGAGGTCCTGGTGGGATGCCATACACGGCTGGTGGCCTACTTTTAGTCTGGTGGATGACTAATATTTAGCCAAAATCTGCTTCCCTGCAATATCCACACACTGGTTCTAGTACTGCACTCTGGAATCCTGTCCCTATTATCTTAAAACAATTACTACTGAAGCATATACACACCAGCCATTTGACCGACCTTGGATAGTCAGTGTGGAAAAAATGGAAGGACTGTCCACAGCTGGCCAATTGGCAACTTTCACAGAAAGCCAGAAAATCATGGTTTGGCTGATATGTCTTCTGTAAGATTTGACTTTTGCCCTTATTACTCCTTTATTCATTCTAAAATCAAGATGTCTCAGTCCCTAGCTAACTCTCATGGGCTGTTGCGTCTCCCCTAGAAGCTCCACCCAATTACACATAAGAGACCTACTACTGATTACATAGTCTTGCAACTGACCCTCTTTAAGCTTGCCTTAAATTCCAATTCACACTTGAACATGTAAACAAATCCCAACTTTAGTCTTTGTGATCCCACAATTGCTTATCATGACCCTTAAAACAGTCCTTCCAATACAGGCTCCTTCTCAAGGCCACTTTGCAGATTATCCTTGACCAGTGTGAACAGCACAGCAGTTTGAGCCCTGGCACGTGCCAATATAACCAACACACAGAGAGAGAACCCCAACTTTCCATCTCTTTCAAGTGCATGCTAACAGACCTCATTCTATAACCCTCCACTCCTCAGCCTGCAGGGAATAAGAAACTTTCAGTCACAGCACGTGGCATTGGAAAGAGAGCATGAAATCACTGCAGCCAGTAAGAGAAGGAGCGTGGGAAAATTCCACAAGCCACTTCCTATGACATGAATTACAAGCTTGTACATTGTTAAGAGAGGTGAAACTCTGGGGGCTCTGATACATAATCAGCAAGCTCCTATGCTGAAACCCTGACAGACAGGTGTGCATATTGCTTAGGCGTAACCTCTCCTTGAGCTCAAACCAGCAGCCGTGTTCTGGAGCAGATAAGTAAAAAAAGGGCTGCTAAGGGACCTGTTCCAAACAGAACAAGCTCATAAACATTAACATCAGCACCCTAGTGGTTGGGTATCAGCAGATAATGATACACACAAAATGTAGACAATCCACATGGGCCAAGATGGCCTAAGAGCAAAAGCCAACCACTTCAGACACCACTAAATGCATAGTACTCTATACAACAACAACAACAACAACAACAACAACAACAACAAACTTTATTTGTGTAGCCTACAGGCCATTGCATTAAAAAGACACATATTACAGATACTGGTAAAAAGCCCTATATAAGCCAATAAAATGAGCTGAATCAGAATTCAGCACATAGCACTCTATAAATGTTGGCATTAGCATAGGACTTCATTTGCTGCTTATTTTAACCAGTAGATGGAAGAGGCAGAAAACCAACCAATATGGAGATAAGGTGGCGAGAGGGAGGAAAGTAGAGTTACTGCGCAAAAGAAAAATGGCAAAATGGGAAGAATGGGGTTGGAAAAGGGTACACCCCATAAAAGCAACAAGGAATGTTCAGGATTCTCAACTCTGACTGCTGGAAAACAGTCTTAACACCTGCTTTATCAAGAACAGCAGAAAAGCCAATAAGGATACCTGTAAATGGGATTTGCTTGCATAGGGGAAATGGGAAGCTTCAGTGCTAGCACTGGTGGGAAGTGTGTAAAAAAATTTACTTGGCAAATGTACAGGTGCCATCACTTTGTCCAAATGTATTGTACAAACTAAGTGCCACAGTTATTGGGAATGGTATCTGGTGAGGTTACAGGGATTTCCAATAGAGATCCCTAGCTTCCTCTCATAAAATTACAGTCCCTGGGATTCCCTGAGACACAGTATGTATAATGAATCAGTTTTACATTTGCAGGAGAGATATGCCCTAAATAAATTCTCACTTAGATTCCATATTAATCCAAGCTCTGTGACACAATCACACATTATGCTAACTGAAGCTTAACCTAGCACAACACAACAATGGCTCATTTACTCTGGCACTTCACAACATGACTGTACAACAGATTGGAATGACAACATTACACAAACTTATGCTAAACTAATCATACCTGCCTACAGTTAAACAAAACCAAAGCACACCTACATGGCACAGTCATGCTCATGCATATATAGCTGCAGTTCAGGATGCTTATTGGTATAACTTTGCAGGGAGAAGAAGAACCAACCAGAGGCAAGGGGAGAAGGAAGAATTGGAGAATCAAGATATCCCACTGGCAAACCACCACAACCAGAAGCTCTGAGCACACGTCACTACTGCCCACAATACTACCATTTACCAAATTAATTAGGAGAAGCAATTTCTCCTATACTTAATGAAAACATTAAGATTCTTGTACCTTAGTCTCAAATGTCTGTAGGAAAGATTCTTCATTGAAAGGTTCTGTCTTTAAACGTTCTGCAAGAGAAGTACCAACAATAAAAGAGTGAGTGGTGCTCCAATCTGGGCAGGTATACAAGCTCTCTTTAATCTTCAGATGCTACATTACCTTGGAAATAGCTATATATATCACCTATGGAAAGATAACTCAAGCAATCTTATCCCATTCCCACCTGAGAACACACAAAGATTAGTCAACACCCTTTTCCTGTGTCAAGCCCACAGCTAGGCACTGAGTGATTCAACTGGTATATACAGTACCTTGGTACAACTGCATCTAACTACCGGTATGTCAACATGATGTAATATGTATGGCCTGATGCATAGTGTTAAACCCAAGAGACTGAAGTTCAAACCCCAGTTCAAACGAAGGCTCCACGAGGGGGTCTGGAAAACTTTCTCTCAGCCCACTCCTCTACTAATAGGGACAACCTACCTCACAGGGTTGGTGTGAAGAAAAATGAAAAGGGTGAATAAGAGGACCATGCTACATAGGTCATGACTAGTAAACCTCCAAGAAGAGAGCACTTTACACCTCACTCCCAGGAAGGGGCCTGAGGTCAGTGGTCTATCTAGGGTAACTGAGGACAAATGTAACACAACTGTGTTACATCCTATTTCCTAGCTCTGAGAACACAGAGCTCTCCCCTGTGGGGACAGAACATATCTCCGGTCCTCTGTGCCTCAGGAAATCCCTGGCCCAACTCAGCCTGTCATTTTAGACTAATATAGATGTGGAGCATGACAAGTCACATGTATAGGAGTTCAGTCTTTGTAAAAGATCCAACTGTGCAAAATACCACCTCTAGCTAAATAAATGCAAGAAAGCACAGCTGTGTGCATGTGTGCACATATGTAGGAACCATGTCAGACAATGATGTAAGATCTTGCACTACCTGATAATTAAAAAAGGAAATTGGAATCCAAGACCAACTTTACCTGTCCAAAATGAGGTTCAAGCAGATACCCAGAGATGGCAACTTGGCCAGGAATGTGTAACCCTGGTAATGTATGACCTGCAGAGAGCCTTATTCTTGCCCTACGTTTCCAAGGTAACTTGCCATTTCTTCTCCCTTATAGCATTGGATGGTCTCAGATTGAAGCAGTGGTTTTTGATGGACTAAAATGTTGTCTGCTGTTAGCTGCACTGCCAAAACTTTCAGATGCTGTTACTGGTGGCTGTTTTGTATATATTTTTTATGATTTGTGTGTGGCTTTGTGTAAATGTGTTTTATTATAATGTATTTTTACCTATGCTTGGTATTCTACTCATTTGTCCGTAATGCAAGGATTACCGCTAGTGCAATGGGACTTCCCCTCTTCCCCCTTCCCCTCCTGTTTTCCCAGATCTGCTACAGAGGGATGGGAACCCCAAGAACAGATTTTGAGGCACTCAGGGGGAAGGAAGGGAAGTTCTATTGTGCAAGCAGAAATTCTTGCCCAGACAGAACTACTTCTTAGCACAGTTGAATAAAACCCCATGCTCTTATATATGTTGTACATCACTTGAATACCTTTTTGTGTAATGTGTTCAATTAATAAGAATAAGAATAATCATGAAGGCCCATTTCACAAGTGCCAGATATCTGCAAGCTGTATAAACAATCAGTGAGAACAGTGGTTGGTATCTGCTGAAAGAGACTGTACAAAGAACAACCCAAACCAAATTAGAAGTTCCGATCCACTTTCCCCAGCAATCACCAAGTGGGATGGAGGAAAGGGACACTTAGGATGATATGACAATCAATCACACTACAGAGGAAGAGCAGGGCAACACAAGGCCTCCTCTGCTGTCCCAGAGTACATACTAAACCATGAACACACATCACTGGCACAACCCAATCCCTGTCTGGCTAATCTGAATCTTTCCATTCTCTGGGGTTTAACAGCCAGCAATGGAATTCCCCCTACCCCCAAAAAGTATCTGAAACAGAACACCTGTAGGCTTATCTGCAACTTTGTAGGGGGTAAGAATAACCAAACCTTATGAGGAATGGTTGAAGGAGCTGCCTATGTTTAGCTTGGAAAAGAAGAGACTGAGAGGAGATATGATAGCCTTCTTCAAATATCTTAAGGGCTGCTACATGGAAGATGGAGCAAGATTTTTTTCTCCTGTACTGGAGGGTAGGACATGAACCAGTGCTTTAAGTTACAAGAAAGGATATTCCAACTAAACATCAAGAAGAACTGGTGGTAAGAGCTGTTTGATAGTGGAACAGACTCCCTTGGGAGGTTGTAGTATCTCCTTCATTGGAGGTTTTTTAAGCAAAGGTTGGATGACCACCTGTCATGGATGCTTTAGTTGAGATTCCTGCATTATAGGGGGTTGGACTAGATGACCCTTTGTGGTCTCATCCGATCTTTGATTCTATGATTCTAAGAGCAGGGGAACCCCCTTTTGCTCCAAATGCTTGCAGAGCTTCTACACAGCAGAAAGAACAGCCTGACTCCACTCAAGCTCCTTTACAAGCTGGCACTGGCCCCAGCCTCCTGGGTTGCAGCCAGATGCTCAAAGGAAAGAGCCCTTTGGCTAGCCCCCAAGCACTTCAGCTACAGGTCAGTGTCCAGCTCTTTCCACCTTCAGGGCACTGATCCCAAAGCTTCTGGTTAATAGTCTGGAGCAGCTGCATGTGAAATCCAGGTCAGAATGGCTAATGGCCAAAGACTGCATGCTCGGTGCCAGCCATGAGGAAGGAAGGAAGGAAGGAAGCTTGTGTCCCAAAGTGGAGCAGAGTGCAAGCAGCACACTCCCTCCTTACCTCGACTGAGAGTAGCCCCACTCTCCCGGTAGTCTTCGATCTCGGCATCCTTTCGGAGCAACAAGGATGCCAGCTCCCGCACTTGACTCTGCAACACCAAGCTCATCGCCATCAGGGGCTGCACAAGGTGGCAGAACATCTGTCATAGGGCACCAAAAAGAAGGGCAAGGGTCAACAAGCAGCAATGAGAGTAAAGGGCCTGGTGCCAGCCATGGTCATTTAAACCAAGCACAGGGACGACAAAAGTACCCATGAAGCCACACACTATCTTCCGCTCCAGCCCCTTCAGAGAGGGACACTATAAGAACCAGCAAATGTATATTTTCAAATGAGAAGGAACAACTCCGCCTTGTGCCATAATCTCTATTTGGGACACTGCCATGATCAATAATGGTCCTCAGACTACAGTAGCAGAGTTCTCTGCCTTTTTAGTTGTTTGCCAGCAGAGGGCTCTGCAACAAGGTTTTCAACATGGTCATTTAAATATAAAAGCTCATGCTAGACTTTGTGTGAGAAAGGTGCAATTTAGACTTGCCTGTGCCCTGTCACTCCCACCCCCCACAATGAATCTGTTGTTTACTGCTGAATCAGAGCAAACGTCTTTCAAGTTTTCTCTGATTTATTGCAAAAGAATGGGTTTTCTGCAGGAAAGTAGCAGGATAAGGGCAAAACTGTTTGGACCCATGCCTAGAAAGCTTGGGACAAGCAGAAAACTACCTAAACCCATGCTTTCTAGGCATGGGACAAGCACAAGTCTGTATGAGTCCCTAGTCTCTGCTGTTCCAGCACCTCCCAGAAAGCTGCATGAGAAAAAGCAAGGCACATGAAACATATATTTCACACTGTAGCTGAAGGAAAAAGAGGGTGTTAAAATCAAGACGCAGAATAAATATTTACCCTCAAAGCATTATGGCATCAAGGTCTGAAATACTCTATGGATTCCTCAGCGACACTTGCCATCATGGAATATGGGCTTTGGAACAATATGCTTGCTCCCTAAAAAGTCCTAGTTAGCTCTGTTTCAATCGGAATAAAAGAAAATCCACCCACCTTGGGAAACAAGAACAACCTCAACTATCAGCCAAAATATTGGTTGCATACACCATCTGAGACATAAAGTAAGTGGTGAATATGCTAAAATTAGATTTGGAAGAGCTATGGCATACAACTGGGCAGCCATGGATCACTCAGTTCTCAGCTGATTCTAACATTTAGGGACCAATGCCTGCCAGACAGGGAAGAAAGAAGAGATATGCCACATAGGGGAACTCAATCAACCTGCCCAGGCAGCTTTCCCCAGGCAGAGCTGTTATGTTTCACAGCATAAAAGTGCTACAAACACTTGAGTTAGTAACCCAGTAGCATAACTCAGTAGAATGTCTAAAAGTGCAAGTTCCATCAAACACCTGACAGCTGACAGGTGATGCAGAATGATGCATAAGCAATAGATGAAATAGCTACTAACTCCCAAGTGCTAGTGCTCTTCTGAAATAGCAGCAGCCTAGAAAGCTACATTAGGGATGCGGGTGGCACTGTGGTCTAAACCACAGAGCCTAGAGCTTGCCGATCAGAAGGTCGGCAGTTTGAATCCCCGCGATGAGGTGAGCTCCTGTTGCTCGATCCCTGCTTCTGCCAACCAAGCAGTTTGAAAGCACGTCAAGGTGCAAGTAGATAAATAGGTACCGCTCCGGCGGGAAGGTAAACGGCGTTTCCGTGTGCTGCTCTGGTTCGCCAGAAGTGGCTTAGTCATGCTGGCCACATGACCAGGAAGGTGTATGCCGGCTCCCTTGGCCCGTAAAGTGAGATGAGCGCCGCAACCCCAGAATTGTCCGCGACTGGACCTAGCGGTCAGGGTTGTCTCTTTACCTTTAGAAAGCTACATTATCTCAAAAAGGTGTTTAGGTTCTATACAGCTGCCTGTTATTTTACTTTTTAAAAAAGTATGTCTCTCATGCTCTCTGAGATGCAAGTAATAACAAATCTCAAGTGAAATAACACAACTAAATTCTGTATCTCTAGGCCAGTCAGAAAAGACTGTTACCTGGGTATGCAGTGCCCCCTGGTGCACACATGGCAAAACTGTAACCAGTCAGCTAAAAACTACAGGTACATTTAGGCATTTATCTGAGCAAAGCTGGTCCTAAGACGACATCTGCTTCCACATTCTAAGTAGACACAGAGCAGGAGGGCAGCACTCTGCAACTGAGCAGACGATGACATAGGATGAGATACCATCCAGAGACACTAAAGCAAACATTTAAAAAAAACAAAACCAGAATGCAATTTTCTAGTTTCCAGGCAGCCTAAAAAACAGGAATCTAATCTTTTCAAACCTGGGGCCCACTTTCAGCCAAATATTCATTATGGACTCATTTGTTAATGTTTTACCATTTTAATGCTTGGAGGTAGTGTCACCAGCATAACACCTTAAGTGAGGCATGAGTAGCCAACATGGTGTCCTCCAGATATTTACTGGCCTACAATTCCCATCATCTCTGGCCATTGGTCATGCTGACCTGGGCTGATGGGAGTTGAGCCCAACAACATCTGGAGGGCACCACATTGGCTAACCCTGCATTAAGGTGTTCAAGAAATTGGCTCCAATTCTCACATTGTATTAGGTCTCACACTCTACTAGGAGGATCTGCTTTTTGGCAGGTGATGGTTGATGCAAGTACACAATCCTACACAATAATAACAAGCAGATCCAGAGCATCTGCCAATTAACTGATAAGCAGGGCTGAAACCAAAACCATGACTATGAAGGGGTAGCTATACCCTCAGAACATCTCAGCTAATAGCTAAGAATTATTCCATTAATCCGTTTGGCTGGTCTGTGCCTAGAATCTTCTTAGTTCTAGGCAGACTTTTCTGAGTTTCTTATCGTCTGCCACTCAAATATCTGTATCTCTTCCCTGGAAGATCCAGAAACCAAGAAGTACTCCACTGAAGCATTGACCTTCCTTCTCAATCCAAGAGCCAACTCACCATCTTAACAGGTGCTGCTGAACAACGGAAATCCCAGTAGAATGGTAGCCCTGAGAGCTCACTCTTCACATGAAGAGTCAGTGTGCTGGAGCTGAGCTGGCAGGAGAAGATGGTAGAACTGTTCTTTTTTCCTTCCAATAGGGGACATATCAGACTGCGCAGGCGACTCAGGAAGGAGGATACATGAGCTGTCAAACGCTTATTTAGCTCCTGGATGAGATTTCAAAAATTACAATGAGATGGGGGGCAAAATTACTTATGCCCACAGAAGACTGGGCAGGAGTTTCTCCACTATCTCCTCCCTCTTCCCTACCCCCACCCTGCCAGTGGGTACCATTGAAAGGTGTGTGCACACACCTGCTGTCCAGAAGATCCCAGAAACCACACTAAAGGCATTTATGCAAAATATGTGTGCATCTGAGGCTTATTTGTTTCCTGTTTATTTCTATTGTGCCCCATCTCTAGAGATATGGAATGGGTAAGAACATTTTTTAAAAATACATAATAAAAACGGAAGACCTAATATTGCAAAAATTGCATTTGTACAGACTACACATCTTTCCTAATAGTTTTGTCAGGAACCTAGGAAGCTGCCTTCTATTGAGTTAGACCATTGGGTCCAGCTACTCAGTATTGTGTACACTGACTGGAAGTAGCCCTCCAGGTTTTCAGACAGGTAATATTCCCAACTCTACGGGGAGCTGTTGGGGATTGAACCTGGCAGCTTCTGCATGCAAAGCAGATGTTTTGCCACTGAGCTGCAGCACTTTCCCTTGTTGCAAGGATATTGCATCTTCCAAGCATTCAATGTACAATAACCTGTACCTGAGAAAACACTACTCTACTCATTGGCAACTTGGAATATGGAAGTATGAATGTTAACAAACACCTACTGGATATGGGGTGTGGTGCAGTCATTAAAAGTAATGAACTAGAATCCAGAAGATTAAGGTTCAAATCCACACTCAGTCATAAAGCTCATTGGATAGCCTTGGGCCAGTCACTCTCTTTCAGCCCAACCTACATCATAGGGTTGTTTTGTAAATAAAATGGGAATAGGAAGAACCATAAACATCACTTTGAGCTCCTTGGAGATGAGGTGGAATATAAATGCAATGTTAGATGAAAAATAAAATTTCACCTATTTGTCCTGTGATTTCCAGTCATGGGTCCAAGAGGTTCTTTTTTTGTCTTGCCACTTTCTCCAGGAATGAAAGTGAACTTGCATAAAATCCGATTGATGTTTGTTCCAATTCAGCAGTAAACAGCGGGTTCTCCCATGGAAAGTGGTGGGACAAAAAAAAAAACCTCTCAGGCCCACGACTAGAAATCAGAGACAAACAGAAGTGTGGATGAGCCCTCTATGCCGCTTTGAGATTCTTTTTAGTTTTAGTGAAGGATGGTGAGGCTTCTACTGATTTGGAGGCTGTGCCTACTGATAGGATAGCAGTTGCAGTGTAAGACTGCAGAACATTTACAAAACTGGGCTAGTTACAAACAAGAATGTATTCTCTGTGCGGAATTGCCTTGTTAGGGTTTCTTTTAAGCCCGAGCTGATAGAATAGCTGCTGAGGTGGATACACCATGTGCACATTTCACAACCCTAATTCTTTACTTACCTTTGATCTCTGTTGTATCACCTCAGTATCTACCTTTTCGTACCACATACTGCTGAGGTCAGAAAGGAGCAAGGCATAGCCAGCATCTCCAAACCAAACCTTAGTCATCAGTTTTGTGGACTCATCAAAGCAGACTGAAGTCCAGGGCTGCAGGAGGAGTCTGTTTTCTGGGTCCTCAGTGCTCTCCATCCTATAACAATAATGAAATACACTTTTATATGTTTAATTTAATCACATTATTTCTTATTTCTACATGGTAAACAAATGGAAGCCCTTCAGTGATGCCTAATCCTCATTTTTTTTTAAGAAAGAAAAGAATGAGGGGCATCTGAGTCATGGAACTCCCACATAAGATCAAGTTTAGCCCTTCATCAGCTGGCATATGTGTAGAGGTTTGGAGCTTTTAGAGTTAACAAGCTCAACCGGTTGTCCCACCCACAGGAGGAAGAGCGTCACCGGATGCTCTGTGTACTGTTGTACTTTGTAATGTGATACTTTCTGTTTCTTGTGTCCGGAGAACGGAGAGAAGGGAGAAGCCACCAACATGGCTTGCGACTCTCCCGGAATGTAATGATTTATGCCTTGTAAAATAAAGCTTCTAGATTAGAAAGAAGCCGGACTCTGTTGTCTGTAATATGCTGGCATACACAACCCCGCTGCGTGAGAGAAGATAAGAGAAGATAACTCTGCTGAATAGCACAGGAGACGGCAGCAAGGAGAACGTACAGGAGAGGTACGTGCGCTGAAGGAAGCGTGCCGGGCTCCAAGGTGTACTAAGGTTGGTTTGAAGTGTTTCCAACAATCAAAAACACTTCAGGTTATGGGTCCAAGCTTTTCCCGATTCTGGGCTGATTCTGGGACAGTTCCAAGGATCCAGAACGTGTGTGCCAAGCTGAGAAGTGCCTCCCTGGTTTGGACTGTGATGGAGCATCCAGGGAAGTTTGCTTTGCCAGCAGGAGCATTCAGCAGTCTGCTGAATGGCTCAGGAGCCTAAAACCTGCTGCCAGAGGTTGGAAGGCAGCAGGGAGGCCCAGATCGAGGGCTGCAGAAGCAGTTGTACCTCTCTGGTGAAACCCCCATCTGTGGAGCCGGGTGAGAAGCTACAGATTCGTGAGTACGCTACCCCTGGGCAAGATGGAGGGAGCCATAGCATTCCCAGCAAGGAGGAGGGAAGCTTTTGTTTGCAAGCACCTCCAGCCTCACAGCTTCAATGCAGAGGGCTGTTCCCTGAGAGCGTTGATGTTTTGGCCAACGCCTGTGAGGAGGAAGGTCTGGCCAGTGCTTGTGAAGCCTGGAAGAAGACCCTAGCCCAGTTTCATGGGGCTGAGGGACTGGCTGCAGTGGCTTTGGAAAGCTCGCCCCTAGCTCGGCTTATGGCTGTTGAGAAGCAACAGTGCCATGGAAAGCAGGAGGGGGGCCAGATCGCCGTGGGCTTTGCTCCCAGAAAGGGAGGGGCTGTTTCCAAGTCTGAAGCCAGCGTAAACGCATTGACTGTGGAGCTGTATTTTGGCACGTAGCCTGCACCTGGTCTTTTGTTGACGTGCATGGCTGAAGATAAGGCCAAGGACATGACGTGTGGTACTGGCCATGAGAATCGCAACAGCTCTACCACAGCCCAGGCGGAAGAGGATGCCTACTGTTGTCGTGCAGTTGCCGTGGCAACGAAGGCCAACCCTGGTGGGCTGCGAGTGATGAGTGCCTGTGCAGCGTCTCTTTGCATCGTCATCGTTCCTCCTGGTGGACTTGTGAGGAACTGCGAGTCTCCTTCTACAGAGCAGTTCAACGTACTGGCTGCTGCAGTCGAGAGACAGTTTGTGACTGTTGGAGGCAAGAAAAGGCTTGACTTTTTGCTAACAGTCAAGGGACAGATCCAAGGGACAGAACTGGCATTTTTCTTTGGTTGCTGTCCAATGTTTTTGCTGTTTGCTTTGTGATTATCACCTGTTCTGATTGCAGGGGCCAGAAGATGCTTCTACGCGTGAAAGGCAGCCAGGACGGGCTGTTTGCTGTTAAGAAGTCTCAATCCAGAACAGGGGGAGGTGGCACTGATGGAATGTTTGCTCAATGCGCCAATGTGCCCGTGCACCACTTATGTTTGTGTCAGTGGTACCAAAGGCTGGCAAATCGCCACTGGGACAGTGTGCTGAAGCAGCCTGAGTTCTCTGAAGGGTGCAAGTTAAGGGCATGTAACAGCTTTCTTGATTGCAGGGTTTGCAAGGTCGAGGAGTCGACATCCTGCTACCCCGCGTTTGAAAGGGAAACCACGCGTCCCTTTTCCCTGGTTCATGTGGCTGTTTCTGAAGGGAAGCCAGAAGCTAACCTGGGGGAAGCATGTTGTTCTGAGTGTTTGGCTGATGCTTTCTCTCACCACATGTGGTCTGCGTTGCTCAAGGAGGCAACTGAGGCAGCACCACTGGTTGCAGTGGAACAGCAGGTTTCTACTGGAGTAGGCTGTTCCCAGGTCCTCAGTGAGAGGGGGAGTAAGCACAGTGTGACTAACCTGCTTTCTTCACAGGTATGTGGTCTTGCAGAGAGGCAGCAAAGGATGCTGCATGCTGCCACTGAAGACATGCTCTTGGATGCAGAGCTTCCACAAGGGTTCCGGGTGGAACTGGGTGGTACCAAGGTTCTGAAAGTGTCTTTCTGTGGGTGCGAACCCAGCTTGCATAGCTGGAGGTTAGTTAACACAGATAGTGACCAGACCCAGGTTCTAGTCAGCAGGAGTGCTGAATTTTGTGAGCAGAATGGATTGGAACACATCCCTAGAAGCCCTGATGTTCTGGATGGTCCTGTCAGTGCTGGACAGGATGCGCCACCTGCTGGTGGCAGTGGTCCAGGTGGATCAGCCCCAAGAGGGGGTATTGCTGTGGCTTTAGCACCTGCTGGTGGCTCGGGCCGAGTTCCCGGTCATCACCAGGGTGCAGCGCAGCTAGTGGTGACTCCAAGGCAGCAGCCTGGGAGTGCACCCGCATCTCCTATGTCAAGGACTAGGAGGCAGGCCACGCTTGGTGACTCTTTGTGTGGCAACTCTTCTCCAGGAGAGCCTGGCGCAGGTCTCGTCCCGGAGCAAGAGCAGGGTTCTTTGGCAGTGAAGCAGGAGTCCAAAGGTGCGCCAATGTCATCCTTAGGTGGTTCAGTTAGGATGCACAGGCGCAGCAAGTCTGTAGGTGAGATGCCTGACGTCAAGGACGTGCAGGTGGAATCCAGTGCAACTGGAGCAGAGGGAGAATCTGAAGTGGTATCACAGCAGTCTACACGATCCACTGAAGGGATTCTGCCCGAGAGGTTCACGGCCACTAGCGTGAGTGCTTGTTTGGTTCAGTGTGAACCGGAGAGCCTTGTGAAGGTTCAATGGGTATCTCAAGGTGAGGCCCAGAAATGGCAGGATGCCATGGTAGAGCAGGTAAGCTCAATGAGGTCTTTGGGTGTGTGCACAACCACGACGCTGTCAGAAGGTCGTTGGGCGTGCAGACTCAAGACGGCAGCAACTGGCGAGTTGCAGTGCAAGGCTAGGTCAGTAGCCAGAGGTTTCGCTCAGGAGGAGGGGGTCCATTGTTCCGAGGTACTGGACGCGCCCTCTCTCAGAAGCGAAACCACGCGCATGCTGTTAGCGGTCGCGACTCAAAGCAGCTTTGAGGTAAGCCACTTTGGTTTGGATGCCTGTTTGGATTCCGACCTGGATGAGGAGAGGTACGAGGTACCTCCGCCAGGGTTCGAGGACAACGGGCCAAATCAGGTGTGGAGTTTGCACGAGGCAATCACTGGCTTGAAGGAGTCAGCCAGAGATTGGTCCTCAGGCGTGCAAGAAGCTTTGAGAAAGCTAGGTGTCAGCCAGAGTTGTGCTGATAGCTGCCTGTTTCTGGCAGGAGTAAGCCCAGAACAGGGTCTAGTTCTGCAGTCCGGTGCGGACATGCTTTACCTGGTGGAGACCAGGGGACAGGTGCAACGGTTCGCAGAGGAGCTTGGTCAGTCTTTCCAGCTCAGGAATCTAAGCCCTGTTGGTGTTTACCTAGGTATGCAGGTAGACAGAGCTGAAGACGGTAGTGTCTTGCTCAATCAGACTGGCAAGGTAGTGCAGTTGTTGAGGAAGTGCAGAGTGTCTGAATGTGCTAGTGTCAGAACACCCATGGAGACGTGTCTAGGTGAGGACAGTCAGACCGGGGAACGCTCTGAGTTCGAGAGCCCCGAGGTGTTTAGGTCAGCTCCTGGGAGGATGTTGTTTCCTCCATGGTTGAGCAAACCTGACATAGCAGTTGCTGTGGATCTGTTCAGCAAGGTGGCTGCAAATCCCAGCATGCATGCCTGGAATGGCATGGTGAGAGTGCTCCAGAGTTTGCAGGAGACTAAGGAGTTTTGCCCGGAGTTGTCAGCTACCGGTGAGCCCCAGCTCACGCGCTGGTGCGACGGCGGTTGGGCAAATTCCGAGGACAGGAAATCTGTGTCTGAAATGGTTGTACAGTGTGGAGGAGCTCTAGGCGGGCTGAAGTCCCGGTGCCAGAGCCTCATTGCTCGTTCTCGTGCAGAAGCCAGGTACAGTGCGTTGTCAGTGCTTTGCAGGGAACTGGAGTTCTATAGGTGTTTGGTCCAAGAGATCTGCGTTCAGAGTTGCCTGCCCGTGATGGTTTGGGAGGACAACCAACTCTGTTTGTTGGTGGCAGAGTCTGGACAAGTCAAGGCCAGACCCAAACACCTAGACGTTCTCTTTCGAGACGTGTGCGTTCAGACCGGCTTGGAGAAGCTGAAGTACTGTTCTGGTCAGGTGAACCAGAGAGTTGGGTTCACGAAGCCCCTGAGCTTCCAACGTCATGGGGAGTTCTGTGAGGGTTTGTGTGAGGTAAGCTGCAAGCTTACAACGCCCCTGTGTGCGGGACAAGAGGGGGTGTAGAGGTTTGGAGCTTTTAGAGTTAACAAGCTCAACCGGTTGTCCCACCCACAGGAGGAAGAGCGTCACCGGATGCTCTGTGTACTGTTGTACTTTGTAATGTGATACTTTCTGTTTCTTGTGTCCGGAGAACGGAGAGAAGGGAGAAGCCACCAACATGGCTTGCGACTCTCCCGGAATGTAATGATTTATGCCTTGTAAAATAAAGCTTCTAGATTAGAAAGAAGCCGGACTCTGTTGTCTGTAATATGCTGGCATACACAACCCCGCTGCGTGAGAGAAGATAAGAGAAGATAACTCTGCTGAATAGCACAGGAGACGGCAGCAAGGAGAACGTACAGGAGAGGTACGTGCGCTGAAGGAAGCGTGCCGGGCTCCAAGGTGTACTAAGGTTGGTTTGAAGTGTTTCCAACAATCAAAAACACTTCAATATGTAACATTCCTAGTTTGGCAGAGGAACCTCCATCATAACAGACTGCTAGATCAGGCCAAAGCCATCTAGTCCAGCATCCTGTCCTCATAGTGCCTAACCAGATGCCCATGGGAAACTTCCAAGCAAAGCCTGAACACAACAGCATTCTCCCAACCTGTGATTTCAAAATACGAGTATTCAGAGGCATACTGCTTCCAACAGTGCAGCATTGGCAGGAAAACGTGCTGGATGGCTGGAAAAAGAGCATGTGAAATAGGGGTGATTTGCTGTGAAAAGAATTCCAGGTGTGTACCCACCTACACCACAGCAGCCAAATGTGGAAGTTTCTTTTCCTCTCTCTCTTACTTCTCAGGTGGATTGTAAGCTACTTCTCCCTTCTTATAATGCCACTGGGAAAGCAAAAAAGGCATTTTATCTGTTGTTGACATTTTGCACAAAAGATTAACAAGAGAAGAGAACAGAAGAACCAACACTTTCTTTAACTGACTTAGGCAAGCAGGGCAGTGATGTGCCTGGGTGCTCTACTGCCCAAGGTGAGGAGGGATACTAGGTGAAGAATGTGGCAGGCTTTCTGCTTACAATTACTCTCATGAGATGAGGTGGGTTAAAGTGTTGCTGGATGGTGTTGGAAAGGTTTAGGATAGGGAAAAGGAAGTACTTTTTCACACAGTTCATAGATGAATTATAGAATTTGCAATTACAAGATGTAGTGATAGTCACCAGCCATTTTAAAGGGGAATCAGACAAATTTGTAGAGGATAAGGCTATCCATTGCTAGCAACCATTATGGCAATATACTACATCCAGTCACAGGCAGTATGCCTCTGAATACTGGTTGCTGGGAATCACAAGTCCTGTTTGCAGGCTTCCCATACTGTTTCAGTGGCTTTCTGTTCTTCTTTCTTGTTCACATAGGTGATGGAATTATACCAGACTGGTGTACATCTATTCATTTTGAAAGCCTGGTTTTCGACAAAGTCCCATTTACCAAACTTTTCCAACCCAATTGTCCACCATGGCCCCCTTCAGGCTTCACCGACACCTGGCCACTGTTAAAAAAAGCTGCCATCAATAAATGTCCTTTAAATTCTTGATTTTTTGGGTCTATATTACATCCAATATATATATTCAATAAGGCAAGCTGTGGGGCGATAACTATGGTCTGTCTTGTTATTCCCTCTATTTCCTTAAAAACTATAAACCAATATTCTTTTGCTAGCAGGGCTTTTCTTACATGGGAAAAAAGAGAGGGAGAGTGAAGTCAATGCTTTGCTGCCCTTTCGTTCCCCTCTCCCTGCATCTGGTTCTTCAGGAGTGACTCATCAATTAGACCCAGAAGCTGTACTATAAGCTCCCTCGGCCAGTAAGAGATGAGTGCCGCAACCCCAGAGTCGTCCATGACTGGACCTAACGGTCATGGGTCCCTTTGCCTTTAGGCAAACTAAGGACCGGGGGCAAGATCCAGCCCAATTGCCTTCTAAATCCGGCCCGCAGACAGTCCAGGAATCAGCGTGTTTTTACATGACTAGAATGTGTCCTTTTATTTCAAATGCATCTCTGGGTTATTTGTGGGGCATAGGAATTTGTTCAATTTTTTTTTTCAAAATATAGTCCGGCCCCCCACAAGGTCTGAGGGACAGTGGACCGGGCCCCCTGCTGAAAAAGTTTGCTGACCCCTGAATTAGCTAGCCCCAAATAATTGTATAAGCCTGTAGCAGTAGCAATGATGACTGTACTTGTCTTGAGAGGGCAGAGGGGTGGCTCAAAACCTTTTTCTTACTTCTGCATAAATCTGAAGAGGCTCAATGTGCAAGCATCGTTATTAAACATTTTAAATCATAAAAGGAAAAAAAGGAGAGTGATTGTTGATTTACTAATGTGCTTGTTGCTTAATACCCTATGAATGCCAAAAGAGAAGGCATTGTCCAATTTGGAATCCTCGTTCCAGAGCCTCAAAATTCTGGGGTCTCCCTCGGAATTTTCCGCGGGTAAGGATTCCAACCTGAATTAGGGGAGCAATAACTGAATCCGGACTACGAAGTACCTTAATATACTGTGACTGGAAGCTGTGGAGGTGAGAAACGTTCTGAGGAAAGCCCACCGCTACACCTCGGAATCAACCCTGACTAAATCCCATCCCACTGAACTGAAAATTGGGGTCGGTTCTCCCGCAAAGGCAAAGCAGGGGCGAGAAAAATAGCAGGGGCAGCTGGCGCGTAAATGGATAACGGAGGGAGGAAGAGTGTGTGTGTGTGTGTGAGAGAGAGAGAGAGAGAGAGAGAGAGAAGCAGGGGGAAGTCTACTTGCAGGACCGTCATACAATGAAAAGGCGGGACCCAAAGCCATTTAGCAACAACAGCCCTGCTGCTCCGACTCCACTCCCACAACCAGTTTTGCTCGGCCCGGGAGAGAAAGGGCCGCCTTTGGCGCTTCAAAATTCTAAGCTCCTTTCCAATCCCAACCCTCGTCCCATAGCTATAAACATAAACACGACATAGCCTCGTAGACCAGTACAGCACATGTAAACTACAATTCCCAGCGTGCCATTCTCGTCTCTAAAGGATGATGTAGTCATGGAGGTGCCTGCCTGGCGCCGGCCGGAATTATTAGGCCATGGCGGGTATTCCCGTCTTTCATCCCTCAAGGAACTGGGGCGGCGGAGGAAAACAGGCTGGGGAAAAACCTTATTGTATTTTCTGTCTCCATTTAGTTCCCGCCTTACCGTGATCTCCGGCTCCCACAACAAGGAAATTGAGGCCGCGCCGAGGAAGGGGGGAGGAGATTCAGACGGCGCCGGAAACTCCTGTGGCTGCTGTTCCTCAGAAGCAGTTTCCCACCTACTGTATTTACAGTACTGTATGTTAAATCCGTCGGCGACCGTTGAAAGCGGGGGAGTTTCCCTCGTGTGGGCGCGCGCGACACCCGTTCCTGAAGTATCGCAGTGAATTAATTAATTAATTAGTCTTCTAAAGACCGTTAAGGAGGAAGGAGGGTTCCGCCTCATAAGGGTGTTCGGAGTGCGCCGGAAAGAGCGCACGGTTGTTTCAGGCTCTTACCGTCATACAAAGAAACAGAGAGCAGACCAAGGGCTTCAAAAAAACAAAGCAAGGCGGTTTATTCCCAAAGAATATTCTGTTGAAACAGAGGTTCACCACCGATGGAGTGAAGAACCCCGAACAAATGACATGCGGTGACTTTTATACATTTTCTCTCTTCATACAGGTCAATAGTACGGAAAAGGCGCGAAGCGGCATAGACGACAAAAGGAGATGAGGTAAGTGGTATCTTTGGAAGTTGCGGAGGGGTGTCATTTTTGCCTTGACGTTGATCAATGTGTGTTGTTTGGATTTCTGTTTACTTCTAGTCTTGATTAATTAAGTCTGTTCTTCCTTTAATCTACAGGATGAAGCCAGTATTTCTATGCACATCAAAGCCCGGATTATAATCGGCTGGAGATTTATTTGACATATGTCCCACCTCTTACCAATACTGTAAATGGTTTTTCCCTATAGACATTGTTTGTTGTATAATTTCTGATGTCACCACTTGCAAGCCCAGTAGATGGCACTGCAGGAGCAGAAGATTTTGACAGTTCAACCCTTGAACGGGAATAGTAATTATCATTTAGAGCGGTCTAAGCAATTTCCAACAGTAAAATATGTTCCTATAAATTTCTTTGTTGAAAATATACTTATTTTCTACAGGCATATAAAAATACAGGCTACTGGTAAAAGAGTACAAAAAGAATACATTCAATTAAAAATGGGGTTCAAGGATACACTTTGTCGCATTTATTTCTTCAGAACCTATAATACAATTCTACTGATAGTGAAAGGGTTTTTCTTGCAACTAATATACATGTAAGGGTGCTTAGAATCTGACCTTGCGATCCTAACAGTGCCTACCTATTTATTCTGACTTAATTGTGTCTATTTATTTATTTATTTCGTAAGAAACACACACCACTTGATTGTGGGAAAAAATACAAAAGAAAAAAACAAAAAAGTTTACGTGTTGACTCAGTCCTATTGTTTCCAGATTTTTTCAAGTACCTGTCTTTGAATAAAGTTTCTATTTAGAGATCAGCGTAGAGAGGTCATCTCATTAGCTGTTGGTCTGCCATATTTATGATTCTCCAAATTCCTTTGTGGAATGTTAGGCTCTTGTACTGTCTCCAGCTCCAGTTCTGACTCCAGCACCACTGTTTCTGGTTTCAGCAGCAGATCTGTGGTTTGCTCTTCTGAATAGCGCAATTCTTCCAGGGGGTAAGTGTTCACAATCTCCACTTTGTCGACTCCCAAGGGACAAAGGAAACAGAAGGGAAAGCCCTTACGCCATGAAGGTAGTGGATGCTTTTGTAGGACTAGAGGTACCTGATTTCTTTGTGCGGAGCCATTTCTGCATTGCTGCAGGGAATTCTTTCTGGCCTCTGGTTTGCTTGCTGATGGGTAGTTGAGCAGCCCACGCTCTTGCAGGGTGCCTTGACAATAAAAATGACAGGACAACTTAGAACAGGGGCCCCCAAAGTAAGGTCCGCGGGCCAGATAAGGCCCGAGGGACTTGTTTATCTGGCCCACGGTGTCCCCTGCCACCTGCTGCCGCCACCTGCTCTTACTGGCGCGCTGCATGGCTGGCCACTTCTGGGTCGGAGGAGCACCGGAAATAGCTTATGCGCATGCGTTATTTCCAGTGCACATCTGGGTCGGAGGAGGCCCATGCACATGCGCACAAGCTATTTCCGGTGCTCCTCCATCCTGGAAGTGCACAGGAAATAGCATGTGCGCATACGTATGGGCATGCGCTCCCCTGCCCTCCAGCCCGCCGCGCAATTGGCGCTGGGGACACCGGCCCGAGGCGTGGTAAATTTGCTGACCCCTGACTTAGAAGAACTATGTACTGTGGAATATGGATTGCAGCCATTTAGTATCTCTATCCAACTGGTATAGCCACCATAATTCTTTATTCATTATGTACATACCACCTCTCAGCCCACAAAATGGCCTCCCCAACACAGTCTACAAAATTATGTAATTTATTTGAAGTAGATTGTTTAAAACTCTCAAACCAGACAGCAGTAAAACAAGGCAATAATACCAAAACATGAGCAGGAAGGAATTAAAAATATCAAAGGTCAAATGTGGCATATTTCCCAGTCTAACCATTCTTATTCATGGCTTTTATTTTTTTCCCATTTGTAAATTTAATGCAAATGCAAATGAAAGGAATAAAAAACATAAAAGAAAATAAATAAATAATCTAAACTCTATTAGGTGAGAGTTTCATAGTTGGGGGCATCACAATCAAGAAGGCCTTATTCCCCACTTTAGTAATAGGTAGGTAGCCGTGTTGGTCTGCTGTAGTCGAAACAAAATAAGAAAAAAATTCTTTCCAGTAAAAAAATTCCTTCTATACAGGATCTCAAAGCAGCTGTCTTATTACAAAGGAATTTCAGAAATAGACTGGAAAGAGAAGTTGCTGAATTGCAACTTATTACCAAACTTAAAACCATGGAGAGACCTGGTCTGACTAGAGACACTGGATTCTTATCTTATTATACATGACAAAGCTATCTTTAGCCATCTCACCCCTTGCCTTTCCCTGTAAGACCAAATTGCAGTTGTTAACAGTCGTCAACAGGTTTACCACACCTTATCAACCAACCACTCATTCCCACCACCCTTCTGAGTAATACCCTTCCCTACCCTCTCACTATATATAAGGGTCTGGTGACTTCTGTTTCAGTGTATCTGAAGAAGTGTGCATGCACACAAAAGCTCATACCAAGAACAAACTTAGTTGGTCTCTAAGGTGCTACTGGAAGGAATTTTTTAATTTTAATTTTGTTTCTCCACTTTAGATAAGCATACTTTATCTGGTGAGGGAATGAAGCAGTGTAATGCCCCCCTATATCGCTAGGATGTTGTAAGAAAACAACTTTGAGAATGAAATGTTTTAGATTGGTATGTTCCTGTGCCAAAATGCTTACAGTCACCGTAGTAACAACTGCTACTACAAATCAGGCCATGTTTAAATAATTCCCATCATAACAGCTGCTATCCCTTAAGGTTTCCCAGGTCTAAGTGGTATCTATGTCAGCATGTCAGCAAACATGGACACTACCAATTCTTATCTGCAGTGATTATTCTATAATAATGAAATACCATTACAACTAATTAAAAGACCCACTGCAGACACTCATCTGGAGTTGAGCACTGAGAGAGGGATAACAGTAAAACTATCAAAATGAAGTAACTGGTGACTTCCTCCTTACCGGAAACTGTGTTCTCTAAGAAAAAGGATAGGAATCCAGTTATAAAGGCAGGAACCATCAACAGAGAAAGGAGGAAGAGGTCTACAGGGACACAACCTGCAGAGAGAACATCATAGTTATCTTAGAAATGCCATAATGTGGTACCTTGCATTCAACATCCCTAAGTCGATTCAACAGAACCTCAGATAGTTATTCATTGTAACTAGAATGGGTCAGAAATAATTTTCTGTGGCAAAAAAGCTTCCACCCAAATGCTGAAAGTGTGGGATAACCAACATGCTTAAGTCTAATTAATGCATGAAGAGATTAAAACAATAGAGTAAGATGTCCTGCCAGGCTTAGCTCACCTTGGGAGGAAATGAGTAATCGAGCATACAGTATTGTTCACCCCCAGTCTACTAGAGAAGCTCAACGTGTGAGGAGGCCTGACCTGGTTGCTGCAGCTCAGACCACATGATTCTTACAAGCCACTTTTGAGTTCCTGTACCAATAATTTAAGAACTCTCACCACTGTAACTAAGCCAGGTTTTACTGCCTGTGCAACTTTTTCTGAATGCTGTGTGCAAAAGCACACGAACCAAGCATGTTGTCTTTTTCTGTACCAGGGGAAGAGGGGAGTTAAGGGCATATTTTAAAGGTCTAGCAGCCTGTATTCACTTTGCTGCAAATTTTTGTGTTTTTAAATCTCTGCTGGGGTTCTCTCTCCAAAGAGTACTTGTCCCACCTTGGATCTTGCCATACAGGAATTCTCCTTTATATCTACAGTATATCTATTATTTCCTTGAACCAACAGAAAGCTGCAAGTGAATATGAAAACGCCTGGAAAAGCATAAATAGGTATTTTGTCAACCATCTCCAAAGTGATTGTTGTTAACCTGGCAATTGCCCTAGAGAGGGAGTTCCAAAGCTACTATGCACAAGAAGGAAGACTCTGTTCTAGACATTCACAGATCTAACCTTGCTTAAAGTAGTAGAAGAGCCTCACTTGCTAATCTTAACAATTGGGCAGTTTCATATGGGTGAAGGTGCTTCCTGAACAATTTATCTAGTTATTGATTTAAATATTTACACAGTTAATATTATATACCATGGTGGTGTCCTTAAAAAAAACCCAATGAAGCTCAGTTCAGAGGTATGGAATAGGGACATAGGCACTTAACTCCATACCCTCCAACATTTCTCTGATAGGGACGCCTGAAGGAAAAGTGTGACGTTCCAGGATCAAATCAGAAACTGGGATGGCTTCTATAAATCTGGGACTGTCTCTGGAAAATAGGGACACTTGGAGGGTCTGACACACTCCTTCCTCTTTATGATTCTAAGTACTTCCTACATATCATGCAAATAAAAATATTTGGCTTTAAATAACATGAAATAATGTGCAGTGTAATATTGACGTACAACTAATAAGATTATTATTATTATTATCATTTCATTATTCAGTTTTAGATAATCAATAAATAGGGGGTGCAAAGAACCAAAAGGGCACACTCCACAAAGTGCAAAAATGTCCAGATATAATGTCCAGATATAATGTCCAAAAATGTCCAGATAGCTTTGGAAATTTAAAAGTTTGTGAAAACTTTAAAAATGGCCCCACCCCCAATTTTTACTCACACCCAGATCTAGCTGCTTTTTGCAAGACAGGGACACAACTTGAGGGCCCTATTATGGTTCTGAATTTCCTGCAGAAGGCAGTCTCAAGCTCTTCTTTGCACCACAGCTCTGAGCATGCCAGCCCCTGCCCCCCTCTTGGCACCTGTAGCTGTGGCCAGGGACCCTGGCGCCGTGAAGAGCCACTTCGGAACCAGCAGACCCATGAACATAGTGAAGCCCACAATGAAGATGTTCCTGCCTGAGTCAATGTTTGTGTACTGGAAGTAAGAGACACCGGTGCCCACAGCCATGCTGTATGTCACACATAGCACTCCTCCTGAGGATAACAAGGGAGAAAGAAGCATAACAAAGAAGCTGAACTGACTTTGGAAATGGAAAAGGTCAATGAATGGAGAGGGAAAGGAAAGCCTTCCCGTGCTATCCATCAAATCAGCCAGGTATAAGGCGGTCATATGCCCTTCTTTACAGAGGGCAGTCCTCTATCTGAAGGTGTCCTCTGTTTGAGGGCTGTCTGGTCCACGTCCAGTTTAAATATGAGTAACCATAAGAACAGAGCAGGAGCCTTGAGTTTGTCCATAAACAGCATCCCCTGGTGTCTCCGCCACTCTGGTAAGATGCAGGTTTTTAAAATTGAAATTATACATATTATTTCTAAATTTGTACACACACATCATCATCAACATCTTATGAAAATTGCTGCCCTTTTTGGCAATGCATAACTGGTAACCTAGCCAGGAAGTGCACTCACACTAGGCTGGCTCTAGGTTATAGAATCTGTTGGCTGGCAATAGCACCCTTTAGGATTGTAAAATATCATTTTACAAGGATAACCTTGACTGACAACTTAAACTCCTTTAAAACTAAGTCACCTTGGAAAGAGCATAGGACCCTCATTTATGTATAGGGCAGCCAATGCCTTACATAGTAGTGGAAGATAATGTTTGTGCACACAATATACCTTTAAAGCACATTCAAAGTACATTCATTCTCTCAAATAATTATGGATATTGTAGTTTATCCTGGGTTACAGTTCCCAGCAACCCTTAACAAACTTGGTGCTCAGAAGGAAATAACACCCCCCCCAAAATGTGCCCTGAAGGTATAATAATATGTACACAGCCAATAAGTAGGTTGGAAAAGCCAACATGAGAATGTGTTCTCCGCCTCAGATCTTTCACTCCACTTCTTTTGCTGTATTGGGGATTTTAAAATAGGCACAGAGGATCCTGGTCTGGAGCTTGAACCAGTCTTCCCTTGATGGTAGAGAAAATATCCAGGGAAGAAGCATCCTTCTCATCAGGAGAAAGCCCCAGAAAGGACTAGGGAAGGAATCTGCACAGAGGAGTCAAGGACTTGAAGGCCAAGAACCCTTTGAGTCAGTGGTGTGGTTTTGGGGTGGCGGGAGTAGGTTACAGGGCAGCAGCAGATAGTTGCTAAGCATTTGGAGCAAGCAGTTGGTGGGTTTCCGGGAGGGCTAGATAGGATAGATCCATCTCTCCAACATGCATTATAAAGTAGGCAACAGAAAGAGGTGCCCCAAACGGGGAGGGGGTGTGCTGGCTAGGTGGCACGGAGATATAAGGAAAGGAAAGGAAGTGATTATTACCATGAATTGCCAGAGGGATGGTGGTAAGAATTCCCATGAGCCGAGGAGACAGTCCCAACAGTACACATGCCAACGCACTGATCCACACTGCACGACATGAGGGAGCCTGAATATAGGAAACAGGGCATGAGACTGGAACCTTTAAAACCCATGACCTCAGGTCTCTCCAGGCATAGTATCCCACAGAGCATTCTGCATTCTACAGGATGACTAGTGGGCAGGGTGGGGGACTGTAGTGAATGGAGGAAAACAGGAGGAAAACCTATAGATGAGAAAAGACTTTTCTTCATACAGTACTGCAGTCTCTGTGGGAAGATATTCACATGGTCACATTTCCCCCTCCTATTGTCTCACAGCCTATCCTGGGTCCTCTAAGATGCTATCCTATCACCAGGGTTGAAGTAAGAGTCAACCGTCCATCCAGTTGGCTTCTGTATGTGCAGTGGGGGGTGGTCCATTAGGGCAGTGTTCCTCAACCTTGGGTCCCCAGATGTTTTTGGCCTACAACTCCCATCATCCATGACCACTGGTCCTGCTAGCTATGGATGATGGGAGTTGTAGGCCAAAAACATCTGGGGACCCAAGGTTGAGGAATACTGTATTAGGGCACTTGGGGCACTGCCCCACCAAACTCCATCTGCCCTTTCTTACAACCAGCCTAGGGGGTGGCACCATCTGTCCCCCTCCTCCTCCCTAGTCTGTGCCTCTTGTAGAACTCATCAGGGAGCAAGATGGAGACAAAACAATAATTACCACATTTTCTGTCTATAAGACACCCCCATGTATAAGACGGCCCCTATTTATTGAGCCCAAAATGAAGAAATAAATATTTTAAACATTCTGTGTATAAGACGAACCCCAATTTTAAACTTTAAAAAATGGGGGGAATATAGTCTTATACATGGAAAAATAAGGTAGTTGTCACTTCCCATCATTGGTTCTGGTTCCACTTAATGTAGAATTCCCTGCCTTACTTCACTGCACATTCTGTAGGGCAGAGCTTTCCAAACTTTTCATGTTGGTGACACACTTTTTAGACATGCATCATTTTGTGACACAGTAATTCACTTTTTCTAGGAAACCAGAGGACTGCCCACTCCCTTTCCAGCCCCGGGAGGAGTGCGGGGAGCATTCGCACGACACACCTACACACAGCAGCCAACACTAATGTGTTGCGGCACAGTTTGGAAATCTCTGCTGTAGGGTGCGGTACAAGTGGAATTTCTCAAGATAATTAATATTGCACGTGTATAGCGTTGTTCAGGGTTTTATATGTTAACAACAAGACCTTTAAAAGGGCTGCTGCCACTACCAGCCAGAGAAAGCAATACTGGGGTAGAAGGACCAATCACCTCTGACTCAGCATCAGGCAGCTTCAGATGTTAATGGGGGAAGGCAAGACTTAAGACAATCTCTGAAATGGGAGCTCATGTACCAATTGTTGGAGGAGAGTGATCCATGGGACATCTCAGTGCCTACTCTGAACCTGCATAAAGGAATCCATGATCCGCACCCATGCTCTTACCTGGGTCAGTCTGCCGGCACAAGCATTGGGCATGCTGGATGCAGTTCCAGACACGCTGCCCAGCACAGCTGACAGGAGCGTGCCAAGGCCCTCAGTACAGAGCCCTCTGTTGCACAAATGCTGTGGTGGGGGTGGATCCCATAGGGACTTTCTGCACAGCAGATAGCAGCCCACAGAATTCATGCTTGCGGTAACACCCATAGCAGCACCAATGCCAATGGCACGGGTACTAAGTACTGGCCAGCCCTGTGCACCTGCGGGACAAAGAGGTAGAAAAGACAAGAAGTGAAGTCCAGCCACTAAGCCAATGAAAGGGCAAAGTATTGTTAAGACATTTATTACCTGGGTAAGGCAGCTTGAACCATGGGGACTGGAGGGTGCTGTTGGTGAGGGTTAAGTGACGTGTGGAAGGATGCAACACGTCCCAAGGGGTTGGAACAGGTCTCAGCATCCCACAGACAAGCCAGATCCCAGAGAAGGGCAGCAGAATCTATAGGAATGCAAGACTGAAAATGAGAATTTGCCTACCTGCCCCTCAGGCTGTCCCTGGATCCATCTGCATAATGCCACAGGATTAAGCTATGCCATATTTCTCAGCCCAGGGCTTTGGAAATATTGGAGATTTGGGGAGTGGGAGATAACAGGGGAAGGGGAAGAGGAAAGTGGAGAAGGGAGCCGAGTTTGGCTGTAGCCTACTGTTAGTTCATTAATTCATACCGAGAAAAAGTGCAGGGCTGGGCTGCCCGATTTTATAGTGAGCCCTCTTGCTTGGCTCCACTGGCAAATGGGCAGTCGGCAGGAAGCCAGGTGTTGGGATAGCAAAACGCACAGCAACACAAGCCTAAAAAAGAGATAATGAGTGATATTCAGCAAAGCACTGCCCTAGGAATATAGGGTGCTTGGTCCTAAATCCCAAGAGCTGCCATGAGAACAGCTCTGCTCCAAAAGGTTACTCAGCTGAGTAGCTACTCCTTTCCCCAATACTACCCAATGCTCTTTTTCCATTCCCTAATGCAGGCATCCCCAAACTCGGCCCTCCAGCTGTTTTGGGCTACAACTCCCATCATCCCTAGCTAACAGGACCAGTGGTCAGGGATGATGGAAACTGTAGTCCCAAAACAGCTGGAGGGTCAAGTTTGGGGATGCCTGCCCTAATGCTTAGGGTTTTGGACTATGACTGGGGAGCCCTGGGTTCGAGTCCCTACTCAGCCATGATGCTCACTGGGTGACCTTGGACCAGCCACCATCTCTTAGCCTAACCTACCACACAGGGTTTTTGTGAGGAGAAAATACACCACCTTGAGTAGCTTGGAGGAAAAGGTGGTATATAAATGTGATAAATAAATAAAATAAATATTTTTGGGAAAACTCTGGGAATGAACAATGTTTTCTGGGATTCCCATCCCAGCACTAATGTTAGAGTGAAACAAATATTAAACAAATTACTCAAGAATCTCAAACGCTCAGCACAACTCGAGTCACATCCGCAACAGACATTTAAAGCACATTGTTTCCCCCAAGGACTCCTGGGAACTGTAGTCTGTTAAAGGTGTTGGGAGCAGTAGATCTGTGCAGTCTAAAATGCACTTCACAGGATTCTTTATGGTATGGTATAGTATGGTGCTTTATGGAATGGATGTGACCCTATCCCATAAGGAGGACCCCAAGTTTTGAAACACTATACTTTTTCATCCTTGGGGAATGGCTCCTGAATGGGCTGGGGAGTGAAAGGAGAAGATAGGAATGCCAACTTTTCCTCACCCGCTTCAGCTGACATGTCTCTGGTTCTAACCTTAGGTTTTGTGGGATTTAAGACTTTTGGCTTAGATTTGAATTTGAATCTGGCAATTTTAGTGTGAGAAAGCTGGTGACTGTCTGAATTTCAATTCCAGCCCAATATGCCTCATTCATTCCCTTCAGAACCTCCTTTTGAGAGGGCATGAAGCACAGTTACTGGAGCTGGCTGGTCTTTTGAAGAGAGCTAGCAGTCAGCAGTCTGAACTTACAGCAGGGCGACTCCCCAGTTTTCAGAGCAGAGAAGAGCAGCAGGTCTGTATGCTGAAAGTCCAATGACAGAAAGGCTTGGGGCCAGAACCATGGGTCCGCAGCGATGGGTAATCCACCCACAGGCACCTGACATCCCCAATGCCACCTGCACCAGAGCGGAAATCAGCACTGCACCTGAAACCTGGAAGGTGAAAGACAGGCAGAACACAGTCAAGTTACAAAACAGGGGTGTGGAATTTTAGGACTGGGGGCCAGATGTGGGCCTCCAAGCATCTCTATCTGATGTTCGGGACTCTTGCCACGCCACACCCCCTCCCACTCCTCATTGGCCCTGCTTCACCCTTTCCTGGAGTGTTCTTGTGGGGCTTAAAAGTGGTTAGAGTGATAGACTAGGCCCAGCGCCAGGGTTTGATTTCCCACTCAGCCATGAAGCTTACTGGGTGACCTTGGGCCAGTCACAGTCTAACTTACCTCACAGGGGATAAAAGGGGGAGGAAAAAATTGTACACTCCCTTAAGTTCCTTGGAGGAAAGTGGGTGGGCAGTTGTTAAATGTAAATTTAAACAAATTATCACAATGCCTCTTGCTTGCCTTGATGGACAAGAGAGGGTTGTGTGAGAATGTGTAGAAACAAAGCTGCCTAGCAAAGGTAAAATTTGCATTTGTTCCTCTATCCACTTTTGCCTCTGGCTTCACTGACCACTAGCATGTGACTACCTCACCCATAAGGGCATATGTCCCCCAGGTTGAAACAGGTCCCCCCAGCCCTGTTATTATAGGCCTTCATTACATGCTTCCTCAGGAATGTTTTTTTCATGCAGGCAAGATGGTGTGAAACGCACAGGCAGAGCTGGTGGGACAGCTATGGTAGGACTGGGAGACACTCCAAAGCAATTGAGAGCAGAGCAGAGGAGGAGGAGGGGGAGTTTGGATTTGATATCCCGCTTTATCACTACCCAAAGGAGTCTCAAAGCGGCTAACATTCTCCTTTCCCTTCCTCCCCCACAACAAACACCCTGTGAGGTGAGTGGGGCTGAGAGACTTCAAAGAAGTGTGACTAACCCAAGGTCACCCAGCAGCTGCATGTGGAGGAGCAGAGACGCAAACCTGGTTCACCAGATTACGAGTCTACCGCTCTTAACCACTACACCACACTGGCTCTCGAGTCCAGCAGCATGATGGTGAATTACTTTCCATACTTCATGGTGGCAACAGAACCTGCCATGTGCTGCCATGACTTTGGCACACCCACCAAGCTTGTATCTTATTTACAAAGGGACCCAAGAGACCCTGTCTTCCTGGTGTCTAACCCCAACCCCCAACCCCACCACCACTGTACACAGTACAGCCTCTCTGTACTGGGTTTAACCAATCAAAGCTGCCAACCTCATGGAGTAACTGATCCCAGTTTCTTGAGTTTTCACAATCTGGCCCAGCACATATGTCGGGGGCCTCAGTGCCTGAAAGGGAAGCAGGGACAGATAAATGAGTTGGGAATACAGTGAAATGAAGAGCACAATGGGGAGAAGAGGAAGATCCCAGAATTCAAGTTAGTGTTAAGCAGATTGCAGATGTTTTAAAACTGATCTGCAGGCGTCAAACACTGACAATTGCATCCCTTTGACTACCTATACAAGGGGATGAGGCTGAAAGGCGTTTACCCATTTAGAAAGACAGACAACTGAGGGAGAACATGGCAAAGAATTGTAAAAGAACTGGAGAGGATGTGTAGAGAAATTTCTTGCACGCAATACTGGTCACTAACAGACAAAAGGAAGTACTTCATGTAAAATACGAGGTTCATGGCTAAATGATGTGGTGGTGGCCACACTGATATGGAGAGAGGCTTCTAAATCTGTGGAAGCATGGACTTGTCAAGGACCGCTAGCCATGACAGTGAAATTAAATCTCTAAGATCTGAGGCAGTACACCTCTAATTGTCAAAAGCTAGTGGCAAAAAAGCAGCATAGGATAGCTTGTGACTGCTTTTCAAGAAGCATGTGATTGACTACTGTTGGACTTGACGGCAATTGTTCTGATCCAGAAAGGCAAATTACACACCTAAGTCTGCCCAATCGAACAAGAGATGGTTGTGCTTATTTTTGGAATATATGATTCAGCACTGAGACACAAGTATTCACTGTGCAACAAAACAGCAGCCACTGATGGCTGGTTACCATTCTTGCTGGATCCAAAACTCAAAAGAGATGGCATTTGGAAATCTTGCCATCCTTGCCCTGCGATTGCAGTGTCCTGTGCTTGTAGCTGAGTATTTGGAAGAGGACTGGGTGCTTTTGCCTATAACTCACTATTTCCATTTGACTGGAGAATGGGAGCCATATGTTGGGTCTGTATCATGGCTGGGATAAGGAACTCAAAAGATGGAGCCTGAACCAGCGGCAACCTGCATGGAAGACAAAGGGGAGATCCTGCTACAAGGAATGGACAAAGCCTAATGGAAGGAGCTGCTAACTAGAAGCTGTGTAGAACTAGGCATTTTCCAGAATACTAGTCCCTGCTTAGACTTCTAGTAATAGAAGGCCACACCCAACTCCCCAACCAAGAAGGCAGCAAGGCTGTGGGATTCCAATGGGTCAAGAGTTGCCTAGAGCCAGCTTACCTGGTTCCCAATCCACATTGCAAGGCTGTGGCTATGCCACAGGCAAAAAGGTTGCATGCTAGAAGTTCATTCCAACATGGAGTACCATTCAGCATCTTGCCGGGGAGGGTGGCGATGAAGAAAAAGTGAAAGACGCAGAGAAAAGATACCTGGACCAGGAGGTGCTAGGAAGGAACAAGAAGTTGGTCTTAGCCATGGCCTTGTGAGCACCTTCACCCTTACCCAGAAGATGGCACAACACACTTAAGCCCAATAGTGTGTCTCAGCCACTCCCAGAGCTTCAGATGATGGCCTTGCTGCCACCCATACATTGCCACTTTCTTAATGAGACCCACATCAAAGCACAGTCGCTAACACCAATTTCTGCCTCATTGACAGTTCCAAACTTCACCTAGTATCTGCAGGTCAGGATTTAATGAAAAACAGGCCAACCTCTGGAATCACATTCATGCATATTTTGCATCAGAGACAACCACTGGTTCATCACTGCTCCTTTTTTTTCACAAGATGCTCCTCACTATTTGCGATTCTCCAGAGTTGCAATGTTTGTCTGCATTGCAGCAAACACAACACAGAGCCTTGTGACACCCTTTTTGCACATTATGTTTCCTCTTGGGTGTTGTGCTACACCCACCCACTCCAATCAACCCAACTCACCTGCAAGGCCAACAAGCAGATCAGGGGCCAGGGAGGAAATTTTGGCCCTTTACGAGCATGGGGAAGGATGCTTTTAGAAGCCCTGTTGACTTTGTTCATGCTGTCTGTCTTTTTCCTTTGTGCTGGAAAGTGACCTAGCAACTGAGTATCTCTCCAGTTCCTCCCCTTCCTTTATTTACACCCTTCACTGGCCATATGCATCTGAACTTCCACCTTTGGCCCTTCCAGGCCACAGTTGCTCAGCCTGTTAGCTATTAACTTGGCTTGCCCAGTAACTCACCACTAGTGCTGAGAGGTAAAAGGCATGACTGAGCAGGTGTTAAACTACAGCAAGCTGGTTTTGGGTGGACCATGCCTGACCTATTGGACAGTATCAGCAAGGGATAGTGCTGTGGTTGGCCATCTGTAACCAAGGGGCAGTGCGCATATGCATGGGACATGCTTAGGCACTTGCTTATTTGCATAAAAGAGACCAATTACATGTTATTATTTCTCACAGCGTCCATACTTAAAACAATTAAGAGAAATAACTATCTGGGTGGGAAAGAGCTTAGACTAGCCAGTTTAAAGCTGGCCTGGGGACGTTCCTGGGGCATCATGTGAAGGCACACAATATGCCCACCTTGCAGGTATGTTTTGTCAGCGTTTGAACTTATTTACTTAATAAAATTATAAAAGAAAAACAAGAGTTTACTTTTCTGAAACCAAGTAGGTCTGGTCAGTGTATGGATGAATGACCGTCTGGGAACTGCAAGTACACTCTATTGGGTTCTTGTTGTTGTTCAGTTGTTCAGTCGTGTCTGACTCTTCATGACCCCATGGACCAGAGCACGCCAGGCATGCCTATCTTTCACTGCCTCCCGCAGTTTGGCCAAACTCATGTTAGTAGCTTCGAGAACACTGTCCAACCATCTCATCCTTTGTCGTCCCCTTCTCCTTGTGCCCTCCATCTTTCCCAACATCAGGGTCTTTTCCAGGGAGTCTTCTCTTCTCATGAGGTGGCCAAAGTACTGGAGCCTCAACTTCAGGATCTGTCCTTCTAGTGAGCACTCGGGGCCGATTTCCTTGAGAATGGATAGGTTTGATCTTCTTGCAGTCCATGGGACTCTCAAGAGTCTCCTCCAGCACCATAATTCAAAAGCATCAATTCTTCGGCGATCAGCCTTCTTGATGGTCCAGCTCTCAACAGATGAAAGTTAGAATATAAATTTAAGGGAATTGTATGGCTTTTTTTGCACAATTCCTCTTCTCTCAATGCTGGTGGCAAGAATTGGTGCTCCATCCCTCTTACAGTTCAAAAGCCATTTTGGACAGCTACAAATGCCAGGATTGCTACTGTGTGTGTGTTTGTGTACACACACACAAGCTATGGAGACCCCTGCCCAAGTGTACCTGTATAATACATAGCACATGCATTTCTTGCTCACACTTTACATTTTTAGATGGACAATGGAAGCATCTTAGGCATACACCTAACACAGTAATGTTTGAAGTGGCTCCAACACTCCCACTCCAAGAAGGCTTCAGTTCTCTTTGTATTATTATTTCATTTTAATATTGGTATTTCCCCTCCAAGAAGCTCAGAGTGACATACAAGGTTCTCCCCATGCACCTTGTTGTAAGAAATTAAGGTTATATATATATGTGTGTGTGTGTGTGTGTGTGTGTTCATAAGTGTTCCATAAGTGTTTCAGCTGCAGCTCTTCTGTGATGTATGTGTTTCTGGGGGTGGGGTGGACCCCAAGGGGGGAATTTTTGAAATGTCTTTTTAAGGACATGCAGCCCTTTGTTTGGGGTTCTTCCCTGCTCACCTGTGTGTGAGGAAGGTACCCTGTTGCAACAGAACAATAAAGATCAAACTTACTAGATGCTTTGCTTCTAATTATTCTCTGGTTGGCCTCTGTTTTTTACTCCTACCAATGGAGAACCTGCAAAGGACTTTACAGGGGCTCTTGGGTACCCCATAAGGGAATAAGGGCAGATTTTTTCTTGTAACAACCTCTACTCTTTTATCCTTAGAACAATCGTAAGGTGGGTTAGGCTGAGGGATTAGGTCATGGCTACCCCCCAGCTCCTATTTGCAGGCCTGGCACAACCGCAAGAGCACTTCACCCCTTTCCCAAAACATTTCATACACCGTAAAACTTTCACAAGTTGTGCTCACTGTGACTCTACAGGTTTTTCTGTTTCCAAAGAAAGGGAAGCTAGTAGGGAACTGGCAGCGCTTGGCTTGGGGTTTAGTACAAAAAAGAAAGGCAACACAGTTGCACACCAACAGCTATATTTATTAGAAGAGATCCCATCTACAAGAAATAGTGAAAAAACTACAGCAAAAATGTGCTGGTAGGAACAGGGCGTAAGAAGTGGTCGCCATCCCTCCACCCCCTCCCAGCCCAAGAAATGGAGGGGGCAGTCAAGCATTCAGAAGCAGAGATCCCAAAACACTGACCTGACCTGATGGATCATGAGCCTCCCCCTGCAAATCGGTGCCCTTTTCTCCTCAGACTTATGGTTAAGAAAACTCCAGGCTAGTCCTACATGGCTCTTAGAAAGCAAAGGACACTGTCTTCATAAAGGAAAGCAAGGTAGGCAGGCACAGGCCAAAGTAATGTTAATTGTGTGGCAATCACTTGGTGGCCTGAATGTGTAGAATTGCTGGTATTTTTCACCATGATAGGGAGTCACCACAGATGATTACTTCCAAGTGCCCCAGGCAAATTCCCACACAAAAAGAGCCAAGCTAGGTGGCCATTCATGGTGCCCTATACTAGCTCTCCCAAGGTGTGTGAATTCACCCCAAGTTTTACTCAATATAGCCAGACAAAAATATAGTCAGGCCTTTCAGGCAGGTAAACGGCTCAGCTGTAGCAGAAGACTGGTTCCAACAGGCCCAGGCCTCGCTGATTCAGTCCTTCATCCTACCCAACCTTACACAGCTAAGATGGGATGCATCATTCCAGAAGACTCATTGTGGCCCCTAAGCAAAGTGACCATTTTGGAGGGCAGAAAAGTCCTGCGGTCAGAAAGGGAAGTTGACATCCAGTGGGGCACAGACTGATAGGTACCTCTTTTCCCACTCTTTCCTGCCTTGTGCCCTACATTTTCCAGACACCCAAAGCATTTCCCATCAAGGTGCCCCCACCCCAGCCCCAAGCTACATCCCCTCCCCTGCATTCCTAGCTAGGGAACATGAAAGCCTTGATCCTCCCAAGCTCCAAGGCAGCCTGTGAGGGGCACTGCTTCAACGCCAGAGGTTCAGGCCAGTCTTTGCAGTTAGAGGACACAGGAAGAGGCCAACCCCAGCATGAGCAGCGGGAGCGGTGGGCAGCAAGTCCAAAGGGGGCCAACTGTGGAGCAGGATGGGTGCAAACTGTGAGGTTGGCTGCCACGCAGGTGGTGGGTTGACTGCAGTGTGGACAAAGCAAGGGGCTGGTGGGGGCTGGTGGCGGATAAGGTAACACATTAAGGACGCTGCCCCACAGGTAGAGTGCTGTAGCCATTACACCATTGCTTCCTGGCTGCTGCCGCTGTTGCTGCTTCTCTCCTTGAATGGTTCTGTTCTCTGCTCCTGTGCATGGAGAGCTGTTAGGTAGCACTAAGCCATGATCCAGATGCTGGACTGAAGAAGGAAGAGGCAGGTATGCAGCTAGAGCATCCCTTGTGCTGGCAAACTCAGTAGGACTGGACCTTTTCACATGTATAGTGTGATGAACCACTGCAGTAGAAGCAAGGAGAGCAGCAACACCTGTTAGGTACATCACACCTAGAAGGCAAGCCAGCTGTGAAAAGAGATGACAAATGTCAGTATGCACCATGCCTTCTGCCCCACCTGGAATAATCCACCTGAGATCACGTATAGAAAAGCTCAAGGAGATTCCTGTGAGATCCATTCAAAGGCCCACCCAGCCTAGTGTCCCACTTTCCCACAGCAGCAACCAGATATACACTGGTAAGAACACTGCCCTGAACACTGTTCTTTTCAAAGGCAGAGGTTTGGTTTACCTAGCACATAGGAGGGTACAAGAATATGTTTTCATCCAGATTCCATCATTTGGTGAGACCAGATTGGCTGAACCTTTTTTAAAATAAAAAATAGTAGCACCCTGATTGTGGAATCTCAACCCTGGGAAGACTGGCACACCTGTTTGCTTTTTCTATTCAATGAATACGTTAAAAACTTTGATTCACTGATGTTCTAGGCTAGATGAATAAATGCTGCTAGCTCTGTTGCTTATCTTCTGGATTTTTATATCTGCTGTTGTTAGCCACGTTATGGTTGGTTTAGTTGTTTTGTATGTCTCCAGTAGATTTTTTGTTTGAGCTACTTAAAGGGCCTATATTGAAAAGCAGCCTAGAATAGAAAGGGTAAATTTGTTATCAACTAATTATCAGCCAACAGTATAACACTGCACAGAGGCATATCCGATCCTATCTAGTAAGTCTCTGTCTGTCTGTCCTCTCTCTCACACACACATGCACAAACCCCATGCCCTGACATCGAGAGTCTATTCATTTCCAGCATCACGGCACCCACATAGGATAGCTGCTCTCTGTTCCCCGACCCCCATCCCATTCAGTAAGCTGGGCCGAGCCTGCCCTGCCTTACCTTTGCCACCTGCTGGTAGAAATGCCCCAGTGCCTGCTGCCACAGTGTTTGCTCCATTAAGACACACAGGTCAGTGTAAGTGAACCAGCCACGCCAGATGCCCTGCCTCTCAGCCACACTGCAGGAAAGGAAATAAAGTTCTTGTCTCAATAACATATCATCATAGACCTTGTAATCTGGCAGCATTCTGCACCATGAACAGGAAGCGTTTCCCTGTTAACAACTCACACAGATGCCCATTACTGCTATCCCCTATGCTGCAAAGCCACATAAAGATGACAGCAAGCAGGATGATATGTTTGATAGCCCACTGCCCTGCAGCAGAGGTAGCTAAATGTGTTGTGTTCCAGAAGCTGCTCAATTCCAAACTCCCATGAGCCCTTGCCAGTAATCAGGGACTGTGGGACCCTTCCTGCTCTGGGGAACATTGTTCACATTAATGAAGCCAATCCAGGTATTTGAGAGGCATGTGGAAAGTTACTCTGAGGCCATGTTCAGCCTATTCATAATGGACAGCAGCAACTGCATATACCCAGAGAGAACAGAGAACCCGAAAGACTCCTTCTATGCCAGCTGCAGAAGGACAATGTCATCCTGAAAAAGCAAAAGTACTTACCATCCCTCCAGCCAGCTGAGCATTTCAAAAAGCTCCTTGGGATCAGTATAGAGGCTCCAATCCTATAGAAAGTAACAGGAATTATTAAACCAGGGAGCTAGAATTCTCTTTCTATGCACTCACTTGCAAGGTAACAAATCTTACTTGAATGATGCATGGAACACGCAATTACCCTATTGGTAGGGCAGATCCCTCTACAAGAAGATTAGGAGTGGGAAGGGTCAGAGAAGCCATATCACCACGCTACCCCTATCTAAAAGGAAGAAGCTTCCCAAGAAAAGTTGTTGGGGTAAGTTCACCCCTCTGAATATTTTTTTCACTCAGCCCCCCTGCCCCAATTTGGCAACATTTCTACAACAGTGGCAATACTCAATGCCCACCCTGGTCAAGTGACAGAAATATTCAGGCACCAGGTTAAAACCAGTATTTGCTACAAAAATTGTTTTAATGGATGGTTTTGAACTGGTGTAACTGCATTTTAAATAGTACTGATCGTTTCATCACTGCTCTCTCTTATTGATTGTACTAGTAAATTTAGATTGCTATTATTTTGACATTTGAAAGAGTTTTATGACTTAATTGTTTAATGAATTTATCGTTGTGAACCATACTGTAGGCTGCTAAGAAAAGCAGTATATAAATTATAACCAACATGCTCTCACACCCTTCTAAACACAGTGACTGATCTACATTCTGCTGAACTTCAGCTGAAAATTCCCCAGCAGCCCTCCCTTCCTGACATGGTACATGTAGCAGACTTACAATGGCACTGAGGAAATTCATCTCCAGTGTGTTCATGGTCTGTACGTCTACTTTGCCTGCGGCACCCCATTCATCATTGAAGACCTCCTCCTCTTCTCCTTCATCATATAAGTATTTGCTGGCAACCATCTGAAAGCAACAGGAGAGACACCAAGAGAGTGGCACAAGGTGAAATTTCAATGGCGGTGGAACAGATACCCCCGCTTTCCTACTGGAATCAGTTGCCCCATTTAAGGATGGAGGAAAATCCCATCCTCAACTTACCAAGATTCCCGGGTAATAAGGAGAGAGGGATCTGTACAGCCCATAGTCTGTACAGCCAGTGTGAAGAATTCAACACTCTCAGTTTTTAACAGGTTAGACCAGGCACCCCCAACCTTCGGCCCTCCAGATGTTTTAGACTACAATTCCCATCATCCCTGACCACTGGTCCTGTTAGCTAGGGATCATGGGAGTTGTGGGTCAAAACATCTGGAGAGCTGCAGGTTGGGGATGCCTGGGCTAGACAGACAAGGAGCCAGCCATTCAAAAAAGGCAAATATCTGAAGTTTGGTGGGAAGGGGCCTATGGCAGGAAGACCTCTGACTTGTAATCAAAAAGAAAAAGACAGAAGTCAAATTATGGAGGAGCAGGGAAGTTACATTGAAGTTTATGGCCCAGGGGAAAGAGAAGAAAACTGTTTCCATTTACACAGGACCAGCTTATTCAAAGAACTTTGTATAAATTTCCCATGATAATATCAAATGGGAACCAGCACCTCAGAGATTAGCAGCTTGCTTAAAAGCCACCCCATAAATTCAGGGCCATGGCAAAAAAAAAAAATCAAATAGTATTTCATGAGCAGCATTCTTAGCAATTACATCACAGCACCTTCAAGATGGGGATCCACAGGCTCCTGTAGTTGTATTGTAAGGAATGGAAGGCAAGCAAATGTTCTGAGGAGCTGGAGGTTCAAAATGGATATGGCAGCTGCATCGCCAAGAAAGATAGGGACCCTTTTCCAGCATTGAAAGTGTATGCTCCTTGTGGCTGAGGTCTTTGGGCCAAACAATCTCTTACTACTTAACCATTGCTTTCCCTGCTCTAAACCAACCCAGGCACCCACCATAGAGATCAAGAAGAGGTCAGAGGAGGAGATCTGCTGTAGATATTCAGGATTGCGATGCCGAAGCCTCTCAATGTAAACCAGGGCCAACATCAGGGAGCAGGGGGAGATGCAAGCCTCCCTAGGATGAAAGGTTAAGAGACAACAGCTCAAGCACTCTATCATAATTTCATCTGTAAAGCAGATCACCACCTATACCCCATAAACTTTTGGAGCTTGAAAATCCCACCTTACAGAAATCAAGACACTGCCCTTTCTTGGGGCCACTCTAGTTGTACAAACAAACCATCCTTAAACATCCATATGTCAAATGTACTGCAAGTTGGATACTGCACAATCCCAACATCTTTATCTGCAGTCAAACTCCACACAGATTCACAAAAGATGAAACACAGCTAAGGAGGCTTGGAAGTATTAATGAGAATGGATCAACTAAGTACCATCAAGGTGCTGCAGGCATCGAAAATTCATGTTTGCCTTTGCAAGGGCTTTGCAAGGACACAGATCCTCCCCACAACCAGGGAAAAACCTCTTAGGCTTATATCCACCCCAGCTCATTTTTCTATGAGCTCTCACTGAAGAGGCCACAGGCTGCTTTCTAATTGTCCTCAAATAGCATTCAATTTATTTCGTGAAGAAATTAGTACTTCATCAAAAACTCCTCCACAACCACTCTAGGCAACTTCTTCCCACCTATTACTGTTCCCATAATGGGAGGGTGTTTCCTAACTTAAGGCTTCCCTCTGCCCCTCCCAACTGGTTTTTTTTAATAGAAAAGCTGATTTTGTACAAAGTTATTATTATGTTTACATAACTTTATATTTCAATAATGCATATGCTGCCTTTTATGAGAATGATCCTCAAAGCAGCAGGGATGCAATTGCACAAATTGAAACATTATTTAAAAAACAACCCTACCACCCCCAGCTCATAGCCCACAGAACAGGAAACAACTCTGTATGGGCAACAAAGAAACAGAAAATCATTCTTAGCCTTACCGGGAGACGTGTGATACATATTTTTTCTGGAGCCTGCGAATCGGGCTGGGAGCAGCCTTCTGGAGCAATTCAACAGCAATATCTAGGAAGGAGAAAACAGCAGGGCTCAACTCAGTGCACAGAACCCCTTGTCCCCAAGTTATTGTCATACTCTATAGTTTAGCACCATCTCTTTTTCAGCAGACAAGACCTGCTTCCCTCTGTAGCCAACCTGGCAAAGAAAGGTGCTTGCAAATGGAAAACATGGGATAAAAACTGGAGTCTTACCGGGGGATGGGATCAATTTAATCTCCAAAGATGCAACATTCATTTGCAAAATCATTTTTTAAAGCAAGGTTATGTCAACAAGAATATGACAGCTGGGTAGAAAGACTAGACCACTTGCCCTGGTTTCTCCCAGATCTGAACACACCTATCTGGAACTGTATTTAAGTATACAGTTGTCCTATTTGTCCTTGATGTTATTTGTCCCTGATAGCATTTGTGTCATGGCCCATGTGTCTTTTCTTGCAACTTGACAAGATCAACCATATATGCATTCATTCCAGCAATTCAAGGCCAACTTTGGACTTCCGCCTCTGAAATACTTGTCTCTTAGCAACCACAAGGAATCTACTGAATCAGTCACTCAGAAGTTCATGCTGTATGTTAGTATCCATTATTCCCATCCTACCCATACATACACAAACAAATAATAAAATCACAAGCCACAGTTGCAAGATAGTTTGAAGGCGGGGGGAAAACCTCTGGTAGCTCATACTAGAGATTAAAATGGGAAGAAATCATTGTATACCACTCTGGATATCTTACTAGAAGAGCAGAGTATATGTGAACATTCATCAAATGGAGGATGGGATATTTTAAAAAGTACAAGAAGCCTACAGCAATTATAGAGGTGTTTAGGAACCAGAGGCCTATGGCAACCTGTCGCTCTTCAGTTGTTGCTGGACTACAAGTTTCAGTATCCCTGATCCTTGTCCATGCTGGCCACCACTCCCCGCCTTTCAGGGCACTTTTATATAAAGTGCTTGTTCTTAGCTATGAAGTATTCACACATATTTGTTCTCTCACAGACAGCAGTTCTCTGGCACATGACTCAACATTCCACCACTTCAATGCTCTGGGATGTTTAATTGGGCAACAATGCAGACAAATGAACAAAGCAGGAAATGAAGTAATTAACCATATTAGAGCCAAGCAGAATTATGGCAGAATAACACATTATAGCAACCAAACTTGGGGGTGGGGAAACGAGCAGTGCTGTTCCAGATTATGTGGAAGAGAAAAAGAGGGGAGCAAGGGGAGAAGAGAGATCTCAGCTCTGATAAACTTCTACCACAATCAATCAAAATGCCAAAAAGCACAGATAGGAAAAGAATACAGTCAAATTCTTAATGATTTCCTCCAGCTTGTACCCAATTAAATTGAATGTCGTTTGTACCGAGGGTGGTAAGGAGGTGGTGGTGTGGAGTGGAAAGTAAGGGAGCTTTTCACCCTTATCCCCTCCCCTTAAGACCCCTTTCAAAGCCAAACTCACCGGCAACTGGACTTGAGAGGTTATCAAGGGCACTTTCTTTATCCCAACCATAGTAAAGTCTCTTGCGTACCCGATCACTCAGCTGCTGGTGCCTGGGAAGAAACTGAGAGAAAACTGGCAAATGAGAGTGTGGTGCTGTGAACCTCCACCTTTCTCCCCAACCCAAGTCACACACAACACCTCAGTCTCATAATTCAATGCATAAGGGTATAATTAGCATCTGTAGGAGAAAACACTGTAATTATAAATATCTACCAACAAGCTTCCATTTTAGGCAGGGCAACCTAGCCATACATGCTAACCACTGAGCTACAGCAAAAAGGCATACCGTAAGAATCCGTTAAAAATCTCCAGGAAAGGAGATTCCAAAAACTCCATCCTATTTATTCCACCAGGTGCCCCCCTCTCTTTCTATTCCTACAAATCTGCACTGTTGCCCCCAGATTGCTTTACACTCAACAACTATGCTCAACAGTTATCCTTCAATACAGTATTTGTTTATTCAGGTTATAGGCTAGCCAAACTCATTCCAAAAAAGAAGGAAAAAAAACCTTACCAAAGTTGAAAGTCCAACCTTCATACCACCCTATCTTGCTTAAATAGCAAGAAGCTGAAAACCCCAGTTTTCCCAGTTAGAATTGCCTAGCCCCCTCAATCTTCCCTTATACAGTAATTTGTTTTAAATAAAAGAACTTCTGAAATTATTTGAATGCTTTTCACATCCTTCCTTAAAGTTGTGGCCAAACTGTATAGTACCGAGTGACATTTACATCTTTATATACATTCACTTTATAGGGTCAGAAACTCAGCAATATGGTTGGGACTTACTGGGGAAGCACCAACATTACCCTTGTTAAAAGGGCCACACTATAGTGGCACAGTCCACATGCTCAGAATAGAAGACTTACAGGCCTGCTTAATGTGGAAAGGGATTTTTTTTATTATTAAAAAGGAGGCTGGAAATACACCTCAGGGTGGACAATACAAGCTTGGATGGTCTGGAGAGAAGTATCCCCTGACTCTGAGGCCATATATCGTGTACATGGGAGAAAACAACAAGGAGGAAGAAGACAGCAAAGGTTTTTCTAGACTACTACACATCCTCTTTTATTCCTGTAAAAGTTGCTCCCTCCAGACTTCTATGCTCCCAGGTCTGTACTTGAATAGCATCTCTCAGCTCTGGGAATTTTTTGTTCTTACCAGTTATTGTGGAGGATTTGCATCAACCAATACCAATTGTTATGTGCAGTGCTCTTTTTTCTTTAAAAAAATGTTTAGGGGTACTCTCTTTTTGACTCAAGGAAATCACCATTTTATAGTTCAAATCGGGAAAAATAAACACAGTAAATGGACAAAAGTACAAAGATTCACAAAATGTTTAGGGGTATGCGTACCCCTGCATCCCCCCCAGAAAAAAGCACTGGTTATGTGGAAGCAAAACACAGTGGGGGGGGAATCCCATTGAGGTTACAGGACTGAATGAGTGCCTGCTCTTTTCCTTTCCTTCTCCTCTTTTCTCAGTGTTCCCCAGCCAAATGCAAGTTCAGTGGTAAAACCTATCACATCTCTCTGATCTTATTCTAGTGTGCATTATTACTTGAACTATTGAAATAGTTGGCTGGATGAAAGGCCAAGCCCAGCACACATACAAGTGTCCCAAACTGATCATTCTGTACAGCAACAGTAAAAGGATGACTGTAAAGTGACATTGACTTCCAAAAGAGCCTACCACTTCTTTTGAAGTGAGCACTGACTCTGCCCCAAACCAGCCTCCAAAGAGCTCTTCCTAACAATGTCTACTCAGAGGCAGTTTCTGTTGAATTTAATTAGGCTTGCTGCTAGGTACAGGTAAATGGGATTAGGACTGTAGTGCTACCACACTTAAATCTAGTGGATCAGAGATTTCTTCATCTAGTTCCTCCAGCACACAAGTGTGTAGTTTATCTGTTCACATTATTGACAGTGCTCCTTTCACCGACAAAAATATTACACCGACAAAAAAAACTACAGCACACAAGTGTGTAGTTTATCTGTTCACATTATTGACAGTGCTCCTTTCACCGACAAAAATATTACAGTTTTACCAAGAAAGCATAAAGCTGAGCACTGAGCAACTTGCTTTTCTTTATATTTTATGTCAACAACCAATCAACAGGCTCATGTACTGCCTGAAAACACCAAACCCTATGAAGCTCATGCTTGCCACACACAAAAGTACTATTTCTAACATTCTTCACCAGTTCTTTTTTGTGCTGTTGTCTCATGCCTTTTCTTTACAGCCCTCCTTAATGATATTCTTCCTTTTGTCTTCTGGTTCTGTTTTCAGGATTTCCAAACACTCCTAAATTACCCCTTGATTTCTCATGCATCCCCAAACCTGCAACCCCAGAGTAAATAGAGGGAGGAAACCACAGGTCCTGAAGTGCCTTTTACAGCACTTGGGTGCACCTTAATAAGTTTTGAAGTACAGTAATGATCAGAATGGATTTTCCTTCACCCTTTTAACCAAGTTAAGCAAGTCTGCATCTAATACTGCCAGGGAAGCCTGGCCCAAGCTTACTTTGAAGAAAGATTGGATAAAGTTGAGCAAATAAAGAATTAGCATGTTGTCATTTACAATACCAGTATGGCCCCTTTGGCATACCAATGTGCACCCTTCTAGGTGATCAGTCTGGACAGACTTTAAAGTTCCGTAATCCTGTTATTAACAAACAGCCATAGATTGCACCACCAAGTAAGTAACAAGGGATGGGGAATCTGTGGCCCTCCAGCTGCTGCTGGGACTACAACTACCATAATTTCTGAATATTAGCATACCGGCTAAAGCTGATGAGAGTTGCAGTCCCAACAACATCTGGAGGTAAACAATGTGCTGAAAGACAGGAAAAGACGGACCCCTTAAGATTGCTTACGCATATGCCATATCTACACTGAAGTAATAAATCCCAAGTTCCCACCGAGCCTGGGAGTAAACTGGGATGACAGCCCGCGCTTACAGAGGTGCAGCAAAGCCCATTTATGGTGCCTTGAAGCTCAAGGCAACGGAGGGAAGGAACTGCCACAGAATGGCACCCGGTGGGCGTGGCCACCCAGAAAGCAAAATACAGAAGTCCTTCGCACCCGCCAAAGGAGAATGACAGACACCTCGCTGGCGGGCGGGGGAGGGGGGTCCCAATCAGCTGGGGAAGGCGTGTGCGGGGGGTGGGTGGAGTGCGGTTCAATCAGGCAGCAGCAGCTCACCGTGAACTCCTGGAAGCCGCTCAGGGAGAAAGCGCCCTCCTCGTCTAAAAGCAGCTCGTTCAGATCCATCCCGCCGCGCGTGAAAAGGGGCGTCAAGCGAGGCTGCCTCCTTGCTGCTGCCCCCGTTGGTAGGTAGGCAGGTGCCCGGGTGGGAGCTGCCCAGAGAGCAAGACACCTCCTCCGTGGATAGCACCGCAAAAGGAAGAAGAAAGAGCTCGGCGCAGCCTTCCTCTTCCTGGGGCGGGAGAGAAGAGAGGGAGGGAAGGAGGCGGGCTTTTCTGCGGCCTCCGCTTCTAATAAGCCGAGCGCGAGGGAGGGCAAAAGGGTTGCTTTCAGGATGAGTCACCGCGCGTGTGGCGCCTTCATCATCCCTCCGTCCGGTCCTGCCAACTCAGGTCTCAAGCAGCCGAGATGGACGTCTCTGGCGGCAAGGGAAGCGGGACTTGGCTTTTTTCTTTGCAGGGTGGGGATCCGCCTGCTGCAACCCAGCAACCCCTCAAACAGAACCGGAGGGATGGAAGTTTGACGGAAAATAGAAGTACTGGTTGTGCATATGCGACACTCGATTTCTCATCGTCATAGCTGTCAACTCCCCCCCCCCCTTTTTTTAAGGGAAATTCCCTTATTCTGAATAGGATTCCTCGCAAGAAAAGGGAAAAGTTGACAGCTATGCTCATCGTTGATATACTGGCCGCGAATAAGTGAATTGACTCCGTTTCAAAGCTTTGCGTCAGTCACATTGGTAATCAAGGGGTGAACACATCTATACGAATTAGTCCTTTGAGCGAGCGTGTCGAGAGGATGGATCCTGGCACATCACGATGTTATTTTTTCCCTACAGTACACCTGTAATAAGAGAGTATTTCTTGTTTAGGCAAGCAAGCCAACCCAGACATGTAACTTTATTTTGGACATTTATGTTAAAACTTCTGTTTTTATCTGTATTGTGATAAATGTTATGTCTGTTTGATTTTATCAGTACTTTAATATATATTTTATATTATTTTATGTAATTTGCTTAGAGGTTTTTGTTGAAAAAGCAGGATATAAATCTTGTTGATTTGACCCCATGTGTACCAATTTGATTATTCGCACTACAAATAATCATAAATTGAAATGGTGGGAGGAATGAAAGGTAACCCTTTTGTCCATTTACAGGTGGGTAGCCGTGTTGGTCTGCCATAGTCGAAACAAAATAGAAAATTATTTCCAGTAGCACCTTAGAGACCAACTGAGTTTGTTCTTGGTATGAGCTTTCGTGTGCATGCACACTTCTTCAGATACACTGAAACAGAACACTGGGGGGGGGGGGGGGTTAGGTAAAGCCACCCACCCTCCTGTTTACCATTTTGCCTGATGAAGATGTCTGGAGAATTCAAAAGCTTGCACGCCATTTTGTGACATTTTTGTTGCCCTAATTAGTATGTTGTGCTAATATAGGTTTTGGAATGTTGCAGTATTGTGAGGGGTGTATTTTATTTTATTTTTAGTGAGGAATGTTTCGTCTTAGCTCCACCTCTACGCTGCAAGCTATCAGAAGCCACTGTCTCTGCCATAGTCCCCACCTGCAATATAAGGACAATGGATTGTGTTACTATTGACAGAGCAATTCTTAAAACGTTTTAAACCCCTTTTTAAACACACACACAGAGACATTTTTCCACACGAAATAACCTGAGTTAAAAAAGAATACGACCCGTCCCTTCTTTGCTGGTTTCTGTTTTCTTTTTAGAAGGGAGCGGCGGGCACACTCCGCAGTGCACTCGTAGCTAATTTCTCCATGGTTTTCCCATAGACAGTTTTTTCCTTTTCGCCCTGAAAGCGGAGGGTTGAAACAGCCTCAAAACCCCCCCCGGGATTTCTATTTCTGCAGGAAGCCGTATAGTAGTCGCTCTCAAACTTTTCATATCTATTCTTGAATAGCAGGGACTGGGCGGTTTGCGCATGCGTGTCGCATGAAAACATCCCGCTTCACGTTCCGAGGCCGATGCACGTGATCGCCGAGTCGCTCTGCCTCGGCGTCTCTATGGCTGCTGCTGCTGCTTCCGGCCGCGGCTGTCAAGAGGACTCCTCGCTCCTCCCCCGCCCCCTTCCTGATCGGTGGCTGAAGAGATGGCGAGCGGCGGCGGCGGCGGCAGCTCGGATGTCCCGGCGGCAGAGGCAGGGGAGCCGGTGCCGGTGCTCGGTGGCTGCGCGGCCGGAGGCGAGGAGGAAGAGGAGGAGCAGGAGGTCTTGGCTCTGGCCGTCCACCTGAGGCGGCGCCTGAGGGGCTGGGAGGCGACGGTGGCCGCCGTGCAGCGGCTGCTGGTCTGGGAGAGGCCGCCGCAGAGCCTGGCCGGGGCCGCCGCGCTCGGAGCTGCTCTGTGGTGAGAGGAGGCGGAGGCCACTCCGTGGGGTGGGCGGGCGCAGGATGGGGTCCCGCGAGGTAGCGCGCGGGGGGGGGGGTGTTGCTCAAATGCGTGGCAGCGGCGGCGGTTAGAAACCGCGCGAAAGGGGCTGAAAGTAGAGCCGGTAGGTTGATGGGGTCGTGGATGCGCCTGACGTGGTTTCAGCTGGGCGGCCGGTTCTCTCTTGGCGAGAGGAAGCAGGCGAGGCTGCAAGAGAGCCCCGGGCTTAGGGTCACCTATCCTGCTGCAAATTTAATACCACATAGAGCTGTTCTCCTACGCGTGCTTACTTGGGAGTAGGCCCCTATTGAAATCCGTTGGGCTTACCTCTGAGTAAACGTGGATAAGCTTGTGCTCCTCATAATCTTCCAGTTGTCTTCAGGGAAGCTTTCTAAGGGAAAGGAGTTGCCAGTCTGATGTGAGGTGGGCCTGAGTGGCAGCTTTAGGGTAGGTTTTCCGATGTGGGTCAAGGGTAGGATTGCTCAGGAATAGCTGTTCTCTTTCATTCTGAGTGTCTGCCATGCATTATTTTGGAATAAGTTGATAGCCCCATGTGATTATGTTTTACTTATGTATGTAACCCTTCCCTTCTCTAAAGATCTCAGGATTGCATATATAGGGTTTCTCTGGCTATTCTCATAACCCTGTAGGGTTGGTTGAGCTTAGTAATAATCAGTTTCCCAAGTCAGTAAGCTGGAGTTTGGACCAAGGTCTCCCCAAATCAATCAAAACACACATACAGTTTGTGCAAAGATTTTGGTTGGGGCATTTGGAAATAGGTTTCTTGAGGTTAGGGAATTGTGGGAAAAGGTACAGGGGAGGCTAGTATGAGGAATGGAGGAAAGTGGAATAGGTAAGAATCTAGGGCTGTGAAGTTGAATGGTAGTTGCAAGGGAGAGATCTCATAAAATGTAGTTATGCAGTGGTGATGGAAAGGCCTTGCAACAGGTAAAACTACACAGTGTATGTGTAAAATATCAAAGTTGCTATGAGCAACAAAGCATTTGAGAATGGAGGATATTTGGTTGTGACTTCCCTCAATGGCCAACGATTATCCTGTTGTAAAGGAAGTGTCAGGGACATCCCACACAAGTTGGAGTCATTCTGAAAAGAGCAGCACTTCTCCCAGAAGTAAGAGCAATGAGAAGGAACACTGAGATGAATTGCTAATTGATAGTGGGTGGAATGTGCATTAAGATTGTATGAGTGTCTGGATCACTACTGCAGCCCCAAAGTAATTCACATGGACCTTTAAAATGTCATCTGACTTTTGGATTCTTGGCCCTATCTTCTGAAATTTAAAAAAGAACTGCTAGACACCTTTAAAACCAGCAGATCTCTGGACACCATACATTTGCCCAATTTTGGTATCACTCTCCTAGCAATCTAGAAGCTTCTGTTTGGAAACAACAACAAATCATAAAAGTAATGTAAATCCTTCTTTTGTGGTTCTTCATTAGTCTGAGAAAAGTGATGATTCTAAATATTCTCTCCTGGGACCAATTTTCTGTGTACAGTACTATGAAGGGAGGCAGTTAGATGACTTTAAAATAATGGACCCTGAAAGTTTTAGTCAAAGAAATTCATAACATCTTTGCTTCTTTGTGTAGACCTGCAAAAATTGTGAGATGACATAAGTGATTTAAGAGATAGGAAAGCATGGGAAACTTTCATTTGCTCCTACTTGGTGCTACCATTACATTTTGGAGCAGTTTTCAATATCTTTTATAAACAAATCCAGAGTGGTGCCTCAAGTTAGAATTATCGTTGGGAGTGGCCATCTAGTGAAAAAATGATTGCACCCTCCTGTAGCAAACTTTTGCTTGTCTAATTGTTAAAATTCATCCCAGATGTCTGGAAAAAGGTTCAACACCCTTCCCCCTGGATTACTTGCTTATTTCAGCAATAAGAACCTACTTTACAGGAAGTCAGTACTGGGCTCAGCAGGTCAATGGTCTATTACTTTCACTGGCAGAGAGACTCTAGACTTGCAAGTCAAAAACTTTTCCAGCCCTAGTCCCTGAGACTCTTAACTGACGATAGCAGGGACTTAACATTGGACTTTCTACATGCCACACATGTACTCTGCCTATGAGCTATAGAACAAGCTGCATGCATGAGTCAGTAGTGGTGTTCCCTCCTTGAGATTTGTCTGTCTGAGACTACTGTTGGTCTTGTATGGATGAAATGCTGTTGCTCATGGCCACAGTGCAGTCATGGATTGATTAAGTCCCAGGTGGACCCAAGAAGGCTTTGCTTTGACGCATATTTTGTGGCGTCTTCTACACTTGATCTAACAAGGATTGCAGTCACAAGCTTAGGATGTGGGACTTAACATTGGTTGGGTTTAGCGTCATGTAGACTTCCCTCTTCACTCTCAAAGTATAAACAGACCTCTCCCTGACGCACGGGTGGTGCCAAGAGTGCCTCCAGGACTTGGCTTGTGATAAACACGGACTGCTACTAGCAGCTGCAGATAATTGGAGACTCGCCCAGGAGTGTTTCTACTTAGAATTTGTGCACTCACTGTGTGCAACCCACATGGTTCATACTATCCCCAGCTTGGGCCTGGTAGCTTAGTAGTAACCCCTGGCAATGTGCCAGGCTGGGAGTAAGCCCTACAAGCTGCTAGAGGCCCTCTGCCAGTTGTGCTCTTGTTAAGCCTACAGTGGATGAGAACTGTAGTGCTAGCACATTCCTCTCTTTCTTCCTATCCTGCCTCTGCGCACACAGCAACATTGAACAAGCCCGTGTGGTGGAATCCAGCATACAGCTGGAGGGGGGGAACATCCTGTTTACTCTTGCAGACAATGAGCTGACTGTCAGCAGAGCAGGTTCACAGACTGGAGTCAAGCAGGGGTTGGTAGTACACTTCCAGAGACTGCAGTTTGTGGAGATGTTAATTTAAACTAGAAATGTTTTTTGTTATAATACTTAATAACAATGTAAGAGAAGGGAGAATGGCCCTGCCTGAAAAGAATTTCTCATTAAAACAAGACAAATTCTCAAACAGTAATACGTGCAGGGCTCGAAAGAGAAGAAAACATAACATAAAAGAAGCCAGCAGCATATTTTTTATGTACCTGCCATGCTTGGGCTAATATATTTCAAATTACTAGGCGCCACCAACATCATTTTTCTAGTTGACTGGATGCCTGTAATTTTTAAACCTTCAATTACACAGAGTACAGGTCTCTAAACTGTACACTCATGGTCCAATGCATAGAAATCCAGTGTCTATAATAGATTTCAATTAGAAGCTGTATGCAAGACTTTCAAGGATGTGAACTTCTGCCAATGATAGCTCAAATAGGTAGAATATAAAAAGGAACTAGGGTGCGCATCCCATTCCCACAATAAGCTTTGGGTGAACGAAAGAGTATATTTTATCAGAGTGCATTTATGTCAATAATAGGCAAAATGTGTAATTTTTTTAAAGGAATTTGGTGTTTCCACCTCAAATTGTGGTCAGGGCCACCCCAAATCATAGATCCACACATGCAGGAGAATGTTATCTGGAGATGACAGACTCATAGACTCATATCCAATGCAAGTTTTTTAAACACAGGACACTGTCAAATGTGTTGGTCTAAGCCATTGCCAATGATAACCAAACACATGTAGAAAAGAATAAGAGCTTGGCAGAGATACATGTCCAACTGGGATGTTCCCTCTCTCCTGGGCGATCGTTCGGGAGCTTCAAAAGCATTCCTCAGCCCGAACATCACAGCGACTGATGCCAGAAGACATCAGCACACTTAGGATCCGCAGAGTTTTGCACAGTTGCGTAACAGAACGCAGCAAATCAGCATCTTGGCTAATCTACTTTATTTACATATAAATACACACAGAGCACTGCAACATGGTTCCCTCTCTCTCTGGCATCAGACAGCAAAGAGAAAGAACAAAGGACAATAGTTCCACTTCAGGGAACACAGTAAGACAAACATCCTGTCTTCGTCACACCCCATTCCTGTGGAATCAAAACACACACCCAGTCATGTGATAGAAAACAAATCCACATCTGCAGAATGGTACCCTCTATCAGACAGCATAGAGTCACGTCAGGCCCAATGCTTTTTGGGGTAGCAAGGTGCTATCAATTGCATGGGTCTACACCAGTAATTGTCAAAATACAGTGGTACCTCGGGTTAAGAACTTAATTCGTTCTGGAGGTCCGTTCTTAACCTGAAACTATTCTTAACCTGAAGCACCACTTTAGCTAATGGGGCCTGCCGCTGCGCTGCCAGAGCAGAATTTCTGTTCTTATCCTGAAGTGAATTTCTTAACTTGAAGCGTTATTTCTGGGTTAGGGGAGTATGTAACCTGAAGCGTATGTAACCTGAGGTACCACTGTATGTACAACTGTACTGCTGGACGTGTGAGTATATGGTTTTGTGGTTCCTAAGTTCCATCTTATTTTTTTACACATTTTGGTTGTTGTTGGCATAGTTTCACACCACACAGTGTCTTGTATCCAAGCACTGTGTTGCTAGACCAAATGCAATTTGGGTATAACCATTGTGGTGGTCCAAAGCAAGTTTGGGTTGCACACACCCAGTTCCTTATTCTTTTCTACATTTGTTGGCTATTAATTATTTGTTATTTTAGAATAATATAATTTCTAAAATTGGCTATCATTCGACTACCTAGAAATTTATAATCTGACATAAATTTTATGGATGTCACTCTTCATGAGATAGGTGCTGCAGCAGAGTGACAAGACAGTCATTTTGGAAAATAGCTTCCGCAGACATGTGCCAATGTGCACATGATGTCTACTGATGTTTCCCCTTTCTGAACTATCTATGTCATCCAAGTGGAAATTGCTTTCAGTAATGACTTTCCTCCTGAAATTTATTATAGGACACTGGTCTATAGTGTTGGACCTGGACCTTGAAAACTTTGAAATGTACTCTAGCATTTGGCATAATATGGCCTAAGCCAGGCATAGGCAAACTCGGCCCTCCAGATGTTTTGAGACTAGAATTCCCATCATCCCTGACCACTGGTCCTGTTAGCTAGGGTTGATGGGAGTTGTAGTTCCAAAACATCTGGAGGGCCAAGTTTGCCTATGTCTGGCCTAGTTCAAGGGCCACTGGCCTAGTGCCAAGACACCTGCAAAGGCTTTCACTGGTGCCCCAGATACTGAGCTTTCTTTCGTAAGTCAGTCAGTCAGTAAGTCTCTAGCCCTCCTAGAAAGGAAGTTATGGGGTAAAATGTGCAGGTACTTTCTCAGCAATTTCTGTGAAATGAGAGTGAGTGTGAGATGACCTCCTTTAATGTATGTCTTTGTCCCTGTAACTTTCCAGGCTGTTTTCCTCCACTTCGTTGCGTCCTCTATTCCTCCTCAGCATGGGCCTTATTGGTGTTCTCCTGTTGGAGAGATGGAAGCCTCAATTCCTGTTGGATTTCTCAGGTAAGTGAAGTAGTGATGGTTGTACAAGTAAAGGAAGTGTTGTAGTTCTGGAGCAGGGATAATCTTGGTTGATTCTTGCACTCTTGCAAGTTCAGTTCATTGCTTCCTGTCCTGCTGGGATTTCCTGCTGATCAAGCCTTGAACTAACACTTCCCCCCTTTTTTGCTGTACTACACTGAATAAAGAGTAGCAAGTAATGTTGTTCCCATCCTTGCCTAGCAACCAGCATTGCATCCCTGGTTGAGGATGGGGAATTGGTGATTTGGCAAACAACCATTGCCTTCTTGAGATAGTTGGTTTCTGCAAAGCTAATTCTGTTTTACACCTTAATAAAAATCAAAGCAAGTTTTGCCACAAACTGTCTAGTTCACATGGGACACCATTGAGAATTGGAGTTCTTTGGACTAAAGGCACTTGGTTAATATTTGCTGGGGTTTTCCCATTTCTTTGCTTCTGCTCGTGTTGAGAATGCAGGTGTTGGCCTACAATGTCTAATGTCTTTCCTTCACTGTCCTCAAGAAATACACCCCTGGTGAGCTCAGCATGCGGAGCACCAGTGGCTAGCCTTTTGTTGGCCCAAGATCTGTATTTGTTCTTGACCAACCTTCCAGGGGTCCAATGAGAGCAGTGAGTGTAACCAGAAGTGAGTCACCCCACTCTCTCTTTTGCACACAGAGAAACAACTTCCCTTCTCAACTGTAAGGGCAGATTACCAAAGGGAGCAGTGGTTTTTTAAAATCTCTCCACACATTGAATGATTGCTCTGGTGGTGGGGAGGGGCGCAAATTGTATCCCCATCTCAGTGCTGTATCTACTTTAATTTCTTCTTCTTGCCACTGCCAAATTGGTGTAGTTTTTGAAAGCCATAAAAATTTGCTTGGGGGCAGAATCAGGTCCCCAGAATTGGGGGTGGGTGGGGGTTAGCCACCCTTATGGTAGAGGCTGTATCTTTCCACATGGTGGAATCTCTAATCAACTCTTTTTAGGACACTTTTTAGGACACATATGAGCAACAACTTGCAGAGTCTGGTTTTCATTAATCAGTATGTATGATGTTTCACAGTGTCTTCAATCATGCAAGAAGAAGCTGATCACAAGATGTTAGAGGGAGTCTGTTGTCTGGATTTAATATTGAATTGACTTAATCAGCCCTGCTGTGCCCAGACATCAAACCCTAAACAAAATACTGGCAGGGAGTGGTTTAGAAAAACAGAGACCTAGGTACCCTGTTCAAGCAGGACTTGTAAAAACATTGCTGCCCAGAAAATTGGATCACACACTCTTTTTGTGCAGTAAGGTGTATCATGTCAGTTTCACTTTGTGATTTTTGGAAGGTTTCCCATATCACAGAATGATGCAAAGCACTAGTAATATCACTCTTACCAATGGACTTCTGCTTTAATCTTGGAGCTGGAGGAATTTCCTCTAGAGTAGCTTGTGCTGGAGGAATTTCCTTTAGAGTAGCAGTATCAGCATCATTTTATTTTTATGTTAAATATTACTTGAGTTAAGTTAAGGCTGTTTTGTTCCAGATAACTGCTGGCAAAGAGCAGAGTTGCTGTGGGGGTTACATAAGACAAAATACTAGGCCAGCCATGGTGAGCTGAGGGTTATTTTCTTCCTACTTTTGTTAAACGACCTGGTGAGCAGAACTACCATCCATCTTGATTTATGTAAGATCAACTGACAAGCCACCTATGCAAGAAGCATTTGACCCTCATAACTGACACAGTCATCCTGATTAGATCCCAGGCGGATTCTGTTGTGATCCTTATGAACCATATTGGAGCTGTATCATTAAATAGAAATGCAGCTTCCTCCCTATTTGAAGGACCAAGAAGAGCAATTCTGAACATGATGAACATTTTTCATATGCAGAATAGAGCCAAATTTATAGAGACTGTACTGAGAAGTTCACTGTGGATTCAAGGTTAATAACTTGCTGTTGCAGTGGACTGAGATTTCTGTGTGATCCTTCAGGCCATAGAACTGCTACACAAGGCGAAACTATTGTTAAGTGAGCAGCACAGTGCCCCTGCCAGAGCTAACAAAGTCAAAGGCTAGATTAGCTTCCTTGTTGGTGCATTAGGAGGTACAAAACGGAGTGGTGTAAACAGTTGCGTTCCTGCTGCCCCAGTACTTGATGCCTGGATTCAGCACTCTGACAAGCAACAGTACTGAAACAACAGGCAAGCACAGTAGCCCATGTATTCAGAGCTGCCGTAAACAAACATTACAGCCAGGCTGCTGTGTTAACAATAGTAGCTTTTCACACTCCTGAAATGGGCCCAAGATTTTTCATGTGGGCAATGGCTGCTGCAATGCCTGAGTACCCACCAGAATCTCTGCTGCCTGAGGAAGATGGTGATTGGCTCCCTCTGTTAGGGCTGATTGCCTGGAATCTGGGTCACAGACTTAACAAGATTGCTTTCCGCCGCTCCACTGCTCTATTCACCAGCCTGGCAGCTCTGTGTATGTGGCCTAGGGGAAAGCCCTGAGCTAGCCCCAAGCGCTGTAGCTTGTACAGACTGTGTGCAGCTGACTGCACATTATAAATAACAGCATAGCACGTCAACTACACTAGATAGTCACATCTGATGAGTTTTGAATTCTAGCTTCAAACCTCTAATGCAAAAGAGCTTATTCACACACCTTTTCTACAACTAGGCTCAAACAAAAGTCACGTGTTAAAGTGCTCCCTGGGTGGCTTTGTAAAGCCAGGGTTTCTTTTCCCCCTCACATAATATATTTTATTGAAATTTGAAAGGATACAAAGATTGATATCAGGTATCTTTTTATCAAGACTAAAAAACTATTCTAAATAAAAACACAAATCAGAAAGAAAAGGGGAAAACAAGATGAAGATAAAAGAAGAAAAAGGGTGGGGAATGAGAAAATGAGAACTTCTGATTCTTCATCTGTCAGCTATATGTAGAAAATTATTCAACACATCCACTCCGAGATAAACACCCAACAAATCTACTTTCTAGAAACCAAAGCCAAGGTTTCTTCATACTGTGTTCCAAGGCAATCCAACTTCTACGTCAAGAAAATTCCAATCTTGTGTCCAAACTCAGTTATTCGAGTAAATATGTGGTTTATGTAGCATATACCTTGTCGGTTTTCAAAACATCTGAATCAGTTCAGGAAGTTCGTTCAAAGTGCAGACCTCTTTGATGAGTGTGGGGTGTATGGCAGAGGAAAAGCCAAATGCATGTATAGGAGTGTGATTTGAGGTGTATATTTAAACACAACAGTAAGAGAAACGCTTTTGGAAATCATATAAGAAGCTACCTGAGATTCTCACATATCAAATTTGGTACCAACAGCCCTGCCCAGAGCACCCTCCCCACCTGTTTTTTGAGTTTGCTCAGACTTCGGTGATTGCTTACTGGCAAAAAATGTTACTATTCAAACCTGTTGGCCACAGCTATGAGAGAGAAAGTTCCTCAGTAGAAGTGGGCTGTGCTCTGCTTCAGAACTCCCCCTTCCTCATTTGCAATTTTGTCAGTTGGAGTATGTCTTGGGACATCAAACAGTGCAGATCTTCTGTAGTTGCGTGTGTGCAGCTACATAGAACATGATAGCTCTGTTGGTTAGAGCATGGTGCTGATAATACCAAGGTTGCAGGTTTGTGTTATCAGCACCCTTCTCTAACCAACTGAGCTATCATGCTCTAAGTGCTGAAGGCCAGGCTGCTGAAGGAACCTCTAGCATTTAAACTGTCACACTTCACTTATTGCTTAGCTGAATTATATTTTTCTTCTTTCTCCTACAGTGCAGCCATTGGAGGAACCTAGAGGAGACAGGTAGGTTTGCTTTGTATTGTCTTCATAGTGGGGATGGTTCTTGCCCCCCTTCTGCCTTGCCTGCTCTCTTTTACTCAATATTTTGACCTATGTCATGACCTGAAAAGTGCTTCCCCAAACGGGTTTGTAGGGCTCCTTACTTATTTCCCTTCCTTCAGATTTGGTTCTGTTTTTGGTTTCTAGAAATTGGAAGAGTCGGATGGATGCCTTCTTCTCAGGATTTAATGGCATTTCAAGGCCAAGAGGAGGTGCTCAATTGCAGCCATCACCTACTGGATGGATGTCTGTCCTGAAAATGCCACCTGAGGCTTAGGAGGCATAGGGTTCCAAGAAAGGAATGTAGAAAGGAATTAACAGTTGTGCTGTGGCAGTCATTTCATCAGCACAAGCTTTTCAGTTTCTCAGATGGAACAATCCCCCATCTCCCCCTGCCCCTGGTCTGGGAGGGTCTCCCAATCTTCCCAGTGCTGATTTCCCTGTGGGGAGGGAGTCCTATTCCACAGGCAGAGGTTCTTGTGCAAGTCTCTGTTAGCAGGACTAGTTAGTGGAATCCTGCCCCTTGTGGGTGGGCTTCACCTAACCAGCCCCATCGGTGAAAGCCCTGCTCAAGCACTTTGCCTGTGGCTTTCCCTCCTCTCTTCCCCCAATCCCACAAATTGGCTCTGGGGGAGTTGGAGGAACCAATGAGGGGAGAGGCAAGCTGGAATACTTACACATATGGAACAATTGAAAGAGGTCAACATCTGGCCATAACTTTCTTCCACAACCACTTTGATAGCTTTCTGTTAATACTGCCTGCAGGAAGTGATTCTCTGTTGCTTGTGGCAAGCGTACCTGGAAGGTCTAAAGTACTGATACATTGTTTCCATCCCTGTAGTGACAGTGAGATGGCAAGAGCGCAGCCTCACCTGTTAAGTGTCCCAGAGCTCTGTCGTTTCCTGGCAGAGAGCTGGATTACCTTCAGATTGTACCTTCAGGAGCTGCTGCAATACAAGAGGCAAAACCCTGCTAAGGTAAGCTGGGAGTCATCAGCCCCTCTCAGGAAAAATCCTAGAACATGGCTACTTTTTCCCATGGTGCCTTTGGGCTGTGGCTTGTTAACACATACATACATATTCAAATACATTTGTTCAAATACATTTACTCAAACACAAATACATATTCACAGTTGCTCCTAGCACTTAGGGCTGCTTCACACTGGATTATTCTTCTACATGGAAATTGCTTCAGTTTAAGAAAGGATGTGCATATACAACAACACATGGTGTAAATGTTGTATTCTGAACAGCAATTTTAAGAGAATATATTCTTCACAATATATGTGGAAACAAAAAATGGGAATAGGATTTTAACCAAGTATGCCAGTACAGACAAGGTACAGTGTGTTCTAGAAACTATCCTGAGAAAAATAGCTGAGAGCAGACATACCCTTAGCCTGCACATACGTGTTGATGTTGCTTTGTAGATGTCACTTCTTTGTTTCTTTTTCCTCCACTCTCACCCAGTTCTGTTTAGAAATCCAAAATGCATAATGTGATATATTTGTGTTGCAACTCTGTTCTTGACATTTGTCTTTCATTGCAGAGGTGCATTTCTATGTGATGGCCTCATTCCTGCATTGAAATGTGAGATTGTTGCTTGCAGCAGTTGCTCCATATAGGCAGTAAATGAGCTGTTCTGGCCCTGAGCAGAATTTAGATTTTCTTGCTGTAGTATCTGGGATTTGTGAGCATAGATGGCAAGCAGCTCTCTCTATAGATTAATTAATGGCCTGTCCTTGGAGGAGAAAACATTACCTTATATTACTGTATATAGTCAAGATCAGTTAAAGGGAAGGCAGGTAGAGAGGGGAGTAATGCATGGGCCTTATTTTATCTCAGGATGAGGGAAGTCCTGAAATCTGTTCCAGTCACCTTTTGCCAGTGGCAAATTTCTTCCATTTCCATTGACAGCCTTAATAGTGAATCAAACACATACTCCTTTCAGAATGTTGGGATTGGCATAGAAAACGTCAGGCTTTTTCCTCTTGTAGTCAGCTATTTGCCCATTTGTCAGTTACTTTCAGACATGCAGCTTGTTGCAGGTAGTTCTGGATCCTCACCGGGCTCTGTTATAACACTACCTGGCAGCAGCACCTGGGAGCAAAAGAGTAGCCAATCATTCTGGCATGGCAGATGCACAAAGCATGTAAAATGGCTGTGTGGGTGAATACAAGCAGTTATTAATTAAAACAAGGCTCTCTGTGATTGGGGGCGTCTCTTGATCCATTGCAACGGTGGCTTATTGGCTGTCCTGGGAATGCTTCCACTGTGCTAAACCTTTCTTCTCTATCTCTTTTTGCCTTGTATTTCCAGTTTTGTGCCAGAGTCTGCTCAGGATGCTTGATCTTAGCGATAGTAGGACACTATGTTCCTGGAATCATGATTTCCTACATTGTCTGTGAGTATAACTGGGCTGTTTGTATCCCTTAAAACTAGACATGTGACTTAACTAAGCATATGCCCAGGAATTTTCTTTATCCAGCTCATTTAAAAGAAATTAAAAGCACATAATAGTTCTGACACCTTGTGGGGCACAGGGACACAGATTGAATTTAATGAGGTGCAGCTGGTGGAGGGCTGGACACTGAGTATCCTTATGGAGCATTGGCTGCCTCTTTGTCCCTAAGAATACTGGTATATGCTTCTAACACTTTGTGGACTGTCTCCAGTGCTCAGTATCTTGCTGTGGCCGCTGGTGGTGTACCATGAACTTATCCAGAGGATGTACACACGCTTGGAGCCCATTCTGATGAAACTGGACTACAGCATGAAGGTGGAGACCTTGCATCTTAAACACGAAAAGAAAAGTAAGACAACAGCTCAACAATACCTGAAATGCATAGCTTTTGATGCTAGGATGCAGGATGTAAGTCCCAGCAAGTAAAAATTAGAAACTGGGCTGGCTAGCTAGGAGCAATCAGTCCAGTGGGATGAGGTCCAAAATCACTGGAGATGACTGGATTGTAATGTGCATTGGTGTCCAGTACTGTGAGGAAGCACAGTCTGTATGAAGCTTCTGATAAAATATTCCCCTGGTCTTCTTCTTATAGGACTAGTTCCACTGATGTTCCATTAAACATTTTGTATGTGTTTTCTAACAGAGCGTCAAGGAAAGAGTGAGCCTGAAGCTGGCAATGAGCCGATGGCAGAGACTGAAAGTGAGAGTGAGGCGGAACTGTCTGGGTATTCTCCAGTGGTAAGAGCATGGAAAGGGATACATGTTGGTGTTGAGCTTCATTCCCAAGAATTCATTTCTTTCAGGTGATGTGAGCTTGCTTGCAGGGTTGGAAGGTTTGAGATCTTGTACTTGTTCCCTTCATAAAGGCTACTGTATTCAAGCTGACTTAGGAACTTGCAGGTTTTGGAGGGCCTTCTCCCCCCACCCCCACTCCTTTAGGCCTTGCCTTATCTTCTCAGCACTATTATCACCAACTGCTCTTTTTCATCATTGTTACCACCCACGTGCTTGCTGGGCAAAGAGCCAGTGAACAAGCAGGTATTGGCATCTGTTGTCCCTCCTTCTCACTTTCCCTGTGGTCTTGACCAGAGCAAAAGGCAGGTGAACAAGGAGATTGCAGTGATGAAGAGGCAGAGAAGGTCCAGTGGTGGCTGGTCAGTGGCCCCACTGCTGAAGTGTGGCATCCTTAGCAGATCCATCCTGACCCTTGATGCCTGCCCTGGAAATTTGGCATGATACTTCAGATTTAGGGGGACAGAGAAGAGTGGTCAGGTTGGCATTGTTGGGGGCATCTCTCTCTCTCCAAATTCTCCCTACAACGTCTGACTCTCTAACCTTTCTTTTCAGAGCCAAAATCACTCTCTCAGGGTTTAGGTGGAAGAGTTAGTCCTGGAGGGATAGCTCTTCCCCATTATTGCCAGCACTAATTAGATGTATAACCAACCTGGTATGTTGGATCTGGGTACAAATTCCTGTTTGGTCAGAGTGGGTCAAGTGGGTAAAATGTTTAAGACACAACAGTATGTCCAATTTTAAATCCAGAAAATAAGATGGCAGAATCCCAAGTCACTGATTCCTCTATAGTTAATCTTAAAACTAATTTTTGTAATTGGAACTGCCACCTTTTTGATAATCCATGCATTGTTTCCATTCAGTAAAAGGTTAATATTTTTAGTGCATCCCTCTTTGAAACCCAAGTTAATATTGGCTCATACTCTGATGGCAGAGATCCTAGGCTAACAGGTGGGACCTAGTGGCTCCACTGTAAGGTGGAGATTTTTAGTCACAAGAACCAAAAATGTCCTCATGCTCCTCCTCTTTGCAGGTGGATGTGAAGAAGACAGCTCTGGCATTGTCAATTACAGACTCTGAGCTCTCTGATGAGGAGGCCTCTATCCTGGAGAGTGGAGGCTTCACTGTCTCCAGAGCTACCACACCACAGCTGACCGACGTGTCTGAAGGTGCCATTTTCTTACTCCCCAAACCCAAATACTGCATATACAAGTTGTGTATTCCCTTCTAGAGGTGTTCAGAGATGAAAACTAGGATATGAAGGGTAGTTGCAGGGCTTAGAATTCGTGAGAAAAGGACCAAAATCAAATCTGATTCCTGATTTCCAGGCTTTGAGTGGCCCCTGAATACAGCTGTCTTCACCAGGAAACATGGATGTACTTGTTTACTATATTTTTACATGTTACCGTGCAGAGTCCAGTGTCTTTATTATTTCTTGATTGATGATAGGCATCTGAGACTGTTCAGTAACTTGCAGGACATTGGGAGAATGCGAGTAGCTCCCTTACTATGGTTACCGGTGCCACACACAAACAGCCCCAAGTTCTTCTGCAGCATTGTTAAGTCTTCGGGGATTAGCTGTCCACTCTAGGCTCTCCTTGCCTGATCTTTGATCCTCCTACACTCTTCTCCTCCACCCTCTAAGATGAACAGCTAACATTACCAAGGCAACATATTTAACTGAGGATTGCAGTCCTTGAGGCTGTAAGCCAAAAAGACCCACTTCTTCAACCAATCCATTTCCTTGTCACCCTAGCCTTGCCTTACATCAGGAGTGGTCAACCTTTTTAGACCAAGGGCAGCATTTCCTTGCTGCCAGTGATTGGTGGGCTGAACAGAAAATGTAAATTTTGCCTTTGTATAGTGGGGTATTTTCTAAACACACTTGCACACCCATTTCTCTCCTCCATCCAGGCCAGCAAGAGGCAGTATCAGAATTCAATGACACATCCCAGCCCGGCAAAAACACTCAAGGAAGGGTACAAACCAGAGCTGGTGAGAGGTGTGGCTTTTGGAGAGAAGGGTGTGGTGAAGTAGGAAGTGTAGCCTTACCAAATACTGAGGGCCAGATGGAGAGGCTTAGAAGGCTGCATCTAGCCCCCAAACCTGAGCTTCCTTTCCCCTGAACATAACTTTTATTCATTTGCAAGCCTCCTACCCCCACACCACACACACACATTTTGATCCAGCAGTGTAAATTGTAAACCAGAAAGGACCGTATTTTAATGCAGAAGCTAGCACACTTGTACTCTATAGATGTTGTAGTAGCTAGTGGCAATGTGGTATCATTACCGCTAAATCTCTGTGTATGTGAAAATCCAAAGTATTGGATCTTGTTCCATAATAGCTCATTTACACACTTAGAAGTAGCAGTTGCAGCCAATTCCACTGCAGTAGCATGCAGAGCTTTTCCTGAGGCTTTACCAATGAGGAGGAACCTGGTGGAGTAACTTCAGGGAGCCCCAGCCTGCAATGCTAAGTATGATTGTTGTTGTTTGTATAGTGCCTTAGAGTGCTTTGAAGCACGTCAGCTTTGTTATCATGTTATCCTAGCTGCCTCGTATGGTCAGGGTTGTTGCCATGGTGCATGTTGGCACCAGTGATGTGGGGAAATGTCATGTAACCCTGGAAACACAATTTAGGTAGCTAAGTTGGAGGTTCAGAGCCAGGACCTTCACAGTAGCTGTATCTTAAATGCTACCTTTTCCATGCACAGGACCAGCTAGACAAGCAGGGTTGAGTTGTTCAATGTATAGATGAGATGGTGGAGAGGTTTGAATTTGTTAAGCACTGGGAAATGTTCTGGGACAAGCCAGGCTTGTACAGAAAGGACAGGCTCCATTTCAGCCAGGACAGAACCAGACTGTATGTGCTTAAAGTCTAAAAGGTGGCAGAGCAGCTATTCAGCTGTTTGCTTGGAGAAAGCCACTTGAAGCTGAGGAGCATCTTGTTTGGGGGTGGTTAGTTTAATGCCTCTTCTGGGAAAACTGGTGGCAAGCATAATTAAAGATTGGAATACCAAACATATAGAAGGACAAGCCTTGCTGAGGCAGAATCAGTGTGGCTTCTGCAAGGGTAAGTCCTGTGTTTGAGAATGTCAGCAAGCACATAGAGAGAGAGAAAGAAGTGATCCAGTTGACATAGTGTACTTAAACTTTCAAAAAGCCATTGACAGAGTCCCTTGCCCAAGACTCCTGATTAGGTTTAGCAGCTGTGAAATAAGAGGACATGCTGTTATAGATCAGGACTGGTTAAGAAACAGCAGAGAGTAGAAATTAATGAAGGGTTTTCCCAATAGAGGGATGTAGGAAGCGGGGTCCACCAAGGTTTGGTGTTGGCACCGGTGCTTTTTAAACTTGTTCATAAATGATCTAGAGTTGGGAGTGAACAATAAGGTAGCCAAGTTTGCTGCTGATCCTAAATTGTTTGGGGTGGTTAAAACAGAAAGGAATTGCGGTGCGCTTCAAAAGGAGAAGTAGACATTAAAATGGGAAATGCAATTAAATGTAAGCAATGTAAGATTATGCATGGTGTAGAGAAAGAGAGGTGTTCGTCATAATGCAGAAATCTTAAGACATGTAATGAAGCTGAATGTTGGAAGATTCAGAACAGACAGGAGGATGTTCACATAGCACATATGGAATTAGTTCCAACAAGATGTAGTAATGGCCACCAATGTGGATGGATTTAAAATACAAATTTCTGGATGATAAAGCTATCAATGGCTGCTAGTCACAATGGCTTTGTTCACTGTCGACTAGTGTGTGTCAGAATACTAGTTGCTGGGAGTTCCAGTGGGAAGAGTGCTGTTTCACTCATGTTCTGCTTGTGGACTTCTCATAGGCATATGAGAACAGGATGCAGGACTAGATGGGGCTTAGGTCTGATTCAGCAGGGCTGTTCTTATGTTTTTATTGCCCCCATATTGTAGTGCAGGAAGCAGGAGTGAGAATGAGATAGTGGTGGTACATCTAAAGCACCTAATGAGTACATGGCAAAAGTGAGATTCAAACCAAGGAGTTCCTGATTTGTACACACTCTTCATAGCCACTATGATACGCAGCTCTCATACACCAGCATTAACGTGCATGATACTGCATACATTTAGCAGCTCAAATTTGTCCTGGTGAGATGATTGAACAAGAAAGAAAGAAAAGCAGTAGCAAGATCATAGTGGGATTGGTGACTTTTAATCAGGGAGGACAGCTGTAGAACAGCAACAACTGACCTGTTAATGAGAGAATAGGAAAGAACATTTCTGTGCAAGGTCAGGATAAGACGATAAGGAGGCACACAAAGGCAAGTACAGTAAGTGGCAGCTGAGCTTGGAATGGCAGTTGACGATTGAGAACAGGGAATTCTGGGGTGTTTGGGGAGGCCATGTTCATACTCCCAATATACTTTTCAGATCTGGACCAGCAGAGCCTTCCCAGTGAGCCAGAAGAGTCCTTCTCCAAGGACTTGGCAGAGTTTCCTTCTGTGGAAGAGTTTCATTCCAGAGACTTGGGACCACCCAGTGAGGATGACAACTTTGCAGTGCCTGCCCACACTGCCCACCAACTGGACTCTGCTGAGAAAGACAGCGCAGCAGCAGCAGCAGCAGCAGCAGCAGCCATGAGTTCAGACACATCCATCCTGTGCCTGGCCTCACCCCTGCACTTTGTAAATACGCACTTCAACGGGAACGGGCAGGCAGTGGCAGGAGGAGCCCTGGAGCCCCAACCAGTCACTGACCAAGGCCTGGGGCTGCACATCGATTCACTGAGCCAAGAGATTGTCACCACCGCTATCAGTACAGTAGTGCAGAACACCCTGTCAGCCCTGCTCCGCTCCTCTGAGGACAACGAGGGGCCTTCTCTCTCTGAGTTCCTGCCCACTGAGCCCGAGGAGAGACTGAGCTTCCAGGCCCAGCTGTCTGAGAGTGCGGGAGTGGGGGCGGCCTCTCTGCCTGGGGAGGAGGAGGAGGAGGAAGCTGATGATTTCGAGCTGCTTGATCAGAGGGAGCTGGAGCAGATGGATGCAGAGCTTGGCCTTTCTGGAGAGACAGAAGCTCCAGCGACACCGGCTCTCCCTCCTGAAGAAGAATCCTTGCCCAGCTCCTAGGCCCCACTGCTCCCCTGTATTTCTGCAGCTGCAAGGGAAGGACAAGTGAACACACAGCAGAGTTTGGTCTGTGCTGACTGGGGACAGCAAAACATCCACATTCAGTGTTATGTCTGAAATAGTGAGTCCTCTTCCTAGTGCTGGCCTTCCCGGCAGGGTGTTGCGTCTTGCCCACGCTTCCTAGTGGTGATGCAGTCTTTTTGGTCTGCTGCTGCAATTTGTCTGTCTATTCGTTTTGTTTTTTTGCACGCCACATCCTCAGCTAGATATCCCCACTGCTCGCACCCACTGTTCATGCCCACACACCCCCAATAGAAAGGAAAGCGGTTTTATTGGATGGAGGAGGGTGCCAGAGGGTCTACATTGTAAATATTTTTATGAAAACATTGGTTTGTTTAGTTGAGAAGAGGGAGAAGGGATTGGTGATATGGAGAAAACGGGTTGAGGTGGGTTTTCCCCCTTGAGTTAGAAATTTGGGGGTGGAGGGAAAGTAGGGCTTCAAAGGAGACATCATGTGGAGTATATTTGCTGTCAGGACAAGATGTGGGGGCATAATTGAGCTTTGCTGCCCACCTTGTACAATAATAGCAGCTGCTTTTGCACTTCCGAGCACTAGCCCTTTCCCTTACTTTCACCCTACAACCCAATTTCCTTTATTCAGTTGTGTAAATATGACACCTGATTTGGGTTCCAGGAAGTGGGTAGTCTGGTCCTGTAGGTTCTCAACTCCAAGGCCAGGCTACCTGCAGGCTCTTTAATCCACTTAGGAAAACATAAAATAGTTTGCAGTGACTTGAAAGCTTCCTCTTCCACTTCTGCTGCTGCACTTTAAAAGCAAAATCCCCTTATATCTACTTGTTGTCACCTTTCTCTAAGGCCTGGCTGAGCCAGCTCTGCCCTATGATGCACCCTGGCCAGAGCACAATCTTCTGCTGCCCTCAGCCTTGCCTTAGGGAAAAGAGCAGGGCAGCTTGAAAAGGAACAATGCGTGTGGGACATTGGGAACAATGTTCTCCAACTGAAAGAAGCCCTCTAGGCTTATCTCCTCCACTCCCACTCTCAAATCACTTTTGAAACCTCAGGGGTTTCACTCTTTATAGTCTTTTGCTAATTGGAGTAGTGTGCCCATTTATGTTGTCAGGAGAAAGAAGGGACTAAATGGGAGTGGGGGGTTGTTTGGGTTTTTTTTCTCCAAAGGTGGTTACTGCCCCTGATATCTATTGCTGCTTGCACAGGTTTGCAGAATATTAATTCTAGGATCTGATGGCTGAGTCTTTCAAATATTGATTTTAAGTTGTAATGATAAAGTGTTTTTTATTGTATGGAAACAGAGATGCCCCCTATTGGGTGTGTATCTTTGTTAAGAGGCAGCAGTCTGTCTTCAGCAATAGCATTCTCGGCTGAGTGGATACTGCTTGCTCCCAGTAATGGATCTCGGTTTTTGCCTGTTTTCCAACGATTGCTGGAGAAGCCGGGTGGGTTGGGGAGTGTCATGAATTGACCATTTTCTTGCTGTTGAAAATATTCAAGCTGGGCACTTCCAGGCGATTCCTGATGCTTTCACATTCTCACAAGTGACTGCAGCTTTGCAGATGCGCCCTGAAGCTGTGATAGCTTGTCTTGCAGGCCTCAGCATTTTAAACTGTACTTCTGAGAGTTTATGACCAAGGTGAAGGTGCTGCCTCTCAGCAGGAGAGGCCGCCAATCAATTCCAAGCACATTTGCAAGACCCCAGTTCTTGACTTTTGCACCCTTCAAGTTTCATTGCTTGCTGAGTCAGTCACTGGCCCACTCTTTGTATCGAGGATGGCTCAGGTTCCTTCAGTCATGGGGCAATGATTTTTTGAAATGCAAAATGATCTTGTTCTCCAGAGTTGGTTTCCTTTCTGACCTGTGTTGCCTGCCCCATCCCAGCCCAGCCCCAGTCAAATGTTGTGGGGAGGATGCCTGTTAAAACAGCTTCCTCCTAATGTCTGCACTTTGGAAATGGGCAGCCACGTGGCACTGAGTGTGGAGCTTGCTTGCCTTTGTGTTGTGTCCTGAGCACAAATTTTGCTACCCCCTACCACCAGCCAGAAGCCCTAGCTTTCCCATTCTGGTGCAGGAGGCATGTTATATGTTTGTGTTTTTCTCTGAAGCTCTAAGCTGTCTTCCTCTCCTTTGGTGGCAACAGTTCCATACTGCTCCATGATAGGGGCCTTCTGAGGAAGGGCTGGGAGGTTGCTGATGTCACCCAGGAAAGGCAGAGGGCTTTGAACTGTGTAGCGGTGTTTATTCTATGGCTAAATATTTAAAACAAACTGTAGTCTTTTTAATAAAAAAGGTTCAAAGATGTGAATTTTGGGTTAAAAGTTGTAACTCTTCATCTTATCCAGTCACCCAGAAACCCCGCCTGGCCCTTTCCCTACCCCTTTCTCAATTTCCCAGGTATCCCTGATGCACTGGGATCTGGCAGCCATTTTAAGCCTATGTCCAGGTGGTTATTACCCTAGTTATGGTCTTTCCTGATAGTATTCAGTATTCCATTGCACATGCATTGCAGCTCCACTAAGACTCCATTGTTCACTCAAATTCAGGAAGTTATGCCCAGTGTTCAGTAACTGCTGTAGGTGAGCAGTTGGCACAACCTTGAACAGAAGGCAAGATGGCAGTAATGCTACACGAGCCATCATATCCTTTAGTATCTTCTCAGTTCCAGTTCTCACAACCACCCAAAGTTGTAGTAAGCATGTGCCTTGTACTATGCCAGGATCCAGGTGGGAATACACACAATTGCATGCTGTACCATACAGTTTTGTTTGTTGTTGAAAACTAGTGCATTTGGAGTGAAGAATAGAACTTTGTTCTTCATACTAATGGACACAACAGCTTGAGATGGTTTCTTAATGCTGCTGTTCCCCTTTATTGCCTCTCATTTAATGCTACCCTAAGATAACTGAGAAATCTGTAAAGCCTATTAACAGCAGGTGTCATTTGAGGTTGGATATCTGGGTAAAGTAAAGGAACAGAGATACAGCTATAACTCTCCTAACCTAAGATCTCCCATGCAATGTGGAAACCGTTGTCAGTTCAGCTTCCTTTTCTGCTAGATTCTCAAAACAAGTAGATTAATCCAGTTTAGCTGCTTTTGATTCTATGGGCTCTACACCTAGTGTTCCAGGAGTTCAGCCCCCCATTCACAGCAAAGATGGACTTTCCAAACAAACAGTGCTAAGCTTATTAGTTGACTACAGGTGCATTGGGTTCTTCAGCATATGGGCTGCATTCCCTTCAGGCAGGCTTCCAAGGACCACCTGCTAGTGCTGGTGATGGTAAATTTTAACTTTGAACTGTAGGATCTTTCTATCCTATATCCAGGCAAGCAAAGGGCATTATCACAATGCTAGGACACATTTCAGCCAGGCAAAAATGTTCAAGCAGGACTGCTAAGGGCTGTGAAGAAGAGTCCTAAGGATTAGATAGTGAGGCTTGGAGGATTGCATTTCAAGCCCGAGCCTGCATTTTCTTATCTCAGACACACTGCATGATACAGTAGCTCCCACAAAAGCCTGCTTTTATTTGAGTGTAAGATTATGGCTCACATATCCACATTTATGCAGAAGTAAGCCCTACAATGTTCAGCAAAGCTTTTTTACAGCTAAATGTGTTTAGAATTGCCTTACTTTTCTTTACAAAATAGAAAATTCTTTCCAGTAGCACCTTAGAGACCAACTGAGTTTGTTATTGGTAAGAGCTTTCGTGTGCATGCACACTTCTTCAGATACACTGAAGTGTATCAGAAGAAGTGTGCATGCACATGAAAGCTCATACCAAGAACAAACTCAGTTGGTCTCTAAGGTGCTACTGGAAAGAATTTTCTATTTTGTTTCGACTATGGCAGACCAACACGGCTACCCACTTTTCTTTGTACATTCCCCCACTCCAACACAAATATGGAAGATAATTTTGCATGTTCAATTTTGTAACAAATGTTTCATGTTAGGTACATTATGTGGCAAAATGTTTAGTTTCTGCATCTAAGTGTGTTTTTGGCATAGGGTGTAATTCAGTGTAGTACTCAGTGTAGGTATGCATGGAATGAGGTCTCCTCTTGCACAGTTTTTAGGGGAAGAGGGAGCCCTGTTGCATGAGTGGATGCCATTCTGCACCCACAACTTAATTTTTAAGACCTCTGGGTGGGATTCAATTCTCTTCAATCAACTGCCTCTAGGCTACATCCATATGGAGGAACATGTGAGAAAACAAACCAGGTTTTATTACAAAAGCACACTATTAAATATAAAAAAAAACTGAAACAAATAATGCATGCAATCCATTACAGTTGATCAGAGGCTCTGCGGGGATACTATAACTCGTAACAAAAACTGAAAATGCTTTCTGCCTTCTGGTCCACAACTTAAGCTGCAAAAATCAAAGCAAAAGAGGAACTACTTTATTCTGGCCAGCAATGCCACTGTTCTCTTTTCTGCTTTTAAGTAGGGATGCTTGGTGATTTGTGGCTGTCCACTCTTCTTCTTCAAGGGGAAAGGAAGAAATTCTCAGGAAAAAAAGAAAAAACAACTTCATAAAAGACCAATATCCCAAGGCACTTAATGCAGAGTGCACTGAGCTAGGATTTTTGCAACACATGAGCTACACATGTCTTGTTTAGGTAGGAGAACACAGCAGCTTGGCTGTTTCCGTGGATGGTTCATAGCAGGAAAATGGTGCTTGGAAGGTGTCCTTACTGAACAGCGGACTGTGGCAGCTCTGTTCAGATGATGTAAAACAGAGATCTGCTTCCAACTACTTCCAACTTCACTAGAAAGACTAGCGCGCTCTTGACATTTTGGCATATTGAAGGCCATTCCAAGACAGTAGCTGCAATGATATTTCAGCTCCATGGTTCTCCAAACCTCTGGTGTTTGGAAGGAAGAGCATATTGGAACCCTCTTGAATTCTCAGGCACTGTGTGCAGGCTGCAGGAGGTGGATCAATTTCTTACAATGCCTTGATGATGAGGGGCGTGGGCTGCTGTAGGCACTAGTCTGAGGTTTGTTACATGAAAGTGCTTCCAACTTTTCACTTGCTCCGAGTGACACCAGCACCTGGAAAGGAGATTAGGACAGATAAATGTTGTGCCCTGACATAGCCTATTGTGCTAAGCTATGTAGGGCATTACCACAATTACTTACGAGAAGGCCTGTGTTTTTAATCCTGCCTCCAACATCACTTCTGCATTATCAGGACACTGTGTTGGGACTTCCATCTACTGCAAGTAATGCACAGCTGATTGAGGAATATGTTATGTTGGGGATAGGACTGAAAACAAGGCCTCCCTTTGAGTAATTATGGTAACTCCCTCAATGTGAATAACACAGCATTAGGACTCCATAGAGAGCCTCATAACTCCAGTGTATCTTCAACGTCTGGTACTGAGAAAGATGTCATTCTGACAGTAAGAGCTGTTCAACAGTGGAACGAACAGACTCCCATGAGAGGTGTTGGACTCTCCTTCCTTTGAAGTTGTTAAACGGAGGTTGGATGGCCACTTGTCACATATGATATAGTTGAGATTCTTGCATTGCAGGGGGTTGGGCTAGATGATCCTCAGGAACCCTCCCAACTTTACAATTCTATGATTCTTGGAGAACACAGTCATGTTTTCATAGAAAGGGGTCTAGCAACTTAGGGTTGTATTCAGTGTACTGTTGGTATAAGGCCTTTTGGCTGTGCAAAGTAACTCCCCTTCCTCTCTGCATACCCTCTAAATCTGTTACAGGGGCTTCCACAGCCATCGAAAGCAAATTTGGGGAAGGTGTGAGGTGCACAAGAATCAAGGAGAGTTCCACTGCACAGATGCCAATCCTTGCACTAACTGAGCAAGTGCATTGGATACCACCCTTACACATAAAAAGTGATGATTGTAACTAGGTAAAGGAAGAATGAGATCTACTGTTGGATGACCTAATATAAGCTCAGGGACACTTGGAAACAACAGAATGTTATCATGAAAAAACATCTATTCCTTGAGAATCCAGTGGTGGGATAGTTTGGAGCTCACTTATGTGCAACTTTTTGAAAGAATGGAACAGGTTGAGTTATATTGATAGCTGACTTGCTTTGTCATCTTAATTAGCAGTTATCACACACTGGCTGTTTGTAAAGTGCTTCTGTCATAGAAAGGAGGGGTCAAGACAATATGGCAGCTAATAGCAGCAATGAACTCTCAAGGTTTTCCCCCCTAACAAGAACCTACCAATGTCATTTTCTTTTTTTACCTCAATTCTTCACCAGCAAGCAAAGCTTCATTATCCTCAACAACCATGGCAGGTAACCTTGTAATAAGGCTTCTGTTATGCATTGTCAGGAATTAACTGAAGCACAATAAATCTGACTGCTGGTTTATTAGGGCCTGCCCTCAGCTGGCCGAGTCTTTTCCCTCCAGTTGCTGAACTAATACCTGGTGGATCCTGGGCTGCTGGCCAATAGATCGAAGAGCAATGAGTGCTGCCTCTTGCACAGCTGGTTGTGAATCATGGCAGGCCACATCCAATAGACGACCAGGTACCCTGCTCTGGATCAGTAAATCCTCCAGTTCCACCGACTGGTGGCCCAAGTTGCCCAGTGCTGAAGCCGCATTACAGCGGGTCTTGGCTTGCGGATCACTCAGGAGCTGAACAACCCAAGGGACTGCTTTGCTGAGAGCTGGAGTAAGAGGGCCAGCCTGGTAGGCTGCATTGCCGACAGCAAAGCTGGCTGAGCGTCGCACATGTTCGTCCTCATCTGAAAGGCGTTCTAGCAGATGTTCCAGCAGCCCAATCTGGTCCTGCAGAACCTGGGGAAACCCCTGTCTGTGGCGCAGCAAGTTCCCCAAAAGGCTGCACGTTTTGGCACGAACCAGGCATTCTTGGTGGCACAGCAGGTGGCTCAGTGGCTGGGGAGCAGAGTCTGAACCACATAGGAGTCTCTGTAGGAAAGGCAGGTGAGCTGGACTGGCCCGGGCTATGTGGGTGAGCAGGGAGAGCAAGTCTGCAGTAAGGGCTACTTGGTCTGATAGCAAAATAGCAGACAAGAAGGCAACAGCATGCTTTGAGGCAGCCACCCCCACCACCTGCTCAATGACTCCCTCGTCGCTCAGCACCAAGTGGCACAGGAGACTCAATGGCAACTCAGTCTCTGAGAAGGGAAGGTGGTGAATGCAGGCCTACAAAGAAAGCAAAAGCAGAATGGTGTCTCGAAGTGTCATACCAGTATGAAGTTGGCACCAGCAAAGTTGTGTTTGTGCAAAGACTGCTGCTTATGCAATGGAACTTCCTTTCCTCATCCTAGCCACAAAATCTATTTGTAGTCTTTCCACAAACTGGACAGCTTTGTTGGACATAACTCTGAACCTTTATCATTCTAAAAATGTTTCCCATAAAGGGTAAAAATCCCCTTATGCTTTTATGAGGCTGGCATTTCCATCCCTTCCCCAGCCTACAACCACTTTCAAAAAGGGCATTTGGTGCCTCATTTTATAAAAAGCAGTTTTTTGAGTGCATCCACATAAGCACAGCCACTATGCATCAGGATGGAAGGCATTGCTTTGTGTGGAGCAGGACAACTGGTCTGGCTAAAGCAGAGTCTGCATCCTTGGGCAAAAGGGGAAAAGAGAGGTAAGATCCTTCCCCCGGCTTCCCTTTTCTAGTGCTTAGATGACCGACATGAGAAAAGCTTTACCTGGAGTAACCGTGCAGCGATTTCAGAGTCCCTTAGACCTGTTGTGATAAGCTCTAAAGTTTCAGGGTCCATGTCCAGAGCAAAGGGGAAACAGAACAGCTGGCAAATTTGGAGCACAACAGCTGACACCAGCTCTAGGTCACCATCCTCTCGCATCTGCCTGGAAGAGGGAGGAAAGCTGTCAGTGAGATGTTAACTTCCAGCTGTAAGTATATTTGGGCTGCAATAGTAAGCACCAGATGCTTGAAGAAAACAGCCTAGTGAAACAATATCTATTAGTAACCATGCCACAAGAACAGTAAGGGGAGGGTTGTTGCTCAATATGCATATTTTGCATGCAAAATGCCCCAGGTTCAGTCCCCATATGGGGCCGAGAAAGAAGACTCCAGTCTGAAACCCTGGAGAGCCTCTAAGTTAATTGCTCTGAGCCAAACCGCTGCTTTTCATAAAAGAAGCAAATATGCTCAAGCTATGTTATACCAAAGCAGAAATAGGCTTAATGTGCACACCTTACTTTGATTGTAATTTTTGTAATTAGGAATCAAATACATCAGCAAAATTTGGAAGAGGACAAGGAATAAGGTGGCGCTGTGGGTTAAACCACAGAGTCTAGGGCTTGCCAATCAGAAGGTCGGCGGTTCGAATCCCTGTGACGGGGTGAGCTCCCGTTGCTCGGTCCCAGCTCCTGCCCACCTAGCAGTTCAAAAGCACATCAAAGTGCAAGTAGATAAATAGGGACTGCTCCGGCGGGAAGGTAAAAAGCGTTTCCGTGCGCTGCTCTGGTTCGCTAGAAGTGGCTTTGTCATGCTGGCCACATGACCTGGAAGCTGTCTGCGGACAAACGTCGGCTACCTTGGCCTATAGAGCGTGATGAGCGCCGCAACCCCAGAGTCGGACACGACTGGACCTAATGGACAGGGGTCCCTTTACCTTTACCTTTTAGGGCTGCTGTAATAATAAGCTGAAACTGAGGAGAGTTTGGGAGATATGCAGAGCACAACTTGTGCCTCTTTCTAATCTAATTAATCTAATCTAATCTAATCGCCTGCTCAATAAAAACCTTTATGGACAAGTATAATCCTAAAAACCTCATCTTTAATATAAAAACAACGGTGGTTAGAAAGCCAAGTTCAGCTGCATGTATCTGGAACATTCCTAAGATTGAACATAGGGACGCAGAAGGTTGCATATCATCCACTTGAGGCAGCGTCTTGGGGCAGCTTTCTTGCTGAAAATGGGAGTTGGTAAGAAGGGGAGGAGCTAGACCAAAATCAGGGGTGAGGGAGACTGTATTGCTGTGCTGTGTTTGGGTAAATGACAAGTATATTTCTATGCAGCAGCCCCCTGCCCTCATCCCCCTCCAGCAGCATTCTATAGCTCAGCCCTGGATTTATCACTCACGTTTGTGCCAAGTGAGTCAGGAAGCCAGGTTCAAGCAGCTTGCTCAGGGTTGCCATCATGACCCCATTGGGCTGGCCCAGCTGGAGAAGGCACTGGTGAGGCTCTCGTGTGAAGATGAAGAGGGCTAAGCTGAGGAAGAGCAAGGTTCCTACAGCAGGGAAAGTACGAGTGATTACCCCTTAGCCACCTATTCAATGTCCCCTTGCCTTTCCCAATCGGAGAGGTGACTGCCAGAACCAGGCCTGGCACCATGGAAAGATTGTGAGCATCCTTATGTACAGCCTCACAAAGATGAACCTCCTCAGCTCTCTCTTCTGATGCATAAATAGCAAGAGGAGACACCCAAGAGGCAATATGGGGTGGTTCTTACTAAAGGAAAGCCACTTTGTACCTTGTGGTGAGATGAGGTTCCAGTATGGCTCTGGTGCCTGCTGGCCAGCTCTCGGGGTCTCTCCTTCCATCACTGGCTCCTGAGAAGTCAAGTGGAGCACCATGGCAAAGCGATGCCACACGATGCCCCAGAGTTCGGAGGTAGCAAACTCTCGCACTAGTGCTGCATCTCCCTGACAGAAGAGGAACAAGCCCTAGAGCAGTGAGATGGGAGCCCAAACACCCTATTCTGCATTGCAGCTCAAGGATTTGGCTCATTGGAGACACCTTAATTCCATGGATGCGCCCTCTGTAGCCTGACAGACCTAAACCCTTTCTGACTGGACCTCTCTTCCCATCTGTATCTAAAAAGCATGAAGCTCGGCATCCACTAAGAGGAATTGCTGCACATAACTCAGCTGATATGCCCAGAAAGGGCAGGGAGTGAACTGCCCTCCCCATTTTGCTAGGGAATTTAAGGTCTTCATCACCACAAACTGCAACATATATTTTCAAAGATGGAACAGAGTCAATCCTGCAGAATCCTTAGACTCTGCTTTTGTTTTATTACATTTAAACTATCACAGTATATGTTAATTGGGTGGAAGCAAACTTCTAGTCCATAAGAGGGGGGAAAACAATGTGGTAATATGCAGGTGGCTATAGGTGAGAATTTTGCTGGAGTTTCTTCACACACACGCACAAATATACATACACAGCAAATTGTAGATAAGAATAGTGCAATGTCCTCAACAGTATTTTATTAAACTTTCAAATTCTATAGAAAGAACTGAGCCACCTAGCCAGAAAATATGCTTGGAAATTATCATATCTATATAACTATGTTAGCAAACTGGGTTGTTTAGGTCCAGTTCTAGACTCTGCTGTCTTTCTCTATCTCGGTGTTACCCAACCTGGTGCCCTCCAGATGTTTGGGACTCCGTCTTCCATCAGTCCCAGTTAAGCATAGATTAGAAAATGGTTGGGGTGATGACAATTGTGGCCCAAAACATTGAGGATGCCAGGTTGGGGAGGGCTGCTCCGTCCTTTGACCCAAAGTGGCCCTTCCAGTTGTGGATAGGGCAACCTCCAAGGAAGTCCATGAACAGACAGGACAGCACCTGGATGAGAGCCAGTTCCCTACTGCCAAGAGCTGAGGGGCTACACACGGCCTTGGCGGAATTAAGCAGGGCCATTTCTTACCCTACCCCATTCTGTTTCACCTAACAGCAAATACTTTCCCTAATACCTCCTGGATCATTTGTGTGCAGCCTTTGCCAACCAGGTGCCCCAGATGTTAGACCATAACTGTTTGTTGGACCACATGCTGGCTGGGGCTGAGGGGAGTTACAATCTAGCAACATCTGGAGGTCACCAGGTTGGCCAGTGCTGCTCTAGAGAATGCAAGGGAGCTGCTTGGTGGGGCATGAAGTCATACCTGGCTTAACAGCTGCAGCATCAAGAGCAGGAGCCCATCATAGAAGCCAGCTCCCATGGGAGGTGGCAGGCATAGCTGAAAGACACCAAGAGAAAGGACTAGACCTGAGACAGTGACCTCAAAGTCAGCCACTATATGGCATGGCAAGCATGACACAGCCAGTGGCCTATGTGTCCTGATTTGCCCCTGTCTGTTTGGAGCTGGTTTCTTACCTCCGCAGGTTCTGTGAATACAGTAGCTATAATGGCCATTGCTTCCTCTTGCCTGAGCATCACAGTGGCGCCATTCTGAATGAAGTATGTCAGCAGCAATCCTGCGGCACTCTGCATAAGAAAGAGAGACCCCTCTGTGTGCAGGAATGGCCAGAATGTCTTCTTTAGTTGCACTGGATGCAAATCTAGTTATTAGACTCCCCGCAGGAATGGCAATGCTGCTTTCTCCTTCATAGTCTACAGAAGTCCAACTCCGATACCTCTGGCATGAAAGGGTAACAGGCAGACCATGCCATTTCTTTGCAGTCTAGAAGTATCTAGTACACACTTGTGGGACATGTGGGAACAGTGGGATACCTCTTTTTCGCAGCTTGTAGAGCTCTGCCTACAATACCTCCAACTGTGTGGGGGAAGATAACAGCTTGGTACTTTCCTTGACCTTAGTGAGAATCCATCACTCGCCATTGGGTGCAGTGTGGAAGAGTTTCTCTTGAGTACAAACCTACAGCTGGGGCTACTGACAATCAGATTACACATATGGGGTAAAAGAATCTATATAGACAGTTCTAAACTCTACCCCAGAGTAGAGATTACTCACTAAAACAGAGGTAGATGTTGCATGGTTGAAAAGAGCCATGGCTTCCTTCAGCACTATTTCAGACCTAAACCACAATCAAAGAAATAACAGCATTAGAAGGATGAAGCAACAAATGCCAAGGCCCTCATCTTCAAAGCTAGCAATACTCGCCAGACACTTAAGTGCAGGCATCCCCAAACTTGGCCCTCCATATGTTTTGGGACTACAATTCCCATCATCCCTGACCACTGGTCCTGTTAGCTAGGGATGATGGGAGTTGTAGTCCCAAACCATCTGGAGGGCTGAGTTTGGGGATGTCTGCTTAAGTGTGTGCCTGGAAAAGGAACGGCAGCCGAAAACTAAGGCTGGGGCTGCACTGTGGCTCAAAAATGTGGTTATGTCATGTAACGGCTTCAGTGGAATCCTAAAAACCAGTAATTTCATTTTCTAAGCATCAAGAAAACTTCTTGGCAGCATTGTTGCTCACTGCTGGATAGTTTCTGCTTCAGACTAAGAAACCATCAGTTCGGCACAGCTTACAGTCACCAAAAGTCTAGACCTTAACACAGGTGCCAGCTCTCTCCTTATGTATACTCTGTGTAAATAGCTGGGAGGCTATTGCTACTAGGCCCCACTCTGAGCAAGCAGTGAAGCACCATTGCACATCTTCCTGCAAAACATCTCTTGGAATGGCACATTTTGCGATGGGGCATATCCCTCAAAACCAGGGTTGTGTTGGACATTTCCAGTTTCCCTTTTTTTGTCAAGCGCCTCCCCATTGGAGCACTGACTCTCCTTACTTCTTGCCAATCCACACCACTCAAGTTAAGTCTCTGCGAGCCCTTTCCCTTCTTCCCAAGCAGTCAAGGCAAGAATACGAACTGTGCCAAAGCAACAACTCTTACTGAGGTGGGAGGATCTGTAGCTGGAGGAGCAGGATGGAGAAGAGTCTCAGTGAGGCTTCAGCTGCCTGTACTTGTGCCACTTCAGTCAGTGGGACCTTTCAAAGAGACAAGGCTCAGTCCTGAAACAGTGACCCCACAAACCATCACCTTTCCACCCCATACCCACTGCAAAGAGAAGCTACCCAATGTTCCTCTCAACTAAACCATGGTTATCTCAGTGCCCCTCCCCTGCCCATGCCAATCACATTGGAATGCCTCTCCTGTTTCCACACCATCCTTTCCCTGATACAGTTTCCAGTTCCTTGCTCATTAACTCTCAAACCCCAGCATCTCCGGTTAAAAAAGAATCAGGGAGCAGGTTGACGAGAAAGACCCCCTGATTGAGACCAGGGAAAGCCACTTCCAGTCAGAGTGGACAATATCAGATGGAAAAATAGTTTGACCTGGTAAGAGGCAGCTTCCTTTCTCCCCCACCCCACCTTCTTAGGGCTGAGACTTTGCATGTGCTCATGATGAGGCAGTTCTCTTTGCAGTTTCAGAATAAATAAATACCTTGCCTTGCAGGGCACAGATCAGGGAACTCAGCCTTTCTGGAGTTGCTAAGTGATGGCACAGAGTCGGACTGACATGGCAACAGGCATACAGGACCTGGGTGATGGAAATGCAAAACAAGATCAGACCACCGAGGCATCATCACTTTCTTCCCCAGTGAGGAGGGAAAATGGAATGCATGTTGCCTCCAAGGATAAGATGCCCTGGGCACCAATTCCCCGACTCCCAGAGAAGCAAAAGGAACATGGGGAGATGCGTTACCTTCAACCCATTGAGAGAAGAGGCAGAGTGCTCAATTCCTGAGAGAAGACTTGGCAACAGGTCATTATCTTTCTCAATGAGCTTCTCGGCTACTTGCTGAGAGATCTGCAATGGAAATCCCTTGCCTTCAGTGCTAACACCATTATCAGTTTCCACCACTTGAGGGAGCTTTATAGCCAACTTCTCAGAAACATAAATGCCAATAAAACTCCCACCTGCTTTTTGGCCTTATAACATGTGCTGTGCCCTCCTGGGATGCCGCAGGATGCAGCTAGGGCTGCAGTAGAGGCAGCTGCCAAGTGTTCACTCCACTCTTGCACTGCCTTTGCTTCTTTGGGAAACACTGTTGGGGGTTGGGGAGCAAACCGAATACACCAAGTAAGGTTAAATACACCAACTGGAAGTGGAACAGAAATGCCACTTACAATAATATTATCTATTACTGTCTACTTTTATTTATTTCTTTTTTCACAAAGTGGACCCAAAGCAACTTACTAGAATAGTACAAATATTAAAACTAAAACAGAATAAAAACCTAAAAATGCACCTTCCATATAAAAGAGAGGTCTACTACATCCATCCTACCTTTAAACCATCAAATTAAGAGTGAAAAGGTAAACTGAAACATTTTTGCCTGGCACATAAAAATAGAGATGGCACTAGGCTTGCCTCTCTGGGCAGAGCATTCCATAATCAGGCAGCCACCACTGAAAAGGCCTATTCTCATAGAATTGTAGAGTTGGAAGGAACCCCAAGGTTCATCTAGTCCAACCCCCTGCAATACAGGAATCTCAACTAAAGCATCCATGACAGATGACCATCCAACCTCTGCTTAAAAAGAGTCCACCACCTCCCGAGAGAGACCACTCCACTGTTGAACAGTTCCTACTGTCAGAAAGTTCTTCCAGATGTTTAGTCTGGAATCAGGAGGCATTTTGCAGTCAGATGGGCACGTTCTCCACAGCATTTGTTACCTTCCTGAGCTGGCTGTTTACAGCTAGCCCCATGGCAGAGCGCATTCAGAAGGGGGTGATGCTCCTCAAACAAGCTGGTGTAAAAGGGAATGGAGATGGATGGGCAGGCACAATCCATGCTCTCACACAAGTGGGTGAAGCACTGTAAGGATAAGAGACAAGGGATGCTGTTGCAGTGAGGATAGTATAGGTCTGGGAGACGTGGGGAGCCTAGAGCAAGAGTGGGGAGACTTTTTCAACCTGAGGCCTGCATTCCCTTCTGGGCAGCCTTCCAGAAGCCCTATGCTATGCCGCATGTAGCCAAAGGCAAAAGAGGGCACAGAAATGAATGCACTACAAATATCATATATTTTGGGATGAAGGAACAATAGCTGCTCCTCATCTTTGAAAAAGTCAAACTCCAGGTTGGAACCCATTTCTGTCTCAAGCCTTAAAACACACAGGTTCCAGGGGTAGGCAGGGAGAAGTGAGCATTAAATTGAGAATAAAACTGAATTAAATGTAATATAGTTTCCCTTAAATTAAATTTAGTGAAATTAAATTGAGCATTAAGCATTAAAAGGATGCTTAAGGGAGAGGGAGAGAGGGTGAGACAAGATGAAGATGAGTAACTAGGAGACAGGAGGCTTGAAAGGGACCCTTACCATCAGGCTTTGTTCTTGCAGCCTGCTCTCTTGGTCTGTGGGCTGAGCCAGCAGTGCAGGTAACAGGGCAAGGAAGCGACTGGCAGAATTGTGGAATGCCTGCAAACTAGAGAAGTATCTGTGTTTATAGATTTGACATAGAAGCTTAGCCTTGAAACATGGCAATGAGCTCAACACAGGCACTCAGATTTTCACTTTCTTTGGCCAGTACTGTATAATTGTGTAATGCTCAGAACCTGTATGATGACAGGTGACTAAGGACATTATATGCCATTTCCAGTTCTCAGACTAAATAATGACACAAGGCACCGGAGTGTGGAATGAAACTGCTTTTTTTGTATTTACTGTATTCATGCACACTGTGCTTTAATTTTGCCTACTCCCATACTGCCGACAACACAGCATAATTCACCTTCATATCTCATCTGCCATGAAAGTGCCTTACCTTTGCTTCTTTCCACTCTGCTGTCGGTTGAAATCACTGGCAAAGTAGGCTGACAGGACAGTGATTAAGTCTATCAGTAGGGTGATGTACCAGGGCTGCTGTGGGAAAGAAAGAGAAGTATGTGTTCTTGGGGCTGGATTCCAACTGGTTAGGTACCCCACAGAAAGAACCAGTAATCAAGAAGAACTATTGGAATCATCTGCCAAGGTAAGAAGAATGGGAGGAGGAGGAAACTAACAGAGTTCTGAGTAAAGTGGGTTGAATTCTGTGCCAAATTTAACCTTTGTAAAGATGCACAGAATCTGTAGAGGAAAGACTGTTTTCCATTACAGAGTGAACTCCATGCAGCACAAAATTTGGAATCAAAGAAGGAGGCTTTTAAATAATCTCACCAATAAAAGCTTTTAGTTCCCATAGTTATCTACATATATTTGAAACATGCTGGTATCAGCTGTGGTAGGGTCAGACACCCTGGAGGTTTCAAGCAACCAGGTGATAAAGTTACTCAGCCAAGCCCTTGGTTCCTAACCCCTTGTCCACCATTCATACCTCCTATTCTTCCTAACTGCTTATGAGTATTGTCGAAATATCCCAGATTCTGCAGAACACTCTTAACAGTGCTTTTAACCTTGTGCAAGTTAAATACTTTTACATAATGAACCTTCTTTTTTAAAAAAATCCAAATACTATATGCTTAGTTTGGATTATAGTCCAATAAGAGTCTCCATGTTTCCAAGCTGTCCCTAGTCTCTATGTATGTGGCTCATCATGTGCAAGCTGAAAGGCCAAAACAGCCTGCTATGCACCTAGATGCTTTAACTCTTCAAAATGCAAGTAGCCGACATGGTGTCCTTCAGATAATGTGGTCATTATCCCTGACCATTGGCCATGCTGGGAGGGAGGGAGTTGTAGTCCACAGCATCTGGAGGGCGCCACGTTGGCTACCCTGTTTTGGCGAATGCCTCTTCTCTACCTGCTTGACGTTGATACTCTCCAAGATGCTTCCCGCTAGCTCCACGAGGAAGTGGGATAATCCTGTGTCACTGCAGAAGTTGTACAACAGCTCCGTGTCACAGCGGGTACCTAACAAGTTGCCAGTAACATGGAGGGCAGGGCGAAGATGGGAAGCTCCCTCCAGCATTCCCTCCAGCACCTGTATAAGGAGAAGGGGTAAATGTACATAGGACATACAACTCTTCCCCATACAGGGCAAGAGTCATGGCAGAAACAGAGACCTTCCCCACACCAATGCCTAAAGTGCTCTAGAAACACCGTGCAAACCACTGATTCCACAGTCACTCTGTCTTCAACAGCATCACAGCACACCCTTGTCACCCCAAAATTCATCCATGAGATGTTGCTCCCAACAAAAGAGTTAACAATATGCCCAGCTTCCTTTCTAGGATCCACACATTTTTACAAGACCTCTATATTCTGTCAATTCTTAAGAGTCTCCATCTTTCCAAGCTGTCCCTAGTCTCTATGTATGTGGCTCATCATGTGCTAGCTGAAAGGCCAAAACTACCAAAGGAATCCAACAAGGAAAGAGTGTTTCCACTAGTTTCTTTCCTCTTCTCTCTGTAGGTAATCTCGCTTAGCTTCTGAAGGACATACCCAGCATACAGCAAACATTCTCTCTCTCTCTCTCTCTCTGTGTGTGTGTGTGTACATTTAGCCCTTCCCTACACTCACCTGCTGACCAGAATCCTTGAGTCGGGCATGGATGCGCTGCACAAAAGCAGGGTCTCCGAGAAGGCTTAGTGGGGCACTCAGCTGCACATGGGCAGGATCTGTGGCATCTATCAGGTGCTGCCACTCCTCATCGCTATCCAACTCCTAAGAGGCAAGACTGAGTCAGTGGGGACCACCACCATCAGAAAGCCAGGAAAGTACTTCCTTGCAGCTATGCAAAAGACTGTGGTACGTGGCCATGCGCTCACCTCAGTTTCCAGATCCACAGTGTCGATACTGCGTCTGCCTCGTGCTTCTGCTCTGCCACTTTCTGGCCTCAGCTCTGGGAATTCCCGCTCGTAATCCTGTGTGATCCTATTCTCTCTGTCCATGAAGAAGAGGGATGAGAGGCTGAAAGCAGGCTACACAGCAATGAAATGTTCTCACCCCAGCTTTGGTTTTCTCTTGTAAAGGACCCCTGGACAGTTAAGTCCAGTCAAAGGTGACTATGGAGTGCAGCACTCATCTTGCTTTCAGGCCAAGGGTGCTGGTGTTTGTCCGCAGACAGCTTTCCAGGTCATGTGGCCAGCATGACTAAATCACTTCTGGTGCAACGGGACACCGTGAAGAGTGCCAGAGAGCACAGAAATTCCATTTACCTTCCCGCCGCAGTGATACCTATTTATCTACTCACACTGGTATGCTTTCGAACTGCTAGGTTGGCAGAAGCTGGGACATATAAATGTCAGCTAATTCATTTGTTTCCAGTGTTGTCTTGGTCATTTGGTATTACTTAGAGCAACAGTATCTCTATCTGAAAAGCCTGCAAGCTGGAACTTACGTTTCTATAACTTAATCCAGAGCTGTTTTGCTGAGCCTACAGCAGTAAAAGATTTGGACCTTACTCTGATTCTGTGTGGTGTCTGGTACTGCAAGCTTTAGATCCACACTTCCACTGCACATGTATCATATACCACAATCCCAACAAAATAAACACATTTCAACTCCTCCTTCTCACCGAGGTGTGGGGGAAGGTTCCTTTTGCTCCCACTCCATTCCCTTTCCTCCAAGGCTAGGGTGCCTCTGTTCTCCAGTGCCAGGAGCTGCCCAATTCACTTCTCTGGGGTCTGTCTGAGCAAGGCAGGCTTTGCGTGTGTGGCTCTGGACCCCCTTGGGGGTTCCTTCCTTAAACGAAGCCCTGGATTTCCCCATCTCCTGTAAGAAGTCAAGCAACACAGGAAGATTCTAATGGACCGGACCCCACCATACCATAAGACGCCTTGCCAGCAATGGCGCTACCTGCCTCTCACCTTTCTCCGAGCCTCCTGGGCCATTTTCTGCCGTGCTTTCCTCAAGATCTTTGACTGGCCACTGTGAGGGGCCAGTGAGTTTGTCTGCTGCTCTTTCAGGGCCTGCAGTTCAGGAGGCAGTTTGCTGGTGAAAGGGTTGGTAATGCCTTGATCCATTGTGTCATCAATCACTGCAAAAGAAAAGGTCCATGTTGGTGACTGGGCTTGCTTGAATTGGGCTCTGTAAGGAAAGGCAGATGGGGGGAAATTGCAAGTAAGCATGGCAGCTGGTACTCACCAGTGACCCGCCCTGCAATGAAGGGGTGATAGAGTAGCTCTGGCCAGGACAGGCGCTGCCGAGGGTCTTTCATCAACAGGCCTTGCAAGAAGCTCTACACAGTAATGAGAGATGGTCACTTCACGTCTTCACACTACTTACAGTCTGTAACCCCAACTGCTAATTTTACCAGGAAAACCTTGGAGCCAATGAAACTCCTTGGTCGCTGTGGGAAGAGTCTATCCAATCCATGCATACAAAAAGCATTCCATTTTTAAGTTTCTAGCTCTGAAGATTATTGAAAAAAGTCTTGCAAACGTGGCTGCATATTCTGCCTTAAGAAAGAAACCTAGTGGCCTGAATACCACCAAAACATGTTTGCACAAGAACTACATTCCTTGGCACAGATGTAGCAATGTGGTGTCCTTCAGACATTGTGGACAACATTTCCCTAACCACTGACCATGCTGGCTATGGCTGATTCAGTCAAAATCATTGGAGGCCATCTCTGCCTTAGCAAGTACACTCTTATCCCAGTCTAATCCCCACAGGCAGTGGGATAGGATAAGGATTGGAAAATGCACTTAAAAGCTGCATTTCTACCTTTCAGACATACACACCAACAGTGTGAAAGAGGCTAAGTGGCATGAGTGAACAAAATCAAAGGTGTTCAAGATTCCAAGGAGAGAACAATCTCAAACCACAGATACATACAGTGTAATGCCAGAGATACAGATAGCTGAGTTTGAGCCATGGGAAACCCAAAAGTATAAGCTTCTAGAGCAAAATATATCTTTGATGGCCCTTAGCAGGGCAATCTATCTTACAGGGCTCTTGTGTGTGGATAAAATGAGGCTAACGAAGCAATGCATCTAAACCTGCCCTGAGATCATTGGATGGAGTGGGGAAGGCATTTAAGTATAGTTACCTTGAAGTTGGGGCTCATATTTTTTGGCCACTTGATGGGGTCCTTGATGATCAAGCTCACCAACTGGAAGATGCTGTTGGTATAGAAGGGTGGTGTCCCCACACACAGCTCATACAGAATGCATCCCACTGACCAGAGGTCAGCTGTGTGGTCGTAGGGTTTCTCTTCCACTAGTTCAGGCGCCATATACAGTGGTGTGCCTTTTATAGATGTCAGCACCATGGTATGAATACTCATTGCACGGGCAAACCTTTCCAGGAAAGAAAGAAGACAACAGAGACCTTTCAATAATGAGACCAGAGATTGGTTGGGGAGATCAGTTCTTAACGTACCTACCCAAAGTCACAGAGCTTGATCACTCCTCCTTTCCCAAGAAGGATGTTTTGGGGTTTCATGTCACGGTGCAAGATTCGGTGGGAGTGCAGATAATACAGTGCTGATACCAACTGAGAGGCAATATCTTGCACCTGAAAGAAAATGACAACCCTGATACTTTGCAAAGCCCATTTAATCCTGTAGGGATGCTCTACATCTCCAGCATAAAACTTCCATTCCTTTTTGTTATCTTTGCCGATGCCCCTCAATTATGAATCACAAGTCCTTCCCCAACACACAGAAATCTACTTGTATTATCCTAAGATGACTAGATCTAGTTTTATCATTGAGGGCAGCAAAGAGCAAGCATTTCCACTCTTGTATGTACCCTTCAGGTATTTGAAGACTGTAATTGTGTCCATCTGCTGCCAGACTTCTCCAGATTCAACGCTAGTTCAAAAATATTTTGTTCACTCATGCATTACTTGAAGTGTGACTCCAGATATTCTTATTTATTTAGGATAAGGGCTGTAACTCAGTGGTAGAGCTTTGCATCCAGAAGGTCCCAGGTTCAATCCCCAGCATCTCTAGATAGGGATAGCAATGTCCCTTGTCTAGAACCCTGGAGAGTCACTGCCAGTCAAAGTAGACATTACTGAGCTAGATGAACTAATGGTTTGACTCAAGGCAGCTTCCTACTACTAATCATGGTGAATTTTATACTGAGTTTGTAATGTTTTATGGTTTATTGTGTTTTTATATTGTACCATACACCACTTTTGATATTCCAAATTGAGCAGTATATAAATTGGTTAAAAAATTAATAAACAAAAACACATACCTCCTTAAACCTTTCCTTGATTTAATCTGTTCTAATATCATCCCTGGTATCAAATTCAGAGGGATGGGTCTCTAGTTTCTCAGATCATCTTTTTTTAAGATTGGGATATTGGCCTGTCTTGTAAGCAACTCAGTCACTATTCTAGGAGATGTAACAGGTTCATGTCAAAGTACACAGCTAGAGGGTTTATGGCCTAGCAGAGACTGACACCTACCCACAGTCCAGCTACTCTCCCATTCCTGGAATCATTCATTGCACTGAATCCCCACTCACTCTTCTGCTCATAGTTACCTGCTCCTCAGGCAAGTTCCCATCATCCTCAAGGATCTGAAAAAGCTCCCCTTCAGCATAATCTGTCACTACTACAACCTGAAGGAGATAAACAAGAACAGAATTCCAATGAGAACATTTTCAAAGGTGGGACACTTGTGGGTGGGGAATGACAGTATGACTAAGCTCTCTGTACTGTCTGAAGCCTACAGGAAACCACCATCAAAAGAAGTGTGTGCAGCAGGTACCAACACATTTTTATTTGACTGATGAAAGTCCCTATGGAGAGATCCAAACTCTAAGTGTGTTGGACACTCTGGATAATGTCATTCTGCTGATAGGTCTTGGAAGGTTAATCGCCTGATGCAGCCTCATGAACCAATAGGCTTGACATGGCAATTCACACCTCCACAGACAAGGTGTGTAATTTAGATAGATGTTACCAAAATGGCTAAATTTTAGTTCACTCCTCCTAGGTACTCATTGGGACATCTGGAGAACACCATATAACCTAAACTTCATCAAACAAAATGTAGCCATTTTCAGGCCTTTCTGCTTCCTTGGGGACTTTCCACACAGCCAGGAAGACACCCTTTTCTTCCTCACCTCCCACACTTAAAAAGGAATCCCAGCAAGCCCCTTACCTCTTTATCAGTCTCAAAACTGTCAAGCATCTGGACAATGTTGGGATGATGAAGCCCCCTCATTATCTCAATCTCTCGTTGCAAATTCTTCAGCTCTTTCTGTGAGCGACCCACTTTGGGAATAAACTTCAAGGCCACCACCTGCCAAAAATTTATTATTATTAATTTTTTTAAAAAAAGGCTGGAAATGTGTCATACACTACTTTCCCCTCTGCCTGTGCCTGAAAAATGACCACTGCAGGCTCAGAAGCAGACTTCTTATGTAGCAATCTTTGGAAACAACTCTCCCTAAATTAACTCCCTTGCCTATTGATGAGGTCCATCCCCCTGTTCCCTTGTGCTCTTACCTGTGCACTGTATTTGCGACGCCCCTTGTACACTCTTCCAAAAGAGCCTTCGCCAATCATCTCCAAGACATGATACTTCTCCATGATGGGAATGTGGGGAGGGGTGTGTATTAATCTGAAAGGGCAGAGACTAGAGATTAAGCTACAAACGAACAGTAAATGAAAAATGTAAGCATAATGGCAAAGCATGTTAATTCACAATACTATTTTGAAAAATTATTATTATTATCTATTATATTTGTATACCTCCCTTCATCTGAAGATCCCAGGGTGGTTCACAACAGAAAAATGCAAAATAAGAATTCAAATCATGCACATGTGGTCAAAACCAAGAATCAAAAAGAAAAAAGGGAGCAAAGCCAATATGACATGCATATCATCGAAACAGCTCTCAAGAGGGGTCCCAGATCTCAGAATAGTTGTGCTTTTTGCATCTCCAGGCAAAAGCAGTTTTTTCACTCGCTACATGAGAAGAAAGCCCTCCAACCAAGGAGCTATTGGAGGAGATATCCAGTCCTTGCAATGCTGTAAAACCAGTTGCTTAGCCACCAATAAAGCATGCAAGTTCCAGGACATTAGGATATAACAGAGCCACCCATGACCATCCAAATATTTCAGGGACAGTCTCAGAACAAAATTAATTTGAGCAAGCATCTTCACCGAAGAAGAAGCCGCTGCAAGGCAAGACCATGTTTTTAATGCTTCCCAAGAAAAGAGTTAAGGCACCCCTGGTCCAAAGTGCCCCATCCGGTGTCCCTCAACACCCACAATTTTTTAAGCCATCTTCTTGCCTGCACAACTCTCCGAATCCCTTTTGCTGTACTGTATAAAGTCCTCACCGGGCCACAGGGTCTTGAGGAGCTTCCACCTAAGGCGACGATCCTACGCCCACTTACTTAGGAGTAAGCTCCACAAAAGTGAAATGGGGCAGAGAAATGCACAAAAGGTCGGGCTGTGCACTGCAGCCCGATACCGGCTCCTTCGCCTCAGCCTCCAGGAGAAGGGCAGAAGCACCCACGCCCCACCCGCCCCGTCTGACAAAGCCTTTGCCGCGTTGAGCCCCGGCGGGGGCCGTTGGAACCCGGCGGCTCGAGAGCAGGGCGGGGCGGGGCGGACGGAGACTTGTTACCGGCGCAGGCCCCGCGCAACGGCGTCACCCGGCTGTTGCCTAGCAACCCCAGCGCCGGAAGAGAACCCGGCAAGAATTCCAAAGCGGTTGAGTTTCCGGGCCTGTCAAGATGGCGACGACCGGCGACGGCGAGGAGCAGGAGGAGTTGGCGGATTGGTAAGGAGCGGTTCGGCCTTTTGTGTCCTCCTTTCTCTCTCAGCGGAAGGCAGATGAGCAAATGGATGGCGTATCCCTCTTCCCCCTCCCTTTCCTCCTCTGTTTTCTGTAGCCTGTGCTATCTCTTCACGGAGGAATTTTTTGTTTGTTCGTTCGTCTTGTTCTTATGTAAGGTTCGACATGTACGATGTGGTTCGTCATCTTCCTGGGTCTCGTCACAACAAGGAGTGAGCTCGCACACGGTTCCCTCCCACCGCTATTTCTGAGGGTAGGGGGCTGAGAGAGAAAGGCAGCGCCCAGTAGCCGAACAAGCAGCGATATGAATCTTATATCCAAGCCAAGTGCAAAATCCACTCCCTGGGCCAATCCTGTTCCTCCTCGCCCTTTGGTCTTCTAGCAGGGTTTTATTATTATTATTATTATTATTATTTATTTTATTAATTTTTTTACAAACTCCTTCAGAAAAACTGTAGATAGAAAAACAAATGCCTTCTCTTTACCGCACAGTTACCTGGCTAGAAGCATATGCCAACTGAGATCTCTTCCCAGTCAGCTGTATATTATGAAAAATACTCGATGCAACAATCTCACTCTCGATTAGTATTACAGCTGTGTTTCTGCCCTTTGCAGTATGGAGCTGTGTCGTTTTTCAGCCACAGAATCAAAACAGAAAGAAAGTGACAGCCTTTCTCAAGCATGGTAAACTACCCAGTGTTGTGGGAATTCTGAGAAATAGCCAGAGAGAAATGTTTCTGTGATTTCTGTTATCATTGACAGCAGCAAAGGTCTGCTAGTTTAGACTTCGTGCCCCTTCACAAGTGCCTATCCTCTTAACTGTTTTAGTGGCATTTTAAATATTCAGGTTATTACATTGGATTGCCACAAGATGTCAGCATTTACAAATGGGTTACATGACCCCCAAAACTTAAATTAATGTAGGTGTCTAACGTGATGTGTGTGTTATTTGTTCTTCTTGAACACTGATTTGGCTGCCATGGTGATACTCTAAAGCAGTTTTGCCCTGGTGGGCTAGATCTTTATCTCTCCCACCCCAATAGGCCAATTTTGAGAAGTGTGTGGGACCACCTACCTGTTAATCATTTGGTGACATATTGCTATCAGGTGATTGACAGATGGATTGTTCCAACCTACTGTCATTGTTGGCAATGGGGGAGAATTGAACTCCCTATGCATCAGCTGATGCAAGAGTTGTGTGTGTGTGTTTGTGTGTGTGTGTTTCTGTCCTGCTCTGTACATACTGGGAGGTGCCAGTCCAGTCCCAGCAGGAAGAGGCTGATGTGCTTGATCTGAGCTGAATTGAATTTCCTGAGCATTAGCTAATGCATAGGAGTTCAATCCTGCTTTCTATCTGCCCCACACATAACATCATACATAATGGACAGGAGAAACCTGAGGAAATTAGCCTTAGTATCATATGATTTTTTTTTCTTACTCAGGGCTCTGCCTTCAGAAGTGGAAGTCTTGGAGTCCATCTACTTGGATGAGCTACATGTGTCTAAAGGAAACAGAAGGTAATTGCAACATTGTCAGATCCTTTGCTGGTTCTTTGTTTTAAAGTATTAATCACTCCTGTAATCTTGCATATGTCATTGTGGAACTTGATTCCTAGTTTAGACGACTGTACCCTGTTTTTGGATTAGACTACAGTGTCCTGCACAAACTCAGGATGAATTGCAACCTCTGATTCATGTTTGTTAATTACCCAAAATATTAGTCACTTCTTTTTCCCCCTCGTGGTATTTGATACTACCATTCTGAAATAGTTATCTTTGTAAGAATATGGGGTGGGGAGAATGGAAGGTCTGCATTATGCCTGCTTCATTCTCCTTTCAGCCTGAGAAAGGAAGGTATAACAACCCACCTGCATCATCTCCTGTTCCATCTTCCTTTCATTTGACACCAGACACTCACTTGAGCCTTTCTCCAACCCTAGGTCTGTGCCGTGGGAAATATCTATCACCCTTCATCCAGCAACTGCAGAGGACCAGGAGTCTCAGTACGTCTGCTTAACCTTGGTGCTATCCGTGCCTCTTCAGGTAAAGCCTTGTACGTCCTGAGTGACTATTTTGCTATGTAGCATTTTAGCATGGCTGTACTACTCATTTTGACTTGGCTTTGTTTCTTATTAGTATCCAAATGAAGTGCCAAAAATAGCTATCCAGAATCCTCGAGGGCTGTCAGATGAGCAAATCCAAAAGTAAGTGTATTATGCAAACTCCTTCCAGTTAAGTGCAAGCAGTAAGGTTATCTGTGTTTCAGTCTGTCACCCTCTTTTAATGGAAAGTGTGGGGAGGTGGGAGCTCCTTTATATCGTGTTCCTCCTGCCCAATGATCTTATGTGGAATATGTATTATGCAGCTGTTCTCTTAATTTAGAGCAGTGCTGTGAAGGCTGTTGCTGTGTTACTAACATTGGGAGCATGGGGAATGAGGTTACAAATGACTGAAAGTTCTAATCATGTATGCAACATGTTTGTATGGGTACATATAAATTAATTATAGTGTTTGTGTGTAAAATTGGCATTGGGGGATACATGTTAAAGGAGATCTTTCCATTAAAAGTTATTGGTAGTTGGACAAAATTAAGAGATGAGAGGCAATGCATCTTGGTACATTACTGTATCAGAAATGCAGCATCTTCATCCAAAACAAAGTCCCAGCTTCTGTGGCTCTTTACACGTGGCTTACTAGAACCTGCTTTCCCTTCCCTGCTTTCCCTTCCCCTAAAAGGGCTTCAAGCTGCTTTTTGAATTTCAGTCTAGTACCACTTCCTTCTGATTTGTGCTGAAGTAGCTACTGTGTCAGATGAGATACTGGGTGAGAGGCTGGAGCCCATCCTGTGTTGGTGTTGAGATTGCTATTGCAAGTGGCTAATTTAGCCACTCCAGTTCTTGCCATCTCACTTCCCTGGACATCTATCCCAGACTTTCTCCTTACCCTGCCCCCTTTTTTGCCTCCATTTTAGGATTTCCCAGACACTACAATGTACTGCTGAGGCCCAGCTGGGTACAGCTATGTTATATGAGCTAATAGAGGTAAGAGAACAGAAAGGGGAGGCAGGCTGTCCAGACCTATGGCTTGGACTGTTGCACCTTTATTGTGTGAAATGACAAACTGACCCTCCCTGTCTTCACAGAAGGGAAAGGAAATCCTTACAGACAACAACATCCCTCATGGACAGTGTGTGATTTGCCTGTATGGCTTTCAGGTAAGGGCATGCTGGATCGGCATCTTGTTTTCATTTGTGGGGAGCCACAGGGAATAAAAGCACTAATATAAGGAGGTGAAAGAATGAGGTGAAGCTGGGACTCACTCAAAAGGGAAGGAAGAGGGAATGGGAACTTGTTGGGATGTCTCTAGATCCCTTCCTTAGTGCTGTGTTGCATTCTGTTCTGGAAAAGTGTATATATGTTGTCCCCACAGTGGGAAGGGGTGTTGCAGTAGGAATGGGGTGCAAGATAGCTGTTAATGTGATTGTTTGAATCCGAGTCAGCATTCACATATATTACATATGAATTGAATTGAAATTGGATTGAATGGGAATTATTATTATTTATTGAATTAATATACCGCCCTATAGCGCACACTGCAATGTATGCTGAAAACCCACAGTGTAGCAGGTTTGTATTAATAGGAACCTGTGCCTTCCCCTGTGCAGGAAAATGAAGCTTTCACTAAGACGCCGTGCTACCACTACTTTCACTCACGTTGCCTTGCCAGTTATACAGAGCATATGGAGGAAGAGATCCGTGCAGAGAGGAAAGAAAGAGTACAGCCTTTGACACCTCTCCCCAAAGAGGTAATGTCTCCTTGCATGCACCCCACAGCTGCTTCTAGAACATCACCAACTTTTTCCTCCAGGAATGGCTTCTGAGTCTGGATCAATATTTCAAGTTCATTTTGGTTATTAGTTACGGCATTCAGAGCTGTGGACAAAATTTTCCCAGATAGATGTTGAAATGGTTTTCCATTGTCCAGTGCTGTGCATATTTTCTCATTTGCAAGTTATTTTGTCTACAGAGAGCAAAATGTTAAGTGATGTGTAAAGTCTGGGGATCTAGTTTAAAGACCAGAGGAGATGGTCAACATATCTTCCTTTGCTTCAAATACTAAAGAACCGTGGTTCTGTAGATAAAGGCAATCTTCGCAGCTGCCGTACAAGTGACCAAAAAGTATACTCGCATTATATCTCCTCAAACACCTGTGTTGGTGTGTTTCCTAGTGGAAAAGATTATGAATGGACTTCAACATAAACAAAAGAGCTTTGCCAAGAAACAAAAATATCTTCCTCCACCCCCAAACAATAGAATAGTTCTGAGGGCAGGATTGCTAGTGGTGAATCTTCACTCTGAGGTAATTTTTGCACTAGCTTTGATGCAAGTTGTGATTGCATTAGGAAGGCCCAGTAGCATCTTATAAAAGAGAACTCTTTACTGATGGATGTTTATAGAATGAAATTAACTAAGTTCCCAGGAGGCTTGGATGATGAGCTCAGAATTCAGGCTGCCCCATGACCCTTGTAGTCAAACTGCACAGCGCTCTTCTGCCGATAACACTGTTGTTGAGTGCTGGAGTGCCCCAGGATGAGTAGCAGTTTATCAGGAAAGTACTACTCTCTTAAGATACACTGACGGAGTATGAGAACAGTAGCTGTATATCCCATGACTGGGTCTAACCAAGGCCAAATTTTGTTGTTATTACCTTCTGTACAGGAATTTGAAGTGCAGTGCCCTGTGTGCAGGGAGCCTCTGGTTTATGATCTTGCAACGTTGCAAGCAGCACCACCTCCACAGCAACCAATGGTAAGGAAACTTTCAAAACAGACCTTTCACATGGACTTGCAGTTCTTTAAAAGATGCACCAGGCAGGCACCCTCTTGCTTCACTAATCTCTCTCACTTATTGGACCTGTTGGGCAACCCCATTTCTCCAAATGAGCTCTGTTAAGTGTTATTTCCAAATAATCATATACCTGGTGCTTTGTACGCCTGCAGGTGGCTATGAATTCTAACATTCTTGTCAATTTTTACTTCTACACCAGGGAGAGGAAATTATTTTCAGCCAGGGAGTTGTCTTCCTTTCTATTCAACCTTCCAGGGGCCACATAGGAATTTTATTGTTTATACAGCAGGCTAGTTTCACACCCCTTCTTCATTTAGGCAAAAAGTATTAACAGAGTCAAACAACGGATATATTCAACCCGTTTCTTTGCTTTCCCTTTACACAATAGGTAGTACATTTATTTGTGTTTAGAAATACCAGCTTAGGTTCTAACTTAGGGATGCTCTTGCCTGTGTAAGGAGGTGGGAGGCTGCACTTTCCCCCAGTCTTTCTTTCTGCTTGCCCCCGGGCAGCCCCTTTGCCCATCAGATCTGTTCTGGAGGGTTGAGAAACCCAGAAGGCTCTGTTTGGGCTAGCCATCTAATTACTTGCCTTTCTTTCCTCAGGAGGTGTACCAACCTGACACACAGACACTGCAGCACAGAGAACAACTGCGCCTGATCTATCAGAAGCAGCAGGAGAAAGGAGGCATCATTGACCCTGAAGCAGAAAGAAATCGCTACTTCATCAGCCTGCAAAAGGTTAGTGCAGGCAGCAGGAGTACAAAGAGGACAATGGTCATAGGGAAAGAATGAAACAATGGAGGTAGCAATTTTTACTTGCTGAGACATCCTGTCTTGTAGCACAAGAGAGAGCTTTGATATTTGCATCTTAGGCAATTCTTTTAAAGTGCTGATGACTCTTGTTGCTGGCAACTTTGCAAGTTACTATAGGGAAAGATTTAAGGAGCAAAGCCTGTGGAAGACAGATGGGGCGACATCGATATATTAATTCCTGTGGGATCTTTGCCCCTCAGACTGAGAATCAAGTCTGTTGGGTTTATGCATTTTCTGCCCTTCATTTTGGTCTCTATCCTTTTTAGCCCCCAGATACCACTGAACATGAACAAGTAGCCATCTCAGAAAATGTTCTGGATACTGACAAGGAACTGAGGCCATCAGTAGGCTCAGAACATACTCAAGGAACTGCAGAGGCTGCTGTTCCAGTGAGGAATGAACCTGAAAAACCAGAGAGACCTCCTGTCCCTTTGCATTTCCATAGCAAGAGAGAGAGGACTCGAGAGGAGAAACCATCTATACAAGGCCCTGGCTGGCAGCTGCGCTACAAGTCACTGGAGACACCAGCAGAAACTCATTGTCTTCTCACTGTTGAGGGAAAATCCAGAACCTTCAGTAGAAGACCCAACTGGAGAAAGGAGAGGGGACAGCGAAGCTGTGGGAGGTACAATCAAGACTTCTCAAAATCTTGCAGCAGAGACCAAGTGTCTTCATTGGTGGAGAAAAAAGAGCTGCTCACCAGAGGAATCTCGCCAACCAAAGAGGGAATGTATTTGAGAGAGGAGAAAAATGTCGTGGGGAGATGGACACAGGAGCAGAAAAGTCAAGCCCATGACAGTGAGGATGTAAACTTGGAGGTTAGCCATAATGAGCTCAGGGGGTCGGCCAAGTGGCAGAGTCGCCGTGGGATGCAGGATTGCAGGCAGTGGGAAAAGACCAAGGGCAGAGAACATGGATCTTATATTAAAGTGCCAAGAGGCCGAGGACGCACCACATTGAACTCGAGGAGAGAGCCACAGAGCCAAGAGACTGAAGATGGCTCCTAGCAGGCAGGAGTTGAGGCTTGAGGGGCTTTTACTAGGGGCAAACACTGATGATTTTGTTGTGCTATCAACCATTGGCCTTGATTGTAAGGAAAAGCAGATCTGTCTTGAAATTCTCCTCTGGGCCATGGGTGGTTTATATCTAGCAGAGTAGGGGTATATTGTCCTCAGAGATCAGAATTACTGTCTGTGGACTGTAGTAAATAACTGAATAATAAATGGTAGCCAAATGCTATTGCCCATGGGTAAACTGTAGGATCTCGCAGTGAATCAGCACTGTGTAGAGGACTGTTTGAGGCTGAATCACTGAACTACAAGCCAAGCTTGAAAAATAACTTAAGTTCTAAAATAGGTGCTAAAAATAGGACCATGAGGGAGTACAGGTCTCTTTGTTTACTGTCCAGAACTATGGAGAGGACTTGCCATTAATAGTGTCACTATTTTTAGACATGCCTTGTTGATGGCATTGGCATATGTGAAAAGAGTGGACTTGAATCAACATTGACTTGGTGGCTGTTGACCTCAGAGGGTCCTTTAAGCCCCCCCCCCCAAAAAAAACTGGCCATACTGAATGTTGGGAAGTGAGTTTCTCACTGCCTCATTGCAATTGGCTAATGTTCAGTAGCGATTGACCTTGAACTGCAAACATCAAACATGCCTATTCTAAAGGGCATTTAAATTATAAGAAGTCCAACTCCTTAGTCACCCGGTAGTTGGATTTGGAGATAGTATTGGCATCAAAGGCTTCAGCTCCAGGTACACCAAGGCTCTTGTCTTTGCCTATTTTCACAAATGTGATATCCTGCAATGGTCTGCTAACTGCAGTCCTGTCCAGGGTTCACGTGACAAATGTTTTGGATCTTTCCATATTTGATTCGAGCCAACTTTGGCTTTTGTTGGGGTGAGAAGTCTCTCATGCTCAACTGTCTTTCCCCTCCTAACCTTATGGCTGTGTGTATGTGCATTCACCCACACACCATTCAAGAACAGCTCTACTCTCCATTTGGGAGGGTAATACCAATGTACCTACCTATTTTTAGGCTACACACTCCCTCAGCAAAATGCAGCCTTGTCTATATGGGTACTTCAGCTCAGAGGAGGAGTCTATAGCAATATGGAGTACATGTGGCCACTATGCAAACATTTTGAGCAGACTTTCCTCCACTTGTATTTCTATTTTGTCACATATTTATGGCCTTCCTCCCCCCCACAACAAATTTTACCTTAGGCTGTGTGAAAGTTCCCAAGCTGCTTAAATCCCTTATATGTCTGCAAAATTCCTCCCACCCCTCACTAACTGAAGCTTTGCCAGACTTCATAATTTTCCTTTTCTGCTTAGCCACAGTAACATTGTAGACGTGTGACAACTTTGCAGAGCACAGTGGCCAAAATGAGCTTACAATAGAAGTGTGACTGATTTTAAACCAGTTCATGCTAGAGGCTAAAGGATGTCATTACTCATTTGTCATAGCACATGCATGCATGCACATATACCAGTTTGAGCAGTTCTGCCTATTAAAAGGATTGATGTAAGATTGATTTACCTCCCTGCACTGTGGTGAGGTGGAATTTGTGGTGATGTGATGCAAAACAGGAGTATTAAAAGCAATTTGAGTAAACCAATCTATGACTCTTTCATGGATAAAGAACATAGCTGCTGCTGTGCTGCGTGTGATGAGACCATTCAACAGTATTGCCTCCCTGCCTCTTTTTAGATGGTTTCTAACCTATGACCCAAGTAGTTTAAGACTTCTTAGCTAAAATGAGGTATCTTTTTATTATAAATGAAAAACAATCGGGTTCTAATCTAGACATCTCTCTGTTGGATTCACATTTCCTTTTCCTTTTCTTTTTTTGTAAACTATTCTAAGGAGAAAGGCTGCTTCATTTTGCACCAGTTGAAAATTCTGAGCAATAATGAATGGTAGCCTACATAGAATACCAATAATGAATGGTAGCCTACATAGAATATAAAACATGGGTAACACACAGTATCTAGATTGGCTTTTCTGGACAGGGTTATAATATAGACATAGGTCCAGGTCCAGGAATACCTAAAAGCTATACATCTTAGGGACTGGGGAAGTTAAACACCTCCTGTTATAGGTGCTTATGTTTCTTCTTTTATCCAGTCCCTGAGCATGGCCAGCCACACCCCATCAGCACATAAACTACAGGATCTGGTTCAGATTGGGGTGGGGGTGGGGACCTGATTGTTCTCAACTTCCTGATATTGCTGGTTTCAGGCATCTGCAGATTGTCTCCCAGTGCCACCTAATAAATATATAATAGAAATGGGGAATGTTGGAACTTCCAATTTTTCCTAGATTCATTCCTATGAAAAAACCTAAGACATTTTTTACATACATTTATTGATAGCCAGTGATTATTATCTTTTAGCTAAATAAGGCTAAGGTGATTATCCTCTTTGCCACAGAGATCAAAGGAAAAAGAAGGAAATCTAAAGAGGGCAAGGGAACCTGGAATCAACCATATCATACTATTAGAAACAAAGGGTATTGGCAGACACTATGATCAACAGAACAATGGGAATGAGTCATAAAAACTGACCCAAAGGGGCTAATTGGTGAGCAAAGTGCATATAGCTCCTGTAGTGTGCATTGGGTGAAAAAAGAAAGCTAGAGAAGGTAAGAGCTGGATAACAGGCTACTTTATTAGAGTACACAAACTGTTCATTTGAGCTTGGATGGATTCTTTCAGATTACCTGTTAAACTGAGCAGTGTTCCTGATTTGCTTGAACCAAGCATATGCAGATATACAATGTCTGACTCTGCCCTATGGAGCAGCCATCTTGATCTGAAGGGAGGTTATACAATGACAAACACTCATCCTGTTGTGTGGAGGTTATACTGTATATATTTCCATCTATGTATATTTCCATCTTTTATACCACACTTTTTCATGCAGTTCCCCAATTGCAAAGAGTCTGGTTTTAAAAAGTGGATTTTGTTGCATCAAAGCACCTATTCCACTTGAATTGTATAGTCTTACTTTTCTGATATGTAACTGAATCCCTTTGAAATGTGTAATGGGAGGATGCCATGTGAGAGGTATGGTAGAAGAGAGAGATGAACGTGCTGAAAACCCGGAACAGGAGCCAAACATTAGACAAGTAGGAAGGGATGAGGCTGGGAAATAAAGGGACAAGAGGAGCAATGGAGTGAGGGTACCATGTTGTGGGACTGAAGGTGAACAAAATACTGTTTGCCCCATTTGCTCTCTAGGACTGTTGAGATCAAAAATATCCACCACTATTAACAAGTGTTTGATTATAGAGCATACACACCACACTCATGGATTGTTGGGTGTTGCTATAAATAGAAGTAGAACCACTTGCCTCAAGGAGAACACTCAATGGCACTGTGGCGGTTCGCTCCACCTGCACAGGTCCCCCAGACGTTTAACGGTCCGTTGATACCTGCACTCACCACTTTATTAATTAACCGCTGCCACCAACCAGTTTGTCTGGTATTTACTTCACTCAGTTCAGGCAAGGAGAATATTGGAACAAAACTGTTTTATTTGAAGTTTAGTACATACGCATGTGGTTTCTGAATAAACAGTACTTTCTTGGTTGTGTTCTTGTTAACAACAGTGCCCAACGATTTCTCCCACCCTTGTTCCTACTCCTTCCCTTGCCACCCTTCTTCCAGGCTCTAAATACCCACAACAAGCCCCCTAGGCAAAGACAAGCCTAAAGACTAAAGACAAGACTAAAGAACCAAAAGACTAACGAACCCCAGACCAAAGAACTAAGAACCAAAGAACCCCTTTCCTTCCCCGGGAGGGGTTTATATAGCCCACATAACTCCGCCCCCTCAAGGTTCTTACTGGTTATTCCCTTTTAACACCTTCTATGCCACTCTGAAGTTTGGGTGAACGCCACATACCTCCCCCCTTTAGAAAGTTTGATTCAGGAGGGTTCACTTTGCCAAGTGACCTCCTGATCAACTGTCAGTTGATACACATAAACATACCTCATTATTCATGGATGTCCACCCCCCAAAACAACATATATACAATTTTACTATGGTTATTTTCAGTAGTTCACTCTTCTTCTTCCATTTCCGGTCTCCTGGATAGGGCATCGGCGACGATGTTAAGGGAACTTTCACACTCCTTAGTGTCCTTAAACGCTGTAAGAAGAATCTTTCTCTGGCACCAGTCTTTTCCCTGCCGTATGACACAGTCCACCTCCGATCCCTGCACTCGATGCATCTGTTACGATTGTGGATTCCAAGCTGTGTGGAGTCCTTGTATCTCAGGGTCAAAAGCTCTCTTGGACCAACTTCTCCCTCCTTCTGGATCTCTGTTAAGGGTTCAAGCTCGAGGCCTTGTACACACATCTCCATGTCCTCAACAGCTGCATACGAACTGGTTGTCTGGCTTTTAAACGTACTGGGAACTGTTTTCATAAATTTATGGATAGCTTCTTTTTTAGTCAGCTTGCTGAAGCTTTCTATACAAGCGTGATCACTTAATGAAAGTAGGCTAAAAGCTCTGATTGCTTATTGCTCATAACAATCTCCTTTGCTGTCAGTCCATCTTTGCTCTGTATTGATTTAACAGTTCCCACTTTGAGCAATTTGAAGACTACTTTTTAAAGTCTTTGCTGTGGTGGCCACATTAACGTTGTGTAACCACGTTTATCTTGGACATTTATTTGTGTTGCGTAAGCAGCAGGGTACCCATCTTCCCACCACACAATCTCTAGTGCAGGAAACACTTTCACTTTCATAGAAAGTTGATGGGACACCATGTCAGCTATAACTTCCAGGACGTTTTTCTTTCTATATTTCCAACTGCGGAATGGTTTAGCATAAATACGACTAGTTGTTCTAACTGATCTCACAGATAGGTCACTGGTCACACTGCAGGTATACCCTTCTTTACCAACTTCACGGGCTTTTTCAACAACGTGCCTACTGTAGTCTAGATTGGGTTCATGGTTTAGTGACTTAACTGGCTTTGATGCATTCAGTTGGACACTACGGATTTCATCGTCCATCCTGAATGTCAGGTATTTTGTGCTATTAATCCCCATGGGTGCACTAAACACACTGTTGTGTGTGTTTTGCAGGATCTTGCCCCTATATTCAGTTGGATCCACCAATCGTGGTTGTATCTCACCACCACCCCTTGCTGGGTTGATAAGAATTTCTCTATATAATAAACCTTGGTCCAACTTAAATTGTTCTGGACTCTCAGGAGTTAAGGTTTTATTTATCTCTGCCGCCTCAAAATAGGGTTTTAACTCTAAATCCTCCTTTTGTTTTTCCACAAAGTTTGAGGCTTGACTATTAGTCAGGGGAAATAATAAAGCGTCTCTTGTTTTCATAGACACCCTTCCCCCCAGCTGCTCTCCTTCCTTAGTTGTTACAGCAACTGTATCATTTTGTTCAGGCCTGGGCAACAATAACTTCTCTTGTGCTCTGGTGACTATAAAAGCACTTTGCACATGTTCTACTATATCCCAGCCAATAAGGACTGCAGTGGGAATCTCTTCAGAGATCGCTACTTCCCACTGTCCTGACCAACTCTTATATCCAATTTTAACTTTTGCCATCGGTAGTGCCTCAGGATGTTTGAAAATTCCCTTTATTCTTATAGTCTTCCCAGGAATGATGGCCTCCGATTTTACTATCTCGGGGTGAAGGATTGTGATTTGTGACCTCGTATCCTTCAGCCCACGGTATCTGTTCTCCTCTACCCAAATGTTTTCCCCAGCACTTTGTAATAGGTGTCCATCATGTTGGATTGTATTACAATGTATCACCTTGGCCTCAGCTACCTCCTTAGGCCCCTGCTCAACTGTATTCCAGTTGGTTGCCATGACAACCAAATCAGTTGGGCCCTGCTCTACAGCCTGGACACAAAATGTTTTCTTTATAGTTGTGGGACTATTTATTTTCTCTTTTCCTTGCCAACATTCATCCCTCCGATGTCCCTTTTCCCCACATTTCCCACAAAAGATTTCAGGAGGATCTGTCTTGTTGGGTTCATTAACTTTTCCCTCAGCACTCCCTGATTGTAGGGATGTCTTTTCATTGGGCCCCTTCTCTGATGAGTAATTTCCCTTAGTGGAGTCTGAGGTAAATTTTCCTCGATTTTGTTCAGTTTTATTTTTATTGTTCTCCCAATTCCTCCCCCCATATATGGGTCCATCATACACATAGTCTCGGATTTCATTAATTTCATCTCCTAACCGTGGAGCTACTGCAATGCTTGTGGGGTATCTATCTTTATATTCTGGGAAACGTGTTAACTCTATTTTCACAAGTGTTTGCCCATTGGTATTGTTACTGTTATTCTGCTTTTTTATTGCAGTCACTTCCAATCTTCTCATTTCTAATTGAAACTGCATTTCTTTTTCCCTCATTCGCTCCTCTTTCTCTGCTTCTAATTTTTCCCTTTCCTGCTCAGCTTTTAATTTTTCTTTTTCCTGCTCAGCTTTTAATTTTTCTTTTTCCTGCTCAGCTTTTAATTTTTCTTTTTCCTGCTCAGCTTTTAATTTTTCAAGCTCTAATTTGAAGTTATATTCTTGTACTAATTTCCACTTTTCAAAATCCTCTGAGAACTGTGGAACCTCTACCTCGGGTGGGGTTGTAGTCATTTCTTCTACTCTAGTTTCCTCCCCCTGAGGATTCCCATTCTCTTCACCAGAGCTTTCGTAAGAGATTTCTCTCACTGGGTTCTTAGTCTTTTTGGGTGGCATTTTCTTAAAAATAGGAGTTCGAACAGTCTATTAAAGAAAAGAACGTTTTTCTCTCTCTGTTTTCTGGGCTAGGTTCTCCAAGACTATGGTCTCAAAGTCACGCCTAAGGTTCTTTCTCTAACCTTTTCCAGCGTACTTTCCCCCGACCACAACTTAAACCTTTCTGCCAGAATAACTTTTGAGATCACCAGTTCTTAATTCTTTCTCAGCCTCACGGTGATCAAGAGTCTCCACAATTACACCCTAGGACGGGATAATATCCTTTCCAGATTTATCCTCTCCCCCTTCCAGGTGTATTGCTCCTCTCTTTCCAGTCACTGGACTTTTTGATCCCACCGCTGTGCCACCACTTGTGGCGGTTCGCTCCACCTGCACAGGTCCCCCAGACGTTTAACGGTCCGTTGATACCTGCACTCACCACTTTATTAATTAACCGCTGCCACCAACCAGTTTGTCTGGTATTTACTTCACTCAGTTCAGGCAAGGAGAATATTGGAACAAAACTGTTTTATTTGAAGTTTAGTACATACGCATGTGGTTTCTGAATAAACAGTACTTTCTTGGTTGTGTTCTTGTTAACAACAGTGCCCAACGATTTCTCCCACCCTTGTTCCTACTCCTTCCCTTGCCACCCTTCTTCCAGGCTCTAAATACCCACAACAAGCCCCCTAGGCAAAGACAAGCCTAAAGACTAAAGACAAGACTAAAGAACCAAAAGACTAACGAACCCCAGACCAAAGAACTAAGAACCAAAGAACCCCTTTCCTTCCCCGGGAGGGGTTTATATAGCCCACATAACTCCGCCCCCTCAAGGTTCTTACTGGTTATTCCCTTTTAACACCTTCTATGCCACTCTGAAGTTTGGGTGAACGCCACAGGCACTAACAGTACATCCTAACTCAGCCTGCATGGAGAACCTTATTGTAACCATTAACTCAGATCAAACAGACTTGGGAACCGTTAGAGATCTGGCAGCGCTGTTTACGGCATACATAGCTTGCTGCAAGGGTCCTTCTCTAGTTAATATTATTAATGCTGTGCAGAGAGAAAGAGAAATCATTTTTATTTGATTTTACAATACAAATTATAAAAAAAAAAATTTAAATACATAACCATATACAGAGATTCCTCCGAATCTCAGGACTTCCCTCCACCCCTTCCCTGGAGTCCCATTTTAAACATTTAAAACTGCATCTTCTTTCATACTCTATTATATCAATCCATATTTTGCATGGTAATTGTTACACTACAAGTGTGATCAAAATCCTGCCCTTAATGCTGTGTATATACTTGGGAGTAAGTGGGACTTGATTCTCAGAAAACATGCCAGGGGGTTATGCTGCATGTGTGGCTGTTGATACAGCAAGAGCAAAGGGCCTATTTTATTCCTATAAATATATCTCTTAACAGTCTGCAGTCACTTGGGAATCTGGTCAAGTGGTAAGGTGTGTACCTTACCATATGGTGCCTACATATGACTGCTTTTCCATGTGAAACAGGCACCATCTGGTCAGCCTTAAAGTAGCTACCATGTAGTTCCTGGTAGTCCGAATCGATTCAAGAGAAAGATCTCTGTTGTTAAGGCTCCTCCCAATGTCCTTTTTATTCCACGTTCATGATGATTTCTGCTCTTGATGCTATCAAAGTGGTCATGTGTAACTTTTTATACCACAAATGTGTTTGGGGCTTGGGCTGAGAAAGGCATTGATAAGCAGAATAAATAATTCACCACTAATGCGCTATTATTGTGGCATGAGCATATTGAACACATTGCTGAATACAACTACAATAAAACACCACTCTGGAGGAGGGACCTTTGGGCAAAATCATCATCATTTGAAAAAAGACATACTTTCCAATTTATATTACATATCATGCATGTAATCTTATTGAATTAAATAAGTCACAACCAGATAAATGCATAAAATCTTTTCTTGTATATCTAGCATCAAGACAGAAATCTAATCCAAGTTTCTTATCCCCGTTTAAAAATAGGATAATGGCAGGCATTTGAACTTCATTTTTTTCCAGTTTAAGGAAGCAGGAGAGATTTAGCGTGGGGGTGCCTAGCTATAGCACGCACAACCATCAGCTTTAGTCATTTATTTGATCGATCCTAATTGCACACAGAGGAGGAGATTTTCATTTGCAAGCAAGATCAAAGATGCATATGCAAGCAAGATGACACATGATAACATTTTGTCCCATCCCTGTGGCCATTCAAATCTGGATCATACTGTTCATCCTCCCATCAACTTCCCTGCTATAAAGTATGCACAACCCACAGTGCAAACATCACATACTCCAGTGAAGATGAAGACAGTTCTGCAACAGCTGCTCTGTGTGGCTTCCTTTGTAAGTATCTACTTCAAATAGCTTCTGGCTGACCTGGGGTGGCAAGACCATGCTACATTGTAGAGGGTGAGGAGAATCATCTTTTGACTTTCCACAAAGCTAACAGAATGAAAAAACACACATATAATCCCTGTTGAAGAAACATCTGCCCAGGCATGATATATAAGGCAATAGTGATATTTACTGATAATGAAATACTAAGACAATTAAATAATAACAGGGGGACTGTATATGTGTGCAGAACAAGGGAAAGAAGCTGAAGGAATACTGTATGTAGCAAGTAACCAAAGAACAATTATTTAAAATATTAAAAATATAAACTTACATTTCATCTAAATGATAGTGAAGTTGATACCTGGTGGATTTCCTTGAGGAGGGAATTGCACAGATAGGACAGTACAGCTGATCACATCTCCCTGGCCAGCACCCATCTAATCTCAGGTGTTAAGGGCATACTGAGGAACGTCTCATCAGGTGAACTTTGCATCTAGGCATGAGCAGTTGTCTCTTTGGAGATTTGATACATGTGATTTGATAACTGAGGTGTTCATAATCTGAAAGATAAAAGCACAGAATTAGCTGCAACTCTTAATGAGCGATGTTAGAAACAACAAGCCGGCATTTCACAATTTTTTCAAAGGAGAATTGTGACTGAAGTCACAGAACTCATCTGGCTAGCAAGTTTGTAGAATCTTTTGATATTAAACATAAAAAGCAGGATGGTGGACAGGCTTCCACCAAGGTAACTCTCAAGTATAATATAGTTGTCTAAAACAGCAAATCGGATTATATTTGTGTTTAACTCCTGCACTCCAATTGTGTGCATGTTTACTCAAGAGATGGGGAGAAATTAGATTCAGTTTGCATTTAAAGGTGCATCTATCAAATTCCCATTCACCAAAATACGGCCATCTTTCAAAATTTACACTTGTCCAAATTTTGTGATGCGGTTCTCCAACTAATGTTTTTAAAAATGTGTATATTAGGGGAAAGTGTGCATACAATGTATTACTGAAAATAACAAACAAAAATGCAAAAATATTAGGGGGAAATGCTTGAAAAATGTGTTCATTAGTCAAAACTGCATACAAACATCTGTTTGTTAGGAGGAATGCTTAAAAATGGGGGTTTTTTTAAATTGAAAATTAATGAAGCTGTCAACATTAGGTCCATTAATTTCCATAGGTCTACTCTGAATAAATCTTAGTTGAATACCACCCAAAGTCCTACTGCTCACAATGACCAGGACAGAAGGTAGGAGATGGTTTTTCACTCTTTTTTGCTGCACCATCTCCAGACTGATGCAGCTGAGGGACACAAGGATCACAGGATCTGTCAAGCAGTGGATCAGGGTATCTGTGGATCCAAAAGATCCGAACCACCAATGCCCTCTCTTGAATATTGTACTTTGGGACTTGCTTCTGGCTGCCACCAGCAGGAGAACCACCAGTGACCTATGGGAGAGCCATCCCATCTGCTAGGCCAAAACCTGAGTTGTCCACTGTAGTAGAGGCACCACCACCACCACCACCAGCAGCAGCAGCAGTCTCCTCTACTAGCAGAGAGTCCACAATGTACCCTCCTAATCCTCCCCAGCCATCAACATTGGGTGTGTGTTAGGACTACACTGTTACTAAAAAGAATAAAAACAATATTGTTCAAGCATTCTATTTTCTGTCACAGTGAGGTATGGCATATTCTTTCCGCAACCCATATTTCTCCACACCCTTCATTTATTCTACTGATTAGTCCCACTGCTGACACTTGTTCCACTGCCAGGGCCGACCCTCCTATCAGGCTGGGGGAGGGAGGGAGCTGCCTTGGGTGATGGAAGCCCAGGAGTTGATGCTCCTGTGGGGACCCCACCCACCCAACCATTCCGCTGCTGGTGGAGAAAGAGTAATAATAATAAAATAGTAATAATTTATTATTTGTACCCCGCCCATCTGGCTGGGTCTCCCCAGCCACTCTGGGGGGCTTCCAACAAATGTTAAAATACATTAAAATATCACAGATTAAAAACTTCCCTAAACGGTAGTGGTGCTGGCTTCCAGAGAGATCTCATAAGATCTCGCCAGAACCCACTGGTACTGCTTCTTTGTGGGCAACATGTTCCCATTTTGCTTCAGGCGGCGAAACAGGGTGTACCACCCCTGCCCACTGCTTTTGGGATTATGAATGGAGCCTCCCATATATTTACATGGCTCCTTTTGTCCTAGGATTGCAAACATTCATAGGTTAAAGAAAATAACAACTGGAGACTGAGATCCACAGAATGTCACAGGTGAGGACAAACCTCTGGTCTCTGTCACCAAAATTATACAAATTAGTATTAGGAAAAGGATACTTCTTAAATTTAGGACTGAGGCGCGCACATCCTTGAGGGAAGATGCTCAGAGAAAGGTTAAATTCTCCATTATTTATAGTCCTTAAATCAAATAGAATGTGACTGTAGACGTTTGAGTAAAGACAACTCAAGGTGCAACTGTTGATCAGATTTGTTCCAGTACTGTTCTTGATCCAAGCAAGTAAATAACATATCCATTAATGGCATTTGTATTTGGATGCCAGAGAGGAGGCTGCAAGAATGATTGACAGTACTTCCCTAGTCATCCTTCCTACTTCCTATCTACCTTACCAGGTCATAGTCAATGGTGGCCATATGCGGCAAGTAATAGGCGTGAAGGATGCAAGAGGTCAGTGTCTTTGCAGCGTAGAAGTCAATGATATTATATTCCCTGTGCAAAAAGTGGAAGCATTGGAGACCAACTTTTACAACTTGACTGGATTGCTACAGAATCATTTGAACCAGGTAAGCAGCAGCTATATCACCATGGAGTAGTAGTTAAATGATACAATGTTTGCAGTAATCAAATGCTTATAATTCCACAGTCATGGAGAATGATATATAAAGTGAAAGCCACCACGGAAGTCTACTTGGTTGGATTATGACAGGTCCCCAAGGACTACTGTAGTGCGTACATATACTTATTCAGTTATACAAATATCTGTATTCTGCTAATTCATTAAGAAATATCAAAGAGGTTCGCAACAATACATAAAACCATACAATCAAAACTAAGTAAAAAAGTTATAATCAGATTATAATTGTGGAAAGATGTATCCTTAATTGCCTGCATAAGCCTGATGGAATAGAACAGTTTTCAGCGGCATTTAAAAGCTGAAACAGAAGATGCCTGTACCAGCTATCTCCAAAATACAATGAAAAACACAAACCCCTATTTATCTTCCCCATTAACCGCAACGATAACTTTGGCCAGCAGGAAATAATCAAGCAGGCATGATAGCTGCTCCAACAGAAGCCTACTTGTGACCATTGGAGCAGTCATCTTTGTTCGGTGACCCCAAGTTCTAGAATTATGAGAGAGGGAGAAAAAGGTCTGACCCTACTTCCTTTTTTCTAAACTAAAAAGCCCCCAAACCTTTTCTCACAGTGGAATTTCTTCAGTTCTCACTATACCTTTTCCATTCCTCAGCTGCATCATAGGAGAAACATAAAGGATGCAGAGTCTACAAATATTCCACAGTACCTTCGCACAGTGTATTTCACTTTTGGTACCAGGTCTTCAACATGAAGTATTGTAATTTAGAACAGATATTTCATTCACATAAAAACACCCATACATGTACAACATCCAACAACTGAACTTAACCTTCTCTAACTGAGCAAGCTCACTGAGGGGCTTGCTCTATAGATTCTGTTCATCATAAAGATACAGTAACATATATCATCAGGGGTGCATGCAAAGGGGGCTGCAGAATAGGAGAGAGGAGGAGGCATGGAAATGGAGTGGTCCATGTACAAGGGAGAGTTGAAAAAAGGAGGAAGGAGGTGGTAGGGGAAAGGAAGTGAAGGCGATAATGGTATGTGTGCAAAGGGGGTCTGCAGAACAGCAGAGAGGAGGAAATACAGAAATGAAGGTTGACTGTGTGCAAGAGGAAGTTGAGGAGGAGGAGGGAGAAGGAGAAGGAGAAGAAGAAGAGGAGGAGGAGGAGGAGGAGGAGGAGGAGGAGGAGGAGGAGGAGGAGGAGGAGGAGGAGGAGTAGTAGTTTGGATTTGATATCCCACTTTTCACTACCCGAAGGAGTCTCAAAGCGGCTAACATTCTCCTTTCCCTTCCTCCCCCACAACAAACACTCTGTGAGGTGAGTGGGGCTGAGAGACTTCAAAGAAGTGTGACTAGCCCAAAGTCACCCAGCAGCTGCATGTGGAGGAGTGGAGACACGAACCCGGTTCCCCAGATTACGAGTCTACCGCTCTTAACCACTACACCACACTGGCTCTCTGGGAGAGCAAGCCCCCTTTTCCTCCACACTGGGAGGAAAAGGGGGCTTGCAGTGAAAATGGGCAGTGCAAAGTAGGGTGCAAAAAGGAGGAAGTACGAGGCATGGAAAAGGGGGTGAAGATGAAAGCATGAGAAGTAAAGGCTGCAGAATACCTCCATTGGATATTTTCCTTTTGGAAAACTCTGAACAGTTGAACTGGTCTAAAACTGATACATACTCACAGTTCAACTGCACCCTCACACAATGAGCCATACACATCATAGTGTTATGTGACTCAAATTGATGGCAGTATTACAAGGCGACTGCAGCCAGCATAGAGACATGGCCACAGATGGGTGGTATCATGACTCTGACCCAGTTACAAACCTACAGTATGGTGTTGGTAACCAAAGAGAACCACAGATCTGCACCTGACACTGACACTTAAACAGCTGCAATACACAAAGTCACAACCAACCTGTCAGGCTCACCAGGGTGCAGCAATGCTCCTATGGGGCAGCTGTAGGAACCCTTGGGCTAACAAAGTGACCTGACCTTTTGTCTTCCTAACTTCTAGATTTATAAAGACAAATCATCCATGGCTACCACAGCAGCAAACCTCACTGAGCTGGAGAAGCGTGTGAAATATGCAAAGACCTTTGGCACCCACATTGACCTGGATTTCAAGAAGCTTATCAATGACATTCAGACAGTGGTGTCTATAGCCAGTTCTATGCAGAAGAATGCAACCACACCCGCCACTAATATAACAATTAGCAGCTTGATGACAAAGGTAACTGCAAACCTTTCTTGGCATTGATCCTTGAGGGCTCCATGCAGGTTGATGAAGAGTTTCCTCTTTTTATTTCGGAGGCTCAGTAAGGCTGACTTCTTTATACTTCTTTGAATACTGGAAGCCAGTGAAGGGACCCCAAGGACTGGAATCCACAATTAGTTAGAAAGCCATTAAGAACCAGGTCCTACACAGATTAGACCCACTGAAATTAGTGAACTTAGGTCAGTCATGTATATTAACTTCAATGGGTCTGAGTTGGCATTGAATACTACCTGAAGTATGTTTCTTGATTCAAAATTAATGGAGTGGGAGCGGTAATTGGTCTGGGTATCAGGTACTTTGATGGAAAGTTATGGGAGGAATTCAATAACGTGCTATGGCAGTTGTTCCCTCATGGCAAAATTCCTCTTGTGCACTGTTCTGGGGGATTCTTCCATTCCACCACCTCAAGCCAATGTTGGGAGCACATGGAGATGGGGTTGGGGGAGCCCCATTGTGTAGGCAGAAGTCTTTCCACTGACAGGACTCAGTTGAATCCCGCCCTATGTCAGGAACAGAAGCAAATTTCTGAGAACAATTATGACCCATCTGACCCTGACTCAATATGTTTGGCTAACAGGGTGGTATCTTCTGCTCCTGGTCATGGGGTATGGAGGGTGTAGAAGATCAAGGATCAACCTGAGGTAGGAACACTTGAGCCCTGGAGCATATAACTCAGGTTGAAGATAAATCTATCCACATAATCAGTTCCCAAGAACTGGCTCCTGTTCATATAATTTCATCTGGAAATGGTGCAAAACAGGACAGCCAATATAGTGCCTTCCAGATATTGTGGGACTACAACTCCCATCACCCCAGACCCTGACCATTGCTGACTGGGTCTGACGGAAGCTGGAATCAAACCACATCTGGAGGGCACTAGGTTTGCTACCCCTGGGGGTAAAGAATGCCTCAACACCCCTTTCACTACCAGATCACAGCCTATGGCATGGGAGGGAATGATACCTTGGTGGTAGAGTATATGCTTTTCATGCAGAAGATACCAGGTTCAATCCCTGGCATCTGCAGTTAACAAAATTGGGTAGCAGGCAACGTGAAAGACCTCTATCTGAGATCCTTGGAGAGCTGTTGCCAGTCAAGGTCGAGAATATTGGGCTAGATGGAAAAATGACTTGCCCTTGTATAAGACTGTGTCCTGTCACCTTACGGCACTTGGCCAAATAGAGATAAGCTTGTAATTCTATGAGAGGGTGCAGTTTATCTTGTTCAGGCTCAGGCATTTTTCTCCTTTACTGTTTTCAGCAGGCTCCATGGAACAGACAGCATCTCAATGTCTTTGACTTGCTGGCAGTGAATCGGTTCCTCTTTGCTATCGCAATGCAACAGGCATTCCAGTTTCTTGTCCGTTCTTATTCTATGTCTGGCATTTCAGGTCAACAATATCAGCACATTGATAACTACAATGGAACAATTTGACAGAAACAACATAATAACAGCACAACGTGAGATTATTGCTCTCCGGAAAAAGCTGCAGGAATGCGAGGAAGAAATTGTCCTTGCCTCTGGCATTAAAACTGCCAAAGAGCCACCATCACCACCAACTGGTGAGTATTATCAACCATGTTATTGCTTTGGGCTAGGCAAGAGAATCCACAGTCGTACGTATTTTAGGTAGTGATATGGGTAACACAAGGGTTATGGAACAAGTTTGATGTCTTTCATTTTGGAGTTATTTGAAGAGATGGGATTTGGCAACCACTATTCATGCTTTTGTATGGTCTTCCCCAAACAGATGCCCTTGAGGCCACAACTCGCATCAGCTCCAGCCCCCATGATCAGTGGTTAGAGCCACTAGACTAAAAGCCTTAGCTCGTGTAGAAACTAAATTAATACAAGATGAATGAGGGTTTCTACAAATGTTTGCAGACAGTGATCTGGCCGGTTTATAAGGAACAAGCCAGCCCTTCGAGTAGCCTAGTCCTAGGCCATTTAGGGCTTCACAAACCTTGAACTTAGCTCAGTAATGTATTGGCAACCAGTGCAGAGCTTTCAGCATTGGTGTAATATGCTGCCAGACTGCAGCATTCTGCACAATTTCTGAACCAACCTTAAGGGCAGCCCCATGTGGAGTGCATTGCAATAGTACAATGCAAACGTCACCAAGGTCCAAACTAGCTGAGTTGTAGTCCAATCTATTTAGAGTGCACCAGTCCAGGGAAGGCTGCTTTTGTATACCCACAGTTGGTCAACCTGCAGCATTTTCTTCATTGAACAGATCACAAAGAGTGTCTGTACACCTTTGCAAAGGGCAATTATCACCCATAACTTAGGAGAGGCAGGGCTATTTTTATGATTGTCCTACTCTAAAAAGTGACCCATACCAGGAAGGCCCAGCTGTCTGTACAGCATTGGAGCTATTCAGGGAGCAAGTGAAGTAGGGTGAAGAGAAATGTTATGTTGAGAACAGCTTTGAATTTTTTTTGTAAAGAAAAGAGGTGCAAATAAAAATCCTGTTAATGTAACCCATACTGTGCTAGTATCTCAGCACATCACTGGTGCCCAATGCCTAATTATTCCCTTCAAGGTATACAAGTAACAGAACGAAGCTTGATGAGATGGACGAGCATTTCCCACAGTCATGCAAGTTGCATGCTTGAGTCCTTGACACTGTCCTATTCTTGCCTCTTTCTGACTAAGTCTTTGAGGGGGCAGTAGAAGCAGGGGAGATTCCCCAGGCCCATCTTTCCAAATGAACCAGCTTCACCCCCATGCCTCCCACACACCAGAGAAGCTAAGAATATGGGAGGAGGAGAGGACTCAGGCTCTTTCCTGGAGGGTTCATTTCTTAGGACTGGCTGACAGGAAATCCTCTGGGCTTTGCCTTCCCTTCCCTGACTACTGAAAAGGCACAGTTCCTCAGCAGTAGGGTTGCCATATTTCAAAAAGTGAAAACCAGGACACCCTGAAAGTTGTTGAGGAGTCATCGAGCTACCAAAATTAAAGACAACAGAATTCCAATCAATATCTACTGACATATAAGATATGTGAAATGCATACTTGAGACCGTAGCTGTCAACTTTTCCCTTTTCTTGCGAGGAATCCTATTCGGAATAAGGGAATTTCCCTTTAAAAAGGGGGAAAGTTGACAGCTATGCTTGAGACACACCTTTGCATAGCTGTCAACTTCCCTTTTTCCGAATAGGATTCCTCACAAGAAAAGGGAAAAGTTGACAGCTATGCCTTTGTGATAAAATGTAGACAGCATGTAAATAATGGATTAGAACAATGGTATAGCTATCAGAATAAAAATATCAAAATAACTGTTCTATGCATCACACACACACACACAGTGGGATATATCAATTATGTGATATTTATGAGTGGATTCTTTGTCTATCCAGATTGAAATACATGAATGTTAAACAAGAGAAAGACTGCTGTTGCTATTCTTTTAATTGCTTAGTTCCAACTGTGTAATAGCTGCCCTGGTGATAGCATCTTTGGTTTATGGAGGTAGGAGGGGCAGCTTCCCTGAGTGGTTCTGGGAAGGCATGTGTGAACTAAGAAGGATGGAGACCTAGCAAGGAAATGGGAGCTTCAGGGTGCATGGAAGCACATCCAACCATATGTAGGCAGCAATAAATCCCACTCTAGAAGAAATGGGACCACCCTGCAGCTCTTTAAAGGGCCTTTCAGGGTTAGCACAATGGATGCAGGAAGGACTAACATTACAATGTCAATTTTTCAAACAGCCATCACAGGAGGAGAACTCTTCTTCTTCCTCTTCAGCCCTAAGTTTGCAGCTAAGCAGGACACAGTTGTTTAGGTATAATAAAAATAAATAAACCCGCTCCTTATTCCCCTACAGGTAAATGTGACCATCAAGAGATACAGAAGGTCAGTGAACCAGTTCTAGAGAAGCTCAACTGGAAAGGTTCAAGTTTTAAAGCTGGATCCTGGGGGAAAGATTTTGCCTTGGGGACCAAATTCTCAGACTACTATTGGGTTTTCCCAGCCAACCAAGATGGGCGCACAATGCAGAACTATCGCCTATACGCTTCACACAAAAAATTGTTACTTTACTCCCCCATCCGGGAATTTAGCCTGAAGGTTAAGAATAATGATAAGTGTGAATATTGTGGACAAGGAGCTGGGGTGGTCTTCTACAATGGCTCATTTTTTTACAACTGTTTTGATAGTCGGGCCCTATGCAGGGCAGATCCGTTTAACATGCGATTATCTCATCAGGAGTTGAAGGACAAGGATCCTGCTTCTTTCAATGACTGGTTTTCCTATAAGGGTGTAAAATATCAGGACATGGACTTGGCAGGAGATGAAAAGGGCCTCTGGCTTATTCATGGCTCCACAGCAGCGAATGGCAATGCAGTCATCAAGAAAGTAGACCCTGTCACCTTGACTGTAGGGCCATCTTGGAATACTACACAGCAAAAGATCACCATGACCAATACCTTCATGATCTGCGGGGTCCTGTATGCCACCAGGAAAAAGAACACAACTCATGAGGAAATATATTACATGTACGACACCAACACATCTAAGGAACGCAACATACAAATATTTATGGAGAAACCTCTTCCTAACGTGCAGAGTTTAAATTACAATCCCAATGACCAGAAACTCTACATGTTCAATGATGGCTATCTGGTTTGGTACAATCTCACATTCACAGCTCACAGAGCGGACAGGCTAGGAAGGCCTCCTGCTGTTGAGCAAGGCCAGGAATCAAACACGCAAATAGGAGGACCAAGCATGGTGCATGAGGGAGAGACAGCTTTGGTTAGCATGGGACAGCCCAGTTCAAATAGTAACCAGCAGCAAGACTCAGCAAGCCAAAGAGAAAGCAGTGCCAATCAGGAGGAAAAATCTATGCCTGTGACCCCAGTAAGGCAAGACACTGCGAGGGAAGAAGGCCAGAGTGCTGTTAGCGAGGGAGAGTTTCATAAGGGAAGGCAGGTGCAGTGAGCAAAGCAATCTATGTTGAGGTTGGTGAAGTGGAGACATATTTTGTAAATAAATGGATTATATGTAGATACCAAAGAAGCATGGGTGTTGTTACCCCCATTCCCCAAACTGCCACAATGATCTGTAAAAAGAAATACAGCACACAACACATACACACTTACCAAAGGTATGTTCATGGTTCTCTCATTGGTTGCTTCAGCTGCAGCAAATGTTCAACTATTACAACAGCAAAATGTAAGGAATGAACAAAATCTGGGCTGTTCTCTTGTATAAGCCATCCAATGTCTTATTAAAAAAATATAATATTTCAGTGGTGAGGCACATCATTCTCATTTGGAAAAAAAATATATTCCACAAATAAAATGCTTTTATCTGGTATTTTGCTTAATGTTTTCCTTATTTGCAACTTAGTCTACTTTTGTTACATATTTCTTATAGTAGCACATTGCTCCAAGTCATCCTTATTCAAACTGAGCACTTCCTAAAAAAAAAAAAACCCCAAAGAGCTGTCATGGTGGCAGCTTTCCCAATGTCGCAGTCCGTATGTTGTTGGACTACAACTTCCATCATTCATTACCATTAGCTAAGCCATCTGGGGATGGTGGGTTTTGTAGTCCAAGAATATCTGGGGACCCAAAGTTAAAGAACACTGACTTAGTAGGAGTGCAGTTGGACTGCTAGTGAAGTGTACAACATTTGACGCCCTCTGTTTTGTTGCCTGCCACATTATCCTTTCAGTGCATTGGGTGCTCCATGATGGAGAGGATTTCTTGTCATCAGTGATTCCTATGATGGTGCTTCTTGCTTTCCCCTTCATGAATAAGGGAACTAAAGTAAGTGTGTGTGTGTGTGTGTGTGTGTGTGTGTGTGGCCAAGAGATGCAAACAGTCCTCAGGAGGAATCATACATTGTCCAAATATCTAACCTTTAAAAACATCACCTTTCTTTCCGTGTCCAATCTTACCCACCCAGTCCTCTGCATTAGGAGGAAATGTTTGACCACATCTTGAAATATCACCATCAAACCTGGCACAAGGATTCCTGAGGTGGGGGTGGTAGACTCCATTACCATTTGGGGGCTGGGCACCAAAACATCACTATGGCATGACTTGGCCTGTTTTTTTGGTATAAGCTGCCTCTTGAAATATCATTGTCAAACTTGGTTGGCGTGTGGGTTCCTGAAGAGGTGGCAGTAGACTTTGTCACTGTTTAGACACAAGACGCCATTTTTAATCAAGATGGTGGACTAATACCTCACTTTGGTGTGACATAAGTTCGATTGCCTCTTGAGACATCATCCGTAAACTCGACACAAGTATTTCCAAGGTGGGAAGAGTGAGTGTGTACATTGATGTTTGGGTGCTAGGCACCATTTTGAATGAAAATTGTGAACCAAGACATTATTTTGGTGTGACTTTGCCCATTTTTGGCACAGGTTCAGTCATCTGTTGAGATCATAACAAAACGTTGCACAAGGGTTCCGAAGATGGGGGCAGCAATCTTTGGCAATGTTTGGATGCTGGATGCCAAGCCTGTACAGAGCTTGTCTGAGACCCATGGCAGAAGTCCCCAGCTGACTGGGAGGAACGGGGTAATGGCATGACAGTGTAAGTCTAGCAAGCCCCTGCCCTGCCCCCCCAGCTGGATTAGCCCTCTGAGGCCAAGGGCAGGTGTGCCTTGCCCCCCCCCCACGCTCCACAGGCTTCCTGGACACCATCTTGAATCATGATGGCAGACCAAAACATGACTTTGGCATGACTTCACTCAATTTTTGGTGTGACATGTCTAAAGTCACAAATTATACTTTCTGTTTAACAACAACAACAGGTTTCTAAAAATTCCCAGGCAGTGCCAGGCACCCCCCCCCCCACTAATAAAAATGGGGGAACCATCTTAGTGATAAAAAGGTAAAGGGACCCCTGACCATTAGGTCCAGTTGTGTCCGACTCTGGGGTTGCGGCGCTCATCTCGCATTACTGGCCGAGGGAGCCAGCGTACAGCTTCCGGGTCATGTGGCCAGCATGACAAAGCCGCTTCTGGTGAACCAGAGCAGCACACGGAAACACCGTTTACCTTCCCGCAGGAGCGGTACTTATTTATCTACTTGCACTTTTGATGTGCTTTTGAACTGCTAGGTGGGCAGGAGCTGGGACTGAGCAACGGGAGCTCACCCCGTCACAGGGATTCGAACTGCTGACCTTCTGATCAGCAAGCCCTAGGCTCTGTGGTTTAACCCACAGCGCCACCCGCGTCCTTAGTGATATTTTATATTAAATCCTGATGGGGTTGTGTGCACATCTAATAGATAAGAGCACAGGTTAGACATAATGGTCACAAGTTATCTCTGCTTTGTTGCCTTTGCAGTAAGTTTCACTCACTGTAGGAAGCAGCATTGCCAGATCTCCAAGCCAAGTCACAATAAAGAGTTTCTCAGTCCTTTTGAAGTTAGCTAGCAGTTCCAATAACTGAAAGTGATCCTGTGCTAGTACATACTGTCTGTGCTTCCATAGATAGCCAGGTTTCCCCTGCAATGAGTACCTATTGGCACCAGGAACAGAACAAACAGTGAGCTTCTTCTAAAAATACCCCATGCACACATAATGTGTAGGGAGTTCTGTCTATTCAAAACAGTGATTAGTAATGGACAATCGGTGTTCTGTTTAATAAATACAGTTTAATGAAAGCAGTAAGGAAGTATCAACAGAGTTTCTATGGATCTACAGTGCAATCCTATACAGTGGTATCTCGGGTTAAGAACTTAATTCGTTCTGGAGGTCCGTTCTCAACCTGAAACTGTTCTTAACCTGAGGTACCACTTTAGCTAATGGGGCCTCCTGCTGCTGCTGTGCCGCCGTGCCACGATTTCTGTTCTCATCCTGAAGCAAAGTTGTTAACCTGAGGTACTATTTCTGGGTTAACAGAGTCTGTAACCTGAAGCGTCTGTAACCTGAAGCGTCTGTAACCCAAGGTACCGCTGTACTCAGAAGGGAAGTGAGCCTCGCTGAGTTCAATGGACCTTACTCCCAGCTCAGGTAAATGTGAATGGTATGACATCCTTAGAATCACAGTATCTTTAAAGCTGACCAAACAGCTATTTCCCCCCATTAAATCTGGGCACCAAATTAACAAATGCATTCTATTCAGCTCAATATCCATTCTGTGTTTTTAATCATAATCTTGGCTGGCAGGGATGAGGGGCTAACTTTCAGAAATAGATTATGGACCTAGGTTTGCTTGGCATTCATGGAATAGCCATTATAATATGCAGTGCTTTTTCTGGGGGGGGGGGAGCAGGGGTATGCATACCCCTAAACATTTTGTGAATCTTTGTACTTTTGTCATTTACTGTTTTTATTTTTCCCAATTTGAACTATAAAATGGTGATTTTCTTGAGTCAAAATGAGAGTACTGTACCCCTAAACATTTTTTGGGGGGAGGGGAAGTGTTGACATTCAGACAGAGTCTGGCCCTCCCTGGCTGAACTGCCGGGCGAACACCGATCTCTGAAGTAACGTACAGTGCAACTCAGCCTTCTCTGAAAACTGAGCACGCTGTTTAGCAGATCGCATTTCGCAGACAGAAACTGGCACTGAGAGGCTTATGTAGAAGCATATTTACAAGCAGTTTATTAAGCATAAGTCAAGACAGACAAAGACATGGCGTCTCTCCTTCTTCACACAGAGAAAAGCAAAAGCTATACACAAATGGAAGTTCCCACCAATCTCTGTGCTGGTGTGTAAACGGACATGTGACACGTAAAAGACCCATGTCTGCAGCTTGAGGTGGAATGGAATCTCAACAGAAAGCACTGATAATATGTTTGCATGGTGTATAATAATTGCCTGAAATAGTGGGTTTTCGCCATGACACATGTGAAGTATGGAGCCGATGTGATGTGTGAGGTGGATTCCATTTGATACATTTCCACTCACAGAGAAGGCATCTGATAATGGAAGGGGAGGGGAGTTCATTTTTACCAATTCACTGTGTTCTAGAGGGTTCTTCAACCCCCTGGAACTGATTCTTTGGGGTTTCAGGCAATATTAGCAAAAACTGCCGTTCCTTCCTCCTCCATTGGGCACCATGGACATTCTCTCCTAGACCCAAAGCCCTTCCACAAGCACAGGTGCCCCAACTGGATCCCATCATGTGTATTTTTTGTTTTCTGTCCCACGTTTTTGTCCTTTAAGCCCTAGCAAAGAAGACCAGATCAGGTTAAAATCTGAGTCATTAAAATATTCCAATGTTCTTTGTTTGTTATTTCAAAATGTGGTCCTAGCAGAGGCAGAGGAGGCACAGAGCACATGAAGACTTCTTGTAGCCCACCCACACATATTCTTATTTTATCTGATTGGGCCTAAACACCTCCTCAGAGGGGCACATCATTGTGCAAACAAAACTCAATTTGAAATGTTCATAACATCCAGTCCAATCCCAGGAAATTCCACTCTGGCTCGTTTTACTCCTTTCCCCAGTGCCGTCCCTTTTATAAAGAGGGTTCAACAAAAACTTCCCAGACCAACTTAGCAAACCCTCTGAAACAATTAGCATGTTTTGGCTGCTCCTGCGCCTTGCTGTGGCTTCCTTGGTGAGTATTTTGCCCAGAGAGGGAATGCTAACCAGCTGGTGGAAGTGAGATAACCTAGGGTTGCCAATTTTCAAAAAGTAAAAACCAGGACACCCGATTTTATTTTATTTTTTACAAAAATGCCCCAAACACATGATTTTTTGATTGACTTGCCTAAGATCCAGGACAAAGTGCCAACTTTTGGAAATTCCCTCAGACGTCAATTCTGCCTATGAAATCCCTAGATAACCTTAACCTCCCCCCCTTCAAAATGTAGTACTTCCAGAAAGTGGCTTAATATTGTAAATGGGTTGTCCAGACATCACAAATGTAGTGGATGTTGTTGTTTTTTAACTTACCAGATTTTCTGTAGCAAGGATAAATCCAGATTAACTAGGAGGGAAATACAGGCTAACAATCTGATGCTGACGCACTGGGGATGCTGTGAAAATTATTCCATGCATGAATGAATGAGGAACACTTACCTGTGATTCCTGCATAGCAGGGGTGGAATAAATGACCTTTGGAATCCCTTCCAAGTCTACAATTCTACCATCCCACAATAAACACCCATCTGGAAGCACCCCAAAAGCCCAAGTCGTACGAGAAAACAAATGATTATTTCCCTTTGGGTTTGACACATCAAACAATAATGCAATAATAATTCTTACTTGGAAATAATTTATACAGTGGTATAAAGAGCAGAGAACAATGCAAAGACTTGTCGGAGCAAAGAAGTCATGACATGGGTCGGGATATTCTTGCATTTCATTCAATATTGTGAAACAATATTTCTGTTCAGGAATCACATGAGATGCAACCAGAACTTAGTACTAAAGCGAGTTACTTGAGCTGCGTACATACCTTTAAAGCATATTCTGCTTCTGGGCACTGTCCCTTACTCCTTGCAGAGTTACAATTCCCAGCAACCCTTAACAAACTGCAGTACCTAGAATTCTTTGAGGGAAAGAATGTGCTTTGAATATAAAGGTGTAGTAGTGGATATACTCCGGTGGGAAGGGAAGGGCAGGAGAGTAGAGTGAGAAGGGATTGTGGTTTAGCACCAGCATGCGTAGATTGAAAGGAGTGGATTGAGGCTGTAGGAGAGCAATCAGCTAACAGGCCAAACGAACTGGAAGCTTTACTCTTTCAAATGGGTTACCTACCTAGACTCAGTACAATCTGTTGGAAGAGACTTTGCCCCCCCCAAAAAAAACACAATGTAGAAGGCTCAGCCTTCTAGTGCTGAATGGGGAGCGTTTGCTGGCCAAAGGATGTGGTGGGGAGGTTGCTGTTCTCAGGAAACTATCCTGACCTTAGTTGACTATCAGGTTATGAGAAAGGGCTAAATCAAGCGATGAAGCATCCCGTTTGCATTTCTGCACCCATCATCCCAGGTTGCTGCAGATCAGATCATCTTCCACGATGGACCAATAGCAATGGATGACGAAGACAATAAATGTATCTGCAGCATAGAGCTCCCTGACAGTACTTTTCCTTCGCATCTGATGGTTATCCTGGAAAGCGCTTACAAGAACCTGACCAGTATTTCTGAAGAAGAGGCACACAAGGTAAGGGGGCACGGTTCGGCACAAAGACAGCATGCCAAATATTTATTCCCTGCCTTGAAACACTAATGTTGTCTAGTTCTTCTGACTGTTTCCAGCAGCTGGCAACATTACACAGGGGGTGGAGGTGGTGACAGAATGTGGCTCACAGATCTTTCAAGGCATGTTAACCCTTCCTCCAAACCACTGTTACTGGATTGCCCTGGTAAAATAGTCCACCACCACCCACTATAAACTAAACTTGTCAGTCACAGAAGTAGTGCTCCGAGTTCTCCCCTCTCCCCACCCTAGTGTTTGTGAAAGTGCAAAGCTGAAGTCTACTCATTGTCTGGATACACCTTCGAAACTGAGTGATAAAAGAATGGTTGTTCCAGAGAAAAGGACAAGCTTGGAAGCAACAATTGTAATGAAATGGTTGGTTCATGATTGGTGGAAAGATGTTTTCAATATCCTGCTCAGTGTGTGTCCTGCAAATTTCTCTAGGCTAAGAAACTCCAGACAGACTTGGCATCATTTAATGGTACTATGAATAAATTAACCGCAACAGTGCGTCAGATTGAGATGGAAGGTATCAAGGACGAAGCAGCTTACCAAGACATCCTAGAAAGAATTAATAATACAAAGCGATGGGCTCGGGATCTGACTAATGCTCTAAGTGCAACTGGTGTGGGCATTGCAGCTTTAACCGATCAGGTAGGTACAAAACGTTTGGGAGCACAGTAGTTTGAATTGTGCTTGTACATTGTACTGAATTCCCATACACCAAGACTGGTGCTCCTGTTTGGGAGGATTCAAACCTGCTTTAGAAAGGGCATTTGGGGGACTGTTTGGGGCTCTCAAAGGAAACTTTTTAAATATTTCTGCGCAATGCTGAGTCCTCCATAGCTAGAGAGCTGCTTCAGGGAGCAGGAAAACATGGGATGAGAATTTTGCCTATTTTGATGCTTACCTCTAGCATAAAGTCTCAAAAGAGGTTGTTCCTTCCTTACCTCTCCTCATTTAATTTTTTTTTTTTTAAACAGACATTTTCAACATTCCATGGCTCATGGACCTAATTAAGAATGTTGTGAGCAAAAGCAAGAACCTCTGAGAGCCAGTTTGGTGTAGTGGTTAAGAGCGGTAGACTTGTAATCTGGTGAACCAGGTCTGTGTCTCCACTCCTCCACATGCAGCCGCTGGGTGACCTTGGGCTAGTCACACTTCTTTGAAGTCTCTCAGCCCCACTCACCTCACAGACTGTTTGCTGTGCCTTCAAGAACACAAGTGCCTTCAAGCCTTTTGCAAGTGCTTGCACTGACTTCTTGCAGAAAGCTTAAGCTCACAAAAGTGCAATCCTTTGGAATTCAAACAGTGAGATATTCATGCATCCCTAAACTTAACGACTAGATGCACCTAAGTCCTGTTCAAATGTTCTTCAAAAGTGGGTGAGAATAGCACATGGAGGGGAGGGGAGTTGGGGCCATGCACTCACACCTCCATCCACAGCATCCCCACTGCTCCTCCTCTGACACACACACATTGAATGAGGAGGTCTGGAAAGGGGACCTCAGTGGCTGAGCATACCGTAGATCCTCCCTGCAAATGGGAAAGCAGTACTAGCAGGATTCTAAGGGCATTTCCTTAGGCAACATCCACACCATACGTTTGAAGCACATGGCTTCCCCCAGAGAATCCTAGGAAATGTGTTTTGTGAAAGGTACTGGGAATTGTAGCTCTGGGAGCTGTAAACTATAGTTCCCAGGACACTAACTGCCCAATTTCTGGTTGAAGCCAATTGGGTCTCTGGTTGATCTCAGTGATGGGCTGAGATATAAGGCCTCAGGCAGTCCTTAAGACATCCTGGACCCAAGTTGTTTTGAATTTCTGTGAAAACTGCAGGTTTTTTCCACACATAGTACATCTTTATTGTATGATGCTTAGCTGGGGGGTAGGATTTGTGAAATAAAGGCATGTCCCTTAGCACCTTTGAGATATTTCCCAGCCATTCAGGAGCCTTGGAGAAGTTCCAACTATTAAGAACAATCAGTCAATGTCCCTGGGTCATAGAATTATAGAGTTGGAAGGGACCGCAAAAGTCATCTAGTCCAACTTCCTGCCATGCAGGATATTTTTGCCCAATATGGGGCTCAAACTCATGTCCCAGAGATTAAGAGTCTCATGCTCAATCCACACAATAACAAGAGAGGTACTTGGTAACCTTGCCAGGACTGTTTAACGGAGCTTCCAGCACTAATTCTGGCTCCACTAACTTCCTACTTTCCAAACTCCCCATCTTACATTACATCATCTCTGTGTGTGTGTGTGTGTGTGTGTGTGTGCGCACGCGTGCTTTAGTCTCTCTCAATCACTCATGAAGTTGTCAAACACATCTACTACCACAACACACAGGGAGACGCTGCAGTAGAAAATTGCTTGGGGCTGTTCAATTAAACATGTGCTAATATGTTTCAGGTCTCCAATGTCTCCAGTATTGTGTGGGAACTAGAAAAGTTTGACGAGAACAATGTGTTGGTGACACATAGAGAAATAGCCTCTCTCAAGAGACAACTGGCTGATTGCGAAGACTCTATTACAAATCCCAATTCTGGCCTCCATCCCTCTGGAAATTGGACTCCAGAGTATGGTAAGTCCTACTGTGTGATTGTGGGCTGGAACTTCCCTGGAGACTCCTTACATTGGTTTGTCTATAAGCTACTTTATTATCAACATCGTTATCATCACCATTATCACCGTCACCGGTATTAATATTTATTTGTTGCTTTTCCCCACAAAAGTGCCTGAAAGCAGCTTGCACTGTAAAAACCACCATTAAAAACAAATCTAAGAACAAGGATAAAATCACGACATAAAATGCTCGTTGTATATAAAAGAGCAGATCCAAGTCAATCTGCCCCACTAAAAATGTGAGTGGAAGAAGACACCACAAACATAGTTAAGTACTCTCCCAAATGAAGGGCCAAAAGCCTAGGAGAATTAAAAAAAAAAAGTTTTTGCCTGGGACCTAAAAGCAGATAATGATACCAGGCATGCCTCCCTGGGGAAGCGCTCTATAATGAACGTTCCCCACATCAAATGGGGTGCGCATTTTGCGTGGTCGCGAGTAGCCCCCTTGGATCACGGAGCAGCTCCTGGCAGTTGGGCCTGGCACCACCTTCCCAGGTTGGATACCTGTGGACTCCACCTACTCCCAACACCCACCCAATCCCGGCTGGGGAGGTGTTGCCGGGGGGGGGATTGGCCAGGTAGAAGGAGGGATTATACAGCACACACAATAGAATAGGGAGCCACCACTGAGAAGGCTTGTTTCAGTCTGGACACCCCACAAACTTAACCCAACTCATTCTCATAACTGGCACATCCTCAGCGAGCTATTTGAGGCACCACCTGACCCAGGAAAAATTTACAGTCGTTTAAGCCTTGAGCTCTTTCACTAGATCACTTCTCAGTCTGTACTGGTATAGATCAGGGTAAAAGGAATTTCGTAATAATTACTGGATCACCTCCCACTTAATAGTTCTTTATATTATAAAGAGGCCTGCAGAGCCCTTCTGGTGCCACAGGGTCCCGTCCCGTCCCCCCGCCATTTGACATTAGACTTGAAAGAAGCATTCTGTTGCACTTAGTAGAATAGAATATAGCATGTGCTTGTGCTTAGTGCTCACAGCAGTTTTCAGGTTTGCAAATGAGCCCCAAAAGGGAAGATGACCACCTGCTTTAGTGAGAACTTTGGAAGGCAAACATGTAATGAACAGCTGATCAATGACAGTACAGAGGAGGAATTGGGAAGCATTGTGCAGAGAAAACATGGCAGAGCACAGGAGTCTGGGTTGGGGGCTGACCTGTTTTCTAAACGCAGTGGGATAAAACTTGGCAGAGCTTTTGAAACCAGCAGAATGCCTGAAATGGTCACAGAAAACAAAGATGATTTAGTTACTTATCTCGTAAAATTTATGCACCACTGGGTTGTAAAAACAAAACAAAAACAAAAAACCAAGACCTCGGAGCAGTTTGAAGGCGGAGAAAAACTTGTCAAGAGGAGCTGTGAAAAGAAGTAACTCCCTTTCTATTCCCTGGCAGGTAGCTGCGACAACAAGGTGCTGTTAAACGTTAGCAAGCCACTTATAGTGAAACTCAACTGGCGAGGTTTAAGCTACAAATTCGGAGCTTGGGGAAAGGACTTTGCTGTTGGAAACATGAATCCGGACGCATACTGGGTTGCCCCGCTCAACACAGACGAGCGTTTGTTGGAAACCTACCGCATCTACAACTCCTATTCCGACCTGCTGCTCTACAAAAACCAAATAGAGAAAAGCCTTTCTCAATTTGTTGGGTTCACCTGGAACTACATCAACTGTGGGCAGGGAAGCGGAAGCATTTTGTACAACGGCAGCTTCTATTACAACTGCTACAACTCCAGGAACCTGTGCAAGCTGGATTTGGCAACCAACAAGGTCCAGCGCAAGGCCATCGACGACGCCGTGTTCAACAACTGGTACTCTTATAACGGCATCAATTGGCAGGACTTTGATTTCTCCGGGGATGAGAATGGACTGTGGCTCATTTACTCCACAGAAAAAAGCAAGGGGAAAATAATGATTGGGCAGGTGGATCCCAATAATCTGGCAATAGTCAAGTCATGGCAAACTTCACTGTACAAGCCTAAGGCAACCGGCACCTTCATGATCTGTGGGGTGATGTATGCCTTGATGCAGGAGAGTGAACATAAGGAGAAGATCTTTTACAAATACGACACTAACACGGCCACAGAAGGCTCTATGGACATCATCCTGGAAAAGCTCACAGGCCCACCGCAAAGCATAAGCTACAACCCCAATGACCACAAGCTATACATGTACAATGATGGCTACTTGGTCAGTTATGATGTGATATTCCGACGTGTACCCCTGTTCAAAAGAGGAGTGCGGTCAGTGTGAAAGAGCCAGATCCTTTTGCGGTGGCCGGTAAAAACCACTTCAGCTCGCGAGACTTTGCCATAGCCTGAAAGAGAAACAAGGCCAGGCACACACAACATTTACCTATTGGCAAATACGTATTTTAAATGGTAAAAGTATTGATTGTAAGGCCAGCAGACAGATTCTATCTTTAAAGGGTATAATTAAACAAGCCCTTTTCTTCACAGCGCAATCAAGTGTCTACCTGTGTGAAGAGAACATGTCATAGGGCTGGCTGCTCTCACCATTGAACCTCCACTGCCTTTCCCTCACACCAAATGATTCTGGCAGTAACAGGATTAGGGCTTTGGTGTGGAATCTGCTATAGGTCATGCCACTGAGTAACTAGGAGTTTATAACAGCAGACATATACCCTGAAGTCACCTTGCGTGTGGTGTGTGTATGTGTGTGTCCCTCCACCTAGTTATGAGACCTTATGGGCCTCTCCTCAGGTGTTAACATTTGCCATCTGGAGGACATAAGTTCCACAACACCTGAACTTCACATTTATTTATTTTCAAGAGGTGCACTGGAGGAATTACGTTGGTTTGCTCTTTATTTTCTTTATGAAAAGGTGACCTCACTGAGGTGGACATGTGGGTGGCATCACCCTCATGATTATCTTGTCCCGCGTAAACAAATCAATGCATGCAAGCAACCCTTTTCCTGGGAAAGCCATGTGCAAAGTGCTCTCGGGGTTTGTTCAACGTCAGGATATAAGAGCTTGCACATTCTTAAGGGCTGCGTCCGGATCTGCCTTGTATAGCATAAAGTGGCCCTGGACTTGCGCGGCACTGATCCGATCAGAAGCAGACACAGCCCGTTTGGCAAACTCCTCAGCCGCAGATGCTGGCTGTTCTGGGTAGAACCTCTGGAACATGCGCCCGAGCTGCCACTCTGAGCAGTGCCCCACGTACTGCTTCAGGTCCACCCGGCCAGGGCGAACTAGGGCTGGATCGAGCCTGCAGGGAAAGAGGAGGAGACAAATGAGGCTCTGCAAATGCTCAGGTGGAAAATACTGTTCTCTGTGCTCCTCTCACTTGGGGTATCATCTCATTGTTCTCTCTCCAACCCCAAGAAGATACAGGGCTGGGGGAACCTGCTCTCCCCTTTTATTTTCTTTCAGCTAATCTCTAAAAGAATATAAAGTAACAGTGCTTTGCAATTTAACTACACCCACGTCTTGCTGCACTCACCCATCATGCTCCTCTTCCTCCATACCTGCCGTGTCCCTGACAAGTTACCCACCCCCTCCTACAATCTCAGAGGAGCCTGCATGGAACCAGGAACAGTAAACAAGGACAGAACCAGATCTTCAGCTTCTGTGTTAAATGCTGCAAACCAGCATGACCAGAGGAGGCAGAAGTCCATATGTATATATACCCCAGACCACTCCCTAGCAAGCACGACCCCAGCCTTACCCAAATTAAATTTTAACTGGCTGACCCTGTCTACTGAGCCTTTGCTCTTCTACCCTGCACATGGCTCCTTCAGCACCAGACTACATGGCTGGCAGAGTCCTGTGCTTGTGGGAGAGGATGTGTCACAGGTCTTGGAGACTACAAAAGCTCCAAAATAAGCTTCTCTTCCGTCTTCTCCTATAGTATCATCTTCTGGAACAGGAAGTGTGTCGTCATTCCTGCTGCTTTCCTCCTTTATATACTTAAAATAGTTATCAGCTGGTCCCCAGAAAGGTAGACGTTGCCTCATAAAGACAGCACTTTCAAGGGGTGGGACGCAAACTGCCCTCCTCTTTTACTCACTGCAATCTCCTTCTTGACTGAGCTACAAGGAAGCTCATGTAGTTGCCTTGTGTTAGCTAGGGATGGGCGGATCAGTTTACTTGGGGTCCATGTCCAAAGTGTTACAGGTGTTAAGTCTGCTCTGTTGCTTTTCCACTTTAACATCTGTATTTTTTTAAATTTAAATCCATACAAAAATTCATATTTAAAAATGAATTTTATCATAAATGCATATTTGAATAGTATTTATCACAGGGTATGCATCTCTAAATGCATTTCCTCCTTTAAAAAAAACAAATCTTAATGCATTTTGGGAGCCAAGGACTGTATTGCAAAATTTGGAGGAGTGGGGAAGCTGAAGGATAATTGTGAATTTGTCTGGGAGGTACAAATTTGGCTAGCTTGCTTGAAAATGCAGACAAGACAAAACTCCCCTCCACCCCTAGCTTGTCTTCACCTCAAAAACACCAATGGAGACATCTTAGGCACTGTGTTACTTGAGGAATCCTTGGTCCCCCCAAGGGAAGTGAACCCTTTGGATCGAAGCGGCCTACCATCAAAGGGACTCCATTTGCAGGCTTCCTCCCAGCCACTGAGCGATGAAGTAGGCTGATTTGCTGGAACACTGGCCCGCCCTTTGTGTGTGTGTGTGTGTAGCTGTTTCCCTGGCAAACCAACAGTCCTGCTGCTGTCTGCGTTTGGGCTACCAAGGGATTCAAACACCTGCCTCAGGGGATCCCTAGCTTCTCCTTGTGGCATGCTTCGGCACTGAATGTGCGAGGGTTGCGTGGAATGGGCTGGGCGAGGTTATCATGTTGTTAGTGTCCTCACCACATGCCGGCTGCTGGTTTCAATGCGTCACCAGTGTGGGACTTCATTGGGAGTGATATTGTGAGGGGAGGGTGATGAAGGAATTTCTCTATTGGGACTGTCAGTTGTTGCTACACCGTCTCCTTCCCCTGCCCCTTTCCCCTTCCTACTTCTATTACAACAGTTTTGATTTAGCTGCTGGAGGAATGTAGAATCCTAAACCACTGTAGACTCCAGCCTATCAGCCACTATCTTCCTTGGGTGCCATTAAATGATCCTTCCCAAGCAAAAGGTTGTCTTCTGCAGCTAACAACCTCTCTATCTGCCCCCATTTTCTGTGCAATGCTGCTGACCTGTCCACATGATTGGTGGTCATGAATACAATCCTTGCTTCGGAGGAAGCCACACCATCCAACGCGTTGAGAAGGCCACTGAAAGTCAGGCGTCCCATGCCTTGGTATGCGCTGGGGTCTGGAGGGAAACACAGCGGTACAGAGACAGCTCAGATGGAGATCAAAGAGGAGTGACACTATAGGTACAGTTGTGACCAAGGGCTGCCCAAATTCTGCCTAGGTTTATAGCCTTCCAGGGGAAGGCCAACAATCCCACTGCCGTGGTCTTATGCTGCATTAGTACCGGCTTTATGTTCCCTGCCTGATGTGCAGTGGCTTGTGAAATGTTCCTGACACACTGCTGTCCAAATAGGTACATGAAGGGGTCAGAGAAAATCATGCCACCTGGTGGCAAAATGCAAGTCAATAGAAAGCAGGACAATAAACAGTCAGGATCCTATGTCAAAAGAATGATGGCAAAAAGAAGTGCCTCTAGGATCTCTGCTGGCGCATCTCTTCCACAGTACAAAAGCTGTAAACTTGTCCCCTCCCCAGGCTCCTGTCTTGTTTCAAGTCACTCTTTGTATATTGATAACTGATTTGGAATAGGTGTCACATTAAAGCCTGCAGATAATTATTTATCATTATAATTATTCAATCTATTGGTAGCTTGCTACGTAAAAAGTATCTAAATAACTCACTAAGTTTTAAAGATACAGTATAAAGCAAAAAAAAAAAAACCTCATTAAGAAGAAAAGAGAGAAATACATTGCAATAAAAAAACTGTACAAAAATCCAGAGAAATCCAGTAAAGCAGCAGGGGAAAAAACTTGGCAGCAAAGCATATCATCCAGCAAATAATCACCATCTGTCAAATGCCTGAGTTAAGTTTTTACCTGGTGCCGAAAGAATTTTAATGATGGCCCCAGGAGGACCCCAATGTGAAGAGCATTCCACAAGTGGGGAGCCCTGACAGAAACACCCTCTTCCTTGTCGCCACACTCCAGACCTCCCTCAGAGTGGGCACCAGTAGGAGAATCAAAGATCGAAGAGTCTGGGTAGGTTCGTAAGGGAAGACGTTTTCCGAAAGACACTGGTGTCCTGAGTCATTGACCCCTCTTTGTCAGCACCAGGTCACCAACCCGAATCCCATTGCAAAGCGCAGCTTGGAGGAAGGAGCTGCTACCAGTATTCAGGTCTCATTCCCCCCCACTCTGAATGAACGATTAGCTTGGGAAAGTTGCTGCAGTGCAGCACTTAATCAGGATGCCTCCACAGAGTTACAACACAGGGGTGATGAACGCTTGGTCCCAGCTCAGTCAGAGGCGGCAGAAAAGGGCAGCCTGGAACAAAAGAGTGGGGAGGCGCCATCTGCCTGTCACTCACTTTCGGCAGCAAGATCCCGGCTGACGAAAGCAGCATCCACGTCCTCCAGAAGGATGATGCTCTGTTGAGGAGCTACGCTCAGGAGGTGGTTAAGACGATCATCAGAGAGGCTGCGGTCACTCAGGCTCAGGAGACAGATGCTGTACTGAAGTTCTCCAGCAAGGGCGGTGCTGTGACAGACAGAGGACAATGTTTCCACTGAATAAAACTATGACAACACCTTGTGCAAAGAGAAACAGGGTAAGCTGGAGGGGAGTGATTCCTGACCAAGAGCAACACAAGGTGCCCAGAGAGGTACCCTCAGAGACTGTATCCATGGCCAACTCCTTTGAGAAAAGTTTTTTTTGGAAGGAAAGCTGAGGACATGGTACTCACATGAAACTGCTCTTTCCACAACCTGGGGGCCCGTACAGCAGGTAGCCTCTCCGATAGGGGATTCCTACAGACAAAGAGGCGAGTCAAAACTCAGCCTATTCCAACTTCTTATAGAATCTGAGCTACCATCATCACACCCAGGAATAAGAATGAGCTGGTTGATGATGCCTTGAACTCACTCCATAGTGGCCAATTCCAGTTGCTGAGAAAGAAATCCATGTGAAACTCGAAAAATTAGAATATCGTGGAAAAGTCCATTTATGTAAGCAATTGTTTTCATTAGCTACTGGAGTTTAATATATGAGATAGACTCATGACATGCAAAGCGAGATATGTCAAGCCTTTATTTGTTATAATTGTGATGATTATGGCATACAGCTAATGTAAACCCCAAAGTTGAAATTGTTATTTTGGGGTTCTCATCAGCTGTATGCCATAACCGTCACAATTATAATAAATAAAGGCTTGACATATCTTGCTTTGCATGTCATGAGTCTATCTCATATATTAGTTTCACTTTTTAAGTTGAATTACTGAAAGAAATTAACCTTTCCACGATAGTCTAATTTTTCGAGTTTCACCTGTATATTGCACAGGGCCCCTACAGAGTACCCAATTTCCTGCCACCCTAAAGGTTTAGGGCATCTTGAACAAAAGCACTACTTTAACCAACTTGGCAAAGAGTTGATACAAAATTTTGTGGCAAATGCCAGAAACTTGGTAAACATTTGGTTTACCAGTACTTGGCTGTGCAGAGACTAGCCAGGACAGTCTCTCTCGTGGCAAAGTAAGGGATTGTTCCTAATTCTCAAGGACTGGGACTATGCAGGGGCTGTTGTAGAGACAGCAATGAGGTTAGAAGAGGCTTCCCGCTGCACCCCTAAGAACAGAGAGGCATCAGCACAGTTGGGAGTCCAAAGCAGGAAGAAGGCACAGACAGGTTGGAAATAACAGGGATGCAGAAGGCAGCAGAGATGCCTTTGGGCGCAATAGCAGGGGGCATTGAGAATGATAATCTGGGCTAAATAATGGGATATGCTGGCTCCATAAGTGGCATCCCATGTGCCTTAATCTAGCTCATAAAGGAAAAGCTCAGGTTGTGAGGGTATCTGAATGTCGCTCCCTGAAAAGGAAACTCACCTCGATCAATGTACCACTTGGGGTTACTGGTGAACTCTTTCACATCCTGCACAATTCTCTCGGACACTCCTTTGTCGAGCACTACAGAGGTGAGCGGACGCCGACGTCGTGGGAAACCAAATGGCCGCCATTCAGCCCCCATGGCTGTGTACATGACCGTCTTTCCTTCTTGCTGCCTCAGAGCCAATTCCTTGGCTGCAGAGAAAGGAACAAAGCTGAGGAAAGGGAGCTAACTGCACATCTGGACACAGATGGGAAGGAGGAAGAGGGAAATCGCCTGTCTGCTAAAGAAGCAAGGAAGCATCACCAAAGAGAATATGCCAGTTTGGAGGGCAGCCCCAGCTCTAAGTAGGGGTACTTGAGGAACTGGAGTTCTGTGAATTCTGATGCAGAGTGATGTAATTTGTACCTCCTGGAATCAGGTGCAGAAAAGAACATAACTAGTCACCAGACTTTGGCCTTCTCCAAATTTTGAAATACAGTTTTCAGTTCAAAAAAATGCCCAAAGGCATGAAAAATGCATAATTTGGGATAAAATACATTTAGAAATGCATACAATGAGCTACAATATAAGCTACTTCATAAAAAAATTTAAACATGTATTTAAACATGATTTTTTGCATATATATATTTTTTAAATTGCAGATTAACGCAGAAACAGGATGGAATGGGTTTATGAAAGAACACATGTAAAACAAACCTGGGCCCAAAAACAGAAAGATCCATTGGTCCCACTACAACCAAGGAGTGCTATTGTACCTTCCTGCAGGATGTTGAAGAAAACGTCTCGGTTGCTACCGATTGCTGTGAAGGTGACAGATTCCCAGGGGGTGCCTGTATGCAGGTCAATCATTTGTTTCTCCCGGTTCCGTTCTACGCGGATCCACTTCCTTTTATACCTGGAAGCAGAGCAGGGAACATGTTAACAGGAACTGGTGGTGGGGAGACAACTGGACGAGGAAGCGTGCAATATTCATGACCACCACTTCCTTATTAGCCTTGCAATACTTCCGCCCCTCCCAAAGACATTCCATGGCCTCACTTACCAAATGAAATGGTTCCCAGGGCTGGGGATAAAGTCAAACTTGGTACTGATACGGCCACTCTCATGTTGCAGGTATGAGGTCTCCACACTCAGGTGCTGGGTGTGCTTTGCATGGTGAGAGATCCAGCTCAGCAGCCAGTGGTAGCTCTTGTCCTTGCTTGGCACCTCTAGGGTGATCATATAATGCCGCCTGAAAGCCACCAAGCCAAACTGTGCCCCTTTACGGGCCAGGGCCAAGGCTGTACCTACACCCACCAGGCCAAAGCCTGCTCCGAAGTATGGATTGTCTTTCAGGGCCGAGATATAGTCAGAAAAGAGCATTGTTGTGGGTGGGGAAACAACTCCAGTGCTAAAGACCCATTCCCAGGAGCATTTCTTCTAAACACCATAACAACACATGGAGAGGAAGAGAAAAAACCAACAAATTAATTATGAAGTTATGGGTGGCAAGTATATTGGTCACCTAATTACTTCTTCCAGAAAATGAGGTTTATTGACAAATACTCTTTAACCCAGGTGTGGGGAACTTTGACCCTCCAGATGTTGCTGAACTACAACTCCTTCCCTGGTCATGGGCGATGCTTGCTGGGGCTGATGGGAGTTCAGCAACATCTGGGGGGTTAAAGTCTCACCACACCTGCTTTAGCCTCTTCCATACTACCTTATTTTAGCAAAATAAATACCCTGGCAGATCCCTCCCCACTGGAAAACCAGAATACAAGTAATTATACATACATACTCACAAATTCAGCTTCCCTCTCTATAGTAATTTGAAAGATTGCAAAGCAAGGCTGCTGCCATTTTGGCTTGTGTAAAGAAAACTGGATATTCCCTAGCTTGTTTTTGTTGGGTGTAATCTGGAAAAATTGGTGAAATTGCACTCCGTGCTTGGGCCATGTCTTCAGCAGCCCATTCCCCATTCTGTTAAGTTAGCACACCGGCTTCACTGGGTGGCTTAAAATAGTCAAAGGCTAAATGCCTGGAGCGTCACTCATTCATTTCCCCTTTCTCTAATGTGTGTATGTGCAGAGATGGGTATAAAGCCAAGGCTGCAGCAGCATTGGCAGGAGTATGAGGTATTCACTGAGAAGAGGTTTTGCTCAGTGCAAGGTACCAGCAGAGAAGCTGAAGGTTATATGCTGTGTGGTTCCGTATAGCATGCTGAGCTTGTGATGCCACCACAATCAAATTTTGAAAGGTCACACAAAAGTAGCTTGTTGTGTGGCTCGGAAAGCTGGTTATTTGAGAAACATAACCCCAAAGCAGTTCCTTGGAACTCAGCAACTAGTCACTTGAGTAAAGACTATAACAGTTCTAAGATCTGACCTCCATGGGTGCCAAATAGTAGATCAATCATGTTTTGCAGCACATATTCACTTTGAATTTCTTCTGTTTGTGAGTTAGCATTTTGTCTGCTCTGTGGAGCTTGATGTTTATTTCCAATAGCATTTGTGGAAAGTAGAAACTGAAAAGATGCTCTCTGAACAATTTCATTATTTGTGTGTGTGTGTGTGTGGAAAGTCAGCCACAGCCCAAATGTTGGTTGCTGGTCTGGAAACATTTGCCTACCACAACAAGAGATAGGAAGATTTATAATACTTTTGTCCACACTTTTAATAGGGATGCGATGCTGAGGAGGAAACCTCTCTATGGGGCTAAGCCCCACTGAGTCCAATGGAACTGACTCCCAGCTGAGATGATGCAGGGTCTCAGGCTCAATTTCCTGTCTCGAAAAGAGAATCGTCTGAACCCGCCGCCCTTTTCTCTTGCAGCACTTAATCCCCCCCATAGCATCAAGAGGGTCCTCTCCTTCGTGCCCACTTCCACACGCCCGGCATAAAGGAACAACACCCGCAGAAATAAACTATGGAACACGCTCTCTACGCATTAAAGATCGCCTCCCCAATAGACCTCACCTCCGGGTAGCGCCTCTCTTGCCTTGCTTTTCTCTATGGTTCTTTTGACCGGAAACAATTCTTTTCTCTACTCTATCGTCCCCTAGATATAGAGATATGAAAAGAGTTACAGTAAACTTATACTGTAAATGTATAAACTTATAAATGTGTATTTTAGCATAAATATCCTTTGATGATGATTCTCTACAAATGCATAATGACAGTCGTTCTGACATATTCGGAGTGAATCCTCTGTATATCTTGCAGTAGGAACAAGAATTCGATCCTAAATTAGAAGTTTCGGTAAGGGTAGTGTGCAACTCTCACCTTTTTCTATCTTAGTTGGTCTCTAAGGTGCTACTGGAAAGAATTTTTTATTTTATTTTGTTTTGACTATGGCAGACCAACACGGCTACCCACCTGTAACTTTTTCTATCTCTACGATAACCCCCAGCTTCAGAGGGCGGAAGTTGGACCGAAGTCGGCATTTCCTGTGCTTATATGTGACAGGAGAGCGGACGCGTTTTCCGGCACTCTATGGTCCCTGAGGGAGCGTTACGTGTCTATATTTTTTCCTTCGCTGTCGCGCCAACCCAACCATTTGCCTCTGGATTTGCCTGCCTGCCTTGGTTCTGGACTTGCGAGGTGAAGATTAACACCTTTAAAACGGTTACGGCAATCCCTGGAAGTCGCTCTGGCAAGCTTCGCTTTATGGTGCCGCCTCTGGTCCTGGAACGTCAGTCAGCAGTTACCATAGAGTTGCGGGGTGGGAGCGGGCTCTGGACGGCAGAAAGGGGAGGGGGAGGGGGATGAGTCTCGCTCTTCCTTCTGGGTGGGGGAGAAGTGAAAGCAAGAGCTTTTGTTTTGTTTTAATTGGGAAGGGGCTGTGGGGCTCCTCGTTGGCCTAGGAAGGCGGTGGGCAAGCAAGCCAAAGAGGGAAAGGGAAGGAGGTGCCCGGTGGTGAGTTAATTTGGGTGGCCCCTCCAAGACTCTCACAGGGGTGCATGGAAGGCAAAAGGTGTTCCCAGAGACTCATTGGCCCCCTAATGCTATTGTATGTGTGCTTTGTAATGGGGTGGGGGCGGGCGGGTCGTGGCCTTAAAAGGAAGTCCCCCCAGGACTAAGCTGAGCCCTGGAGTTGGTTACTGGCCATTCTGCCTCATGCATCCTCGTTCATCCTTTCCCTTAAAATATCCGTGGTTTTCTCTCTCTTTCTCTTCCCTTGCACTTCAGAGAGCAGTAAAGATGGCCCACGCCTGGTACCGGGAGCCTGGACGGCTGCAGAAGAAGCCCACCAGGAGGAGGAGAGGAAACCAGGTGTGTAAGTTCAGCCTCATTGTCTTAAAGCCCGCTTCACCACCCAGTCAGGTGGCTAGATTCCTGCAGGGCTGCTTTACCCCAGCTAGTTGGGATCACTTGCCAGCTGCTATCAAAAAACATGCAAGAGAGGGGATGTGGTAAGATGCGTATAAAACGATGCATGGTGTAGAGAAGGCAAACAGAACCATGCTTTTCTCCTTCCCTCCTAATACTGGAACCTGGGGTCATCTAACGGAGCTGAAGGGTAGGAGATTCAGAATATACAGAAGGAAGGACTTCTTTATAAAGTGTGTAATTAAGGTATGGAACTCACCGCCACAATATGTAGTGGTGGCCAGCAGCTCGTGTTGCTTTAATAGGGGAGCTAGACAAATTCACAGACAATAAGGCTATTAGTGGCTTCTAGGTGTGATGGCTATATTCTGCCTCCAGGTTCAGGGATAGCATGTTTCTAAATACCATTTACAGGGGAACAACAGTGGGAGAAAGTTTGGCAGAAGCTGACAGGACTTTTAATTCTAAATGGGCAGTGCCCTTCATTTTTTTCTGGAAGTTTTATTAATGGTAGAAATAACTATATCATCAAGCATACATTGCACTTGCATATCTAGCATACTGTTACTTGATGTTAATTTGGTCTGGAATCTTTCCTCTAAACAGTCTTGGGCATGATTATCTGCAGATGCATGCCAAAATGATTAGGCAACATACTTGTGGGTTTTACTGTGTGCCAGTAGGCAGTTCTGTGTGCTGTTCTTACAGGAAGCTAATTCAGACCCCCAAAATGTATGTCCCAGTATGAGTCTAATCCTGGAAATTAGCTTTTCATCTGCCCATCTCTGAGCCAGGTTTATCTGGAATGAATGCGGTGGAGTTCAGCTGTATATGAAACTATTACCAAGGTGTTTAGACTCCAAGCTTTCAAGAAAGAAATCTGGAGAGAGTGTTCCTGATTGATTAAAGTACTGGGCTTTACACAGGAAGACTTAACTTACCTTTACCAGCTAGAGTGGTATTCTATATATAATCTAGTACAGGAAGAAGTCTGCAGGATTGTAGTGTTGGGCTCTGCTGTGTTGCTAAAGCAGAACGTTCTGCATATTGGTTCTGGGATGTAAAATGTTTTGCAGTAATGGAGATGCTTTTAACCGAGCTAATAGAAGGCAGTATGTGCTGGCCAGTGGAAGTAGACTGACAAAACCTCTTCAGGCTGTGAGGATGGGCTGCAAATATCCCAATAAATGGCTATCTTATCTAATGGAAGAGCAAGCCCCATTATATTTTGACAGCCTAGATGCAGTGATAAAGACTATCAAAGTGTTTTCAGCTCTAAATTCTTCAGCAATTTGCCTTAAGCCTCCATACAGTTGGGTTGTAGTCTATTCCATAGTTGATTGCAAAAACCACTGACCTAGCTGCATAAACTTTCATCTTTCCTCTGTGCTTCTCTTCTCTTCTCCAGGAAAGTAAATCCGTGAATATCCTGAATTTTCCCATCCTGAGCCAAATACTGTCCTGTTGAGTAAATCTGTGAATATCCTGAATTTTCCCATCCTGAGCCAAATACTGTCATGTTGAGCTACCTACTTAAGCAGATATGGTTGCCAACCCCAACAACTGCCTAATACTAACAAGCTAACAGTTAATATTGGGCATTACAAAACCACCCCATACTCATTTATTTTGAAAAACTTAATCCTTGGTTGCTTCTCTTCTGGAAAGCAGTAGTACCATTTTCTTGCTATGTTTTTAACAGGAGCTGTACCCCACTTTATGTCATGGTGCAAGACTACATTGAGGAGTGAATGACAATGAGCACAGGAGCAGTTACAATGGAATCTGTGGGAGGAGACAAGATGAACGCACTATGCCAGGAGCTCTTGCTACCTGGCTCAACGAATGCAGGAAATGAGAACAACCATAGCATCTCCAGTGAGAACTTAGTGGTGGGACAAAGCTTGCTTTTAACAGAGGCTTCTGTGGTAGGAACAGAAACTGCTGGTGTTGAAATATTTGTAGAAACCGTGACTAGCAGCATGTCCCTCAGCAATCCTGGCAGCACCACAGGTATGTTGTGCCCTGATAGGTCTTCGTAACCATGTAAGAATGAACCACTTTGTCACTGTCATCTTTTAGTGTGAGTGGTTTCTGTCATGTAGCATTTGTATTCTAAAGGAGCAGCAGAGAGAAGCCTTAGGATCTTAGGTATGGTACAAAAGGCCAAGAGACTTGTGAAAGAGTAGCCTGGCTTTTCTGTACGTAATGCTGTATTCTGTAATTGTAAGTTGCTTTGAGACATTTTAAGTAGTCAGCAGCGAATAAATGCAAGAAATAATGAGGGTAAGGTTTGTACATCTGGGAGAAGGGATATCTGCCACATTCTGTTATCTGCTCTAGGAGTGGAGGGAATGGAGATTGTGTTCTGATCTGTGTTCCTGGGTCCTTGTTATTATCAGTTGTCCAGCAAGTCACCATGATAAGCTATGACTGTGGCTAGATTTGCTTGAGGCACTGTGAGCAGCTGAGATGGAAAAGGTGCAAGGTGTATTTGCCTAATAGGATGAGGCAGGGGTTTATTTTCATCATATTTGATGGGATAGTGCTGAGCTTGCAATAGGCATGAAGCTTATTGTGGATCTGTTTGCTGCACCTTCATAAGGCTGCTTATGGGAGCTACCCTTCAATGCCGTGGTGATAAGTATTGGACTAATGCCGTGGAATATAAGGATCAGAGGCCTTTGTATGTTTTTTGAGGTCTGCAGTTTTGTCTGCAGTGCCTCTGCCATACTCAGTACAAATGACTGAACTATCTTTAGGGCTAAGAAGTTAATGTCAAGCAACTTGGAAAGGGGCTAATACTGTGTGCCTCAACACCATCCTCTGCCCCTGTCTCTTTTGACAGCACAGGTGCTGAGGAGCATGAGAGGTACAGGAGATGGGAGAGTACAGTGCAGTGCCCTGGAGCACGTCAAGATCATAGGATTTGCAGGGTACCATATTTACAGCAAAGTAGGGTAGGGTGTTTAATGGAGGAGAAGACACCACTAACAGGGATGTTTAGGTGGTGGCATGTTGGAAGGGGGCTTAGGTGTTAAGGAGTTGGAAGCTTACAAGGGAGTGATTGGCATCAGTGGTCTTGTAAAGGAATTTTAGAGGCAAGATTCATATAGGTGGTACACACTGAGACAGGATAGTAAGGGACACGTTTGAAAATTAAGTACTGGTCCTACCATTACCCTCCTTCCAATTAAACTCAGCTGTTTTTTCTTTTCTTAAATATCTCCTTGCAGAGGTCTTGGTCAAAGTTGTGGAGCTCTATTTCTGTGAACAGTGTGGGCAGAGCTTCTCTGACCCCGGCCTGCTTTCCCAGCATCAGTGCATTGAGCTTCCCAGAGGACAACTTGCAAGCACCCCTCAGCTCCAAGAGCTACCACTGGGCCTTACAAGCCAGAGCCTGGCTGTCTCTGGAGAGCAGTCGGCAGTCCACGAGGCACAAGCTCAGGGCTTGCTGGATAGAAGCAGGCAGGACCCTGAATTCTGCTCCGATCCCCTCTTGTGCCCTGTTTGCCAGGCGGAATTTGCCTTGCCCACTGAGCTGAAGGAGCATTTCAGGGACCACCAAAAACCTACGGGTCCCCAAGTCTGCTTTGAGGAAGGCTGTCATTTCAGCTCGGAGGATCGCAAGCAACTCCGGGGGCACCTGCGGCATGTCCACCAGGTGTGCCCAGTTACCTGCACCTACCGTGGCTGCTCGCTCTTGTTCCGAAGCCGAGAGGACATGGACCTTCACCGCAGGAGCCACTTCCCGTTTCACTGTAGGCGCTGTGACTTCATCAGCGGCAACACCAAGCAGTTTGGGCAGCACCGACGCAGCCATCTGCAGGAGGCCACGCAGCAGGATGTGGAGGCAGCACTGGAGACGGGAGCATTCGCTGAGAGCACTGAGCACAGCTTCACTGCCATAGTGGGGAAGCGACTCACCCATCATCTGCTTCTAACATCAGGTACTTGGGGCTGAGGAAGAGACTAGGGTGGGCAGAAGGGGGGAATGCTTTGGAGTGATGCCAGCCACCTACTTCTTAAAAACCCCACTGGATCCTAGGGGTCTCTTAACTCACTTTTGTGACAGCTTCCACTTCACTTAGAGACAATGCCATAGGCAGGGGTAAAGGGGTGAAGCTCCATTAGTCAGCCGGCTTTGTGGAATGATATTATTTGTGGATGTGGAAAATTATAGCATGAAAAGGTGGTGGTAGATTCTGAATGGTGAACAATGGCAGGGAAAGGGATTTGAAACGGTGGGAAAGTTGGGGGAATGCAGTAGCTGAGAGCAGCTCTCCCTTTGAAAACGCCTAAAGTTTAATCCTCCTCTCTGTCAAACCATGAAGGTCTTATTTCCACTTTTTATGTGTCTTACTTTTAACCCTCTTTTCTAGTTCCTTTTCTACTTCCCTTTGCCTGGTTCTCAATATGCATTTATTTGCATGTTATCATTTGCTTATCTCAAGCCTTTTCTCTATAAACAAATGGAGTCCCTGGTTTATGTTTCATTTTCTTTCCAAGGAAGGGAAGAACCACTGAGCAAGGCTGAGAATTGCCTGGAAGTTCAGAGTGGTTGGGATGTGACTGAAATGGAGCCTGGCCTGGGGGCACATGTTGGTAGCAGTCATGTGCCTCCTGAGGACGCAGGACCCAAGGAAGACACAGGGGATGAATTTCAGGAGGAGGAGGAGGAGGAGGTGGTTGTGGAGAAGGAGAGCTTTGAGAAGAAAGCATCTTCTAAAAGAACAAAGGCTCAGCTGATCAAAGGTAGAGACTTGCATTCATTTGCAAGCAGTACAGTTTCTGGCATTTCTTAGAAAAGCTTTGCCAAACAGCAAATGCACAGGCATATTACAGCATGCCCTTTATTTGAAGAGGGTCTGCCTGCCTGAACTGGTTGTTTTCTTTCCTGAGTTCAGACGCAAACTATTTCACACATTAGTTCCCACTTCTGCTTGGAAATCTATTCGTGATGCTTTCTTTTCTTTGGAGTGGGATGGAGCATTGAATGCAATGGCTATTCTCCAGTGGGTGCTAACTGATTCCCAATTATCCCTAAATCTCCTGAGCTACTAGAAGCTTTTAAGCATAGGGTGGGGTTTCTAGATAAATTTTACATCTGTAAAAAAAAATCTCTACTGTTATAGGCCGTTGCAATAAATCTTTATTGTAGGGTAGAGAGAACACGGGAAGAGATTGCAGTTCGGAGCAACTGTTATTGCTAGAGATGAGAGGCAGGCAAAATAGCATTGCCAAAGGCCCTTTTATTCATTCCTCTGCACTTAAGGCATGCTCCTCTCATTGCAGAAGGTGCGGTCGAGGACTCCAAATACCTGTTCAAGACCCACATGTGTCCAGAGTGCAAGCGTTGCTTCAAGAAGCGGACTCACCTGGTGGAACACCTTCACCTCCACTTCCCTGACCCCAGGCTGCAGTGCCCAAACTGCCAGAAGTTCTTCACCAGCAAGAGCAAGCTGAAGATCCACATGATGCGTGAGAATGGGGAGAAGGCCCACCGCTGCCCGCTCTGCCACTACAGCTCCGTAGAGAAGAATGCCCTCAACAGGCACATGGCCAGCATGCACGAGGACATCTCCAACTTCTACTCAGACGTCTACTCCTGTCCTGTGTGCAAGGAGACATTCAAGCTCAGCCATGCCCTCAAAGAGCACCTGAAGACCCACAAGGCAGAGCCCAAGCAGCTGAGCTGCTTCCAGGCCGACTGCAGCTACTGCACTGAGGACCGCAAGGACTTCCTGCGGCACGTCAGGGAGGCGCATTACATCAAAGCGGTGGAGTGCAAGTACTACGCCTGCTCCCTGCTCTTCCCCACCGCGGAGGTCATGGAAGCGCATCGCAAGACGCACTACGCCTTCCACTGCCAGCAGTGTGACTTCATCTGCTCCAACAAGCATGTCTTCCGCAAGCATAAGAAGCAAGGCCACCCAGGGAGCGAGCAGCTCCAGTGCAGCTTCTGCCCCTTTGCCACATTCAACTCTGTGGAATTCCATGACCACGTGGGCAAGATGCACGCCAGCGAGAAGATCCACAAGTGCACCGAGTGCAACTTCGCCACGGCACACAAGAGGGTCCTCATCCGCCACATGCTGCTCCACACAGGCAAGTTTGCTTCCCTGCATCGGGACTCCTAGGGAAGCTCTGGAACGTGTCTGTTTGTTTGCTTGTCCCCTTTGTCTCCTGCTCTCTCATAGTGCTCTGAATGGCAGGTCTGTAGTCCTAATTTTCCTACCTGCTCCTACTTCTTTAGTTCTACCCTTTTCCACTATGGGGTTGGTTGCCTTATTTGTATACTGCACGACTAGGGAGACCTAGCTTCATATCCCTGATTCTCTGAAGCTTTCACTGGGTTTTTCTTGGGCCAGTCACATATTCTCAGGCTTGCCTCACAGGGGTTTTGTGAGGAGAGGTGGGGGCTGGGATGGGAACTACAGGTGCCACCTCGTGCTCCTTAGAGGAAAGGTGTGAAATAATGAAATTCATACATTCTAAACTTGAAAGGAAACTCCTTCCAGACCTCTGACTACTTTGTTCATTGTGATGAAGGGAGACTTAAAATTCAGATATAGATTGAGCACTCACAGGTTAGACTTGTTCTTATTGTACCAAATCCTGGCCTTCTGGGGCCCCCTTCATGCAGCTTTTGCCCCCACACCTCTTGCTGAAAGACCTAGATTCTGTACTGGAAAGGGATTGATATTCTTTAGTAAAATTTATGCAGATTTGCCAGATTTCCAAAGTTTAGTCTGACAACAGAATTTTAGTTCTGGTTATAGAGTTCAGCAGTCTTCAGTGTAAAGTTAGATTCCCAGACTAGACTTTTGTTGGGGTTTGCAATTTTTGGCAGCCCATCCCCCATTTTAGTTGCAATTTCCCACCAGCCTCTCCCTTTCCCAGCTAGCAGCCTTGGATGCAGCTAGGTGAAGGTGCTTAGGGTACTGTCGCATTTACCTGCCCACCTCAACCTCCCAGCAAGCTCCTCCAGAGCAGGAAGGTCTAGCAAGCAAAGGGCAGGAACGTGGAGAAGGACTTTCCAGTTTGTGGCCCTGCATGGCGAAGGCACTCTCAGTGCCGTGGTGATGCAGCGGCCAAGCAGCCCTAGCCTTCCTCCCCGCTTTGGAGTGGGAAAGAGGCAGGGATTGCTGCTTAGCCAATGGGATCGTTGCCACTCAACCTCTGCACTTGCATTGTGGGAAGGCATGCTTGTTGCTTGTTAACGCTTACTTGAGGGCAGTGCCACACATGGTTGAAACCTGAGCGGCATCCATTTGCAGTGACAGTATAGCAATATGCTGTGGGAAGGAAGTGCTACTGTTTATTTTGAGGTTTTTTTGTGGGGCGGGGCAAAGTAGGACCTCATTTTAAATTGAAAATCTGCTGCCCTCAAGGGGCATGGTGGGCAGGATTTGTCAATCCACAGCTTCCGGTTTGCTCTGTGACTTTAGGAGAGAAGCCTCACAAATGCCAACTGTGCGACTTCACTTGCCGAGACGTGAGCTACCTTTCCAAGCATATGCTGACCCACTCTGACGACAAGAACTACATGTGCACCGAGTGTGGCTATGTGACAAAGTGGAAGCACTACCTGAATGTTCACATGCGGAAGCACACGGGAGATCTGAGGTACTGAGAGACCCCCTTCGCCTTCCCCTGGCTTGTTTCCTGTATCAGGAAGTAATCCGTATGCAGAGCTGAGGCCATGTTTGGGTCAGTAGAAAGAAACCGCAGGTGCAATGATTTTTTAATGGTGGGTTCAAGGGCTGAGCTGGAGAAGTAGTTATGCTGAAATGACCTATTACATAAATTGGATGATAGCTGCTAGCATCTGGGTAGACTTGACTAATATGAAGCCACCAAAGGCTGACTTGATTTTTGTGTGTGTGTGTGTGGAGGGTGGTGGTTGGTTGCTTGACTGTTAACTTCACAAGCACATGGTGAGACTGTCGCTTCCCTGTTAGTCTCACCGTGTGCTTGTGAAGTTATCACTCAACCCCGTTTTCTTAAGTTTACCAGGGCATTCACTGCCATTTAAATTTATCCCAAGTCACCAAAGACCATTGTTTCTCAGGTAGTGATACAGAATGGGAAATTATATGAGGCCATTGTATCTTTATTTGCCGTGTAAAGATTCAAGTTGGTAATCTGAACGTGTGAATTAGCTTCAGAAGCCAGACTGCATACAAGCAGGATTGATGTGGGACAACTTGGGAGCAATTCCTAAATGCTGTGACTGGCAACATGGATTCTGCTCAAGCTGTCTGGGACTGATGGTGGACTTAGTCTGGGAAGATGCATCAACATTTGATGGTTGGTAGCACTAGAGTCCACTAAGAGGCAAAACTAAATGGATTAAAAACAACAATTTAGCATGCCTTTTTGATGGATCTGTTTTATTTAAGGGCTTGTCACATAGCAAAGTTTCAGAGCTGTGGAAACGATCTTCAAGCCCCTTCCAATCTGGGTGGTAGTGGTGGTGTTTTCTGTAAGGATAACAAACATAACACTCTAGAAACCAGATTGCAAAACTATAAGTTCCTTACCAGGACCGCACCATTTCAAAATCCATTCTTCTTTGAAATCTGTTGGGTTTTTTTTAAAAAAAAAATCTGTCCACCCCTTGTCTCCTGTACCAGAGTATATATCAAGTCTTTTTGAATAAGAGGAGTGCATAGACTTTTCCCCATTGCACACAAACACTATTCCACTCCTTCATTAGAATGGTCACATGACTGTTACAGAAGGAGAGCTAAAAGGGAAGCCACTCCCATTGTTCAGAAAAAAAACGAGCCTTTGCTTACAAACTCAGAATTTGCCAGGGGTCCTGAGCCTGGGACCAAGGTCTACTAGAGTCCACAAGCTGGCATGAGAGCCATGAGGTTTGGCTATGGGGAAACCCAGATTCAAATCTGGCTTAGCTGTGAAGTTTTTGGGTGGTCCTTATTAAGCATTTCCCCCACTCTTGCCTCTTTTGCCCAGTTTTCAAAATGGGATTTAATTTACTGGCTTCACAGGGTTGTTGGTGGGTGACAATTACCAGGAAGTGTTCTCTTTGCTTGAAAGAGCTGCACTGGCAATTCTTTCTCCTTCCACGGCCTTGATCACTCTTGTTTTGTGTGCAACCCAGGTATCAGTGTAACCAGTGTTCCTACCGCTGCCACCGGGCCGACCAGCTGAGCAGCCACAAGCTGCGCCACCAAGGCAAGTCCTTGATCTGCGAGGTGTGTGGCTTTGCTTGCAAGCGCAAGTATGAGCTGCAGAAGCACATGCAGACGAAACACTCCCAGAACTACCAGTCTCCCATCTTCCAGTGTCAGTACTGCAGCTACCAGACCAAATACAAGCAAGCCCTGCTCAACCACGAGAACTGCAAGCACACCAAGCAGAGGGAGTTCCGTTGCGCCCTGTGCCCTTACCACACCTTCAGCAATACCAGCCTTTTCTTCCACAAGCGCAAGGTCCACGGCTATGTGCCCGGTGACAAGGGCTGGCAGGAGAATTATGCCAGCAAGGAGCTGGAGGTCACCTCGACGGAGGTGCTACTCAGTTACAATCTGGCCATGACCCTCCATGCTGAGCCCAGCCCCTCCCTCTCCAGGAGGCATGACAGAACCAAGGCCCTTGTTTCAGAGGTCCAGGAGGAGGATGGCCCCCAGGAGACTTTCATCCTGTCTCTTTTTGGGAGTGAAGGCAATGCTGAGACCGGGAGAGAAGAAGTAGTGGGAGGGCAAGACCATAGTAAGGCAGATGCAGCCCCTTCGGAGGAACTCTCAACCAAAGCCTTTCCTAAGGGTTCAGGGGAATCGGGCAGTATTGGGAAGCCCCTTCCGACTTGCACACTGCATCTGGAGACCCTGTGCAGCTCTGACCCAGAGCAGCTGGCTGAGGAGATGCCCACAGCATTGCCAGACAGTGGGGAGGCCCTGAATTGTAAGGTGGTGGAATCAGCCTATGAAGCATTAGCTTCCAAGGACTCTCTCCTCCTGGAGGACAGCGAATCTGCTCTCGACGACATCCCTGAGTTTGAGGAGGAGGCAGAGGTCCATGAGGACAGAGAGATGGAGCTGGAGAAAGGTGCTGGGTCAAGGACTGGTGAAGAGAGCAAAAAAGATGCTCAGCAGGATCTGGGGGACAGTAAGGGTGATAGGCGGGACTCTGAACTTCAGCAGGCACCACCCAGCCCTGAGCAGGGATTGGGGTGCAAAGAACCCAGTATACAGGAAGCTTGGCCAAAGGGGTCAGAGCAAGATTCTCTTCGACCTGTTACCAGCCATGAGACTCTCCTTGCCCCAGAAGATATGCGTCCTCCCTCTGAAGAAGGCTCCGATTCAGAATCTGTGCTGAAAGCTCTAAGGAGGCAGGACAAGGAGCAAGCGGAAACCCTGGTCCTGGAAGGCAGGGTGCAGATGTTGGTGGTTCAGTCTGAGAGCCGTGTCTTCAAGTGTGAGAAATGCTCTTACATCACCAGGAAGGAGAAGTCCATGCTGGTGCACTGCAAAGCTGGCTGTCAGGGCAGGAAATGCCCCTTGGTGTGCCAGGAGTGTGGGGCCATTTTCAAGCAGCAGAGAGGCCTGAATACCCACCTCCTCAAGAAGTGTCCGGCTCTTGTGAAGAAGACTGGCGGGAAAGCAGCCTGCTTAGACCAGCCTGCTGCAGTACAGCCCAATGGCAAGAGCCTGGAAATAGCGGAGGCTAAGAAGAATGGGCCAGGAGCACCGGACGAGGAGGTGAGCAAGCTTCAAAAGGCTTCCTGGGAAGCAGAACCGAGGCCTGTGAATGCTGAGTCTACAGCCGCTGTCCTTCCCAACACACAGCCCTTGGCCATCAGTTTGCAAGAGAAGCCATCTCAGGATGTCCCTGAAACTATGGTAGAAGAACAGTTGCCAGGAGCTACCGCTGACACAGCTAGCAATCCCTTGGAGAAATACTATGTGGAGCAGAGCAAGTTCCACTGCAAAGCCTGTTCTTTTGCCTGTTCGCGGGCGTCCACCATCCGCTCCCACGTAGAGGACAGCTGCCGTGGCTCAGAGCAGTTCTGCTGCCCGTTGTGCTCTAAGCCGTTCCGTTCTAAGAGGGCCGTTAAGATCCACCAGTTGGAGCGACACGTTGAAGCTCATCCCACCCAGCTGCTGGAAAGGACCAAGCGCACGGTGGACTCGGAGGGTGGAGATCAGCAAGCAAATGGACAAATCATCTGCAAGGAGATGGGTCGGGCCCATGAGCCAGCGGGAGCAAGCTCTCCCCGCCCTGTGGCCGCACACAAGAAGCGACACTTCTCCTGCCCCTCTTGCCCCTTCACATGCCACCAGGAGCGTGCCCTGAAGACCCACAAGAAGCGGGGCTGCCTGAAGCTGGGCGAGTTCCGCTGCACGCTGTGCCCCTTCACGTCCAAGGCTGCGGCAGCGCTCCGACTCCACCGCAAACTCCACCGCAAGTACTACAGCAGCCGGCCGCAGCTGGCCTGCCGCCAGTGCAACTTCACCTGCAAGCAGGTGCGCTGCCTGCGCCAGCACGTGCGCATCAAGCACGAGGGCGAGAAGCCCCACAAGTGCCCTTATTGTGAGTTCAGCACCACCCGGCGCTACCGGCTGGATGCCCACCAATCCTTGCACACGGGCGTGGGCCGCATCGCCTGCCCCACCTGCGGCCAGACTTTCGGCACCAACTCCAAGCTGCGCATCCACCGCCTGCGGGTCCACGAGAAGAAGCCCACCCACTTCTGCCCGCTCTGCGACTACAGTGGCTACATCCAGAACGACATCACCCGCCACGTCAACAGCTGCCACCAGGGGGAGCTGAACTTTGCCTGCGCCCACTGCCAAGCCCGCTTCAGCTCGGAGACGGCCCTCAAGCAGCATGCCCTGCGCCAGCACGAGGAGAAGGTCTCCTACGCCTGCCCTCGCTGCGCCTTCGTCTGCCACAGCGAGGCCACCCTCAAGTGCCACATTCAGAAGCAGCACCCGCACCTGGAGTGTGCCACCTGCAAGGCCACGCTGGCCACCCGCGAGGAGCTGGAAGAGCACAAGAAGCTGCACTTCAGCCACCGCTGTGACATCTGCAGCTACGCGGCCAAGGAGCGGCAGCAGCTGGTGAGCCACTACCTGGAGGCCCATGAGCCCCCCGCGGCCAGCGAGAGGCCGCTCAGGTGCTCCTTCTGTGACTTCGGCTGCTTCCACCAGCTGGTTCTGGACCACCACGTGAAGGGCCACGGTGGCACCCGCATCTACAAGTGCTCCGACTGCGAGTACGCCACCAAGAACAAGCAGAAAATCACATGGCACATCCGCATCCACACCGGGGAGAAGCCTTACAAGTGCCACCTGTGCCAGTACGCCTGCGCTGATCCTTCGCGCCTCAAGGTGAGAGCCATCCATGCTCGGGATTATGGATAATAATGATTGCCTTGCCTGATTTGTCCACCCCCTGCCCAATATGTACCTATCTGTTTTCCTTTCCAGGGGGACTTAACTGCAGCTTCATTTGTTCTGGTTTTAACTTCCTGTTAAAAGATTTAATTGCCACCAGTGGAGGCAAAACCTATCCAGTAATTGTCTAATACGATCGCCTTTCAGTGACAGACCATATGAAACATCTGTTGCTATCTGCCCCCCCCCCAGCCCAGCTAGACTGGCTGCTTCCAGTCTGTGATTCTGATCTCTTCCTCCTCTCTTGAAATCTCACAACTCTCTCTTATGCTTCAGCCAATCTTGCCCCCTTCCTGCACGCATTTTGAAAGGTGGAAATGAAAAACAAAAACAAAAAATAAGACTAAGGAGTGCCTCAGATGCGGTGTGTAAGTCTGGCCTTCGTTGCTGTGACTTTTCTTTTTTCTTTTTTAAATGTATTTATTAACTTTTTCAAAACATCAACAGAATACATAAAACAAACCAATACAACAATTACAAATACGTTACAAAAATAAAAACTATTACAAACAAACTACAAACTACAAAAATGAAAAACAAAAAATTATTTGTTTAAAAACTGCTTCTTCCCTTAACATTGTTATTTGACTTCCTCACATCTGCCCTTCCTGCGTTCATTGTCATTCATCTTTAGTAATTTCTTTACATTATACAAACCATATTTTTCAAAAAAAATCCTATCCATTTCTTCAACTATTATCCTAATTCATTATTTCGCATTTCCTTAACACATAACATAATTCTAAATCTGCAGTCTAACTTTTCTTACAACTTCCTTCTAGATTTCAATTTAAATTTCTTCTATTCTTCTCCCACTGCGTCGTCCCTCGGTCATGGAGTTTCCCGGTCATCTCAACAAGTTCCATATAGTCCATCATTTTCATCTGCCATTCTTCAATCCTTGGTAATTCCTCTGTCTTCCAGTTTGTAGCTATCAAAATTCTTGCTGCTGTTGTGGCATACATAAATACAGTTCTATCACATTTTGGGATTTCTTGGCCTAGGATGCCCAGTAAAAAGGCTTCTGGTTTCTTTTTAAATGTGTTTTTAACTCCTTTTTCATTTCATTATAATTCTTTTCCCAGAAGTCTTTTACCTTTGGGCACATCCACCACATGTGGAAAAAAGTTCCTTCTTCCTGTTTACATTTCCAGCATTTATTACTTTGTCCATGATATATTTTTGCCAATTTAGCCGGTGTCAAATACCACCTGTACATCACCTTCATAATATTTTCTCTATTGCACGCTGAAAATTTTATTCCAGTTTTCCACAATCTTTCCCAATCTTCCAGCATAATATTGTGCCCCACATCCTTAGCCCAATCTATCATTGTTGATTTTACCATTTCATCTTTTGTATGCCACTCAAGCAATAAGTTATACATTCTGGATAAATTTTTCGATCTAGGCTCTAACAATTCCGTCTCCAACTTAGATTTTTCTAACTGAAAACCAATTTTTCTATCTGACTTAAATACTTCATTAATCTGATAATATTGTAGCCAGTCTGTTACATTTCCTTTCAATTGTTCATATGATTTTAATTTTAAATGTTCTCCTTCTTGTATCAAAATGTCACTATATTTCAGCCATTGTCTGTCCATATTTGCTCTTTTATGGGCTTTTGCTTCTAGAGGTGATAGCCATCTGGGTGTTTTCCTTTCAAGTAAATCTTTATACTTCATCCATACCTTAAACAAAGCTTTTCTGATTATGCAATTTGAAACCTTTATGGGCCTTGATCTTATCATACCAAAGATATGCATGCCAACCAAGTTGCTGTGACTTTTCAGTGTCTTATTCTCCGTAGTATTTCTTCTCTGTCCTCATCCAGGTTGCCTGCTAGGACCACTGGTCCACTGGGTGAATTGTTTTTCCTTTATTCAGTTTATCTCCTGCCCTTCCTCCCAAAAGGTACCTGTTGATACATTTGCTTCACTGTTTGGTCTTCCTTGTTTCCTGGGTTCATAATAATGTTCCAGTCAAGTAACTGGATTAAACCACTTGTGAGGTTGGTGATCCACATGTGTGACCCCCCCGCCCCCCCGGTTTGTCTCCCTCTCTCTACCCAGTATCACATGCGCATACACAAGGAGGAGAGGAAGTACCTTTGCCCGGAATGCGGCTACAAGTGCAAGTGGGTGAATCAACTGAAGTACCACATGACAAAGCATACAGGCAAGTGCTTCACTGGAATATGGAGGTCTGGGCACTCAGGAGCTAGAAAAGGCAGCCTCTGTCCCTCTTGGGGGATAAAGCCTTGCAGGGCCATGTGATGTGAAGACCATAACCTCTTGTAACCTTTCAAAAGCTGTATGCAGAGGCAAACAGTTGGCATGGTCCAGATTTCATAGAGATTTCTTTCGTCACAATTGGATTTATGAGAGTAGGCACGGTGATCTGTAGATTCTTGAAGAAATGTGGCAGTAGTCTGTTCTGTGAAGAACTAGACAGATTATTGTCCCTTGTGAGATGGTGCTGATCCACCAATGCATCTATTTTGGGTGGGGACATCAGAGTAAAGAACTGACTGTAGCTTTTGGAAGTGTTGGTATACATCAATTTTTGAAATACGTATCTCACCGCAGGCATTCCTTACATGCTAACAAGTTTAGCCCTTATCAGTTTCATGCCTGTGCCTGGGAGCGATTGTTGGACCCTTGCAGGCTGAATGGCACTCTTGCTTTCTTTGTTCCATCTCTAATCCTTCTGGTTAATAATGCACTGATGAAACTTAGGCCGTGCTTAGAGTATACCCATTGAAATCAACAGGCTTAAGTTAGCCATGGGGCGCGGGTGGCGTGGTGGTCTAAACCACTGAGCCTAGGGCTTGCCGATCAGAAAGTCGGCGGTTCAAATCCCCGCAATGGGGTGGGCTCCCGTTGTTCAGTCCCAGCTCCTGCCCACCTAGCAGTTTGAAAGCACGTCAAAGTGCAAGTAGATAAATAGGTACCACTCCTGCGGGAAGGTAAACGGCATTTCTGTGCACTGCTCTGGCTCGTCAGAAGCGGCTTAGTCATGCTGGTCACATGACCCGGCAGCTGTCTGCGGACAAATGCCGGCTCCCTCGGCCAGTAAAGCGAGATGATTGCTGCAACCCCAAAGTCGTCCGCGACTGGACCTAACGGTCAGGGGTACCTTTACCTTTACCTTTAAGTTAGCCATGTCCATTGATTTAATAGGTCTGATCTGAATCTGATACAACCGCTTACATATTTTCATTGGAGAGCATTTCTGTGTGGCAGCATTTGGGCTGCTGAAGGAGTTTTCATTAGAATTTGGGGTATTTTTGTAGTCATAGTTCAAGGCCAACATATGAGGCTGCAGTACTGGGTGGAGATTTGGGGAGCACTGTTGAGGTGGAAGACACATGGGCTGTGGCTTGGTTTTGATGGTCTGGCATCTCCCACCTCCTTCCAGTGTATTGCTCTGTGCTTTCTACACAGGGATCAAGCCATATCAGTGTGACGAGTGCGAGTACTGCACCAACCGTGCCGATGCCCTGCGCATCCACAAGGAGACGCGCCACCGCGAGGCCCGCTCTTTCATCTGTGAGCAGTGCGGGAAGGCCTTTAAGACTCGCTTCCTCCTCAAGACGCACCTGAAGAAGCACAGCGAGGAAAAGCCATACGTCTGCAATGTCTGCTACCGGGGTTTCCGGTGGGCAGCCGGCTTGCGGCATCACTATCTCACGCACACCAACGAGCACCCTTTCTTCTGCCGCTACTGCAGCTACAAAGCCAAGCAGAAGTTCCAAGTGATCAAGCATCTGCAGAGGCACCACCCAGAGCAAGGCGGGACAGAGGGGGATCTCAGCAAAGGGGTGGGCAAGGACCCTAGTACACTTCCTGTCCACCTGCATGACGCTCAGCTGGAGATTCCCCCCTCCAAGCATCCAGAGGTGATCGAGGCCCAGGTGTCACCGCATGGCTAAGTCAAATCTGGGGGGAAATGGACTTTGCACATTGAGACGACACTTTGCTGTGGTTTCCATGAACTGGAAGTGGGTGGAAGCCCTCGGCCTGGAAGCACACGATGTGCCCATCCAAGCTGTTTCAAGCCCGCTAGGGCAAACACTGGCCTCTCTAGGGCAGGCGTATGCCATTGTGTATGTTTTATAGTCATATCTGTACATGGGATGTAAAATATGTGACTGTATAAAAGGGATCTCCAGCTTTCTTTGCAATTTTGATGGTGTTGAATTATTTGCTTTGCCCAATAAGGCAGTCAAGGTGAAGGGTGAGTGCTGGGAGAAACAATACTTTATAGAAGTTGGGAGGGAGGATTGAGCCTGGCTTCTGAAGAAGGGTCTTGGTATGATGAGAAGAAGAAGAAGAAGAAGAAGAAGAAGAAGAAGAAGAAGAAGAATTTATTATTTATACCCCGCCCATCTGGTTGGGTTTCCCCAGCCACTCTGGGCGGCTTCCAACAGAATGTTAAAATACAATAATCTATTAAACATTAAAAGCTTCCCTCGTTACTCACAAGGTCCCATATTTTCTAATAAGTCTGCACTATTGGGAAATGGTCTCCCCGCTGAAAGTTGCATCCAAGGACCTCAGGACAGAGCTTTGTGATGCACAAAGTACATTTTTGTGCTACCAGCCTTCTGCCTGATGCATTTAAAAATGAAGTTACTCCTTTCATATCCACCTGGATTTAACCATCCAGGAGTCCTTTACATTTTTTTACCCCAGACATTTGTGTTACTATGTAATGATGTTCATTTTAATCAGACAGTGCTAATTTGCAAGAGCTGCTTTCTGCTTGCAGGAATCTCAAAATTAGCACGGAAGGTCTTGTATATACTTCTTGCCAGTGGGTGTAGTGGGAGAGTCTTGGCATTTTCTTCCTTTCTTCTAGGGAGTGCAGGGACGCATGCCAATTTTACTTGGAAGTAATCAGTTTGTTCCAGCTTGCAAATGATGAGAGCATTTGATAAAGCCTCTTTATGATGGGCCAGGAGCACTTAGCAGGTTGCTGTCTTGGAAACCCTTATGACAAAGTGAGATTATAGCTGCACTTAATTGATTTTTGACATCATAGTACTGTGCTGCAAGCCTTTCTGGGCAGCTTTACTAAACTAAGCCTTGCCTTTCAGGTTCATGTACTCCCTGCCCCCCCCCCGCAGTGTTTCCTGTGAAGATTGTTCATGACATGTGTGTTCACTTTTGCTGAAAGGCAAGTTAGGTGCTGAGGCTGCAGAACACTGAGAGTTGTAAAATTTTTGAGCAATAAGGTCATGGCATGCTTGTCCACTTTTTAAATTTCATGTGTGTTTACTAACTCTAGTGTCCACTGTGATATGCACAGATCAGCACTTACCCACCCTTTATTTCCCCATAAATGATGTGTATGAGACCAGAAATGTTCATTCTAAGCAACAGAACTGGCACCAGGACTTGGAGTCATCCTGTGCCTCCTAGTTTGAGCTGCTACTCCAAGAGCTGTGTTTTGAGTGTGGGTGTGTGATGCACAAAAAGAGAGGCTCCCTCTTGTTCTTGTATATGCATATGGTTGCTGTGAATGAAAGATGTCCGCCTCTATGGAAACTCAGCTAAGCCCAGTCTTCCTCATTTTATGGTAAACTCCAGGGGGTTGTGTTTCCTCTTTTTCTGTAGGTCACAACATTTATGAAAGGCTTTGCAGCTATGATTATGTCATGGAATGGATGTCTTCTAACAGAAAATTGAGTAGGTACGGCCATTTCCTAAGAATTGCAAATTTAAGGTTGATTTCTGCTGCTTTGGTAGTCTTAAACATTGCTTTTTTGTTTCTACATGCTCACGTTTTGCTTGTGGATTTCTCATGGGAAATGGGATGCTGGACAACATAGGACTTCTTTGCTACTTTTCTATAGCTCTTCATTTTTGCTGTACTTTAATCTTTATTCCCAACCTTCCATTAGCCAAAATCTAAATTGTGCAATCAAACAAAGCCATGAAAATGTGCATAAATTATCCCATGGCAGAATTGTATGTCTCCTCAGCTCCCCGCTTTACAGTGTTTGAAACTCCCAGCATTCTAGGCACATTTTGCAACAGTGAATTTGAGACCATTTAAAACTTGTCTTTTTATTATTTTGATAAAACCAATTTGCATATGTAGGTTCTCGTCCCTTTACAAAGGAGGCAGTATTTGGGAAGTGAATGACATTCCATGCATTGCTATAGATATTTTTAGACATATATTGCATCTGTAAACATACCTGAGTTAAACAAAGATGTACAAGTAGGAGGGTTGTGGCTAGGGAACAAGACAAGCTGACTGGATGCATAGGCATGCTGTGAACAGGCAAGCTAGCTTGCAGGTAACTGTGTCACATCCGTCACTGCCAAAGTGCTGTTTCCACATGAATCAGGTTTCTGTTCTGTGAGACGCTAGCCCAAGGGCAGCCAACATGGCACTTTCCAGATATAGTTGAACAACATCTCCCACCAGCAGATAGCATGTTCAATGGCCAGGTATGTTAGGAGTTGGAGTCCAACATTGAGGACTGGCAAAGTCCATCTGGCCTCCAGTGGGGTGCATACCGGGTGTACTTCAAATGATGAGGGACTACAACTCCCATCATCCCTGGTCAACCTGGCCCAACGGTCAAGGATAATGGGAATTGTAGTTCAGCAGCCACCACATTGGCTGCCTCACTGCTCTAGCCCATTTAGACTTAAGATGGAGACAGCTTTTATAGTATCAAATTCCTCTTCTCTTGGCTACCTTAGAGTTGCGGTGAGTTATCCTGCCTTTTGATTTTTGAACCAGCAGGCCTCTGTAGTTCTACCTGCTATTTCTGCTTCTCAGCAAAAAGCATTCCACACAAAAGGGTTGCCTCTCAGGGGCAGAAGCCTGTGCCTATGTGGAAGTTGTACATGCACTATTTTGTGTGATTGGATAAATTAACAACTGAAAATGCTAGAGCATAAAAGCATTGGAGTATACCTACTGCGAGATCAGACTAAATGGTAAGGAGATGAGCCCTGGCTATAGGGGCAAGCAACCTTGTTTTGCCTTGGTAATGGACTGGATGAGAGCAAACAGCTAAGACTGAAGCACTGTTGTGGGTGATTCCCTAGACTGGATGGATGGGAGGTTCTTGATGGGGTTACACTCCCTCTGAAGGAGCAGATACATACCTTGGGGGTAGTTCAGGGTCCTTTGCTGTCGCTTGAGGCTCAGGTGGCCTGAGTGACCCAGAAAGCCTTCCAACAACTTTGGCTGATGGCCCTACCCCTATGCCCCTATCTGGACAGGGATAGCCTAACACCTGTCATCTATGCTCTGGTAACCTATAGCAGTGTTTCCCAACCTTGGGCCTCCAGCTGTTTTTGGACTACAGCTCCCATCATGCCTAGCTAGCAAGGCCAGTGGTCAGGGATGATGGGAGTTGTAGGCCAAAAACAGCTGGAGGCCCAAGGTTGGGAAACACTGACCTATAGGTTAGTTTATTGCAATGCATTATATGTAGGGCTGCCTCTGAAGATGGTTTGGAAACTTCAGCTGGTGCAGAATTTGGCAACCAGGTTGCTCACTGGGGCAAAACAGGTTGAGCATATTACATCAATTCTGGCCCGACTGCATTGACTGCCAATTAGTTTCCAGGCCCAATTCTAAGTGCTGGTTTTCATCTATAAAGCCCTAAATGGCTGAAGATTGCAATACCTCAAGGACTGTCCCTCCCCACACAATGTGATCATAATCTGAGGCCTTTCTTTGTGTGCCTCCACAAGAGGCAAATAGGGTGTCAACATAAGAACAGGCGTTTTCTGTGGTAGCTCCCTGTTTGTGAAATGCTCTCCCCAGGGAAGGCCACCTGGAACCTAGGTGCCAGGCGAAAACGTTTCTCTTCAACCAGGCATTCAAGTGATTAACATTCTATAGCCTTTTAAATGTATTTGTGGGAGGGGAGTTAATGGTTTGCTTTTGTTTACGTTTTATTATGCAGTTTGTATTCTCATTTTGTATTTTTTTATTGTGATCTGCCCTGCCCTGGGATTTTCGGGTGAAGGGCGGGATACAAAATTAATTAATAATAACAGTAATAAGAATTGTGCCAATGGGTACATTTTTAAAGGAGGTGCTGCAGGTACCAGTCCCAAAATGGCTGCTGTAGGAGTGTGGCGAACAGAAAATGACTACCACATGACTAAGAGAACAGACAAGGAGGACCATAAATGGTACAGATAGCCCAGCCCCCCCCCCCCAATCATTGGGGGGGGGGGAGAAGAGAACACCAAAAGTGTGTACAATCTTGGTATCTAATGAAAAAAGGTTGAACAAGAAGCTCAAACAGTCTCTTGCATATTATGGATTTTTGAGATGGTGGTTGTTGTTGTTTAGTCATTTAGTCATGTCCGACTCTTTGTGACCCCATGGACCAGAGCACACCAGGTACTCCTGTTGAGATGTTTACTGAGACCTTTTTTGAGCTCCATAGGAGGAACTAGTTGGTGCACTGTCATCTGTGGGTTCTGTGTTGGTGACCACTGTTCTCATCACATTTTTGTGGGGCTATCATCTTAATTGCATCAGAAAAAGGCGTTATGTTTATGGAGGCTTTCAGAATGCCAAGGCATTCCTATTGTGGAAGAACTCTTAATGTTGGTGCTGATGTAGAAAAAGACAAGCTCATCTATAAGAATCTGATCACTTCCTACTTGGAGTTGATTTAGAGGATGATTCAAGTCTAGCCAACATCTTTCTATATAAAAGCAGAATTAGACTGTCAGAGCTCCTTGGCCAACACATACTTGACAGGCAGCCAGTGGTTCTTGAGCTGAGAATAGGAGTTGTTGGCATTCCTTCCATCTTGATGGCAGCAAGGAATCAGTGGGTAAGTCCTTTCTACTCCTTCCCTGAGGGCTGATAATCATAGGCACACACTGTACATCATTTGATGGCTTCTACCTAGCGGTGCAAACTGCCTCCATTGGAAAGTATTGTTAGATACTCTCTGGAAGGCTTTTCATGTGCGATGTCAGTTTCCCAGATGCATGTTGTCAAATGTTCGCTAAGCGATACAACATCCATATATACAAGCACCCTATTAGCTGCTAACTGGGTGGCGGTAACAGGAGGGCTACAACTAGGAGATGAGGAAGGGAAAATCAGATTGGGCAAGGGGAATAAATAGAGCAGGGTTTCCCCTTTCCAATATGCAATCTGCAAGGGAAAAGAGCAGGTGGTCCAATAGCTTAGCTTCTTCCTGTCTCTCTTGCTCAGTTAGAAAGAGATGCTGCCACAAGAGTCAACACCAGAATCCTTTCTCTCTTCTCTCGGTTATTGCCAAATCTTGTCAGGAGCATCCAGGAAAAGCTTGATCAGCTACCTTCTGATTCTGCTTTAAAGGTGGCTGGCAGACTGGACCTACTTCTGGGCCCAGATCAGGAGAGTTGCCCTTGAAGACAGGTGGAAAAATAAAGCCCTTTGGAAAGACTTGATGGTTGGCTGACGTTATTGAAAGAAATTCACTCTTTACTTTTGAATATAGTTAAGTCTGCCTTGGGGTAGTTCCCATTTGCAGCTGCCTATCCTGCCCTTTTTGCACAACGGAGGTAGATTTTAAAACTGAACCATACGAGTGGACAGATTTAGTTGGAGGGTCTGGGAACTGTGCAAATCACAATAGTTTAAATTATTTTTAAAAAAATAGCAGCAAAATGGTACAAAACTGTTGGGTTGGATTTTTGTTTTGAAATAAAATATAAATATATGTAGTAGTGCAAAGTAACTTTTCAGTCCAGTGCTGCGTAGGAACAAGAGAGGCAGGCGGATGGAGTGGGGTATGGCATCCATTCTTAAGAAAGCTCTTGTTCCCTTCCCTCCCCCCACATTCTCCAACCTAAATGGGGCAGAGAGGGAAGAGCTGTATTTGGAGACACAGTTGCTTTAGTCACTCTCTGTTGACAACTCCCTGATTCGGATATGGACAAATAGGGAGGCTGGTGGGATCCCCGTCCCATCCTTGGAAAGAAGGTGGATGTGGCGGTATCCTGCATGGGAGACAAAACAAAAAAAAAGCACCACGCACAGTGTTTGAAGCTGCCTTGTGTTGAGTTAGGCCAAGGGTAGCCAACCATGTTGTTGCGCTCCAGCTGCCATCAGCTCCAGCCAGCATGGCCAATGGCCAGGGACTGTGGGAGCTGTACTTCAACAACACCTGGAGAGTCCCATGCTTGCTATCCCTGAGTTAAACTACTGGTCCATCCAGCCCAGCTCTGCCTACTATAACCAGCAGAGCCCTGGTGGGATCCTAAGAACACACACAAACCAAGATGCCAGGGCTCATCTGCATGCATAGCCTGTGCTTTGCTGAGCTCTGAATAAATAATACAGGCAGAGACATGGGTGTAGCCAAGGGGGGATCGGGGGGGGGCAGCCACTGCCCCCCTCATCCACAAAAAGCATTGAAAGTACTTAATTGATTGAGGATCCTGGCTACACCCAGGGGCAGAGAGCACATTTGTCTCTAGAGTCAGCTTTTCCTGGCTGTCTCTCGAACTTCCTCTGGATAGTTACAAATTCTGGGTTTCTCCCATTCCGTTGAGTAGATTTGATGTTTTATATATTCTGCCTGCCCTACAGCAGATGCATTTATTTGGTTGATCGCAGCTACAGCCTGTAGAAGTATGCATTCTAACACCGATACAGGGCACAGTATTTCTCTTCTCCACTAGATGGAGGCAACATGAGCTCCCTCCCTCCCCCTACAAAGAAATAGATGTATGTATGCACACGGGATGGGAATGTAAAACTCTGCAGTGTGATCTAGGAGCAGCTACAAGTTTGGTAATAACTAATCCAAATACTGTACTAAGGAAGCAAATCCATTGATTCTGAGGATGGAATCATATACAAACCCCACCACCCCATGCTGCAAATTGAGTTGTACTTCTCATGGGGGAGAGTTAACTTGTGGGTTGTGATAAAACGTCAGGCCTGCTTTGGAATTAAAAGTTTAAAAAAAATAATCAGGGAGCAGCTGTACAGGTTTAAAAGAGCAGCAGCTTTAACTGCATTTCAATCAAACTGATTGACTGAATCCAGACTTACAATGCACTCCTAATTCCACTTACCTGGGTAAGCCTCACTGAACTCAGTGGGATTTACTTCTGAGAAGACATGGTTAGAAGGGCCCTGGTAATCATTCAGGGCTCCTCCACACTTCCACTTGTCTTGTGCCTGGAAAATGGGCCCAAGAGGCTTTGCCTTTGCCCCCAGTGCTTTCCCCGGAAAACCTGCTCTTTACTGCTGAATTGGAACAAATGGCAATTCAACGAAAACCCAATTGCTGTTTGGTTCCATTTAGCAGAAAACCACAGGTTTCTCCAGGGGAAAGTGGCAGCGCAAACGGAGGTGTGGATGAGCCCAGAGTCTGGATCTAATCCTATGTACTTTTGTGTTCTGCTGTGGTCATAATATCCATGTGCTGATTTACTGAGTTGTTACGGTCTCTGTTGCAGGGGGTAACTTAGTCTGCCTTCCTTATGGACACAAATAACTGTCTCTAGCTAACTGATCTGCCAGGGATGCATTTGTCTCTTGATCTTCGCAGCAAACTGGCACAAGGTAGCCACACCCCACAGGGCTAAAAGGGAGATGCTCACCTGCTTTGACACTAGTAAGAGGTAGAGTGTACTGTCCCACAAAGTCATTCCGAGATGCCTTGTCATAATCCTCCACCACAAAGCGCAGAAGTGCCAGCTCTGGTACCCAAACCTGGAACTGAAAGGCCTCATTCCATTGTGGGTTAAAACCTATCCAGGGATATTAAAGTGAAGAGAGGGTGTTGTCACAGCACATAATCTCTATGTGTCCCCCAGCCTCTCTCCGTCTTCAATTCCATAAAATCTCACACAACTTCCCTCTGCATTGCTGCTTCTGATATTCCTAAACTGCTCTGGTCAGTTTATCGTCTGATCTCAAAAACGCCTGCCCTCTTTGCATCACTTTTCTCCCACTCTGAATGGTCCAACTGGGCTTTTGGCGTTTTGAACGCCCCAGGAAAAAAGAGAGAAGATGCCTTTAAGTGGGAGGTTGCATATGCATATACTGTTGTGGGACCTTGGTGGAGAATTTTCCTTTTTGCAAAGTTCAACTTCCTTTTCAAAATGACTCTGCAAATTCCTAGCCTGCCAGGGTGCAGAGGAAAATATGAAAATGTAATGGAGAATAGACACATGTTAGTCATGAGCTGAAGCTTCACTTACGTCAATGGGACAAATCGGCTGCAACTCATTTTATTTGTTTTGTTTTAATGTATTTATGGACTGCTCTTTGGGTAAAACATTACAAATTGGCTAAAATAATCAATACAATACATACATAAGAACAGCACATACCAATCCACTTTTTTCAAAGAGGCTTAGTCATACAACTAACTTTTGCTGGATTGTGCCCAGTGTGGTAGGCCACAGACATGGAAACCCAAGGCTTCCAAAGGCGGCTTATATGCCCTACACTTGTACTTCTTTGGGGTTTCAAGTCCCCCTAATAAATCCTTCCTCTGATATCTGTTTCCACCTCTGCTGCTTCCTTGCACTTCACCACCCCAGCTCTTACCAAAAACAAAAATATCACAATTTAAAATCACGCCTGACATGCCTAGCATTTTAAGGACATTCATTCCTATGGAAGAATTTGGTTTTTAAAAATGTAGGATCTGAGTTTCCCTTGGCACAGATAACACCAGGATATTCATTCATTCATCCTTAAGTAATGAAGAATGAGTGGCATCCGTGTTGACACATGCATGAGGTCCACGTAAAAACCCACCTCAGCAGTTCTTTATAATAGCCAAGAGAATTGCCTCACCGTTATCATCAATATATTTGGTCTCTTGCTTGGCACTATCAGCAGGGATCCCATGAATCTCCACCCGCACTAGTGGATCGATGATGGAGCCTTCTTTGCTGTTGGGCATCTTGGGGAGTTGCTGCCCACTAATGATCTGGAAGAGAAGATTATGGTGAGCACAGAAGAGCAGTCAAGTCCACATGTGCGAACTGCAATGTTTCAGTAGCTACACCCTGCCACTCACACAGCTCAAAACAGTGACAAAGGAAGTTGGTCGCTATAGCATATAAGCCCAAAGACACAAAGGGCTTGGAACAACACTATGCCTGCTTGAAACAGTGGTTTTCGAACGTAATCTGCTCCGGAAGACCATTTGAGTTCTGAAACGTTCGAAAGCTGAAAACTCAATACAGAAGCCTCAAAACGGAAAACTCAATAGGGAAAACTCAAAACAGAAGCTGCGTGGCATGTTCGACTTCCAAAAAGTGCTCGAAAACCGAAGCATTTACTTCCGGGTTTATGGCGTATGAAAACCAAAACGTTCATCAAGGAGACGTTCGAAAACCGAGGTACCACTTTATCCCAAACTCAACTTTCCCAACAGAAGTTGATCTTTGACTCAACCAGGTATGGGGAAACTTTGGTCCTCCAGATATGGCTGACCTACAACACTCATCAGCCCCAAGAAGCATGGCCAGTGGCCATGTTAGTTCAGACACATGAGAGTCAAATATTCCCCACATCTGCAGTAGGATAGTAACACTGAGTAGCTATTAAAAGATAGCAGGGTAGATAGAGCCTCTCTCTAGGTTGGACGGAAATTTTCCAAGATGGGGGCCACATTTTCTCATGGACATCTGGAAGCTTCTTATTCCAATAAGTTATTCTCTAAAATCCTAAAAGTCCTGTTAGGTTAAGGTATGGGCAACAAGCTCACACAGTACCTTAATGGCTATGTTCAGGGGGCTACCATTCTCCCTGCTTTGGGGGTTCTCAGGACTGAAGGCTGTCTCTGGGTCTTTCATGAAGCTTGGCTTTAACACGTAGCCACAGCGGCCATTTTTACTGAAGAGCCCATCGCACAAGTCCATCTCTGTACCAGCCGTTTGAAAATTCAAGGCCACTGAGAGGAGGAGGAGGAGGGGGAGACAGGAATCTTTCAGACCAGCAGCAATTGGAGGCAAACGAGAGAGCAGTCTTCTAGCTCTTGCTAGCTTCTTCCATGCAAGGTATCTTAGAAATACAAATTAAAGCCCAAACTGCACATTGTGGAGAGAGGGCCATCAACCCACATCTCCCTAATAATGGGGGGGGGGGACACATGACATATCATTGTCTTAGTGTTTCCTTCCCTACACCCACTTTCGCTGGCTGCTGCTTATCCCATTTCTGGATCTCTATCTTCCCTCAGTTCCCGCCTTTCAAATCTGCATTTGCAAGCTTGAAGAAAGCTGAGGAAACCAACATTCAGAAGAGTTGGGGGGGGAACCCTTCCCCCATATAAGAACAGTCATGCTGTAAAGCCCAGTTTTGACCGCTAAGGCTTGGCAATAGCAGAATAATTAACAACTACTATTTATATAAAGCACCACTTTGAACACTGTAAAGCACATTGCATATTTATTTTACACCTTACCTTTCTGCCATCATAGAACCCAGTGTGGCATACATGTGGCTCCCAGACAGTCACCCCCAGACCTGCACTGTCATAATCTTATGTGCCTTCAGACGCTGGGATCAGGTTTACTCACTTACAATATCCAAGGGTGGAACTGCGTGCTACTTCAGCAAAACATGATCCTACACCTGTGTTCGCTGAGACACAAATGCAGGAGGGGACTTCCAGGAGAGGACCAGTGTAGTAGGAGTAGTTAACCCTTTCCTAGATTGCCATCTTGCAAAAAATACCCCCCTCTCCCCGCACCACACATGATAACTTGTCTCACTCCCACAAAGCAGGAGTCTGAGACTAGGCAAATGAAGGGGAGACGGTATTTATGGGAATAAGTGAATAAATAGAACCCTGTTGGCTCAAGCTAAAAGCCTGTTTAGTCAGCCTCCTGTTTCCCATAATGGTCAATCAGATGTGCAAGTGTGCGCTCTCTGTCTCTCTGCGTCTGTGTCTGCATCTCCCTCTCAGTTCCCCAGTGACTGCTAGTCAGAGGAAAGCTGCTGCTGATTCTCAGGTAGCAGTCAGACATTATGACTTACAGCCATCAATAGCCTTATCCCCCAGCAGTTTGTCTAATCTCCCTTTTAAAAGCTATCTAAAGCCCAATCTGCACTTAAAGCAGTATTGTGCCACTTTAGTCCTGGCTCCCCGCCCCCCCCCACAATCCTGCAGTCTGTTAAAGGTGCCAAGAGATGCTAGGCTAGGAGACTCATTCCCTTCACAATCCCCAGAGTTCCTGGGGAAGAGGGCCTGATGGTTAGTCCACTCTGGGAGCTGCAGCTCTGGAAAAAAAACACAAGGGTGACTTCCTCACCCACCCACCCCTTAAATCCTTCTGGCGCTGGCATACCCAGCTGGCACCCCACATTCCACATCGCCTGGGGGTTGTAATTGGAGGAGTCCGTCCGCAGACCGCTGGGGAAGATGCGTGTCAGCTGCCAGGCATTATGGCGGATGAAGTCATTTCCTGCAGGAGGTAGTTAGCACATCAGAAGTTTAGAAATCTGGTATTTGGTGAACCCTCTCTCCAGTTATTAGTGCTTGGAGAATGTGACCATCTGCAACTAAGTGGTGTGTGTGTCAGAGAAACAGTTTGCATCCAGTTTACCTAAAATGTAGACAGAGAACGTGGAATTTCTAGCTGGGAATTTCTAGTTGGAATTAGGGTGCACACCCCACCCCAATGTGTGCGTAGGTCTTCACAAACTGCTTTCTGGGCATTTGATGCAGAATTAGAGTGGCTTTGCTGGCTGCTTACAAGAGGTTGTTTGCTTCCACTATGCTGTGCTGGTATGTTCTCTGACCAATGGAAATTGAATTGGGGAGTGCTGCCTCTGACTTTCTCACTGCTTGGCAATCTGGGGCAAATCATTAACATCTTTGTGTATGTTGGGGACGAGTCAGAGGAGTCACAGGCCCATCAATGCACATTCCTAATGTCTTGCCTGCCGGCTGCCTCCATCCCCCCGGTTTCTCACCAGCCTCTCGGATGAGCTTGCGGGCCTTGGATTCAGCAAAGGAGGACATCTCGTAAGACTTGTAGTGGCTGCGGGAGTGCTGGAAGCTGTGAAAGGGCACGCTCTTGCAGTAGACAATGCAGTCAGAAAGCTCTTGGGAGAGGGACTGTTTGGCCTTCTGCAAAGAACGTGAGACCGACTTGTAAATGATGACCGTGTGTACTGCAGACACGGGAATAAGATTGAGTCCCACACCTGCTAAAAATAAAATCAAAATATCAGGCTTTGTGGGGGGGAAGGCTCCTTTTGCCTTTAACTGGTATGGGGCAGGTAGAGTTTTGGCCCCAGGAACTTTACCTGTCTTTTGTTAGAATGTTTGGGAGGAGGCAGGGAGCCCATGTGATTTGCATCCCTTGCATTTCAAATTTTTAAAAAGACTACCGGTAATTTAAAACCCTGCCTGGGAGCTAGGAGAGAGCTGCTAGTCAGAGAATACAACGGACCAGTGGTTTGACTCACATACAAAGGCAGTTTCACATATTCCTGCAATAGGAGAAGAGCCCCTTTTTGCTTCAGAGAAAGAGCCACCATCTCTAAATGGTTCAAAGGCTGTAGTGCAGTGTAAGCACGTTTGCCTTCTCTTCACATCAGGGTCTCGGGGTTTCCCAGTAGAATCAATGTAGCTCACATTCTATCAAAAATTCACCTGTATGTCTATCTTGTCATCAGTCACTCCTGCTTATGAAGGCAGGTGCCTCCCACCTGTCAGTATCTGGCAGGTGAGGTTCAAGCCCATATCGCTCTACGACGCTAGTGCAACAATTTTTTTAAAGCAAACAACCCCCGGACTTTTAGCAGTTTGGGAAATGATGGCGAAATGCATTGAAATTGGGGGATGAGCAAACGATTAATGGGAAGACATATCAACACTTGGCTGGCAAATTGTTGCATAACCTCCCCACAAACACATGACAATGAATGCTCAGTAAAGACTGGACGTAGCTTAACTGTTACGTAAGCTTTGTATAGGCAACTCTGGGATGGATGCTAAAAACATAGGTTGTCTGGTGGAACCCTGAGCTGCCACTACCTCTAAAGAGCCAACTAACCAGGGTTTCCATGTACCTTCTCTTTCTTCTTGTCTTCATTGCGCAGGACTTCTTCCTCTGCCTCTGGTCCCTCTTCCTCCTCCTCCTCCTCTTCCCGCTGAGGCGGCTCACCCAGATGCCCATTCAAAGAATCCTCCAGGTGTCCAATCTTCTTCCCTTTCAGGATGATCTTGCCCTTCAGCTCCTGCATGAAGACACAGGGTGGGTCATATCAGGGCAGACATGGTGGTGCTTTGAGTTCAGGCAATGGGGAAGGGCCTCTAGCAACATCAGCTCAGCCAGGCTGTCCTGTAAAACTCTGCCTTTCTCCACAAGTATGTCAGCCTCTTAAATATGCTCACAGCAAATATCCTGCTCAATTAAAGGTCCCCCAATGGACTTTCACTCAATATTTCACCATGACTTCAACTATCAACCACTAAGTGTCCCCAATACGTCTCCCTCCAGTACCTCTGCTTCTCCAGTGCAACTGCTCCTTTCCGCCTTTAATTCTCTTCTTGAAGTTCCGCTTAGTGGTTCTGACAAAAAATGCTTTAATTCCCACAATACTTCCTTTGGAACCCCCTCCAGTCCCTTCATCTGCCTTGACCTTCACCCCTCACCTCTGGCTCCTCCCCTTTCTATGGCCACCATTTTAATACTTCAGACTAATGAAAGAATTTGGGTCACCTGAGTGTTAACATAACAGTGCTAGGATTGCAATCAAGCTCTGTAAGCCCAGGTTAAGGAAAGACAATTGACAACACCATGCCCCCACCTCTGGTGAAGGCAACTGCACTGGGACACGTCCATCAATGGTGGTGGTGAGGAGCTGCTGTCCCAGAATCCCCTTCAGCTGCTGTGCCATGATGTCCTGCTGCTCTATGCTGCAGTGGTTCTCAAGAGACAGGATAATGGGGTATTTAGAAGCCTGGGAGAATGGAGACATAAGAAGTTAGAGACAGGGAATAGCCCTAAAGTGTGGGAGGTTGAAGGTGGAGTCTGGTGACATAAAGATGGGAATGGAGCTGTTTGAGGGATAGCGAGCCACCTTTTAAACTCATAATTCCTGGAGAGCAGACAAGTAGGATAGAGGGAAATGAAGCCACTGCTGGGATGTGGCAAAACTGTGGAACCACAGCCATTTGGAACAACAAGAAGGAAAGATGGTGTGCCCAATTTAAATCTAAAAAAGGGAGGAGTTTGGGGACAACTGCAAATAAAATTAGGCTCTCACAACTTTGATGTGCTGTCTGGAGGATGGAGGAATTTAATCAAAAGCAACACCTTGAATTTGGCTGGATAACAAATCAGCAGCCTTCACAATTCCACCCTACTGACCCCATTCCTTGTGGCAGATAAGTCCAACCTACCAGGAAGGCATATTTATCGAGGGTTGTCACAACTTCCCGGAAGGGGATCCTAGAGGTGAAGGTGTGGCCATGGTAGACAATGGGCTCCCCATTAGATCCGTCCCAACAGTCCACCTCTAGGCATCGGCAGCCCCGCTTCAGAGCCCTGCAGAGGAAGAGAAGGCAATTCACGAGCCCTTCCTAGCCTCTCAGTGTGTGAGCAAGCACCCTTTGCTGCTAGCTTGAAACATGGGGTGGGGGAATCACTTTTTACAATGCCAAATCCTTTGAGGCAAAAAGGCTCTCAGGTCATACTTTGCCTGTGCTCACCTGAAACCAGTATTGATTGCACCAGGCATTTCTCCACTTTGGAGGCATTTCCAAATGGCAATTCCCTGTGCTCTCAGCTCAGTGCTTGAATATTAAAGTGGAGGGGGTGAAGACCAAGGTAATATAAAAGGAGAGGTCTGAGTGGGTCCCTGAGTTACAGGGTGAAAGCCCAGCTTCCTTCCAACTTCATCACTGAAATGACAGGTGTACACACCAGCAAATCAAATGATATCAAATGCTGGGTCACCTACTAGTTTTCACTTCTTACCAGGGTTCAACTGGGGGGGGGGGGAATAATAATTAAGTGCTGCATGAATTTTCATGCATTTTATCAATTCATTAATCACATTATTATTTCAAAATGGGCACTTCTGAAAGTACAAAACTGCTCCAGGGATTGAAGGGTCTTGGTAACATTACAGGAATGGGTGGGGAAGCCAGTCAGCACTGTACACAGCTATATTCTACTTGAAACTTGCAGAACCATATTTCAGAGGAAATAATAAGTAGCATTTCCAGCTCAGCCCCTCTACTCTGTACACATTACATCTGTCTTCAATCTAAAGGCAGGAAGTAAACATTGTGGATAACATGAAAATGTGGGGTACCTATTTGTGAGCCCATAATTCACACTTTTCAAAACAATACACAAACTGAAACATAGTGCTTCTTTGAAATTCACATATCTCTGAATTTTGCAGTGTAGTTCTCCAACCATATAATGTGTACAAAAATGTAAAGTAAGCATAAAAACGCATATATTCATGAAAATAGCACACCGAGATGCATTATAGTAAGGAAAGTTGCTTTGCAAAAACTTAGATTAGGTAAAATTGCATACAAAATGTATATTGGAAGAAATCATCACTAAAATGCTGATAGATTTTCATGAAGACACTTAAAAAACAAACAAATGCAAACTGATGTGGAAATATGATGTGGAACTGAACTTAAAATTTAAAAAATTAGAAACGGAGAGAAATTGACAGATTCCTCTATCCTTAGATTTGCTGAACCAGGAAGTGAAGAAAGTGGGAAGCGTAAAACAGCTGTGGGGAACATCTGGCCCTCCAGATGTTGCTGAACTACAACTCTCTTCATCCCTGGACATTGGCTATACTTGCTGGGACTGATGGGAGTTATAGTTCAGCAACATCTGGAGAGCCAAAAATTCTACACACTTTGAGTAAAGCCAAGTGTGGCTGTTCTGCCCTCACAAGGGTCAGTTATGTAGTGATAGCAAACCTGTGTATTGGTATTAGGTAGAAGGAATGACAATGCTGCCCCTTTAAGAAAAGATAGTGCCTTTTATGGATTTTGACTTCTTGTAACCCTACCCTAGAAGGCCTGTGGCTTCCAACACACAAGCAATGGTTCTGGAAACTGGGCTCCAGGCCTGGTTCTGGAAGGCCCAGAATTGAATCCATACCACCAATGGCTGACATCTCTGGCATTCTGGTGCCTTTGTCATGTCATTACTTTACTGCGGTGGAACTGCTCTCTCAGGCGTAATAAGTGAGGAAAGTTTTTTTGGGGGAAGAGGTTGTAATGTTGAAGGAATCCAATCTATGCATGAGGTTCACCAGTGTCTGAAGCAATTCCAGTCAGTGTTTTATAAAAAGCTCAGGAGATCTGGGGACTAGGCCTTGAGATGTAGATTTCTAGTGGGCTTTTCTTCTGCTTAAACATGTATTTGAATTTGCTCAAGTGGTTTGGTCACCAACCTTTGTGTAAAGAGTACATCTTACAGAGGTCATAATTGTGAAAGGTATCTTCTGAGTCAACTGCCTTTTGATTGTGATTACCTGATATATCCTTCCACACTGCTTTGTCCTCTCAGCTGGTCCTCCATCAGGTATGTGTTGTGGGAGGAGGAGATGAAGTAATGACAGAGGGGCTGAGACATATCCTGAAAGACTGTCCTGTGCTCAGGGTTGAAGATGGAGCCATCAGGGGAGCAGAGGTACGTGAGGAACCCATCAATGCTCAGGATGTGGCGAGCCTTGGCTGTGGGAAGAGACAGCCAGTTGGAGAGAGAACAATATTGAGGAGGAATTAGCCTCCAAAAACAAACAAACAAAAGACACTGAACTGGACAAAGCTAGTGAAAGAGGAGCCTTTGGAGTGCTGGGGGAAAGCATCGGTTTCTATGGCAATAGGTGTCATGAAACTGATACAGGTGGTGATAAGTGCTTTGTGGAGATCTAGTGGGACAAGAGAGACACACAGACACCCTCTCCCCCTCAATGCCTGGGAGCTCCTATTCTGAGACAGGATTTGGCACTATTCGAGGGCCAACCTGTGCTAACCGTGGGCACTTGTCCAGGTTGTGGGCCCGCCAGCTCTCCCTCCTCCTCCTCCTCCACCCCCACCCCGCCAACCTGTCTCAGACGGCTCATATCTGTCAATCAGCTCCATGGCGAGCTCATCAATGCCAGCCCCCTCCATCTGCTCCTGTTGCAAGAAGTCCACAAACTCCAACAGTGTCATCTTTTTGCCATCCTCGGAGTACTCCTGGAACAACTCGAGCACCTCGTCCCGCTGAGTCAGTGCTTTGTAGAAGAGCACAAACTCCTCCCCCTCCAGTGTACCTGTCTCTGATTTGTCGGCCATCTGCAAGGAATGGAAGGGTCTCTGACCAAGGGGGTCCTTTGTGCAGAAAGGAGAACATTGCGATAAAAGCAATGGCAGAGCCAGCCAATGAGAGGCCTTCTAGATGGCTTTTACTACAATTCCAACCTGTCAGCTTGGCCAGTGGTTGAAGGATGGTGATGGGAGTTTGTAGTCTGCAACATCTGGAGGGCACCACATTGGCTACACAGGCATACAGGATCGGAGGTTTACTCATGAAGATTCTTGAGACACACTGCTGCTACTACTACTACTACAGCACTAAATGTGCCCTAGCTGATGTACATCATAGCCATGTGGTCCTTGCCCAAGGAGCTTTAAACTACCATAAAATGACTAGATGGAGGCAGGAGTAGTAAAGGGTCAGGGATTAAATGAAGAGTGTGGGTAGGATGGGGGGCAGCTTCTGGATCTGGGATGATCCACCACTGCTCTTGCCATAGTCCATTGTCAGCCCCCACTGGGATCAACAACATGATAGAGAGACTTGGGGATGCCACAAGATGTCTCTGCAGGTGACCTGCAGTGATTTCTGTTCTATATCACTGAGTTTGACTAGACAACAGACAACAGACAGAGATGGGCAAGGAGCCACAGCCAGGTGGATGATGCTTTGACGGAGAGATATCATGATACTGGACAACAGAACAGCCAGGTTTGGGGGCACAGCGTGTAAGCAAAGAAAAACAGAAGTGAATATATGTGCACTAGGGTGTAATCATGGGTGGAAATGAGGTGCTGTTATCTTTTGAAGAGCAAGCTCAGGGATCCCTCTATGTAACCCAGTATCGTAACTTCCCCACCCCAGCACCCAAATTTACCTGGAAGAGCCGGAAGGCATGGTCTTCATTCATAGCCACGTTCATCATCTTGAGCAAGTGCTGCACCTCCTTGAAATTCATACGTCCATCTTTGTCCTTATCAGCTTTCATGAACCAGTCACAGATCCATGTGCAGCCCAAGACATGGGTCAAGGAAAACAGTCTCATAGTGGCCGAGCAAAGCTAAGTCTTCAAAACTAGCGATAGCGCAAAAGCACACGCTAGTGTTGCCAAGTCAAGATGCTTCAAGAAACGTGTGTGTGTGGACTCCTCATCAGCCTAATCCCTAGAATTTGGCAACTATTAACAATTGCATCTTGTTGAGATGCACCAACATGGGTTTAATTTTCATAAGACTAAGACCTTCATTCAAAATGTTACCTATTTATTTGCCAGTTCATTTATGTATTATTCTCCATTTAAAATCACAGAGTAGTTCACAGCAGAAATCAATAAAATACAACAACTGGCACCACCTTCCCCCTCCCATACATTCTATTCAAAATCTGTTATTTGCAGTTTTGCATGGCTTCAAGTAGTGTTTATAAAAAGAGGAAGAGCCAGAACCAAAGCAGACTGGAACAATGGGCAGTTCAGGCAAGATATGGCTGGGTAGTAGTGAAGAAAGATTGGTTCATTGCAGGGAGAGGGACACGGTGTGACTGCAGAAGTAATGAATTGATAGGGAAGTACCACAGAAGAGATAGTGGAGACAGCTGAAGCTGTGAAGGAAAGGAGAGAAAGAGATCTAAGTGTCAGCAATTGAACAGTGGGTCAGACCTTCTGGCCCTCTAGTTCAGGATCATTTCCATGGGCTGACAACAGCTGTCCAGGATTTAAGGCAAGAGCATTTGCTAGTGCTACCTGGAGACACCAGAAATTGAACCCAGTATTTCTGTGTGCAAAGCTTGTGCTCTGCTACCAAGGTACAGTTGATATCAACCTCATATTTGATATGAATCCTGGGTCGTATGTCCAGTATTAGAGAACAAATACAAAGTTGAGCTCTTGAGGTTAACATTTACAGGCATGGAAATGGACAGTGAATAATTCAACGTAAGGATATTGATCCATCTTCTCCTTCTGGTCCATGTTAGTGACAATCTGCACAAGGCGCCGCAGGCCTTGGATCCAGCACTGAGCTTCCTCCGCTGAGCTAGCAATTAGGTCTAGATTGTTACGGCGCCCGTGGAAGACGACCGTGAAGCAGCATTCAGCTGGGAACTCCTCCGCTAGACTTTGCAGGACCTCCGACTGGTGTCCCTCACGCACGGTCTCCACATCACTCACTGAGACTTGGGAGAGAGGGATAACCGCCAAGAAACATCAGCCTTCATGCAAAGGTTAGAGCTTAAGGGACAGAATTAGACCCTTGCTTCTTAGGTTGGACCCCACACGAAACAGCACCAGCATCATTACCTAGCATTACCTATTCACCCAACTCTTTACTAGAGGTTATATCCAAAGCAGCACTACATGAAGATGCCATCAGCACAAGGATTTCAGCTTGTGCAGTGGAACCCTCTCCACTTCTTCTCCCCCGTGCATGCTCCCTAAATATGTTCTAGGGGTTTTCCCCAACCCTCTGGAACTGATTTTGTGGGGCGCAGGACCCACATTTGGGGAGTAATGGGGTGTGTCCTGTTGCACAAGTGGAAATCCTTGCACTGATGTAAATGGACTTAACCATCCAGGGGTCCTTTACCTTTACCTTAGTTGAATAACCCCCTAAGAGCATAGAAATCTGCACTATACTGAGTCAGATCATTGATCCATTTAGGCCTGTATTGTCTATATTGGCTCACCAGGATTTCAGACAGGGGTCTTTCCCAGTCCAATTTAGAGATGCTAGGGATTGAACCTAGGATTTTCTGTGTCAAAGGCAGATTTTCTATCACTGAGCTAGAAGCTCTTCCTATCCTGTCCTGAGCTACTGTGCTGTCACAGAATTTTGACCTCCGCAGATCACAGGGGAAGAGATGCAAAGACATTTTATTGGATCAATTAATGTTGGGACATAATGTACATCCAGCATAAACTGATGGCGGAAGACATCTCAAAGGCAGTTGTGGGCAAGATAGTTTCACCCAGTGGACCATTAGTCTGGGGAAGTTCCAACAGCACGGCGAGCATTCAGAGAAACTCCAAGAGAAAATTAAACATCTCTGTGGATGACAGAATGAAAACATCCAGTACTAGAACAGATTATGCAACAAACAGAGGGAGGATGCACAACTTCCAGCACTCAAGGCTAAATCCAAATATAGTATATTCTCTTCTGGCCAAACATATTTTTGTGACCAAGGCAGGAAATCTAAATTGCACCATATGCATAAAAACTTCAATTAAATTGGCTGGCAATTTGATGTTCAATACCTGCCGCCTGTGGTCATCACCTCACTTTACTTCGTGACAGGACCAGTCCCACTTCCAGTGTCACCATATATGAATGTCAGCCTCAGTACACCATGCCCAGTGCTCTTTTAGTTTTCAGACAGGCACATCTACAATGCCCCTTGCAAGACATTCTGAACATAACATGCACACAAACAGATGCACACAAACATTTCGCTTTGTAGTACACATTGTGATGATCTGTTGCTGGATATCAGATGACGACAGGGACTTGCAAGTAAGTATTGGCAACAGCTGGATGGAGAATAAGTGTGTGTACTTGTGTATTTGTGTGTGTGTGTGCGTGCACGCGCACGCACGCGCACGCACGCACACACACACACACATGAAAGAAAGAGAAGTCATATTAGATATCAGATAAGACTTGCAGTTTTAATAAGTACATAAGCAGCAGTATGTTGAACCAAATGTGAAATGTTTTGGAAGGCATGCAAACACCATCTTGGTAGTTGAGATAACCCCAAACTAATTGGTAGTTGTTGCAAGAATGAGCTCATGTGTGTTTACATCCACTTGCTTTGATATATACTAAGTGGCTTGCTTCAATGCTATGCTTATCTGTGAGCCTTGGGATGCTGGGCTCTAGCCCCTGACAGGGGAGAAGCCTTGGATAGCTGCCACCCATGGCCTCACCGGCCAGGTGTGATGGGAGCTTCTGAGTAAACTGATGTATGTTGTTTTGTACATAAAGGATATCTACATGTTTGCTTGGGTGCGGACAAACCATCTCCTTGCTGCAGTGTCCATCCTGCATCTGTAAAGACTGGGAGATGTGGCAGGCTGATTCGCTGTAAGTCTACACCTTCTTTTAATAAAGCACTAGAACTGACCACTCAGGTGTTTTTGACATCCTTCTTTGGTATCCCTGCAACCAACCACTCCCACAAGCCCTCCTTTCGGCTGGTGGATCAGGACAAGCCGTTCTTGCCAAGAGATTGACGGTGGGCCTAAGGGTCAGATCCACTTGTCCTGTTCCCAGAACATTCTGTTGGCATCCATGACATCAAGAGCCAGAGTTTTTACACCCTAGTCTGAAATTCAATCTAAATTTGCATCTAAATTAGCATTCCCCATTGGAAGTCTGCTGCAGCCCAGCACTTTTCTTAAAATCAAGCTAAGTAGTCTTTTGGCTTGGAATTGTGTAAGTTTTGCATTCTGATCTCTTCCAATGACTGGTGTTTGCCAGACTATCATTAAACAGTTTCATGTGGGAGCTTCTGCAATCTGGACATGCTCCAACCCTTATGAAAGGATCCCCACATTGTGCTATATGCTTGCCTGAAAGTGCAAGCTCAAAAACAAGGTGACATGGAAACCAGCATTGCTATCTACCATTCAGAGCAAGGAGTGGAACTCACAGGCAGACTTGGCTTTGCCAGACATCTTGGATTTGTACCAGACAGTCATGCAGTCATCCTGCAGCATGAAGTACCGGGGTTTCTTCCAGTTCTTGGACTTAACCTTGCGCATCATTGTCCCCTGTTGCATCAGCTCCAGGTTCTCATCCAGCTGAAGGCCTGAGCAGGAGATTGAGGGGACTGCATTTCACATCAGAAAGTGAGTGAGGGCCACACAGGATGGGGAACACAAGGAATATTTGTCTGTATATAAGCATCCAGATAATGAACAGAAACTGACCCTATTGAGATGGGATGTCAAATCAAATTCAAGATCAGAAAGACCCAGCTTCTGAAGGAAACATTATGCTCTGACTGAAACAGCCATTACATAGCATCCTTCTAAGCAGCCTACCCCAACCTGGTTCCCTTTGATTGTTGTTGGACTACAACTCTCATCATCCCTGTCCATTGGAGATGGACTCAAACAAGATCTGGAAGGCACCAGGTTGGGGAAGGCTGCTGTAGGGCAAACATATTGATTCTACATTCAGATCTCATTTTGCTTCCGGCAACAGTAGTCACAACCTGCCTGGTCCCCTATATTTCTCCCTTGGACCCAGAGGGTGAGTGGAATGTATTATTACTAGAGCAGTCAAGTACAACATTTTCCTTTTGCCTAGAATGGACACATAGGGGGATGGGGCTCCAGACAGGGAGGACTTCCTGTCATACCTGCTCTGGAGTTTCCTCCCCCTGTGTGTGACCAGGTAGATGGGTGTGAGTGACCCTAACTGACCAGATAAAAGGGCTGGCCATGCAACCATCTCACTCTTACCCTCTTACTCTTGCTGGCTCTTAGCCAGCACATGGGTCAACCTTCACATAGGATGGAGCCCACAAGCAGAAATTCTGAGATGTAGCTCAGACTTCTTTTCACTGTAACCACAAGATAAAGCCTGCCTTCAGATTACTGCTGTGAACTGAATGTGAGTAAAACACTATTCTTGCTTTTAATGAAGACTGTGTTGTGTTATTATTATTTTAAGAGGGAAATAAAGGGAAAACTTACCAGGAACAATCCAGACTGGACAACCCAGACTGGATTGCTTAATTAAAGGATCCTAATGAATCATCAACTTGCTTCTGATAAGTTGCAAAAGGAATGTTGCTCTGCTGTTTACTCACTAGCATGAGTGAGGAGAGATAATATCAAAACAATGTATCCTCTCCTACCTACCTTAACATTCCCACAGGGAGAGGATGAGCAAATGAGCTAGCACCACTGATGGCTGTCACTGGGGGAAGATCTGCAGGTGGCATCTTGCTGAAGGCCACCCAAAACCTGGAGGTAGCAATCTAGAGGTTCCCTGGAGACTCAAGAGAATACTCACGGACACTGTAGAGAACTGAAGTCATGGTTCTTCTTCCTGTGGGTTGGCACAACGATCACCTAGAACACAAGAGAGTCAATTGGTTTCAGAATTGCCATATCCCATAATTTGACCTAGCACTCTCTGAAGTCTCAGTATCTGATTTATTTTCTGATGTATTGCATAAACAACTCTAGTCCCACAATCATACAGAAGTGTCTTTTTATCCTTAATCACCTTATCAGTCCTTTGATAGAAGTCACAAAAATACTTTAAGGTCAAGAAATTATTTCTGGTTTAAAAAGGGGGGTTTATTTGTTGCTGCTGCTAGGATTTATTTTCATAACCTCTTAGCATTACCATTAGCAGTAATAAAAATATATATTCTCTCTTCATAGCACTTCAGGAAAATATCACAATAAGCACCCACATTTTGATGCAGTTTTCTCTCAGACATGGAGCCACTATGTACTTATCTGTGTGGTTCCACATATGTTTTCATACTTGCAATGATGTATCTTTTAGAAAATTTCCATTAAATTTCATGGTACATCCTGCTTGATCCGTCTTAATGCTCAATGTAATACAAAAAAAAAATCTGGGATAATGATTTCTTAGGTTTGTCCACTAAGACTTGTTCTAACTGGGTCAGTGATCAAAGGTTTATTTACTTTGCTAACCCATTAATACAAAAAGTGCCTGGTTTCAAAATACTGGGAGAGGGAGGGAGAGTGACAGGTCAAAGCACCACCAGTGACCAACCAGATGCCTATGGGGACCCCACAAGCAGGAACTTCCCCTCCACCCACCAAGTTTTTATTAGTACTGCAGCACACAAAGAGAGAAGGTTTAACCTTTTCCTCCACAGCTACAATTTTAATTAAAATAGCCCCCAGCCACAGCAATTAGCTTTTTTTGGAGGGGGGGGGATTTGCTCCTCCAGGGCAACTTCTGTCTGGATCTCAGCTGGGAAACAAAACCAGCTCTCTTTCAATGCAGAAAACCTTCCCAACACTATCAGATAGAGATTTTTTACTTGCCACTGGCTACTAGATGAATGGCCTGCTTTAACATCTGTAGATTTAAAAATGGGCAGCACATTTACCTATTTAACTCCTTTCAAACTCCAAAGCAATTTAGAGAAGGGGAAGGCTATCCTTTTTACAAAGGCTTTTTTTTTTTTACAAATTCCAAACAGGTGGCTATGCTAGTCTGGGTGCAGCAAAATAGGAGTCTTGCAGCAGCTTAAAAACTAACACATTTATAATGGCATAAGCTCTTGTGGACCGCAGTCTACTTCCATCACATGCATCCATGAAAACTCATGCCATAACTCTTCTTTCTTTCTTTCTTTCTTTCTTTCTTTCTTTCTTTCTTTCTTTCTCTCTCTCTCTCTCTCTCTCTCTCTCTCTCTCTCTTTCTCTCTCTGTCTCAAAAAATGCACTTCTCAGTCCCCCAAGCAACAGAATGTTCCAGGACAGTCTTTCATGGGGTCTGTTTCCTTGTCTGGAGTGAATAACTGGAGGCACAAAAAAACAAAAATGCTAATTTAAAAGTACAGCAGGACAATTGGCAAACATGCCAGGAATACTAATTCCCAAAACAGCACCAGTCCACCAAAGCAACAGCATCTGCCCAAAATTACTCCATACCAGCCAGTGGCAAAATCCTTTTTCTCTTGCTAAATACAAAGCTGAAAAATTGCTTTTTTCAGGCCCTACTGAGCAAAACATAATCCAAATCCCTGTAGCTGGAAGTAGTCACCAGCCATCAAGGGCCATTGAGGTAAGTGCTTTCTGCCATCAAGCACTACAACAGCCTAGAGTGGAAAAAACACACCAGTTATGCATATGTAAAGAGTTCATTTGAGAAGCTGAAAGGTACTTCAAACAAAAGATAGTGTCTAGAGAGGGCGCACATTTGAGCAATCTTAACAGTTGCCTGTTAATCAAAAAAACAAAGATCATGGCCACTGGTCCCATCACCTCCTGGCAAATAGAAGGGGAAGAAATGGGAGGCAGTGAGAGATTTTACTTTCTTGGGTTCCATGATCACTGCAGATGGTGACAGCAGTCACAAAATTAGAAGACGCCTGCTTCTTGGGAGAAAAGCAATGACAAACCTAGACAGCATCTTAAAAAGCAGAGACACCACCTTGCCGACAAAGGTCCGTATCGTTAAAGCTATGGTTTTCCCAGTAGTAATGTATGGAAGTGAGAGCTGGACCATAAAGAAGGCTGATTGCCGAAGAATTGATGCTTTTGAATTATGGTGCTGGAGGAGACTCTTTAGAGTCCCATGGACTGCAAGAAGATCAAACCTATCCATTCTTAAGGAAATCAGGCCTGAGTGCTCACTGGAAGGACAGATCCTGAAGCTGAGGCTCCAATACTTTGGCCACCTCATGAGAAGAGAAGACTCCCTGGAAAAGACCCTGGTGTTGGGAAAGATGGAGGGCACAAGGAGAAGGGGACGACAGAGGATGAGATGGTTGGACAGTGTTCTAGAAGCTACTAACATGAGTCTGACCAAACTGCGGGAGGCAGTGGAAGTGGCGTGCTCTGGTCCATGGGGTCACGAAGAGTTGGACACGACTAAATGACTAAACAACAACAACAACAGTTGCCTGGGATGTAGGGAAGGAGATGATCCAAGGAATACATGAAAGCAAATTTCCTATCAAAACAGTGATCTGGGAAAACCAAATGCTTTACCCTGGAGTTGGGGGTGGAAAGAAAATAAAATTCTTCAGCTGCTGAATAGACAACAGAGAGCAATGGGGAAGGATCTCAATCAAGGCAGAAAAATCTGGTTATTTGCTTTTCCCATGTAATTTGGCAAAGTGCATGTCCAATCATTCCAATAATGTACCACTTCATTAAATTAAACAGAGGACCAGGCTTCCTGCAGTTAAGGTAATCAAGGAACTGCAGCATCAAAAAGACTAGCTGTGTTAGTTTGGTAGAGCACAAACAGCAAAGGGTTTTGTGGCTCCTTCAAGGCCAACACATTTACTAGCTTTTGTGCACCAGAGTCTGCTTCTGTCAGAAGCCTGAAGGGTAATCCTGAGACATGAGACCACCCTGAGACCCCTGGAACCACCCTGAGACCTCTAGGTATAGGTATAAATTACTGGCTAAAACTTACTTTCTTTCCTGTTGGATTGGCACCCTTAACACTTCTGGACGCTTTCCAATCCAAATGGAAAGTCACTCTGTATGGAAAGCTAAGAGACTTGGGATTCTCACCTCAGGCCTTGTTGGCTGCAGGATACGAGAAAGCAAGAGCAACCATTCGCCAACGAGTCTGGGATGTGGAACTCCACCGTCATACGAGTGAGATGAACAAACATCTAGCTATAAGGGACAATGGGAGAGGATTTTCTCCAACAAAGTATTTGACAAAATTACAAATACCCAAATATAGACGGGCATTTACCCTTGCTAGATTTAATGTATTGCCATCTGCCTTACTGCAGGGAAGATTTGCAGGTAAACCATATGCGGAACAACTCTGCCCCTGTGGCCTGCCGGAGGTAGAATCTGTTTCTCATGTTTTATTACGCTGCCGCTTTTACAACGACATACGTCGGGTTTTTATTTCCCTGGTCACACAAAATCCTTTAAATGAATTCCTATGCCTTAAATGCCTTGTAGAAGATATGGACCCTGAGATTACCCCGAAAGTAGCTAAATACTGTGTATTACCTGTGCCATAAAGCTCAGAGAACAAGCGGTGTTATCGCTATGAATAGGACCCTAAATGGCAATTTTTAGGCCATATTTTAATGCCCCAATTCTAATCTATATATTTTAAATGCTGCTGTATACGTATATATACATGTATGGTTTTTGTTGTGCAAATTTTAATGTATTATTTTTGTATTATTGATTTAGTAAGTTGGTCTGTGACCGTAAAAATAAATTCATTCATTCAATCATCATCATCATCATCCTGAATTAGCAAGCGTACTCTGGGTGAAGAGATGTACAGGAGTGACTTCAGACAGAAGTGAAATGCAAAAAGAACAGGCAGTAATGTTTACCTGAAAGGAAAATAGTTACAGTGTCCAATTAACAAGGCAGTAGTGGTAGTAAGACTAATGTTTTGTCACTGATAAGTTAATGAACCCATGTAGTGTGATGTCAGAACAAAATCAAGCCGACAATCTGGATTCAAGCTGCACGTGACCTGAATGAATTGCCTGATAAATTGTAATTCAGCAGTTTCCTGGCAGAATTTCATTTTGAAGTCCATGTTCAGACTTCATCCCAGCTTGATGTTGCTTTTGCTTAATATTAGCATTTCAGGAAAGGATGAGAAGTGGGCAGGGGACTGCATCTCTGGAAATAAATTTGACCCTTGATGGTGACCCCTCTTTAAATGCTGAGCCTTTCTCCTCCTAATGTACCCAGGAGGGATTTTTTTGTATCCTCTCAAAAATGGGCTCTTAGGCGAAGAAGGCGCACTGGGGTATCAAAATCAATGGAACGAAGCAGCCGACTTCTGGGAAGAGGTAAAAGTCTGTAGAACATGCAGTCCTTTCCCCTGCATGACGGCGAAAGGCAAGTGCAATGCTTTGCCATGAGAAATCATCATCTCCATGCATAAGCTCATTCTTTCCCATTGCAAAGCCAATCTGTCTTCCCCAAGGAGATGGCTATTCAGAGAGAAAGGGCAGAAAAGGATATGAAGCTTGCACAAGCCCCTGAACATGCCATCTTTGTGCAATGTGACAGCTGTGAGCCGACGCTGACCTTGAAACAGCTCAAGCAACAAAATATAGACCATGTCAGGAATTGCAAGGAGCACCCTAGCTGGCAAAAGTAGGTTAAATTAATGTTAGTTTCTCTTGTTAATTTTCCTTGCCTTGTCCAAGGTGCTTTGTAATCATTACTCTTAATAATTTACACAACACTTTTCATGTACAAAAGTGTACCGCAGTATTTTAAATTTATTGGTTCTCTCCTCCCCCAGTAATTTGAACCTAATAATAATAATAATAATAATAATAATAATAATAATAGGCATTATCTGAAAGAGCATCCCAACTATTGACTGGGACCATTGCTTTTAAAATTAAAAAATTAAAAAGCTTATCCATGAGGACTAGTGGGGTATAGTGGTTACAGTTTCAGATTTAGGTGGTGGAAACCTGAGTTGAAATCAGTGCTCAGCCACAAAGCTTACTGGGTGACCTCAGGCCAATCTGTCTTGCAGCCTAGCCTAAGCTCACAAGGTTGTCGTGAGAATAAATGTGGTTTAGGGTGAGAGGAGAGAGAGCAGTGTGTACTGTCTCTTAGCTCTTTGAAGGAAGGAAATAATGTTTAAAATCTGATATGTAGAACCCATTTCCACACACCCCTTTTTAAAAATCATATCTCTTTGATAGGGAAAAGGTTTCCCACCACGTGCTAAGCCAGGGTAGCCAATGTGATACCCCTCCAGGCGTTATTGAACTACAACTCCCACTATCTCTATCCTTTGGCCAGAATGGCTGAGGCTTATGGAAATTGTAGTCCCCAACACTTAGAGAGCACTACATCTAACAGCATCAACATCTGCAGTGCACTACCACAGTTCTTAGGCTTCCATGGGTAACACGTAACAGACAGGATGACACTTTTAAGGAACCAGGATATCTGTGCCACTATTCAGCTTTTCTTACAAATCTGGCTAGATGTAGCCTCATGCAGAAGACTCATACAGTAGATCGTTCACCCCTCCCCCCTCTTTTGGAAAGCAAATAAAATAAAACTTAAGAATAGGCGCACAAAGGGGAACAGGTCCAGGTGGAAGGGAGAGAGTTCTGTTGCAAATGACATCACAAACAATGGCACAGAGATGTCCATAACACTCACGTAACAACATTCCACGCAGCAATAGCATCAGACATGTACATTGAGCTCCTTGGAGAAGAGGTATAAATGCACTGCATTTTCTCAGGCACAAAGCATCACACGTCAGATGCTCAGAAAAACTATGTAACACCACAACACAAGCACTACCTTTAGGGCAGAAATGTAGATTGTGTGCTACATTTGGGAAGCACGTATCTTATACTGCATAAAAATGATTGTGCAGAAGATCCTGAGGAGTAAGTTTTTCCTCCAAAGCCACTGAATAAGCCCGTGTCTAAGGTGGGTTCCAGGATTCAGCACTCTGCATAAAAGTGTGAAGGAGACCCACTTTTGCTATATTCATTCTTCCATTGTTTCCATTGGGACCTCTGGAAATTGTCACACTGTGGTGTTGTTTTCCTCCAGAAGAAATCGCCTTACTTGAAAAACCTATTGGGTTGAACGCAATATACCTTATCTGGAAATAATGGCTCCTGTGCAGCAAAGGTTAGCCCTGACTAAATATTGTTAGAGTCAATGAAATAAGTTAAGCCTAGCTCTGTATCTGGAATACTGGGATGTCTGCAGGTATATGCATAGTCAGTCATCAGCGCTCACCATCCATCAAGGATGGAAACCTCCACCCAAATTATGCATCGGAAAATCCCTTTGCACCCCTACTATCCATGGAAAGCAAACTTCGATTCAGCAAAAGCTCAAAATACCTTCCTCTCCCCCCTCCCTCTGTCCCAAGAAATGCTCTTCCTTAGATGATCAAACCCTTAAGAGTTTTCTCCTCTAAGCTGTCAGTGTCCAGATTCAGGTTGCTCAATGCTATCTATGTCAATAATCAATCCTCCTCTCTTTATAATAAACCACATATTCTTCAAATCCAACATCAGGTTTGTTACTAACTCACCCTTGTATAAGTTATCCCATGGCATGCTGTTACTCAAACTAGCTAAAAACCTCAAACGTGTGTTCCTGCTGTGCACATGTAATCACAGACATGTGTGGACGAGGACATGCAGTAACAATCCAGGTTTATACCACAGTTTATTTCACACTGTCATCAGTAATGGATATTCCTAGGATCTGGACCTCAGTTGCCTGTGATCTGGAAGTGATTGATGAAAATGGAATTCTATTACAGCCCAGAGCTGATAAACATTTCATCTGCAGTACTCAGAATAATAGCCATTAGAGGATTCCAAAACCGTAATGTTCCTGGCAAGACTATGTATATGCTGAGCTTCTTGGCTAGTAGCCATTTGATAACTGTATGTTCTTTGCATTCATCTGGTCTGGGGGGATTTAACCTTGCAATCACCAATGGTCTTTGCCATTACTGTAAATGTCATTACAACTGTTAAGGGGCTTCTAAGGACAAATATTTTAGTTGCTTTAAACCCTGCATCATAATCCTCACGCACCACACCATTTGTAAAGGAACAAGGTTGCTAGAGATGGAAGAATATTCAGGAAAATCCTATGGGCTTTTTAAAAATCAAAGGGATCTGTTGTCCCTCTTAAAAACAAAAAATCTGATCCAGCAAGTGATGCCTGCACAGGTGAGTGCTTCCTTCCACCACCAAATGTTTCTCAGGCTTACACTTGTATTTGTTTAATTGTGAAATGAATGTGTTAAATCCATGAAAAGCACATTCATTTAAGCTACATTTCATTATCATGTTGTTTTTTAAGTGGATACATTTGCAACTCTCTCACACCACAATCCTGTAAGACATTTTGGTGGTTCAGAAGCTCCTCAATTCTGTGGGTTTTAAGCATAACAGCACTCTCGATCCACAACAGATCTGTAGAATGTTGCTGTGTGTTCTCATCTGTTTTCAGATTATTACTGGTTTTAATTTTTATTTTGTTTTAAATAGTTTAATGCTTTTCATTGATAATTTTAATGTTTTATTTGCTTCGTAAACTGCTTTGAGGTTTGTTTGTTTGTTTGTTTGTTTTTACAATCAAGCAGTGTATATGCTTTATGAAATGAATGAATAAACTCCCTCTGAATATCAGCCATATATAAAAAATGTATGGTTATTAAGATCCACCACCAGACCCACTGCTACTGTGTTTACTGGAGTAATAGGGCTCCTGTGCCTTTAACAGTTGTTTGGATAAATGGATTTTACTATCATTTCACAGTGCTGCATGAGCAAGAAGGACTGCACTTGCCAAAAAATTCCTTCTAAAATGCAACGCGTGAAGGTACAGGAGCCCTGTGCTCCTTTTGCATCTCATCAGCCTAGCGGCATTCCACACCACAAAAGCGATCCAGGCAAAATAGTCCGTCTTGCCTAGGCAACCTGGAGGGAATTGGACTAGACAGTTGACTCAGCCTTTTCATGCATTAGCAGCAAGCTCGAGGCGACTAGCATGGGTTTGGCCAGGCTGCGGGAGGCAGTGGAGGATAGGGGTGCCTGGCGTGCTCTGGTCCATGGGGTCACGAGGAGTCGGACACGACTGAACAACAACAGCAGCAAGCTCACCAATTACATGTCCAAGTCTGGTTCTTGGAAGTTCTGATGCTCTTAGTTTTGCAGCATCCAGTCCCTTTTCCAAACCCTGAGCTCTCTCTCCAGCTCTTCTCAATCTAATCACCTCCCTTGTGCAGTTTATTGATGCGTCATCCATGTTACTAAGCATGTGGTTATGTTGCCTAAGGCTTCTCTGTGCCATTTGCATGTGGGTTTTCCCCAAGCGAGTTCTCTTGCACACTGACACTTGCTATCAGGAATGGGCTGCTTTGCTGTGAGACAGAAGCTGACAGAAGCTGACACACACACACACAGTAGTGGGCCTTAGGGCATAGTGCTGTGAAAAGGATCCAAAATAGCTAATGGGGCATGGAAACCTCTGTGAAGATGGAAGAAGTCCAAAGAGATTAACACTGAAAAGATGCAGTTACAGGGTAGGTAGCCATGTTGGTTTGCCATAGTCAAAACAAAATAATAATAATAATAATAATAATAATAATAATAATAATAATAATAATTCCTTCCAGTAGCACCTTGGAGACCAACTAAGTTTGTTCTTGGTATGAGCTTTCGTTTACCCTGAGGCCAACATAGTGTGATTTCTGAACAAGACAGCTTTATTAGCGTACATAAGGTTTCAATTTTTTACCCTGGTCAGGGATCTGTCACATGCATATTTTTGTCAGTGTAGACAATACTGAGTTAGATGAAGCAATGGTCTGATTCAGTGTAACGCACTAAGGAGGCTTCCTAGTGTGGTGCCCCATTGCTGGTGTTGAACTGAGATTCAAATGCCCCTCTCATCAGCTTCTGTACATGAAACAGGAGGTGCTACCTTGTTGCCTCAGGCAGCAAAAAGCCTTGGGTTGGGTCGGCTTGCCAGGGATGATGATGATGATAACAACAACAACAACAACAACAACAACTATTATTATTTATACCCCGCCCTTCCCGGTTCAGAAACCCAGGCTCAGGGCGGCTAACAACAAATTTAAAACACTTAATGGTAATACAACATAAAAGCAGCATAAAATACAGTATAAAAGCATGAATAACAATAAAATTCAAAGTTCAAAAATCAAATGGGGAAATCCATCCAATAAACATTAGATAGTCACCAGGGCCTGCTGGCTAAATTAGTCCTACTTGGGCTAGCGAGGAGGTTAGGTAGAATTAGCTGTGGAGTCCCACAACAGGTAATCTTCATAAAAAGGGGGGGGGGGAGAAGGGAAATAAAAGATCAAGCTGAGTTCAAATTAAAGGCCAGACGGAATAGCTCTGTGTTACAGGCCTGGCGGAAGGAGGTTAAGTCCTGTAGGGCCCTAGTCTCACGGGACAGAGCATTCCACCAGGTCGGAGCAATCACTGAAAAGGCCTTGGCCCTGGTGGAGGATTGTCTGACTTCCTTAGGGCCCGGGACCTCTAAACTATGGTTATTCATGGACCTTAAGGTCCTCTGTGGGGCATACCAGGAGAGGCGGTCCCGTAAATACGAGGGCCCTAGGCCACAAAGGGCCTTAAAGGTCAAAACCAACACCTTGAACCTGACCCTATATTCCACTGGGAGCCAGTGCAGCTGGTAAAGCACTGGGTGAATATGCTCCCATGGCATGGACCCCGTGTGAGGAACCTCGCTGCAGCATTCTGTACCCGCTGGAGTTTCTGGGACAGTTTCAAGGGCAGCCCCGTGTACAGCGAATTACCGTAGTCAAGCCTGGAGGTGACCGTCGCATGGATCACTGTGGGCAGATCGGGGCGGGAGAGGTAAGGGACCAACTGCTTAATGCGGTGAAGATGGAAAAATGTCGCCTTAGCTGTTGCTATAACCTGCACCTCCATGGAAAGGGAGGCGTCAAAGATTACACCCAGGGCCGTCTCATCCATAGGGGCTGGTGGTGCGGCGCGCCAGGGCGCCGGGCCCGCCGGCATACCGGCCGCCCCCACCCCCAACCCGCCCCCGCCCCCACGGAGTGCTGGAAGGGTGCACAAAAGCCCCGCGCTGCTCCAGCGCCACGCCCCCTCCCCCGCTCGCCCACCCCCCTCCCGAGGGGCGGCCAGCGCGGGAGGGAGGCGGGTGGAGAGGCGGCACGCCGGGGGCGCCGAGGGATCGCCGCGCCATGGCAGCCAATCCCTCTAAGACGGCCCTGATTACACCCAAACTCTTAACAGAAGGCACTGGCACTAATTGGGCCCCCGCAAGAGAAGGATGCTCCCTGTTATCTGGTACCTGTTCCTGATACAACAGTGAGACTATTTTGTCTCTAACTACATTTGGGGAGATGTTAGAGATACTTTTTAGATGTTGTTAGTTTGTACCCATAGGCACTAGAGTGGTCTTGCCTCCCTCTCCCTGTTCTCTGCAAATCAAATGGGAAGCAGGGGAGCCTATCTCTAGTGAAGGTTGGTGGGGGGAACCTTTGGCTCTCCTATTGTTGCTGGTCTAGGACTCCCATCTGCCCTAGCAAGCATGGCTAATGGCCAGGGATGGTGGGAAATGTATTTCAGAAACAATTAGAGGGCCAAAAGTTCCCCACACCAGTTCTTGTGCATGTACATGGGCATAAACAGCAAAAATGCTTCCATTTCCTCTCTCCCCAATAACCAAAGCTCAAAAATGTTTCTGAATGTGTCTAAGTATTATTATAGTGGACATTTTGCAGTGATTACAGTGTAATCAACACAACCATTGTAAGAGCAAACGATTAAACATTCCTAAGGGGATGATCAGTATATTAACACACTCTGCTTCAGAATTTATTGCAGGACAAAAATAGCAGCTATTGTGGAATAAACAAATACAAGATTTAACAGCTAGCAAAGAGTCTGCAGCAATACATAATGACTGGAGTGCAGGGAATTGTTAGACTGATATGGTCATATAAGTAGCTGTAATCAGTGCTTTTTTTTTCAGCCGGAACTTGCTGGAACTCAGTTCCAGCACCTCTCAGGTGGGCACCATTGCTGTTATAAGAGTACAAGGGACATGTTCATGGCGAGTTCCGGTACCTTTTTTTTCTAGAAAAATAGCACTGGGTGTAATAAATGTGCAAGTATCCAGAACAGCAATGAGTAACCTGTGGCCCTGAGGATGTTATTGGAGCATACTGATTTTGTTTGTGACACTGATCCCAGCTGGTCTACAAGCCACACCTGCAAAGGAAGAATTAGGAGCTCACTTTAAACTCCCCAACTGTTCCTTTGTAGCCACATCCTTATGACAACATCACACATGACATCAGGTATTGAGCAGGTGGGTGTGGTTTGGGGAAAACAGCCTTGTGGACCAAATTGGGACTTGTGCCCGGTCAACTTAGAACCATAGGCTAGAGATTCCCTAATATTGGACTATAAAGTTCATCATCTTCAACAGGTTATCAATCTCTGGTTTAAAACATAAGGAAACCCACTCTGGACCTGATCCAAGCTTCACCTAGGTTACATTCACACCATACCGTACATATGAAGTACTATGATACCACTTTAAACAGTCACGGCTTCCCCCTAAGAATCTTGGGAGCTGTAGTTTATTAAGGATTCTGAGAGCACTTAGGGGATACTTATTCCACTCACAGAGCAACAATTCCCAGAGTTCCCTGGTAAGAAGAAGTGACTGTTAGAAACAGAATCCAGTGACCCTTTACTGTGCTGAAATTGCACAATAACTCTGGACCTCATAGCTGAAGGGCTCTTTTAGATGTCAAATGTGGTGAGCCACGTCAAAATATGGCAAGCCATTTTGACATTTCCCCAGAGTGGTTTGAGAGGGCAGTAAGGTGTACTGCAATGAAACAGTAGAATTATCTGTACATACCAGGCAAGAGAGGGGTGGGAAGGAAGGAAGGAAGGAAGGAAGGAAGGAAGGAAGGAAGGAAGGAAGGAAGGAAGGAATTATCTGTTTTTTGTGATGAAAGAGACAACAAAATTATTAAATACAGAGTCCCAAAACAAACTGAGCTGCCTTGCAGGATTCACTTTGGGATACCAAGTTTGTCTTGTCTCAAATGTGCCTTGCTACAGGCTTTCCCAGAAGCTGAAAGCAACTTATCCTGGATTGAACTCCAGGGCTTATATTTAATTCCACTGAGGTCTGGCAGAGTAATGCAATCTCCTGTCTCAATCACGCAGGAGGGAGCAACACACCACCTCCCCTTTGCATACGCAAGAAAGGAAGGAGGACTCATCATTTGATTTCACATGTTGGGCTGTATGGATTGTGAAAGCAGGAGGCCCAGGGTACCTAGACACACAGGCATCTTAATAGCATGTACTGCTGCCTCAGTATAATACAAAAAAGCAGTCTGTGCTTCTTGATCTTTTTATGGAGAGAGGACAGCTTCTCCCAGGGCTGGGTCAAGACATTTCACTGCATGAGGCAAAGGGTGAGATGGCAGCCTCTTCCATTCCAGACTGGGAGTTGAATCTCATGTCAGCACTGGTGATGGGCCATCCTCCACTGCATCTAAGGGCATCAGGCTTGCCTAAAGGGTGCACATATAGACCAGTCCTCCAGCACCTCACCGCACAGCAGCATTTCCCATCTGAAATGGTAGCCTCACTCAACCTCATGGTAGCGCCGGCCCCAACATCTCCCATCTTCTACCTTTTTGCTGTTTAGCTTAACATCCTATCTGATGAAGACTTGTGATGAACCCCGAGGCCTGCTAGTTGTTTTGTTAACAGCTTCCAAAGGCAGAGTCTGTCAAGATTGTATATTTTCAAGGGATCCACCTGAAGATTAATAGTCTGATGCAGCAAAAGCAACAGGCTTGTAGTACCAGAAAGACTAATGAATTTATTCTGACAGAAACACTTGTAGACTAGATACAACACATTTGCTGAAGCGAACCTTAAGCCACAATAAACTGACTAGCTTTTCAGGTACAGCAAGATTGTTGCTGTTGTTTTTTGTGATGTTTTAGTTGGTTCTATTAAAGGAGATGCCCTGCTGTAGGATTTCAAGTGACACTAGCAGGAAGCAAAGATGGACTTGGGGTGAATACATAGTAATATTGTCATTAAAAAGCAACAACCAACATTTCAATGTTATGGGTATGCCAACAGGAGTATAAATGAAGAACAGCTTGTGGGAGAGATGAATATGTGTCACCTGGAGGCTGTCTTTGCAAGAGGGGATCTAGGGGCTTGCCTAATAGAAGAGCCTCGCAATAACCTCATGTCCAGTTTTGCAAGATCTCCAAGTAGTGATGAAATTGTTCCCTTGCCTTAACAGCTCTAGCTGTGCCTGATCCACAATGGAACTCTAGTACACCCCCAAAAAAAGAACTTTTAGTACCAGAGACAGAAAGAGATGGGAAAGTGCTCAGGGGTGTTTTGGTGTTCCTTACAACCTTGTTCTGCTGCTCAGCAGTCACCCTGACCACAAATCTCTGTTTCTAAACAGATGCAAAAAAAAAACCCCTCTGCTTTTGGATCAGGGTTCAGATCCCACCTCTTGACAACTCATTGGCATGTCATTACACAATCTTAGTCCTGTGTCCTTAAAAGGGTTGGGGGGGGGAGGACAGACAATGACCCTATCTCTCAGAGTTGCTGCTAGTATGCAAACTTACTAGGAAGTAGATCCTACTTAAATCAATGAGGCTTACTTCCGAGTAAGCACAGAAAAAGTCATCTTGAAATCTGAAAGACTGTAAAGCACTTTGTACATTAAAAGAAAGCAAAAGTACCCTTGGCCTCATTGGTCTCCACACCCCACCCCTCTTTCCCAAAGTATTTTCTTGTCTCTTTTTCAAGCTTTTTCAAGCTCCTTCTTCTGTCCCCTCACATTTTTCTTCTCAAGGAAAATCTAGCCATTCTCATTTCATTTCTCGCAGCTCCCATCCCTCACACTCATTATATTTCCCCATCCTAATTCCTTCCTGCTTTCATTTATTTATTATTCACAGAAATGACAAAGGCCAGGAGGAAGATTTACTGACCCTTAAGCAGCAGCCAGCAGAACAAACTGCAGCGTTTAAAAAAATGCCAGCTTTCATTTACAAAACTCTCAGGGATTTAATCTCTCCCCTGAAACATTTGCCCTTTTCAAGGCAGCTTTCCACGGATGAGGACTCAGCCTCATTTCTGAATTTAGGCCATACAAATGCATGCATAAACCTCCAGAATAAAAAATGCACATTGGAACAAAAGCAGAGTTGAGGCGGCAAATGCCTTCTCAAAGGCTTTGCTAGCAAATGCACCTTGTGGCTGTCAAGCCCCTGGATCAGCAATTAATTAAATTTGCTCTGTCCCCTTGTGGCTTGCTTCAGTGCTTCACCCAGATGTTTGGGATTTTCTTGTAATAAACAATCCACCCCTGCCTGATGCAAAATAGCTTCGGCTTTGTTCTGTTCAGTTTTGTCTTCAACAGTCAAGAAAGAAAGAAAGAAAGAAAGAAAGAAAGAAAGAAAGAAAGAAAGAAAGAAAGAAAGAAAGAAAGAAAGAAAGAAAGTTATTTCTAACTACTACGTTTGAGCACAGATGTTTGACATCCTGCCTCACATCAAACACTGAGCATCACCCACACATGCTCCAAGTAAACAAGCACACATTTCTCATCTCCATGCGAGCCCTCAGTGAGCTTTAGAGCTCACATCCAGACTGACACCTATCTGCATGCGTGCTCATGAGCTCACATCTGATCAATAACCCACTCCACTCAAGGCTTTCATTTACCAGAACCCATTTTCTGGACTATCTGTGCCTCAGCCAGGGAACAGGAGAAAACAGCCATACCTCTGAACACACACAGAGTGCTTTTTCCTTGCCACCAAATAACCACAACAAAATCCTGTGCATTCTGAATTAGGCTCGAAGCTGTCCAGGGTAGATAGTGTCAATTCTGTGCACACCAGAGTAACTTTGTCTCTCATTTTAGAAATATAGCACACACTCGCGGCTTGTCTTTGAGTGCTTGTTCCTCCTTCCCTCGCTGCCTCTCTGTTTCCAGCGAGCACTGCAGCAAAATGTCCCAATTTCCCCTAGTTGCACCAAGTCCTTGCAATATAGCTCTCTTACCAGTAGACAGAAGATCCCTGGGTTGGAACAAGGGCCCTGTTTCAAAGTGTCTCCAGGTCTTGGAGTAGCATGGCGGCGGCGGCGGAGGCAGATCCTGCTCCGGGTTCCCCGACTACTCTGCCTTACCACCTCATGCTGTTGGCACACAGGACTGCTACTGACGCAGCAGCTGAGCTTGTACGAAGGAAAAGGAAAAATGATCTCACAGCAGTTCAGCCCTGCCCAGTGCTTTGCCTCTTGACTTAAAGGCACAGAGCTAGAGGCTTACTTGTCACCCAGCCTCCTGGCAAAGCTGATCAGCCTTGGCTCAGAGTTGGAGGAGTCAAAAATAGCCTCTCTGACAGTTACAGCATTTGGATGAATACATATACCTATACATATGGATGCATCTAATCAGGCAGGTGTTCAGTCCAGTTTGGGGGCACCTCCAGACTGCCACTGTTTTATGGGAGAGATTCACATGCATCCTGGGAAATTTAAGTGCACGTGGGTTGATGTGTTCTGCCTCTCTAACGCGACTTAACACTGCCTTTTTCCTGAGGTTAGGAACGTGACCAGGGAAAGGCACTGAAAAGGGTGGGATGAATGAATGAATAAATAGCTGGAAGACGTATAAACATGCGGCAAGCAAATCAGGATGGATGCTCATTGTTATATAGCCTCCCAGCAAACAAATCAGAACAAATGCTCAGTAAAGACCAAATGTAATCTAACCTCCATGCAAGCTTTGTGCAAGTGAATCAGGATGGAGGCTGAACAAGCAGGTCATCTGGTGGAGTTGTTAGTTATTAGTTCCTGTGAAGCATTCCTGAGCATATTACCCAATTCTCGTTAGCTCTGCCACCACTTAGAATTACTGAGGGTCAGTGAATTAGCAAATCCAGAGGGCATTTGGGAATACAGGGACTAAGCAATTTAGTTCTGCCCTGAGCGATACGTCATTTTAGAATTGCATATATTAAGATGCATAGATATTTGTAAATGCATTAAATGAACAATAAGCAACCAGTCTTTCCTACTGAAGATTTCTAGACCGTCAAATTAATGGGAATATTCCTTGAGGAAGCCTACACCAAAGGCCTCCAACGTGAAGATTAATGCTCACCTCCAGTGCCTTCCTTCATGAATAGCAGAGCCTTGAATATCCCTGTTCACATGCTGAATTTCAGTATTGTTATATGCCACCCCAGCCTCTCAGTGGTGTTAGATTCCAGGGGTCCAGCCCAGGGTCTGTGTTTCCTTTCGAAATGAGGCACAGGAGAGACTTGGTGTCTTTATGATATATGGTTTATTTACACATACAGTATATACAATCTGAGCCCAGATGGAGGGAGTGCAGAGTATTTACATCCCAAGAGGGTCCTGTTCCTTCCATTACTGCAGTTTCAGACTATAGCATCAAGCAGACTGCTTGACCACTGACCATGCTGGCTGGGGCAGATGGGAATTGGAGTCAATTGTTGGGAAGTGTAGGGGGAGGGAGGAGAGAAGGATAATGGTCCGTCCCCCCCGAAGCATCAATCCTAAGGCTGATGAAATGTTGGCTTAGTGCTATATTGCATTCCACCCCCAGAATATTGGTGACCTACTGCAAATAACCCAACAATCTACCACTCTACCTTCTGCTTGCCTCATATAGATGACAAATTACTTGCCCAAGCCTGACTCAGCTTTCTGAAGTGTTGCCCAAGTCCAACACACACACACACACACACACACACACACACGTGTGTGGAGAGAGAGAACACACTACACCACACTCACCTGTGGTAGTTGCAGTGGATTTCTAAATCCCTGTCCTACCCACCGGCAAAGTATAAGTAGGCCTGTTGAACCATAGGACAAGTTCCAAGACTACATTAGGGTGATACCTTCATTAGGGCAACCAAAGGAGTTTTTCTATTATCTGTAAACAGGGAAAAAATCGGCTGTTTTGCAAATTTGTCTGCATCCTTAGGCAAACCACACAGGTTCCTTGCTATGTAGAAAACAGCAATAAAGAGAAACTTGCTTTGCTGAATAGCTGGAAGGTTCTGAGCTGTTTGGCGGTGGTACCCTAAACTGGAGGAATAGGATTTTGCACCACCTGAAGATGGGGCTAGGCTCTCTGAGGAAACATATTGTTTCCAAAGATTGAGAGGCAAACATTGTTATGCTTCTTTTCCCCAGCAGACCAGGTGTGGGAAGCCTTGGGGCTCCCAGCTGTCGCTCAGCTACAACTGCCATCAGCCCCTGCAAGTATGGCAAAGAGGCAAAGATAATGGGAGATTGGGAGGCATTGCTGCTCAGGGAAAGGAGAAGAAAGGCAACCCCATCTTGTGATATATTTATTGCATTGCATTGCATTGCATTGCATTGCATTAATTGGTCACTTTTTTCCTTCAAAAAATGAAAGTGACTCCCCCACCACCACCGCATTTCTCTTTTAAAGTGAGCCTCACATAACAGCTGCTCTCTGGAGGATTGTATCCAACTTCTACAGCCACAGGATGCATTTTCAGATATAATGTGTCAGATATAATTATGCAGCTCAAATGTCTCTGAGAGACCTCTGAGCAAATAATCATACGCTCAGCCCTCATATCCATAATCACCTTTATTCAGCTTGTGACAGTAGTGACACCTTTGTGGTAAGTTTGTTTTAAGTGGTCTATTACTTGACATAAAGTTGTAATGTCTCACTATAAAAACATTTATGGAAAGCGCATGCCTCGGGTATGTGAGATCTAAAAGATCTCTTGCGATCTGAAAACTGAGTACCATTTAATATAATTCTTAAATAAATATTAGTTAGTGGAAACATGCTTATTCTTATTGTTTTTGTGAAAACCTCTTAAAGAGTTTTATAGTATAAATTTAAGCAGTATAAATTTTTGAAAACTAAATATTAATACTCAGTTTATTAGTACTAATTAATGAGGGTGTATGTGTGCTTTGCAATGTATAAATGATTGTACCACACAGAAGGATCTGATCCAAGCAGAGTAACCTTACTGGGCTAGTACAATGAAGCTTCCCCATTTCTCCTCCTCACAGTTGCTACTCAGATTATTATTTAGGACTGTGAGGAAAGATGCCTCTCTCAGCATTTGAACTGTGGCTTTGATTTAAAGATGTCAGCATGGGATGTAAGCATTTTTTGCTTAAGACTGTACAGGCCCATTAAGAGTGTATGTGAATCCTCATTCTCCAATATATGTTTGCTGCAAAGCTCATGCATGTAGGTTTAATATGCACACTGAAAGTTGACTTGAGTACAATCCAGTATAGAAGAGAGTTTGGATTTGATATCCCGCTTTTCACTATCCGAAGGAGTCTCAAAGCGGCTAACATTCTCCTTTCCCTTCCTCCCCCACAACAAACACTCTGTGAGGTGAGTGGGGCTGAGAGACTTCAGAGAAGTGTGACTAGCCCAAGGTCACCCAGCAGCTGCATGTGGAGGAGCGGAGACGCGAACCCGGTTCCCCAGATAACGAGTCTACCGCTCTTAACCACTACACCACACTGGCACCACACTGTATATACAGTAATCTGGTATTGGGAACATGGGGAAATGCCTTTTGTCTTTCTCTGCAACACAACCCTCTGTATAAAGGTGTCCCAGTTTTATGAATGCCACCTGAAGTCTGCGTGTTATAAAGGTGTCCCAGTTTTATCTATGCCATCTGAAGTCTTTGTGTCTGCCTTTGATAAGGAGATAGCCTTGTGCTGTGAGCCAGGGCAGTCTTAGGGCTTTAGAAGGCATCTTTTGTAGCAGCCAAGAATTAAGGGTCCGTTTTTGTGAGTATGGAACAACTGCCTCAAATGAAACACCAGTGTCTTTTTTATTGTTCAGTTGTAGTTCAAGAGATAGGTGACAGAAAGCTACAATGATTCTGAATAGCTTGAGACATTATACACACCACACTGCTCTGGTCTGAAACCTGAGTGTCCCGATGACTGCTTTGTTACTTGTGGTGCTTTGAAAAGCTAGCTGGGAACAGAAACTCACAAGGAGCTTTCCAGGGAGTTTCATGAGCCTCATGACAAAGCTCACTACAGACATGCAATTCCCAAGGGGCATGGGAACACCCTCTGCTGCCCATGGCAGCTGCTTTTAGACCAATCGGAAAGCTACTTGATCAAATACCATCCATTAATTATAAAGGGCGAGTCTGTAACTCAAGAGGGGGAAAACTTAGTGCAGGGAACAGGAGGGGAAGGTAACACAGCCAACCTGGTTACTTGCGCACTTAGGATCTTCTCTTTCCCTAATCTCTGACACGGAGATTAATCGGAGTCAGGACTCACCTCTAGAATCAGTTTTCTACCTAAGGGTGTTTCAAATAGAAACAATTGGACTGCCTCTGAGCATGCAGAGTAATCCCATATTAGAAAAGGTGGATTCCAGCTAAGAGATGAGATGTGCTTTGAGCATATTTTAGAAATTAAGCACTGATCACATCCACTGTAGTTTTGGAAGCATGACCTATTCAAGAAGGCAACTAGGAAGGCACTGTAACTAGGTAGTTTTGTATATGTATATGTAATATATGACCTTATCACCAAGAAGTGGTCTTTCCCCCATACCTGCTTTTGGATGCTAGTGGGCAAATTTTAGGACATGCAATCCCTTTGCTCAGTTCAGGATGTAGTGTCACTTGGTTAATTCATTCATAAAATTGTTCTACTATTTTTGGGAGAGCAAGGAAAAGCAAAATAAAGGTTATTAAGAGCTTTCTACATTCATGTGCTATTAATGCATTAAGAAACAAATACACATTGGTTGCCGCAACAGATCACCTATATATCTATTAAAAAAGAACAAAGTACCGGTAAATACTGGGCCGAAGCCAACAGTGTGTGGGCAGAAGGCTGTTCAGCTTGTACATGGGCAGTAGTGTTGGATACAACCCACTGAAAATTAATTCGCAAATGTTATGTCTTTGCAGTCAGCTGTGAACACATGTATGCACCCGGTTTATGTCATATGGTTAAGGTGACAATCCAGAACCTTAACATCAATGGACATTTTGCCAGTGGCTAGAGTGGGATGAGCCTGTACCTTTACTTTGGAAACATATTTCATTCCAGCCTGCTGTCCCTCAAGCACTGGAATCCCAACTCTCATAGTGCCTTACGCTATGAGAAGGATTAAGCCAGGGGTCAGCAAACTTTTTCAGCAGGGGGCTGGTCCACTGTCCCTCAGACCTTGTGGGGGGCCGGACTATATTTTGGGGGAAAAAATGAATTCCTATGCCCCACAAATAACCCAGAGTTGCATTTTAAATAAAAGGACACATTCTACTCATGTAAAAACACGCTGGTTCCCAGACCGTCCGCGGGCTGCATTCAGAAGGCGATTGGGCCGCATCCGGCCCCTAGGCCTTAGTTTGGGGCCCCCTGGATTAAGCTTTCAGCAGCACCCACTGCTGTTGTATTAACTGAACATTTCATTGCTATTCTTGGTAACAAATAGAAGACAAGATTCTGAGGTCATGGCCAGGTGCCTGCAGAAGCGATTCAGTGGCAAGACAGAACCCAGGTCAGAATAGAAGATCCACGAAATGCCATTCTGATTGGAACAAATGCAACTCGCTGGCCAGGATACAGCCTACAAGCCCATGGGTATTGTATTCCATAATTCTGCAAGGCAAGGGCATAATGTGGTGGTGCAGTGTTAGAACCAGATTAGAACCCAGACCAGGGTTCAAAATCCCCACCCAGCCATGATGCTTACTGGCTGACCTTGGGCCAATCAGTCTCTAGCCTAACCTACCTTACAGGGTTGTTGCAAGGATATAATGGAGATGGGGGAGGAAAATGTATGCTACCCTCAAGCTTCTTGGAGGAAAGATGGGATATAAATGCAATAATCATAAAATTATGTTTTATTATGCTGAATCCTATTTATTTTAGCATATTGAAGATTCAGGTAACATTGTTATATAGATCACTAATCTTCTTTGAATTGCCTAGTCATAAATTAACATACCAAAAAGGCCATATTGTAAGAGATGTATTTAAGAGTACACTTGTTGTTTCTCTTACACCCTTCCTAATCTATGTATCTTGCTCTGAACGTTAAGCATGCTCAGAACAGATCACATGGGAAGCCCAAAGTAGCTTTCAAGCAGACATTATTACACCGGCCAATATCTGCTCAACTTTAATAATGGCACTTCATACCTTCCCAGTTACTCACTTTTATCTCTTTCTCAGATCACACTGGCTTCTGCAAACCACAACATTCAAGTTATTTAAGGATCTTGCTAAAAGCATGCTATACCCCCTTTATGTCCGTGATGCAGTGAATAATATTTTATTGTACTTTTTGTCACCTGCTTAAAACATTTTTTAAGGCAAACCTATCCTGCCAACCGAGCAGTTCGAAAGCACATCAAAGTCCAAGTAGATAAATAGGTACCACTGCGGCAGGAAGATAAACGGCATTTCCGTGCACTGCTCTGATTCACCAGAAGCGGTTTAGTCATGCTGGCCACATGATCCAGAAGCTGTACGCCGGCTCCCTCGGCCAGTAAAGCGAGATGAGTACTGCAACCCAGTCGTCCGCGACTGGACCTAATGGTCAGGGGTCCCTTTACCTTTTATCCAGACATGTAGTTGTTTTGATCTCTTTTACTGTTCATTTTAATTATTTCAAAATGTTTTCAGTGGTTTTAAATTTATTGATAATTTTAATATTTCTTGAAAACAGCTTAGGGGTTTTATTGCACTCAAATGGTATATATATTTTGTTAAAGAAAATGACACTATGCTCTTGAACCATGGTTCTCAGTTTACCAATACAGGATATATGTGCAGCACGCACACACACACACACACACGTACGTTGTGAACTGCTACCCAGCATAGTGACACTCACTCCAACCCAACAGCTAAGGGCTCTCTGGGCAAAAAGCACAGCTCTCTCAACCGGAGGGAAATGCTATATTGCCCAGTGATAAAAGGCTTTGAGAAAACATTTTTGGTAATGTCTACAACCCTCCCTGCCATTCTTCCAAGCCATTATTTTAAGTCAAAGAGGATCCAGAATCATTTGGCTTATTTTTTATTCAAGTTACAAAACAGAAAGCAGTTGGTAAAGTCCACTCAAGGCAGGGATGGATAAAACAAGGCTGTTATAAAACGGAGCCGCTGTAAGAGCAAAAGCAGTCCATGGAGAGGGAAGAGTTAAGACACCCTTGGCATGGCATGGCCAGCCATCAGCAAAGAAAAGAGAGGAAACGGAAGATAGGTTCCTACCCAAAACAGCAGCAGGTGCTGAGGCCAAGGGATTTGGCAAGGGACCAGAAGCCACCTGCTCCCAGCCTTGTTGTGCAACTGACAAACAACTTGAATTGTTTTCCCCCTCCCTCAGAACTCCCTCCCCTTCTTTTTGTTTGCTTCTCTCATTTAGAGGGCAGGGGAGAGGCTGTCTCTGCTGACTGCTTAATAGCTCCTCATCCATCGTAGACGCCAACAAACAGGAGCAGGTTCAAGGTGATAAATTGGATGCACTTAGCCTGGTAGCAGGGGAAGGATAAGATAAAGAGCATGAGAGCCCTTGCATTTTGCAGCCATTACGCTTTCCAGCACTAGCCAGCAAGGCTGAAATACCTGCAGCCTTTACCGACTGCCTGAAATAGCTCTTGGTCCCTGTCTGTTTTGTTCACCCTTAGGGTTAACCCAACCCTAACCAGAGGCATGGGCTGCTACAAAATGGAAGGCCACATGGCTTGCTGGCCATGGCATCCATGCAACAACTTTCTCCTCTGGCACAGTTTGAATGCTGAAGGAATGTTTTGGTGGCATTCTGGATCTTACTGACTAGGTGGTGGAGGATCATCCATAGAACATTTGACACTGGTTCAAATACAGAGGCAGGTACTGTTCTAATGTGTGGCCAAAGGAATGGAGTCCAGGAAGTCTCTGCCTTCTGACATACCAGGAACAATCCTTTAAGAACCTGTGGATATACTATGTTATCATCCCTCTCCCAATCCCCCCGAGATTGGGCTTCAGCCCCAAAGGCTGAACTTTTTTTTTTTTTTTTTAGGATCAATGGGGCTCCTCTTATGAAAGCGCAATTCCCAGTTGGGAAAAGGGAAACAGGCCTCCTCTGCTTAGAGCTAGATTCAGCTCAAAAGGTACTCCTAAGAGGGTCAAATGATCAGACCAACCTTTATTGAACTTACATGTAAACACTGAATAACAAAGAAACTGAGGAATACTTCCCAAGCCTGCCGCACCGAACCACAAAGGTAGATATGCCATTGGTAGCAGCACTGCCCAGCTTGGTACTCAACTGATCATCGTAACAAAGCCCACACCCTAAAGAGGGCTTCTCTGTCCCAACTGTGTTTGCTGGTGTCATAATCCTCAGAGGCATGGTGAGACATTGCTATAGAAAGGGCCTGCAGTCCAGGTAGCTACTGACAGTCCAAGAAGCTGCCCAACCATGCCTGACAGGATCTGGAAGAGGTCATTGGTTCCTGGCTCTCTGTAAACCTGAGCTGTTTCCTCCTGGGTTCTGCCACCTCCTTGGCTGTCACTGCGGAGGAAGGGGGATGCCCCTGGGGTCGGTGACTTGGCCTTCCTGCAGATTCTTGACCAGCTGTGCCAGCCAACGCTTGGTGGTAGTATCGTCTTTCAGAACCTGGGCAAAGGTGGTGTCTTTCAGCTGGTCAGGAAGGCACTGCCTGAGGGCTTCCCGTGCCCTACATCAGGAGACAAGAAAGAGGGGGGCCAACAAATAAACTCACATGGACAAGAGGGGAGCAAGCCCCCCTCTTGAATACTTAAGGCTACAATTGCTGTCCTTTGTATCAGAGGCATCTACACATACCTGCAGAGTACGACCACATTCTTTATACCAGGGGTGGCTAAATTGTGGCACCACAGACATTTGCTGGATAACTCACAGCATCCCTGACCACTGGCTATGCTAACTGGCACTGATGGAGGTTGGAGTCCAATGACATTTGGAGGCCACAGGATAGTCACTTCAACTCCATACACTATCCTGCATCTTCTCCACCTTGACCAACTGAGTCAGAATGTGACTTATGAAGGAAGATTAATGACTTGCCTAATGTTAGGCATCCAAAACAGTCAAGCACATGATGACTGCTGGCTGGCTTAATAAACAGAGACATGTTTGCAGTTAGAGACTGAAGGGGAAAATATTATAAACTCTATCATAATTACTGTCAATACATGCTCCTGAACAGTGAGAAGACTCTGGCGCTAAAATAAGTATAATCTTACATGATCTTGCTTCAGTCTTCAGAATCTTGATGAGGCAGTCAGAAGAAACTAGTTGGACTCTAAGCTCCTGGCATTTATTGTAAGAATTGCCAGGTTATGCTTGATTTGCTCTGGAGATACAGAAGGAGCTGTACCCCCATCCTGGCACTGCAAAGTGCAACTGTCCCTGGTTCTGCAGCGCAACACCAACCTGCACCCCACCCTATCAAGAAATCCCAAGAAACTTCTAAGGTGTCTACCTTGGATTATCAGAAAGGCGGAGGTAACAACGGACCACATGTTTCAGCAGCCTGGCAGAAGGCTCCTTGGAAAGCTGCAGGACCATTTTACCCTGGTTTAAAAACAGAGAATTTAGAACAAGGACATTTGCTGATTAAGTATGTGTAACAGCATTTGTTCACGTTTATTCTTTGTTACCTTTTGCTGCTCCTCATCCCCACCACAGTTTAATTTAAATTGTAAAGTATAAGCTCCTAAAAAGCAAGGCAAATGTCTGGAAAGCTAATTCTGTCTCTAATATTTCTCACCCCATGAAACACTGTCAAGCATTAGCAGTGACTTGCTCCTTAGGTGTTGGAGAACCAGTCTCCTCAAAAATGGGAGTGCTTTCACACAGACATAACACCATGAATTGTGTTGCTATGTAATGCTCTGGCATATTTCTTCCTTGAGATTAGGAGTATGAAGAGGTGGCCCTGCTGTTATGATTAGACATGTCTAATACAAAGATCCAAACTGCATTCACTTTCCACCAAAGAGCATTTAGTTCCCCTAAATGCAGGAGCAATGCTGAGTTACCAAGCCCTTTACAATCAAAGCCACATACCAATATCATTGCAACGTGAGAAAATCGTTCGTAAGTCTGACAGATATAAGCCAACCCCGTATCATCCAATAAGATCTTTTGTAGAATAAAAGTAGCAACCTGAAAGACAGAAGAGAATTGGGTTGAACAAACACTTGAATTGCAGACTGTGCAGGATTAGGGTGGGATGTTGTATCACCAAAAACTCAGCAAAGCTGGAGGACAAGGAGCTTGTTGGGAGAAGAGCTATGAGAAGAGATTTTGCCCACTATGAAACCAAATAAAACCTCATATAGCACTGACAAGAGGAGAAGCGGGTACTGAAATTATCTATCTTGGTGCTAGCAACTAAAATTTTATTGATCCTGTTGACCAGAGGAAGAAACCTGCTTAAATTTTGCAGACAAAAGTTACAGGTTGGTGGCTAGCTAAAATTAATAACCTAATGAAGAGTGACAGATGCATAAAGGTTTGACTAGGAATAAACTGACTCGTGGATGTGACATAAAAGATGCTAAGGATCTTGAGAAGCACACAGGCACCACCTGCAGGCTTCTCAAATAACTGATACTGGTACTGCAGAGTTGCAGCAAGAAATGAGTATAAAAGCACATTGGGTGAGAAACTGCACAAAAAGAGAATAAATGTCCTATCCAGCTTTCTTCTCATAGTAGTGTTTTGAAAGAGGCAGCCAATCATGACAATTTGAAGTGGGTACATCTGCAATCACTCCTCAGAGAGAAACAGCCAGCTAACCTCAGATGGAGAAGTCTGCTGCATGCAGGAACATGATGCATTGGAAAGTAAAGAGAAAACAGTCAAGAAACTAAAACCACTTCATTACACTAAAAGCAATACCGTTTTGGAAAGTTCGCTGCCAGACTCCATGATGCGTAAGCACAAAGGGATAATTTCCGTTGTCAGTAAAAAGTTGATTACTTCTTGCTCATCTGTCTTCACCAGGGCGCCTTTGAAATATAAGCAAAAAACCCAAACTGCTTCATATAACTTTGCAAAGGCCTAACAGAAACATGTATACAGGAAACAACCAGGGCTAACAGAAAATCAGTGCAGTCTGGAGAAGAAGTGGAAAATTACTGGGTAAGCACACGGTTGAGCTCCCAAGAACTCAGGAGCAAATACTAAGGATTATTATTTTATTGAAATAGCAGCCTTTTAACCTTTCCTCCACCAATCACAAATTTCTCCTTTAGCCAATGAAGCTTGTTATAATCTTACCTATAGAACACAGGAAAATTCCAGCAATTCCATTTGTCATGCTTGCCAATGCAAGTATAGCACTACCTTATGGCAAGTAGCCAGTCACACTTTCCATTGTGAAGCTGCAGTGGCGGGTAGAGATTGCTCTGGCAGTTGTGCTGCAATCTCTGTCTTCTCTCCAGCTCCGAGGTTCAGAGGAAAGGTGTGAGTTGTTGGGCAGTGGCATGGCTGAATGTTACTACTGCAAGATGCTCTGTGCATCTTACAATTGTGGTATCCAACTGGCTGCTCTTCTCATTGGTCCTCCACTCCCAAAAAACAGATGGGGGGCACTGATCTGCAATGGTGCTAGGATGCTTTTAAGCAGTGGTACTCAAACCAGAATACTCTCCTTGCACTGTGTGTGTGGTTTACCAGGGTAGGATGGGTGTGAGGGGAGGTTGGCAACTGCAAGTTTTGGATTGTCCATCAAAGTTAATCATGAAGACCACTGAACATAATACACTAAACCTTTTTTAACTCATTGGGTTCAATCACCCAAAGAGATGCTGCTATGATCTTTATAGAGCTGCTAGCCCTGTCAGCTAGCTAGGAGCCCGTGCAGCTGCTTCTGCATTGGCTGGCTATGTGGCTTCTCAATGCCTTTAAAAAGGCAGCTTGTTGCATGCTGCACCAAATAAAGCTTCCTGAAAAATTTCAGGTGTGGTCCATGAGGTTACAGTACATAGTTGCAAGTACTAACCATTACCTCTATGAGCACACTGAAGTTGTGTATTTGATTGGATAGATAGGGTGCGCATTGGTAATGATTCCTTCAGTGTTCTAGGATTCCCAGCCCTGTTATTTCCATCTTTCCCTAAGGTAATTTGAGATCATGGGACTGGAAATTTGTCATTCATCTGAGGATCACAGGATTTACAATATAAAAACACAAAAATACATAACTTTGAATTGGGCCCAGGACTGGTGTACTTCCCAAAATCCCAGGTGCTAACAGCAGTAAAGAGGAACAACATGGAAATTATTTCTAGAAATGAGAGTCTGCTACATGATTCTGTATTTCTCTGGAATGTTAGAATTCCCTCTTTTACAATGCATGGCTGAGTCTCAGAAGAGTTCAAATCAGATCAAAACCCTTTTCTGACCCACAAACTGATGAGGACTTACCATTCCCAGCATCACAGTCACTTACCAATTACTCCAAGACTTGTGAGTCGTAGGTACTCGAAGGGCCGAGTCTTGCTGACAGTGTGCAAGAAGGGATACAAGAAGAGAGGGATGTGAGCAGCAAGGAAGGCTGACCTAGACAAAGGGAGAAAAAAGCATTTGGCAAAAGAGCAAATTTGGAAGATACAATTTAGTAACGTAATAGCCAAGAGCTGTTAAAGGTGTTGTAGGTATTAATACTCAACAACACTGTGGCAGCAAAAACAATAAAGAGGAAGTATCACTAAGTATTAGACTATGGACAGCAGGAAGATCCCAAAGTGGGAAAGTGGACACAAATTCATGTGAACTGGGACATTTTTTGTCTGGAACCACCTTTTTCTGCTGGTTGCACTGACATATTAATTCTATCCCAGTTCTCACAGAACACAGCTCCCTATCCTGTGCTACTTATCTGATGTCATACTCGCCTTGATCATTACTGGGAAAACGTAAGGGGTGCAATGTCACACAAGCTATTCTAGAACCAGAAAAGTACTAATGAATGTTGCCAATGTGCTTTTAGCTAGTCTAGCTAGTGAGGGACCATAGTTCGACAGTAGTTCATACCATTTGCAGGCAAGTACTCTGTTTCAACCCCTGGCATATCCAGATAAAAAGGACCAAGTGGCCATCTAACCTGGTATTAAGGCCCTAGGGCCCTAGCTCCTTGCCCTTAAAGCTTTCCAAGATCTTATCTCACCTTTTTGCTCCTATATCTCTCCACATGATACAGTATTTACTTCTGCTTTACTACCATAAACCATCTTCTTATTCTGGGAACTCCCTCCTAGAACAGACATGATGCTACATCTCTCTCAGAACTTATCTCCGCCACCACCACAATGCATTCACCGTAATCACACTGCTCCCTCAAAAAAATAAAAATAAAATTCAGAGCTAGAATGTATCTTTTGGATATTTGCTTACAGAGAGTTACTTTGTGAAGGCTAGAGAACTGAATTAGGACCTCACTTTTAGAAAGAGAAGAAATATGAGGAAATATTGTATGCCTGTAAAACTAGTTTTCTTCACTGAGTTGATTCAAGTCACTAATGCACTCTAAAAACAGTGTAAAAACCAGGAAGTTACAGATACCATGTGCTTTTAATGTATGGTGTGGATTTGACTGAGAATATAGTTCTGCTACTGTACTACCGGTAGATATGGATACAGAGTCCTGCAGATAAAGAGGCTTGGCAGCAGCATATTTTCTCTAATCTGGGCATATTCCTCACTAACCAAAAGTTATTTTTTCCAGAGATCCAATACACCCAAGTATATTAACCTTGTTTCCGGATGCGATGCAACACACTGCAGAAGTGCCAGAGCATTGCAGACTCTGTTGGACTGATGAGCTGTCAAAGTTGGTGGATTTATAGATGGATAGATATTTACAATTTCCTATGAAAGAAAGGAAACAGGAAATATTTGTGTGAAAATTTTACCACACATTTAAGCACTCCAATATTCAGAGTCAAAATCCTCCCACTAATTACTTATGACTCAGTTTGATAGAATTTCTGCCCCCACACTAACAGCACAGAGCTAGCTACAAAAGCTGCAACATATCAGACAGGAACTAAAATACATATGCCCCAATAAGATTTCTTACTTAGGTGGCTCAAGTTCTTCATTGCCATCTTCTATTGTCCCAAACTTTTATTAGGTCAGGAAACAGAATTTCAAGACCCTCAGTATCTCAAGACATTCAGAAAGACATCTAGCAGATTGCTTGCAAGAGTCTAGCAAGCTATTTCAGTTAAAAGTAATATCCTACCTACCTGTAAGAGAGCTGCAATTGTACCAAAAGAGTGCCACAACATTGGTGCGAGATCAGGGACAGACTCTCGCTTTTTACTCAGCTCCAGCAGTGCATTCTCACGAGTCTCTGGGCTGGAAAGCTCATTGATCCACTGATAAATCTTCTCTCGATCAACCTGAGCCAGTGCCGTTGGCACAGGCTTTAAAGGAAGACAAAAGGTTCAAGTCAAGGCCTTTGGTCCCAAGTCAAATCAGTATAAACAGTAATACAACCTTGTACAAAACTCAAGGGTGATCAGGAGTGATTAGTAGACACTTCCAAGTAAACATAGTTGAGATTAAGTCCCACATATTTTAGTGGGACTTGCTTCTAGCCAAGGCACAATAACAGCACAGGGGAAGGAATATGTCACAGCTGGGGGGGGGGAATAATTGTGTTTAAAATGGCTGTGAAATAATTGTGTTTAAAATGGCTCATAGTGTCAACATGTTGAACAGTTGGCTCCAGTCACAGAACAATAGATTCAGGGACAAATACAGGAGTGGAAAGTTGCAGGAAAGAAAGGCTGATAACACCCCATGATCCAACTGTGGCAGTTCAACACGGAGATCAGTCTGAAAATATGTTTTATCTGAGCAGCAGCATAAGAGACAAGCTTATCTTTCCATTACTTATAGAAATTCAGGCAACCACAGTAATAAAAAATTGAATATAAGAGACCTTTTTCAGGATAATTGCTACAGTATTGCTTTTGTAAGCTAGACATTTCTAGTCACTTACTATTTCACTTGTCTTAAAGCATATGAAGGTACTTTGCAAAGGAAATTATTTTTATAGCCCTTCAAGAGGCCTCATTTCATAATTACCTTCATGGTAAATGGAAAGATCTTTAAAATTGTTTTTCCAGTGATGGATGCTGTAGTGGTGTGCCTACCCTATCCATTAAATATCCACAGTTCCAGAACTTCAGCATGAACTTGATAAAAATAAATGCACTAATTAGACTAAAGTCTGCTATTAAGATTGTCAAGACCTGAAAAAGTCAAGTGTTCACCATCTGAAGTGGCAGATCCACTTAAAACTACAGTAAGTATAATACAAGTAAGAAAATGCCTAAATATTATGTCAGACAGTGGTACTGCTTATTAGTGGAGCTAGCACAAATTCTGTTTCACCTGAGTGAACTGTCAAAAGACCAGAACTAGGTGAGATAGAGCTGCCACAAAAAAACAGCAAACCTGTGTGAAGTTCTCTCTACCCTCCTGCATAACATGATCAGCGATATGTATTGCAATATTATTCTATCCAAAGTTAGTCACACTGAGCAGACACATTAAGGTTAGTGGACATGGCTAACTAAGGCTCATAATTTTCAGTGGGTCTACTGAGTAGAACCTAGTTCTACAATTCATTACATGTTCATGAATACAATTCATTACATGTTTATTGTTTTATTTAATTTCTATACCGTATTTCAATTACTGTACTGTACAATATAGAAAGGATAAGGAGGGTTTTTAACATGAAACTGCAGTTTTTAGAAGCAATTCCATGTTCTTCGTTATGTACAGTTTCACCCAAAGTTGATATAGTGTTTACTATATATGTTGAAAGCTGCCAAGAGTGGCTGGGACAACCCAGTCAGATGGGCAGGGTATAACTAATTAAATTGGTATTATTATTATTATTACTACTACTACTGGTGATTTTTACTGGGTAAAACCCATAAATACTAACTGAGCCAGAAGAGACAAACTACTTAAGTCAGCCTAGCAAAATAAATCAAGTTATTTACATATCTCTACTTAGCAAGCAGCCTTAAGAGTATTAAACTCAAAGCCAACAAGCAAGTGCTCAAACTGAATAATTCTGGATTAATTCGCCTACTGGTGGCTAGAAAGTAAACATTGCACAGCAAGTCCTGTGAAGATGCTGCAAAGGGGTACCTAGTTATCTAATATGGGTTTTTGACTACTACTAACCAAGTTATTTTACTTCCCATTATCATCACCACTTCTCTCATTACAAGCAATGCACACGAGCCACGTCACTGTTAAATTAAAACATGAATGAGTGTCCCACGTGGAATGTTTGCATTTTAAGGCTGCAATCGTAAACACCGAGAGAAAAATCGAATTCAACTCAGTGTCGGGCTTACTTTCATGCAAGCGCGGTTATGAACAGACTTCCAAGACAACAGATGAAAGAGAAGTAAACCCTGCTTTGTGGCGGCACATTATTGCAGACGTGAAACTATTTAAGAGAGAAGCTCGGCAAGCCTTGTTGAGAGGCGCTTGAATGAAAGTGGTCGCGGTGCGCCCGTCAGGAAACGGGAGATACGTGTCTGTCTATATGCATCTGCATCCAGCCTCTCGAGCCACTTTTTAATCCAGCAGCATTGAGCAATGGGCAATTAGGAACCCGCATAGATTAGCATATGGAAAACGCACACAAGCGACGCTTGGCTCATGCAAGAGCACCTGAAGGGAGAAGCCTGCGGAGAAGCTCCTATTGCCTCCCCTTAGAGGACAGCAAAGGCCGCCGCCTCGCGCAGGAGGAAAGGCCGTTAGAAGACGCCCGTTCCTTAGGAGGGCAATTTGGCGGGAAAATAGAGCCCCGCTCCGTTCTGTGCCCCCCTCCCCATATCTCTCCGACCAATGAGGAGAGAGAGAGGGAGAGAGAAGGGGGAGGGTGCCTCTCACGCTTCTCAGCCAAGGCCCTCGTCGCCCTGCGTGGAAACGGCAAGCGGCACGGGGCCTAGACTTACCGCGGCCGTTGCCAAGCTGTGCATGGTCGGAACTTCTGCGCGAAGTAGAGCTCAGGAGGCCTCTTCTACTTCAGCCGCCGCCATCATGGATCGAAGCAGAGGTCGCCGCCTCTTCCTCCTGGCTCTGCCGCCGCCGCTGCTCCTGCTACTGCCGCGACCTCTGACCTCTCTCTGGGCCTCAGCGGTAGGCCCAAGGAGACTGGCCGGACGCATGCGCCATGATATCTTTGAGCGAACTAAAAAAAAAGAAAAGCACGAGTATGCGCGTGCGCAGAAGTTACGAGCGTCGTCGTCACTTCTCGAGTAAAAGTTGCTTCTTTCGCTAAGCCTTGTGGACGGCGGAGAAAGCCAGCCAGCCGTCGCCGTGATGACGTAGGGATTCCCCCCTCGTCGTTCCTCTTCCTCCTCCCGTCGCGCGGTTGTTTTTTTTCCCCTTTTTTGCGTGCTGCGTGCTTGCGTCAGGCGGACTGTGGCGCGGCTGATCTGGTTCCCGCCATCTGCCCTTTCCACTAAGCTAAGAGGAGGCCGGGCCGCGGTGGGTCAAAGCGAGCCAGGCCAGGCCGGCGCCGGGGCTAAAGTGGAGAATAACCCCGAAGTAGGAAGGAAGGAGGCGGCAGTGGCGGCGGCGGCAGCAGCAGCAGCAGCAGCAGGGAGACAACGTCCAGGCCGTGAGTGGTCTGTGAGGAAGCGGAAGGTGGAAGGGAAAGCTGCCGCACGCCCGCCATCGCCGGTGAGTGCGCCCGGGCAGTGGCGGCGGGTCTTGGGGCATCCTTGGAGCGGCTGACTGCGGGCGAGGGCACGAGGGAGCCCCATTGGCACTCGCGGAGCAGGGAAGGGTCGGGGGGGGCGGAGGCTGTGCGTGGGCGGCGACCGGCCGGCCGTGGAGGCGGAGGTGGGGTCTCCGTAGCAGCTGAAGGGGGAGGGTCGCCGCGCCTCAGCGTCTCTCTCTCTCCCCCCCACCACCCCGCGCCCTTGACCTTAGCCTGGCCCCTTTCGCTTCCTCAGGCCCAGCCGGCTGGCCGCTCTCCGACTACGGTGCAGCTGCTCCAAAGCTGGCCCTCCTCCCTCTGTGTTGCTTTCCCCCCGCTGGTTTAGCTGCCCCTCCCAGGCGCACCCAAGGCCCCAAGACGTAGCGGCCGGTTGGGTAGCCAGCTTACTAGCCTTGCTCCAGGCAGCACGTAGAGATGGTACGAGAGAAGCTGTTGCTTCTCCTCGTGGGGAATTTCTGTTTGCCGGGCTGCTCGCAAACACACGACAAAGGCTAAGAACAACGCAGCTTCGGCAATTAGTGCTTTCCCGGTCCTGCTCTGTTCCTCTTGGGATTGTTCACGTCACCCTTCTGAAATGTAGACTTGGCTGGTTTTAGCTTTGTCCAGCTGATCAGAAATTTACTTGCAAGGGTCAAGCAACCACTTTCCAAGTCAGTGTACAGTATTCAGGTGACTGGGTTCCTGCTGGCTTTGCAGTGAAAGCATTCACAAATACAACAGAGTTTGGTGAGGAAATGATAGTAAGGGCACAGATCTCCATTAGGGTTCCACCATGTCTTTTACCACCGTTTCTTTGTTTGCCTTGAACTCTTTGCTGAGGTGATATATGTGTTGAAAATCCACCCAACATTCTTTACTGTTGACCTTGCAAGTACACTTGTTTGCCCTAAACAGTTGTTGTAGATTATGATCTGTTTGGAACAAGTGGTTCCTATTTTGTGAAAATAGGCTGGGCTGAAAAGTGCAATGTCTCTGTACTGTACCTGTTAAAATAATGGATTGTAATGCTGTTATATTTAGAACATTAAGGCTCCTGATGGTCTTTGTGACTGCTGTGGAGTTTAGGCACTTTTTGTGCATAGTTCTAGTGCATATAAGGATTTACACTCCACTTTTTTCAGTATGTGCTCACTTACTGTGCAATTCTGTACATGCCTGCTCTGAAGTAAGTCCCATTGAATTCAGTGATGCTTACTCCTAAGTAAGTGTGTATAGGATTGCATATTTAATTCTTCCTTTTTCTTTGTTAAATACACATATCAGGTTTTATGGTCCCAGAAGGCTCTCAAAGTGACTTGCAGAATTCACAATAAAATAAAATGCTAAAGAAACAACTTTATAGTACATGCTGATATACAGTACTCAAATTCTAATAATGAACCAGGCAAGCCAGAAGACAGGACTTGGCACATGCCTACGGTTCCCTTAACATATTAAGAGAGTGGTGGCCACTTAGCTGCAAATGCTCATGAAAGAGACTGGTTATCTTGATCACTTTTAGTCTTGTTTGGGACTGAAATTGCTTTGGTCACCCTGATAGATGACCTCTGGGAGTGAGGCAGGGTAGTGTGACCTTGTTGAGTCTGCTGGATTTCTCAGTGGCTTTTGTTTAGTGGAGGATATAATGTTGCACTGGTTGTACTTCAACTTATGGGACAGTACTAGAGGGGTGTAATGAGTGTTAGAAACTAACATATGAAAGCTAGGAGCTAAATGGCACCTTAAACCTAGGTTATGGGTGCAACAACAGAATGTCTAGGCAATCTTTTTTAAAAACAAGAAAGCAAAGCTGAAAATGAATGAACTGCAGCTAAAATATTATGTTCATTTTTCACATGGTCTAGTCCTTTCCCTGCCCACCCCCTAATATTATTAGTGTGTCTCTTCTCTAGTCCTTAGAGAGTAGCTGGAAGTGGGGAAGCAGAAAAAGTTCCTCCTTTCCTTCCACTCTGCAGTTTTAATCTGAAATCTTAGGCACAGTACTGCGCCCAGAACTCAGAAACTGCTCATGCGCCTAGAACAATGAGAGTTTCGAACACTGGAGGGGTGGTGTTGCAATACAGTGGTGCCTCGCTAGACGAAAATAATTCGTTCTGTGAGTATTTTCGTCTAGCGATTTTTTCGTCTAGCGAAGCACCAATGCAAATCGCGGTTTTCGCTAGACGAAAAAAAAAATTCGTCTTGCGAGGCAGCCCCATAGACTTTTTCGTCTTGCGGGGCAGCTTCCGCTAGATGAATGCCGTTCGTCTAGCGAGTTTTTCGTCGAGCGAGGCATTCGTCTAGCAGGGCACCACTGTACTTTGTTCATCCGCATGGAAGTTAATCCATGGAGTTCTTCAGGGAACTTAGTGCCACCAATGTGTGGATGACTTTGAGCTTTACTTACATTAGTCAGTTGAAGTTATGCAAATTCTGGACCCATTGCCAGGCCACTGTAATGGGCTGGATGAGGGCAAATTGAATTGAAGTTGAATCCTGCTAAGAAATGAGATGCTGTGGCTTGTTGGTTCCAGGAATGAGGGGAATTACCTCTTAATGGGGTTTACACTGCCCTAGAAGGAGCAGGTGCATTGACTGGGCGTACCCTGGATACAAACCTCTCACTGGAGGCACAGGTATCTTCAATGGCACAGAATGCCTTTGCTCAGCTGTAATTGATGCAGCAAATACAACCAAAAGACAGCTTGGCCACAGTGATTACGGTAGCAGAGTGACCTGCTGTACATGGAAACTTGAAGAGTTCCCAAGTTTCCCTAGAAACATGTTGGTACATATGCCTTCCCCATCAACTTCAGCAGTGGTTAAAATGTGGGTGGTGCTAGTAAATTGTCAAGCGTTATCAAGTTTAATTCCATACTCTATTGGTTTTTTGTGATACCTGTTCTCAATTACCTACTTTGTTTTTTTTAAAAAATGACTTAAGTAACATAGAGCAGATTTAATAATCTTTGGGGCGCCAATACTCATTTCAAAAAGAGTCTGTGCACACTGAGTACATACCCTGAAAGATGGGATAACAATCTGTAAAAATAATATAGCTCTTTGATTTAAAACAGTTGCTTAGTTTTGAAGATGGTTATTGAGAAGCTGCTAACTTCGTTCCTTTCTTTCTAAAACAGGATTTGTGTTTAAAAGCAAACTTCATTATTTTCATAAACTAGTTGTATGAAAACATGGCTCCACTGAAATTACGTGGGTCTATTCGCTTGCGCAGCATACAGACTGGGACTACAAAATGGAAAGAAGGGACATTCGAAGTAGTTGATAAGGATAGCAAAGTGACTCTGGCGATTCACTACAATGCTGGAGGAATGCCAAAGATATTTCAGGTACCTCAGAATCTCAAAGGCTTTTTGTTTTGAAGTCATACAGGAGCTGTGTGCCTCTGAACAACTGTCCTTTTCAAGTCCATTTAGCTGTCACTTGAACTTTCCTTAGAGACTTACTCTTTTTCTGCTTTCTAGAACACTGATCCTACTGTATTGCACTGTGAATTATTGAGGTGTCCTGTTCAAGTGTACTCATAGAGCAAGGAGGATAAAAAAAACACAACTCTAAACCTTGGGAGAAAATAATACGTAGATGTTTCATTATTTAGTTACTTAGAATATTTTAATCCTGTTTTGTGGTTCCAAGAGGCCCTCAAACTGGCTTACAAAAGATTATCAATGAGATAAAATATTTTAGGTATTAGGATACTACTGGCACTGGTAATAAAGAAAAGTTTATTTGTTGTCTGTTTCATTTTCTGCTGGTTATAGTATTGAAAATTCTGAATGTAGATTCATTGTTAGATTATTCCTCTGTATACACTCTTCCCATAATTAGCTGTGAGTCATAGTGGCATTTTATATTCATGGGGATTTTGTATCCAAGGCTACAGTCTTATCACACTAATCTGGAAGTAAGCCCCAATGGCCACAGTAAGACTCCTGCATAAGATTTCACAGCATTTCTAGCTGGCTGCTGGTGCACAGCTCATCTCTTTTCTTCTATTTACAACATTTTTATGTTGTCTAGTTTGGAAAGATAGCCAGCATTGCTGCTATTGCTTTGGGGGGGGGGGGAGAAATCCTAGAGACTAAAACAAATCTATTATGGTTTAAAAGTCCTTCATAAATGGAAACTAAATTTTTCTTTAGTAATTTTTTTTTGTTATATTCACTATCCTTAATGTGTACTCATAAGTGTTGCAAAAATGCAAAGATATGAGCTGAGGGAATTGTTTTTTAAAGTGTACTGAGTAGGAATTGTTTACTGGTGTGGGATAGCATATGAACATACATAGTCTGTCAGTGTGAAGCATATTTAAATGCATCTTTCTTAGTATGGAAATGTGTATCTTTTAAACTATCCATATGATGCTTATTGTTTTACAGCTAAACCATAATATAAAAACTGTGAATGTGCGACCAAGTAGAGGGAAACTGTGTTGCTTGATGATATCATTAAAGGATTCTAGTTTCCTGACTGTGGATAAAATACCACCTAAGGATGCAGAGGAAATGAAGCAGTTTCTGGAGGCTGTTCAAAATGGAGTTCATCCAGGTTAGTGTTAATTGTAGATTTGGAGTGTGGGGAAATGACTTCACTACTTGTTTAGGCTAAAATCTAGTAAAACTTACTGTATATACATTTAAAAATCATTAAATGGTGTATTTTTGTTGTAGCTGTGAAATCATCCCAAGGGTCTGGCAGTTTTGGTGTTCTGGGCAGTAGAACCACGCAGAAGGATTCTAACAGGCAATTCCCATATATTGAAAACCAGGTATTTTAATCTTTTTCCTTCTTTTCTTATGCTCCTTTTTCTATATCTGCTGTATACAATAAATATTTTCTGTCCACATATTTAGTAGTGATAAATGGGAGAAATTTGAATTTGTGTATTTAATAATCTTTGATATCTCCTGATAAATTTCATTCCAGAATAAAACAGCCTGTGGGCATTCCCACCAGATATGGAAAAAGTCCCTTTATTCCCACAGGTTGATATTTCACTGATCTCAAAGGTTAAAACTATCTTCTACAGAATAAAGTAACTTTGCTTCCTGTCCTTCTTCCCCAAATTGTTGCACCTAAGAGAGATTGGGCAGAACCTTCTTCGTGTCTGTAGGGAAGAATAAAATAGTTTTTTTATTTCATTCATCTATTCAGGGAGATGACATTTTTAAGTTCACCTTCAGTAGGTGGGTCTGTCAGCCTTGGCTACCAGTTTCGACTTCTTCCAATCCCAGAAGGTCTCTTGTCCTGCTCAGTCTGGGGAACAGCCATATTGGTGCCTCTGACACAAATGCTTTCCTTTTCCTGAAGCTTCAGATCAATTTAGAATGCCACACTGGACACATTTGCGGCAATTGTTTCTAAATTTTGTCTTCGAACTGGGAGGAGACAGCCCCCCCCCGCCCACCAAGAGCGGAGATAGGAAGTTCAGTGTAGCCCTTCGTCTGGAGACTGATGGGTGGAGTAACTCTCGCAGGATGCCCTCCCATCTCCAAGGAGAAGGAACACTCACGATAAGTTCAAGGTTCCGTTTCAGGCCACTGTTCTTAAAGAATATATATTGCTTCTGACTCTGTATCACTTGTAGTCTAGTCCACCGAATAAAGGAATAGTAGTTAGAGGCTGATTGAGACTAAATTTGAATACCACACCTGTATCTTACTTTTATTTGGACGGTAAGGAGGTGCCTTCTAAGATCTTGTTCTTCAAACTGTTCTACTATTCTTTTTGCATTTCATTTACAATATGCAACCCGGCCAAAGAGGATTTCTGGTGTGAGTTGGTTACATATAGCCAGGCATCTGGTGAACCTACACAGGTAATCTAGCAGGTTCACAGTCCATTTGGGATCCTATGCGTGAATCAGTGACTGCAGCGAAGTCTGTCATCATGGCAACTTGAAATATGGCTACTGCAGTAAAATTATGGCAGCTATTTATAAGTTCTGTATGAAAGTGCCAGTTACTACAGATGTAATCCATATGCAGTCTTTGTTGGGTTGCCAGGTGGCCTGCTGATAGCATATGTGCCACTGAATCTATGAAATGGGTCCATGATTTGAAATACTGTATGCTGTACTGATTACAGTGTTTATGATTCTCATAGACTCCTTCAAAAAAAGGGATTGTAGAAAATAAAGATGAAACTCAACTTCGTAAGGTGCTGGGCACCCCAGGAAGGGCATCAATTAAGAATTCTTCAGTAACTGGAATGCCTGGCTACCGAGTTACCATTTCTAGTCCTTCTGCTGCTTCAACACCTCACAGAACAGGGCTGTTGGAAAACCGGTATGAAAATAAACTTTTAAGGCACTGCAGCCTTCGGTATGCATTCATTAAAACATCAATAGCTTTGAACATGGTATTAGTAAACTGCTTTTCCATGTCTTTATGAACACTCTTTGGAAAATGTACGAAAAGCTTTAACTCTAAACTAGCTGGAAGGCACTTAACCATTTTTACATTTTATGATAAGGCTTATGGAGGTTGCATGAGAATGTGAGTTGGGCTCACATTGTTTCCCAGTTGACTAAAGGATTCCCCCCCCCCTTTCTATTAAAACAGTGAAAGAAGGAAAAGGACACCACCTACCTCTGAGATGAATGAAGATTACCCAAAAGAGAATGATTCATCAACGTATGTTGTTATGGTTCTTACTTTTTATTCCTCTCCCCCCATATTAATTCTGTTGAAAAAAAACTCCTTAATCTCTCTTCACTCTTATTTCATAATGCCTTGCAAACATGAAGTGTTAGTGCACTAGAAAATTGTAAGGATTCAGAAATATGGAATGTTGTATGTTTCTAGTTTAGTATGCCAGTTTAAAATGTTCTTCATAGTTGCCCTTCATGGTGATTACTGAATGAGTGATTTGAATCTAATGGTCTTTTATAATTTTACTATTAAAATGTAAGGTTAGATTATTATTTTTTAGAATCAGTGAGTGTAGTTAGGGTATTTTTAACAAGATGTATTGCTGTGGTTGCCAGTGGAATCAGTGGCATCCTTGAGGACTTCCCATGAGGCCCACAAAGTCTTTATACCTTCTCCTCACTCCTGCAAACTATATGGAGCTTAAAATGAAGTTAGAAGAGCAACACCCTTTCCTTTTAATTTAAGCTCTCTGGCTTTTCAAAGTTACAAACTGGCACCTAAGAGCAGCTGAACAGAAAGAAGAATGACTGAGTAGGATAAAGGGAGTGATCTGTGAGACGGGACGGAAACAGTAACCAGAGGGGAAGCAGGAATATGAGTTGGAGAGAGCAGAAATGGGAAGAGTACTATTGCAGTCAAGTCCTGCTTGTGGACTTCTTGGAAGCATTTTGTTGGCCACTGTGAGATCAGAATGCCAGATGGATCATTGTTTTCATCCAGCAACGCTTCCAATGCTTTTAAGTTGTAGATGGGAAGAAGAAAGGGGGATCCTATATGAGTCAGGAGGGAGAGCATGCCAAAGAGAAAAAGAATGGACTGTCAGAAGTAATGTGTGCACACACACAAGTTGGATCTACAAAAATGATTCTCTTGAAATTGTTTTATGATTTTTCAGGAGTCCCCCAGACCACAGGTATCTGTGTCCATTCACTAAAACATAAAAACAATGTTGCAGATATGTTACAAAAACGTGGATCAGAGGCACAGATCCTTATAAATCATTATAATTTTTACAATGTATCTCCTCAAAATTACAATCATATCATAGGTCACCTTAGTGTCCAGAGGTGTGTTTTGTTTTTTTGTTATCATGTCCTATACAAAAATCATAAATGTCTATGCCTTGGGTCATTATATTTGTGGTGCTAGCAGTTTCTGGATCTCTGACTTTAGTTTTAGTTTTTATTTATTGTGTGCTCTGCCATTGTAAGCTGCAATTTGATGCTATTTTTGGTAAAACCATGCAAATTCAGAAGGATCCGTTTTAGTTCCACTAGATCTGACAGACCCTATGGAAAAGCAAAAGTGTGTGTGTGTACACGCTGTCTGTCTGAGGGAGTGGTGGGGAGACAAGTGAGCAGACAGGTTGGTGCACCCAGCACCCTCTCAAAATTCCATATAGGCCCCCAAAATTTGACAGTCACCGAATAGTATACAGTGGTACCTCTGGTTATAAACTTAATTCATTCTGGAGTTCCCTTCTTAAGCCGAAACTGTTCTTAACATGAGGTGCGCTTTTGCTAATGGGGCCTCCTGCTGCTGCTGCACCATTGATGCACGACTTCCGCACGCATCCCGGGGCAAAGTTCGCAACTAGGGGCATCTACTTCTGGGTTAGCGGAGCTCGTTACCAGAAGCATTTGTAAGGAGGATGGTACGTAACACGAGGTTGCACTGTACTTGAGATTTTAGGGAACTTGTAATGGTGGTTAATACATGTAAACCAAGGGAAGTGATGTACAATATTGTTTTACATAACTTATTTAAAGTTATATGGGTTTATCTGCAGCAATAACAAAGCCATGACTGATCCAGCACGGAAATTCTTATATAACAGCAGGGAAAAACAGATGAGCTTGAAACAGACTGAGGAGAATAGGACATCAGGTAAAAAAATGATACTGTTTTTGACAATCTTGTACAATGTCTAACAATTCAAAACTAAACACATTTTGTTTGTATTTTGAAAACTGAGCTTCTAAAAGTCTCTGTATAATGAAATTATTTTTGTTCTCACTTGAGAAACATTAGAAGGGCAAAAATTTAAATGTAAACCATATGCTTGAGGATAGCTGAAAGTATGGAAGTCCAAATAAGAGTTTTATCTTGATAATTGTTTAAATGGGGGAATTAGAAGGAGGAGAGTGTGCTACGATTGCATATTACATAAATGAGTCTGTAATTTTTTTTCTGAATTCCCACTGATTTTCCTTATTATTCCACCATGTTGATCAATAAATTAATTCCCCCTATAGATAACAACTAAATTAGGCATTCCATATTACATTGAAATTTAGGAGATAGCATTTTAAATTTATTGTGATGAACAATACACTGTGTATTTTCAGTAAAAAGTAAGACTAAAGTTGACTGTTCCAGGTGTAATTATAATATAATCACTCAGTAGATGTTTGCTGGAAACTATGTTGGTTAAACCACAGAGCCTAGGGCTTGTCGATCAGAAGGTCGGCGGTTCGAATCCCCGCGATGGAATGAGCGCCCGTTGCTCGGTCCCTGCTCCTGCCCACCTAGCTGTTCGAAAGCATGACAAAGTGCAAGTAGATAAATAGGTACTGCTCCGGCGGAAAGGTAAATGGCGTTTCCATGTGCTGCTCTGGTTCTCCAGAAGTGGCTTAGTCATGCTGGCCACATGACCCGGAAGCTGTATGCTGGGTCCCTCGGCCAATAAAGCGAGATGAGCGCCACAACCCCAGAGTCGTCTGCGACTGGACCTAACAATCAGGGGTCCCTTTACCCTTTACCTTTATGCTGGGGAAAGGCATTCTTCTTTCTTCTTCTGGCTTTGAATCTGAAGTTTCCAGATTAGCAAAGCAACCCTAATAGTCTACATTGTGCCTCCACATATAATATAAAAGCGCATATGTCCTGTCTTGGAGGGTTTTAAAATACTTTGTGTGTAATATAGTTACACAAACATCCACTTATATTGCATAAAACTAAGCTTTCTGGAGGTTAAGTGAAGCCATGATGTAGCTTATAAATCTCATTGCTGTAGCCAAAGCATAGAGTTTTGAGAAGTGATAAGGGCAAAAGATTCCCAAGGTTCATATGATGTGAAATATCTGTATTTTGCCTAACAGATATATCCATTGCAGTATTTTATAGCAGGGATGAAGCTTTTGGCAGAAACTAATCACAATTTAATTGTTGCATCTCCTTTGAAATGTTGACAGTTGAACAGTTGTATAGTTGACTTTCTAAGACAGTTCTTACAGAAATTGATTTCTTTTTCCTTTTAAGGAGTTTTGCCTTTACAATCCTCTTCATTTTATGGTAGCAGATCATCTTCAAAGGATTATTCAGCTGGAAGTTCTAATTTGGACAGGTAAGTACAGTACAGCATTCCTTAGCTATTTTCTTTCAAATTATTGGTCATTGCAGTGCTCCATTCATCAAATGGTGTAGTTCGTTCATGAAAACAGCTTCTTATGTTACTCTTAGCACAATTTCAAAACTTTTCTGCACAGGAGTAAGCAAATCATAAAATGCTAGGTGCTGTGCTAATTGAATACATCTAGGTGATATAAGAGTGCATGCCCTTTCCTGTATAAATGTGTAAATACACACATGCAGATCAGACCAATACTAGTCAGCAAGACATTTTGGCAGACCTTTGTACCCAAGCAAAAAAAAAAAAATTGTGGCTTTCAGGTTGTTGCATCTTCCTCATCTACTAGCTGCGGCCAGGGAAGCTCCTTTTCTACAGTGACAGAAAACCTCTTGGTTGTTTAGTACATACAAGACTAGAGTACCTAATGGTTTATATGCCTTATGGCTGCCATCCAATGCCTTTCCCAAAAGGTAGTAATCATCCACTACAGTCAGGAAAAACCTTTATGTTAAGCTTTCTTGGATAGAGTAATATTGATGATAGTCTACAGAAATGTGCACACCGTGTTGGTGTAACTAGGAGGAGATTAGAGCAGGGGTGGTAACCTGTGGCCTGCCAAAGGTGCAGCAATAAAACTGCTAGTACATTTGCAAAGCTAAGCAAGGTCCAATATAGTTTCAGATTGGATGGGGGGAGGAGCATGTTTAGATTCCTGCATTGTAGGGGATTGGACTAGATGACCCTTGGGGTCCCTTCCAGCTATACAATTCTATGATTCTATGACTACAACTCCCTTCAGGCTCATCTGGTATGACCAGTAATTACATCCATGGGTTAGAGAGATAGAAAGCAGGTATTATTTTTGCTAAGACTGGTCTAGCCTGCTTCATCTAGTATCTGCTACAACTGTGTATTATGCTTCAAACTCCCATGCCTATGGGGTATTCAGAATGCTAGCCAAATTTTATTTCTGCTCATTTAGCACTGTGAACAGCAATGGAAGTGCACATATTTTAAGTGTTTGGGGAACAGATGACATTTATTTATTGGGGAGGTTATTGGTTTTTGTTTGTGTTTTATTATGTATTTTATATTCTTCTGTTATGAACCACCCTGGGATCTTTGGATGAAGGGCGGTATACAATATTATTATTATTATTATTATTATTATTATTATTATTATTATTATTATTATTATTTTATTTCACAATGCTTTATTCCAAAAGTGAGATCTTCAACTGTAAAGTATTTTTATGCAGAACTTGTTATACATGCTTATAAACCGTGCAAGTTGAAAAATGAATTTAGAATTATTTTTACTTCTACTTTCAGCAGGTTTATCTATAACAGGGAGCTGGAATTGTGATGCTCTTTAGTGGGGTCTGTGACTAATATTCAGAGGAGTCTTCGTAGGCTGTATAAATGTGATTCATAATCACTTATGGCCCTTCTATGGATGCAAAGCATCCTGCGTGTGTGAGAGGAAGAGGAAGAATGAACAAACATTTTGGGAGGCTGGCCACCTTGTGATAACTTCGTTTTGATGCATCCCCATTCGAAGCATCCTCAATGCTCATGGAATATGACTGCTGCTATATCACTGGCAGCAGTAGCTGGCATTGTTATTCTTGAGATGGATTTGATTTCTATTTATCCATCTCACCTTGTAGGACTAATCTGTTGAATCAGACTCCTTCTGCGAAAAGAAGCTTGGGGTTTCTCTCTCAGCCAGCCCCTCTCTCTGTTAAAAAAATGAGACCTAACCAGGATTACATGGGTTGGAACAAGCCACGAGTTCCCCTTTCCACTCACCCACAGCAGCAACTGCAAGGGTAAGTTTTTAGATTTTCAGTATCTGTGTGTGGGCACACTGTGTGCTCAGTTTAGGTAATGGTTACACAGAAACAAATCCGACTTGTCAGCTTTTTCTACAACTAGATACCTTTCCAGCACCATATCTCCATGTCTTCATTTTTAAAAACTATTATTCTTTGTGTTTGTGCTGTATGTTTAACATTAAGTTAGAGTCCCTATGAGCAAGGGCTGCCACTTATGTTCATGCAAACTCAGTATTTAACAATTTAATAGCTTTGTAGATTGAACAAGGGTGGACCAGAGTTACCACATTTTCCCGTGTATAAGACTAGGTTTTTCCCTTAAAAATAATGGAAAAATTAGGGGGTGTCTTATACACGGATACATCATACATCCCCCCCCCCATTTTCTTAAATCTGAGTCCCCCTAAAAAGGGGGCATCTTATAGACGGAAAAATATGGTACTTCCATTCTTACAACATGCCCTGTTTTACAATTAGGGTTTTGAATGTATTTTCATCATCCTAAATCTTTTTCTCTTCTATTTCCTTTTTTACCTGTTCGTCTGCAAATTAAACATGTGAAGTAATGATTCCTTGTATTGAGGATTGCCCATCAGGTTTCTAGGAACAATCTGTGATAATAAGGAATCTCAGTGTGTGGCAAATCTATTCATTTCCCCCTCTTCCACATTCCTTGCATGGTTTCAAGAGCCTTTTAAAAAAAGAAAAAAAAAGAAAATCATTTTTTATGTTTGAAGAAAATTAATAACATCTTCAGATTGATTTGTCACAAGCATCTTCTGGGTAATTTGGATGACAGTTTATAAGATCATGCTTACAGACCTTACAAGTACAGGTCTACTACTTAAGATGCCTAAATGGAATCTGGGGTCTAATTGGCTCTTATCTATAAGCATCATACAAACGTTTGTTTAGAAATCTTTCCACACTGTTGTGTAATGTTATGATTGTTATTCATTGCATACTTGAAGCAGACAGACTCCTACCCCTAATCAGTGTCTGCACACTGTTGTTGTTGTTCAGTCGTTCAGTCGTGTCCGACTCTTTGTGACCCCATGGACCAGAGCACGCCAGGCACGCCTATCCTTCACTGCCTCTCGCAGTTTGGCCAAACTCATGTTAGTTCTGCACACTGTAGTCAGCGTAAAATATATGTGTTGGAAATGTTCCAGTGTAACAACTGTATCACTGTGTGCTTCTTCACAGGTTTACAAACTTGGGGAATACCTGTTACATGAATGCTATTTTACAATCTCTATTTTCAATTCAATCATTTGCTAATGATCTTTTGAAACAAAATATCCCATGGAAAAAAGTTCCAAACAATGCACTTATCAGGTAAGCACCAGCTTTGTGAGTTAAGTAAACATTTTTTCCTAGTACAGCTTCAAAAGAAGCATTCAGATTTGGCGTGCTATTTGTAACTGTTCTTGCACATATTTTTTGATCAAGTCCTATATTTTCTAAGGTTGCTGCTTTTATTACTGCAGTTCCTCATTTTTTGAGCCTCTGCTCTTTCCTCTTTCTTTGCTATGGTAATGAATAGATGTGTGCATTGTATTGGAAAAGGTTTTGCAAGCACAATTAATGGATGCTTAGAAAAACAGTAAGTCATAGGTTTCCTTGTTTTGTGGAGAGGGGCATACCAAAGTTTGAAAATACATTCCTATAAAAAGGGTATTGGACCAGTCATTTTTACACTGCTCATACAAGATCCTACTAATAAGCATAATATATTTTATGTGAGTTGATTTTAAAATATATGCAATATAATGGGAGGGAGTGCAAACAAATTTCTAAGGGTATGTTAACTTGCCTAACTTGCTTTTTGACATTTAAATGTCACTGCATGAATTTGTCTAGGCGCTTTACCCATCTACTTGCTAAAAAAGATGTTTGTAGCCCTGAAGTAAAGAAAGACCTACTTAAGAAGGTGAAAAATGCAATTTCAGCTACTGCAGAGAGATTCTCTGGTTACATGCAAAATGTAAGTATTGCGCTTTCTAGCAGCTGAAGTATTTTAAGGAGTGATGTGACCAACTATGGAAATATTGACGCAAAAAGAGCGGCATAACAGAGTCCGTAGTTTTTCTAGGCAGGTCAGGAAACTTGCAGAGTTAGTGGCATGTGACTGACTATTGACAAGCAGTGGCAGATGTTACAAGGACAGGAGGGCTTGTGGGTAGATTTTTCAGTGATCATTTTCCAAATCTTACTTATATATAAAAATAATAATTTATTATTTGTACCCTGCCCATCTGGCTGAGTTTCCCCAGCCACTCTGGGCGGCTCCCAATCGAGTGTTAAAAACAGTACTTGGTTGTTATGCTTATATGTTTTGTTGTTCACAAAAGAAAAGTACAGTGGAAGCATGTTTTTCAAAAACTTAATTCTTTCCCTGTATTTTGATGATACAACATTTCAAAAAAGAAAAGAGAGATGGAAGCTCCATTCTCTTTTCGTTACTTTTGCTGAGTTCTCTTCTCTTTCTCCCCCCCCCCCCCCAAATCCTTTGACAGTTGTCAAATTGCAAGTTGATAGGTTAAAGGTTTGTATTCAACCAAAATATCAATATACAATAAATTACACTGTAGAATCTAATAATATAATAATGTGCAGAAAATATATCAAAGGCCTGAATACATCTCAGCTACAAAAGGTGTTCATCCTCGTCCTCTGGTTTTTCTTAACAGTAGCTGGTGACTTGATTTAGGAACTGTAAATGTTACCAAACTTTTTACTTGTTGGCTTTGGGTTTTTCAGTAATTTATGGGTTTGCTTTTTAAATTTTTTATAATTTTCCACTGAAAAATACCCTTTAAGCATGAGATGCATTTGGTCCCATGGTATCTTTCTGTATACATGTAATGTGTGTTTTGGTTTAGTAAATATGTTTAGTTCACTATTGTTTTTTGCATTCTTTTTTCCATAGCCTCTCTCTTAATTTGCTTTTGTTTGGTTAAAGCTAGGTCGTTTTTCTGTTTTGTTGTTTTTCACCTTAAATAAACAAAGTTGTGATTATTGGCGGGAAATGAAAACCACAAGTACACAGACCTAGTAAGGAAGAGAATTTTAGGTTTTATTAGAACTATGTTTTAAAACTTAGTTATTTGGGTTATTTGTAATTCAAATTGAGTTGAGTGTGTGGATTCTGGTTTGAATGTATTGTTTGGAACCTCACCCTCTTGAAGAAATTGAGGTAAATTTGGTTTATATATAAGATACATTTAAATAAATGTGTGAATGGGCATTGAAAGTCACTATTAATGAATACATGGTTTTAGGATGCTCATGAATTCTTAAGTCAGTGCTTGGATCAGCTGAAGGAGGACGTGGAGAAGCTGAACAAAACTTGGAAGACTGAGCCAATTTCTGGTGAAGACAGCTCTCTAGGACGTATATCTGATGACTTGTCAGCCACCAGAGTGTACACATGCCCAGTAATTACAAACTTAGAATTTGAAGTTCAACATTCTATCATATGTAAAATGTAAGTATTTTAACAATTTCCCCCTTGTTCCATTGTTCTACACTTCTGTCTCCCTTCTTTCCCTTTTCTCTGCTGCTCCAGAGGTCAGGGTGGGTTTGTTGTTGTTGTTCAGTCGTTCAGTCGTGTCCGACTCTTCGTGACCCCATGGACCAGAGCACGCCAGGCACGCCTATCATTCACTGCCTCCCGCAGTTTGGCCAAACTCATGTTAGTAGCTTCGAGAATACTGTCCAACCATCTCATCCTTTGTCGTCCCCTTCTCCTTGTGCCCTCCATCTTTCCCAACATCAGGGTCTTTTCCAGGGAGTCTTCTCTTCTCATGAGGTGGCCAAAGTACTGGAGCCTCAACTTCAGGATCTGTCCTTCTAGTGAGCACTCAGGGCCGATTTCCTTGAGAATGGATAGGTTTGATCTTCTTGCAATCCATGGGACTCTCAAGAGTCTCCTCCAGCACCATAATTCAAAAGCATCAATTCTTCGGCGATCAGCCTTCTTGATGGTCCAGCTCTCACTTCCGTACATTACTACTGGGAAAACCATAGCTTTAACTATACGGACCTTTGTTGGCAAGGTGATGTCTTTGCTTTTTAAGATGCTGTCTAGGTTTGTCATTGCTTTTCTCCCAAGAAGCAGGCGTCTTCTAATTTCGTGACTGCTGTCACCATCTGCAGTGATCATGGAACCCAAGAAAGTGAAATCTCTCACTGCCTCCATTTCTTCCCCTTCTATTTGCCAGGAGGTGATGGGACCAGTGGCCATGATCTTAGTTTTTTTGATGTTGAGCTTCAGACCATATTTTGCGCTCTCCTCTTTCACCCTCGTTAAAAGGTTCTTTAATTCCTCCTCACTTTCTGCCATCAAGGTTGTATCATCAGCATATCTGAGGTTGTTGATATTTTTTCCGGCAATCTTAATTCCGATTTGGGATTCATCCAGCCCAGCCTTTCGCATGATGAATTCTGCATATAAGTTAAATAAGCAGGGAGACAATATACAGCCTTGTCGTACTCCTTTCCCAATTTTGAACCAATCAGTTATTCCATATCCAGTTCTAACTGTAGCTTCTTGTCCCAAATAGAGATTTCTCAGGAGACAGATGAGGTGATCCGGCACTCCCATTTCTTTAAGAACTTTCCATAGTTTGCTGTGGTCGACACAGTCAAATGCTTTTGCGTAGTCAATGAAGCAGAAGTAGATGTTTTTCTGGAACTCTCTAGCTTTCTCCATAATCCAGCGCATGTTTGCAATTTGGTCTCTGGTTCCTCTGCCCCTTCGAAATCCAGCTTGCACTTCTGGGAGTTCTCGGTCCACGTACTGCTTAAGCCTGCCTTGTAGAATTTTAAGCATAACCTTGCTAGAGTGTGAAATGAGTGCAATTGTGCGGTAGTTAGAGCATTCTTTGGCACTGCCCTTCTTTGGGATTGGGATGTAAACTGATCTTCTCCAATCCTCTGGCCACTGCTGAGTTTTCCAAACTTGTTGGCATATTGAGTGTAGCACCTTAACAGCATCATCTTTTAGGATTTTAAATAGTTCAGCTGGAATATCATCACTTCCACTGGCCTTGTTGTTAGCAAGGCTTTCTAAGGCCCATTTGACTTCACTCTCCAGGATGTCTGGCTCAAGGTCAGCAACCACACTACCTGGGGTGCATGAGACCTCTATATCTTTCTGGTATAGTTCCTCTGTGTATTCTTGCCACCTCTTCTTGATGTCTTCTGCTTCTGTTAGGTCCTTTCCACTTTTGTCCTTAATTGTGGTAATCTTTGTACGAAATGTTCCTTTCATATCTCCAATTTTCTTGAACAGATCTCTGGTTTTTCCCATTCTGTTATTTTCCTCTATTTCTTTGCATTGCTCGTTTAGAAAGGCCCTCTTGTCTCTCCTTGCTATTCTTTGGAAATCTGCATTCAATTTCCTGTATCTTTCACTATCTCCCTCGCATTTTGCTTGCCTTCTCTCCCCCGCTATTTTTAAGGCCTCATTGGACAGCCACTTTGCTTTCTTGCATTTCTTTTTCATTGGGATGGTTTTCGTTGCTGCCTCCTGTATAATGTTACGAGCCTCCATCCACAGTTCTTCAGGCACTCTATCCACCAAATCTAAGTCCTTAAACCTGTTTTTCACTTCAACTGTGTATTCATAAGGAATTTGATTTAGATTGTATCTTACTGGCCCAGTGGTTTTTCCTACTTTCTTCAGTTTAAGCTGGAAGAAAGGTCAGGGTGGGTAGGGAAGAGGAATTCCATCACATCCATTGGTGTGGTACAGGATCTCACACCTAGAGAGCTATACCATCTATGCTGCTGTCATGTAATACCCATTACCACTAGGCATTCCCTTTGTAATTCCAGCTCTTTTGCCCCAAATGATAAATACTTTTCTACTTTTCTCCCATCCTTCTATCCCTTCTTTTGGAATATTAATGTTAATGTTAGAAACAACTACTTCATTTTAATAAGTGCTACAGTCGTACCTCGGGTTACGTACGCTTTGGGTTACGTACTCCCATAACCCGGAAGTGTAACCCGCCGCTTGCGCAATCTGCGCAGAAGCATTCTGCACACTTCGTGCATGCGCAAAACGCGTTGTTTGGGTTACGTACGTTTCGGGTTACGTACAGCGACCCAGAACCAATTAAGTATGTACCCCGAGGTACGACTGTATTGTTGTCAAAGAAGTTGCAGTTTGGACCTCTTTTTGATATCCTCTTCTATTTTTTATGTTTATTTTGGTTTTTATAATATTAAATAAAGTACAATAACTACAAAATACACCAATACACAGTTTCTATCAATATAAATTACATGTTTCATTGGTTCAATTACATATTCTCTTCTATCTTTGGTAGTTAATTCAGTGAGAATAATTCTCTTATCTCTTCCACTAAACATATGCCAAAATATGTATTTATTCTACTTTGCTTTTTACAGAATGGTATTACATCTTTTTTGTAATACTTATTCTTAAGATATCTGAGTATGACTCATATACTCAGAAATTTGGATATATTTATGAGTTACTAATACAACTTGTAATGAATGGGGAATATGTGGGTAGACTAAAATACACAAGGACATTTCTTTTCAATGCAGGTGTGGTGAAACCGTCACCAAACGGGAGCAGTTTAATGACCTTTCAATTGACTTGCCAAGGAGAAAAAAACTTCATCCATCTCGATCTATCCAGGATTCCTTGGATCTCTTTTTTAGGGTATGTAATATACAGGGCTTTTTAATATCATTCAGGATATCTTTCATTAACAGATTTCCCCCCTCATTTCACCATCGAAGTGTCTGAATACTTCTTGCTAAGGATGAATGCGGAGTAGATCTGCATGGGCTCCCCCATCAACTCACAGTGAAGACCTATTGTCCTTTGTAGGAATCACTGTTTGGTCAGGTGCTGTGCTGGCACTAATTGAACAAGACTCAAAATATTACAGAAGCCCAAGCTTCTGCAGCAATACTCTGTTCCATATGTTATGATTTATTTAAATATTTATAGGCCACAATTTTCATAAAAGTACACATGGTAGTATATGCCACATATAAAGTTGCAATAAGATCAGTAAAAACATTAATAAAAACTGCTATGGTGAAAGAAATCTGCATTTTGAAGACCTGTCTGAATAGCACAGTTTTCAGGAAACACCTAAAAGTGAGCTGGGATGATTCCTGACAAGTCTTTACTAGCAAGGAAATCCATAAGACCTGCCACATTAAAAACTTGGTTCCTAGTAAAGGCCAACTGAATCACAGGGGCATGGGGAGCCACCAGAGGATCTCAGTGATCCAGGTAGAGCACGATGAACTGGATGGTTTTTAAGTTACTTTCGGTCTAAGTAATTTAGGCCTTTGTGAATTATGCATGGAGATGGGGAGTGGGGTGTGAGAGAGAGTCAATGAAAATTGGTATATAAATCTACCTTTGACACTGAGTGGCCAAGTACAGGAGAAGTTGTCCTTGGTTAGGAATATTGGAATCATCTGTCCAGTTTTTGTGTTTGAATCTCGGATAAGCGACACTTCTCCAAGTATATTGCAGTACTTACTTTGGGCAAGAGCACAGAGAACGCATATCGAGAAGAAATAACTTTATTATTCTATGCCGCTCAGCTTTGACCCCACACATGGCAAGGCTACCTTTCCAATGCTAAGCTTATTTGTCCCACTATTATTATAATTATTTATTGAATTTATATACCACCCTATACCAGGGGGGTCTCAGGGTGGTTCACAAAATAGCTAGTTGGAACGTTCAAGGCAACTCATGTAACCATTTAGAGACCAGTAGCAAAATTCTAACCAACAATATCTAACACATATGCTGATCAGACCTCAGTAGTATCCATTCACATTAATATAACCTATGCTGCAATCATGTGCACATTTACCTGGGAGTAAACCCCGTTCAAAGCAGTGCCAACTGCTGAATGAAGATGCATGGATTTGCACTGATTGATAGAACAAAACACTTCTTTCAATGCTGCCATATGTTGGGTTTAGTCATATATCTGAGCTGATTATAGTTCCCATAAAGCTGGAGTCCACAGGGTAGCCTCTGCACTAGACAGACATCAACCTCCTGCAGAACACTGTAATCGATGTGAACCGTACAATTTATTTGCCAATTCTGAAATAGAAAGTGGGTCTCTGCACTTCTGAGATAGAAAGTTACCTGTTTCTAAAATAAGGTTTGATAGATTACAATCCTTGTATTGTATTCATTGTTGGTATTATGTCTCTTAGGCAGAGGAGATAGAATATTCTTGCGAGAAATGCAATGGAAAATCTGCTCTTGTTACACACAAATTCAGTCGGTTTCCCAGGTAGGTATATGGCCTTGGTACAAAATTGTATGAAAATACTAGTAACTTTCCTAGCAGGGCTGATATGAACTCTGTAACACATTATAAAAATAGTATCTGACCATGATTAAATGGAAGGATTTGATATGTATTGAAGGACAGAAACTGACAGTAGAAATGTGTATGCAATTTATTAAGAAATTGGAAACCAGCTGAAGGGAGGGAGGGAAATCACGAGCAAATGTTTCAGAATGGTTATTATAATGTTGTAATATTTTATGCTTTTGAATGAAAATAATAAAAATTATATTATAAAAAAGAAAATACTAGTAACTTTCAGGATATATAGAAGATGAACAAAATGAATGATGGGTAAAAGTTTAATATTGGTTTAAAAATGGCTGCCTTGCTCGACTGATGTAGAGTAAAATAATGTTAGCCCTGAAAATAGGAGTTCAGTAGATGGCCTTAAGGATGATTTATAGCACCCCTGTTTGACAGAAGGGACTTGCAGCTGCAGAAATCTCATTCTAACCAAAATTGTGGCATACCGGTACTTTGATGCTAGATGCTATATATTCCCATTGCCTTTTGCACCCTACAAGTTTATTGATATTGATATTGATATTGATAGCAAGCTGGCGAAAGAGCACCAGGTCTCTGTGTTGTGGGAGAAGTATTCTGTCTGGGAATAAACAACTCCTTTGTATCTATGTTAAAAAGACATTTATGAAGTTTCCAACTGTTTTTGTTGTCTTGAAGGGTCTTGATTCTTCACCTGAAACGGTACAGCTTCAATGTGGCGCACTCCCTCAATCACAAAGTTGGACAGCAAGTGGTGATGCCAAGATTTTTAACCCTGCAGTCACACTGTACAGAAAGCACAAGGCCCCCACTTAATCTGGGGTGGAGTGCACAATCAGCAGTGTAAGCTATGCCTTTTATTCCACCTTTACCTACAAGCCTACAAACATCTTTGAAATACTTCACGATAGATACTTTTCTTTAGGAAAAGGTCGTGATCATTTCCTTTTTATATTGCGTTTAACCAACTTGATCTTAGACGTTTGACTCAGCCATCCTGTTCTGCACGTCATTCTTGCTGGTCTATGACTTCCAGGGCATAACAAGGAACTTGAATAAAGTTAATTGAGGGTGCTCGTGGGGTATCGCTCAAGAATGAGGAATAAAGTGTAGATTTGGAAAAATGAGTTAGTCAGGAACAGACTTTAGCAGTGCCCTACTGAGAACCATTGCAAAAACTGTAAAGGGATAAGTTATAACAACAACAACAACAACAACAACAACAACAACAACAATTTATTATTTATACCCTGCTCCTCTGGCTGGGTCTCCCCAGCCACTCTGGGCGGCTTCCAACAAATATTAAAATACAATACAAAGTCACAGATTAAAAACTTCCCTAAACAGGGCTGCCTTCAGGTATTTTCTATATCTTATATATTTTGTAGCCTTGTATTGTTAATCCAATGCAAAGGTTTCTTGTCACATTTTAAAAAAAGATATAGAATAGTGTTTGGGGTTACCGTCAAGATGGTCATGCATAGTAGGCTTTCAGGTGTCATACAGTAAACACCTGCTTTTGTTTTAATTAGCTCTCGGCCACTGAAAGTATCCCAAATGGTGAATTCCTGTTCTGCCAGCATTTTCACGCCCTGTCGGTAAGTAACGGGTTTACATGGCTATGGAACATGCAGTGAATAAGTATACAAAAACAACCCTGATTCCTCTTACTTTTTATTATACATCCTTGCTTTTATAATCAATTAATTCAGTGTGGGGATTAGCAAGCAGGCTGAAGTATGTTGGACATTTGGTAGCTGTATTTCTCCCACTTGGTTAAATTGTAGATAAAAGTAATATTCAGTTCATTAACCATTTACTGCTGCAGCTGTTTCAAGCTAAGACCCTGTCTGAAACAATCCCAGTCTGACAAAATGTTTCTCCTCTCTGTGGGAATGAGCCACGTTCCTGTGTGCCCCCTCTTTGCCCCTCCCAAACGCGCCTGGCTTCAGCGAACCATTTTGGTTTCTTAATGCACAGCTTTCCATGCCGACTGACCCAGCTCATTTCATATTCATAATGACAATTGAAAAGGATGTGTCATGTATTTTATATGGTTTACACTGAAATAGTAAATTTTAGCATGAAGCATTCTGTGAGCAGATCCACACCATACACTTAAAGCATATTTACTGCGCATGACTTCTCCCAACAAATCCTGGGAACTGTAGTTTGTTGAGGGTGCTTGGACTTTTAGCTCTGTTTGTGGGGGAGGAATTACAGTGGATTCTTTGGGGAAGGTCATGTGCTTTACACATATGATATGGATTTTCCCTGTGTAAATTGTATCTGAACCAGTTTGTAATCTTTGTGCTCAAGAGCTGCAGGAATACTAACTCTTTACCTTGTGCAGAACATTCTAAATGTGGATTAAGAAATTTTTGATACCTTATTGTTAAGGGTCAATGTTAACTAAACTGTAGAATTGCTGTAGGTTGATGGATTTATTTGAATTCATGTATTAAAACTGTATAGCTGTTATGTGAAACTTCTTTTTTAACCTGATGTTATTTGTCCCTGGCAGATTTTTTCAAAGGTAAAGAATAAAGGTTCTGTGTTTACTTTTCAGAAAGTACTCATTCAAGTTTAAATGTCCTAATCTAAACACCCTGGATTCAGACAGTGAAGATGAACCACTGAAACGTCCCGTTGCAAACAGCCAAAAACAATGTGATTTCCAAAGCAGGGAGCAACAACGAGAAGAACTAGAGAAAGTAAGGAGAGGGTTAGGGGCAGGGGAAGCAAACATGCTCTGTTACCTGTCTTCCCCAATCTAGTGCTCTTCATATACTTTGGGCCACAACTTCCATCGGCCCCAGCTAGTATAGCCTAGTTGGGGAAGCTAGAAGTTGGAATCCAAAACAACTGGAGGACATCAGGTTGAGGAAAGCTGCTCTATTGCCCATATGCAAAGCTGATGTTTGAGAAGACAGGAATAGGGGGAAATGCGCTCTCACTCTGCCTGTCTTATCTGCCTGTCTCTGTGTGGGTGTGCACAACTGCAAAAAGCTATGGCCGGTGCCAGCCACTTGGGAGCAAGTGACACTAAAGCCTGAAGAGGAATGAGCAATCCAGGTCCATAAATAATGGTTCACATTGCCAGACATCTCACTGCTGGTACCTTCTGGCTCTTACACATTCTTTTTATCTTGAGCTGCTTTGTGTGGAGAGATTTTCAAACATTTGAAGTGGCTCATGGACTGGTGTAAATACTAGAGTAGTTCCTAATAGCCATAAGTTACAGCCATAAGCTACCATTAAACCTGGTCATTTCTTCGTCAGAGGGCAAACGGGCAAATTTAGCAGGGGATCAAATACTTTCCCCCCTCACTGTAACTGTGCCTCTTCAGTCCTGAAAACCCGACACTTATAGATCTGGTGATCAGAGACAGCTTTGGCCCTCAAGAAAATGTCACACTAGTTTTGTGAGTGGTTAGCTCAGCCTCTGTGGTAGTCATACATACCCAAACCATTGTGCCTTTATCACCTGCAGGGTTCAAAGAAAATCAAAACAGAGAGTGATAAGGCTTCAGAGCCAACAAATGCTGGCTTTGATGGAATGAGTGAGGAGGAACTTCTAGCAGCAGTCCTGGAAATCAGTAAGAGGGAAACATCACTGTCACTGAGCCATGATGAAGACAAGCCCACAAATAGTCCAGACACTGGCTTTGGAGATGATGAGCTGCAGGAATTGCCAGATCGTATGGAACCTATGGATGTGGAGAAGCCTAAAGCACTCGCAGAGCCAGGTAAAAATAACATTTCAAACTGGGTTTTTTTAATAAAAAAAATAATAGTATTTTTCTACATTCCAAAATAATCATTTTACAAACTTTAAAATATCCAATGACTTCCCTTCTTTCCCTTCCATGGTTCATATTATATATCATACTTTCCTGCATATTTTACTATACAACCATTCAAATCAATTTTCCACTTTTACATCAATCAAATATTGTTTACTCTGTTGAATTTATCTTCGTGTTGCCAGCGTTTTCAGCTGTGTACAATTATTTTCCATATATTCAATAATTTTTTTTCACTCTTTTAAAAATATACGTTCTTCTTGCTCTCTTACAGTGTGTGTTAAGCCTGCAAGTTCTGCATGTTTAACATCTTAACTTGCCAATCCTCTTTACAAGGGACCTCACTCACTTTCTATTTTGGGGCTAACAGAACACGGGCCACCATTGTTTCATACATAAATAAACTTTGCTGACACCTGGGGATTTCTGTCTGGATTATTCCCAAAAGAAAGGACTCATTATAAATCATTTCCCAATATTCTTTTTTCCTGTCTACCTGCCCACCACATCTGAAATAAAGTTCCATTCCTTTACATTTCCAACAGATATCTGATTCTGCTTTATACATCTTAGCCAACCTACCGTGTTCCTCCCAAAATAAGACATACCCATAAAATAAGCCATAGCAGGATTTCTATGCATTTGCACAATATAAGCCATACCCCAAAAATAAGCCATACCATGAAAATAAGATATAGTGACATGGCGCCTCCCTTAAGACTGCCTGGATAGGCGTGGCTATGCAGCGTACCAACGTGGAGCGGTTAAAATAAGACATCCCCCGAAAATAAGCCCTAGTGTGTTTTCTTGAAGAAAAGAAATATAAGACAGTGTCTTATTTTCAGGGAAACACGGTACTTGGAATTGAATACCATATACAGTGGTACCTGTGGAGATTCATGCAAAAATTGCCTTCTATTTCTCTTCATTCTTAGAAACTTAATGTAAAAATAAAAAATGGGAATATCAAATTAAATCACAAGTCCATTAAGGCAAAGTTTAGGGTGAGCTTGGTTTTTCATGCTACATACTTCAGGTACATAGGTGCAAATAATCTTTGCTTAGTGTGATTTTTTTTTAAAGGTGTACAATAAAATACTTAATACTATTCATTTTTAAAGACTTGATCAAGTGGGAAAATGTTATTCACTGCAGAAAACACCCCCCCCCTTGATAGAATTCATCCTGAAATACCAGTAGATGTCACTCTGCTCCTGAAACTTGGGTAGAATGAAAAAGACTTAGCTGGTGACCACTAAGAAAAGTTCCCCCTGCAACTGCTGCTAAAAACAAAATTAAAGCATCAACGTGGTATTTTTGTTTCCATAGGTTTTGCCAACTTCCCTGAGATAACTAAAGATTTTGATGAGAATAAGGAAAATAAAACTCCGGAAGGCACTCAAGGAGATGTTGATTGGCTGCAACAGTATGACATGGAGCGAGAAAGAGAGGAACAGGAGCTACAGCAGGCTTTGGCTCAGAGCCTCCAAGAACAAGTAAGAGCCCAATGAATGCTCTTTCACAAGCACTTGGAAATCAAAACAGCCAACCAGAGATTCCTTCTCTGGTGGTAGGAAATCACAGGGCACAGTTAGTGTCTCCTTTAAGAAGACATACGAGGGGTTATTTTAGCCTGCTCCATAACATGGCACAAGAGACCTTTGTTTACTAATCTTAGGGGTTGGGCATTGAAAAGCTTTTGTAAAGTTGGAATTGAAAGCTTTCATGAATACTTTCAAACTGATGAGCTGAATAGGCATAGTAGTCATTGTGAATTATTGTGAATTATGAGGGGAAATACTCTAAAAATAAAAGGGGTTGTCTTATAACTGCCCTGATTGATGTAAGTGAGAGGGCTTTTGGGGAATACAGAGCCACCTACCCATGAAATCTGTTTTTTGTTAAACTGCAAGCACTGATACTTCTAGAATTCTTCTTCAATGCAGTAGATTTTTCCATTCTTCATTAATGGCTGATGTCCTCATTTAATTTTAGACAAAGAGTAGCATACGTTTTGCCACATTGTGGGAATTTTTATTCAAAACTATTGTGCTATGCAAGCAGTTCACATTCATTTCAAGACTTTTCAAAAGAAAAGCTGTAGAGAGCTTGCTGTGGCACTTGGGGACTTGCTGTGTTGCATACCAAACTTGAGCAACTTGAACAACCTTTTAATTAAGGCTGGCCCTGTGGAACATTTGGGCTCTGGCTGGTCTCAAACGTGCCTGCACAGGGAATTAGGTTTGTTGTAGAAACTGGAGTTGCATAGTTCTCAGTGGCAGTAACAGAGAACCTATAAAAAGAACAGGAAGTGTCTCAGTGAACTAAGTTTGGTTCTCTACCCCAGCAGGAGGCGCGGGAACAAAAAGAAGATGATGACCTTAAACGAGCCACTGAATTAAGTCTGCAAGGTGAGATATACAGGAGAAAATAGGGATGAGTTTTCATATCATTCCACGATTGCTCACAGCGCTTGAAAGGAAGCTAGTGTTTTGTTCTATGCCTCATTTGTATTACCTTGTGCTCTAGTCCTTCCAGTTTAGGTTCAATATAAAAGCACATTCAGCTGGTAAACTCTGAAACACAACATGCAGATCAGTGGAATTGTTTTATTATTCTTTCTTTTTTTATTCCCTTGAAATTCCTCATTTTCTGTCGGAGAACCCTCTTAAGTTCACACTCCAATTTCATTTTCTGCAAATTTTTAGCAGCAACTCTGCTTAAAAGCCTTTGTAAAAAGTAAATGGTTTAAGCTCTCTCCCAAGTGAGTTTTCTTTGCCTTCCAATGGATACAACGGGGGGGGGGGGGGGAATGCATTTGTTTGGTAGGCAGTTACAGGACACAAAGGGATTGACTCATATCATTGCTGCATGAAAGCACAGATAGTTAAGAGATGGAAAGTACTGGTTTTCTACTGAAGGCTTTTGCCACTAGAGACAGGTAGATACAATGCTGGTAGGATTTGTGGGCGTAGCGGAATGCTCTATAGGCAATCATAGCTTGTTTTCTGTGGTTCCTTCTCCCTTTCAGTCTGTTCTGCTGACCAACTGTACTGTGCCTTGTATGTAGGCTGATCTGTGATCCACCAATCCTGACCTGTCTTACCGAGTCAGTGGTAAAAAAGTGAATGTCAAATTTCCAAATCTGTCAAACTTAACAACATGGGGTTTAATCCTGGTTTAGGTGATCTACAGCAAAAGCTATAACAAGTGGCATAACTCGTATGCAAGTAATTCAGTCAAAGCAAAACTTTTTTATTTAGCAGTAAGCGGAGTTGGCGGTGGTGATAGTTCTGTGAAAACTAAAGCTGAAATGTTACAGAACCTCAAAGCTTAAAATTTCCTGCTACTTAGAAAAAGTTGCGTGTATTTTGCTCAGTCCAGCAACTATTAAATTTCTATATTTTGATCACTTCTTGCCGTGAGCGAAGAGGCAAGATGCTAACGCACTGGTTGCATTCCACCTTTTAACTGGAGCAGCAACGTTTGAGAGCAGTACCTCAATGAAGCCTTAAAAGGATGTTTCCTTGCATAAAATCGAAAATACAGAAACTATTTGCTGTGTGTATATAGAATATTTACTTGTTGCCCATTATAACAGTGCTTTATTTAGCAAAAGGGAGGGAAATATTTTGGATAAATGGTGTGCTGGTATATTGTCAGTTTTGTGACATGCTTATGATCAAGGGTCTTATACAGTATCATTTTCATGGTGTTTAGAGTTTAACAGCTCTCTTCTGGACAGCCTGGGCTCTGATGAGGACTCTGGGAATGAGGATGTTCTGGACATGGAGTACTCAGAAGCAGAAGCTGAGGAATTGAAAAGAAATGCTGAGGTGATGGTCTGGGCTATTGGGACTAGCTCCCATTTTATTACTATACGTGGAGTAAAAGCATATATAAATGCTTAAGAGGAGCTTTTCTGTTTTGATCAGGTTGTTTGGTATAGGTGGGTAGCCGTGTTGGTCTGCCATAGTCAAAACAAAATCGAAAATTCTTTCTAGTAGCACCTTAGAGACCAACTGAGTTTGTTCCTGGTATGAGCTTTCGTGTGCATGCACACTTCTTCAGATGTATCAGATGAGCCTGTGTGGTGCAGTGGTTAAGAGCGGTGGACTCGTAATCTGGTGAACCGGGTTCGCTTCCCCGCTCCTCCACATGCAGCTGCTGGGTGACCTTGGGCCAGTCACACTTCCCTGAAGTCTCTCAGCCCCACTCACCTCACAGAGTGTTTGTTGTGGGGGAGGAGGAAGGGAACGGAGAATGTGAGCCGCTTTGAGACTCCTTCGGGTAGTGAAAAGCGGGATATCAAATCCAAACTCTTCTTCTTCTTCTTCTTCTTTGAGACTTGGGTTCAAATGCCTGCCTCATCATTTGGATGAGTTACTTCCTCTTGGAGATGAGGGTGGAGAAATAGTGATTTCCCTTAAAGGAGAAGGATGGAGTGGGGGAAATGCAGATCTTGATTTGTTGGCTAAGCGGGGTTGGGGGGACCTGTGGCCTTGTATAGATTGTTGAATTCCAGTTCCTATCAGCTCTAGCCAGCATGACCAGTGGTCAAAAACTAAGGAAGCTGTATTATAGCAATGTCTGGAGGACCACAGGCTCTGCATCCCTGGGTTAATTAAGCTGGTATTTCATGCAGCACAGTAATTACATTATTGGTAGCATATGTTTCTTAATTGTGAAGTAATCATACAAGCACCTGCTTAGTATTATGTTGAAGACTTGTTTTGTTTGTTTGCTGCATAATTTGAAAAGGTTGTTATTTTTATACTCAAAGGGAAAGGTTTTACAAGCCCTTCAACATGCATTCGTTAAACCCAATTTTTAACATAGTGAAGTGTGACAGTAACTAGCCTTCCCTTTTAGAGAATGTAGGCAAACAATTATTTTTCCACTGTTGCTTCATACATCTTGAATATTGCTGTAGAGATGTTTGAGACAATCTTCTTCCTCACAATTTTCTGCCTATTGTGCCTGTTGTATTCTGTTGATATTTCAGAATAGTTTCTCTGTGCTGTCTCTCTCCCTGCTGGCTTACACATGCCCTCTAGGAAATCTTCCTGTTAGTGCATTGTAGGCTGTGACCTAGGTAACACCCAGTAAGGTCAGAGTTTCCGTACTGAGCCTTTTGGAGCTCTGCAGTGGCACATTGATGGTATACCAGTTTCTGGGGTTTTAACAATGATGAGAGCTGGTTTAAAAATAAGAGGAAGTTAAGGCTGTATGTTCTCTGCTCCTGAGTTACCCGTAAGTTTTGATTAGCAATATCTCAAAAGGATTGCTCCAGTGTTTGGCGCAATAAAGATTTTATGGTAGCTAAACCATAATCTACCTACCTTTCTCAGTCTGGCAGAAGAACTAAGTTAAACTAATAATTGACTTTTTCCTCAGACAGGAGAGCTGCCCAACTCCTATCGACTCATTAGTGTTGTCAGCCATATTGGAGACACTTCCTCCTCAGGTAAGGCAAACATCACTTCCTTGATAGCTCTGCTGTCTACAGGAAAAGTGTGTCTTGTGTTTTTTCAGCAACCAAAACCACAAAGGAGAAAGAAGATTGTTAATATTTCATTTTGTGTGCTTTGGGGGGGGGGGGAATCAGTTTTCCCAGAACCAACAGGGTTGTTGCCTAAATTCAGCAATTGAGTTAAGTTCACTGAAGCCCATAGAAATAATTATCCAAGAGAAACAAGCTATTTTAAGTGGAATTCATCTTGCTAGTTTAAATCAATCATTTTCAAAATAGCAAAATGCAGTTTGTACTAGGGAGTGTTATTGTCTTTCAGTTTATTAATTAATAAGCAAATTGGCTTGAAAATACTTCTGATAATTAATGTAGTCTGGAAGCTACAGTCTATGGTGTTCTAAGATTTTCTTTCTCTCTCCCCCCCCCCCATAATATTGAAGGTCACTATATTAGTGATGTGTATGACATTCGCAAGCAAGTATGGTTCACATACAATGACTTGGAAGTATCCAGAACTCAAGAAGCCTCTGTGCAGAGTGACAGAGACCGGAGTGGCTACATCTTCTTTTATATGCACAAGTAAATGTACTTTATGTGTCCTCCACATATGGTCCAATCCTTTTTTATTTGCATTTGCATTCTTTAAAATGGGCTCATGTGTTTCTAATTCCTGTTTTCCTAGTTGCTAGTTATAGCATGGTCCTGAATAGCTTATAAGAATTATTGGAACCTGTTTTATAGCCCTTTGACTGAGAAGGTGCAAAATAGCCAGGCTGTAACTCTGGAACCTGAGCAGATTCTCTTGCATGCAGTTGCCTGTCTTTTTCATCCTCTACATCAGGGTTGGGGAATCTCCAGTCGACAGGCCAATCTTGACCTGCCAGGAGGCCCAGTTTTTTTTCCTTGAGGCCATCCCCACTTATCAGCCAACTGACTGTGTGATGGCAGCTGATGGATTGGATGGAACAGGTTTCAATCCTACTGGATACTGCTTCACTAGCACATTCCCTGTAGTCCCCTGCAGAGCATAGGATTGAACCCTACACTCAGCAGCTGGTGAGCAGAGAGTTCAGTCCTGCTAGTAGGTGCTGCTTTGCTTGCAGGTTTCTTGTGGGGAAAGCAGACCTAACCCTGGCTGGCCAGCTTTGACAAGTAAATGGGACCTCTCCCCTATCACTCATCTAATGTCATCATGAAGTCAGCTGGTTGGCAGGTGAGTGGCCCCACCCACCTATTAAAGTTCATATGTGGGGTACAGGAAGATTAATATCTAGCTCACTAGGCCCAGAAGGTTTCCTACCCCTGCTCTACAGCTTTGCTTCCCCATTAAAAGCTTTCCTTCTTTGACATGAACCTCTTTTGTGTTTCCCAGGGAGATATTTGATGAGTTGCTAGAAACGGAAAAGAATATGCAACTGCCTTGCACGGAGGTGGGGAAGCCAGTTCGGCAGCCCATATGAAAAATGTCTCTTTAACTGAGCACAAGTGATTTCTGAACTTTTGCCTGACATGCAAGAGCCACAAACCCGAGCACTCAGGGCATAGTTGAAATAACCCCATGGAATAGAAGGAATGGACCAATTCACACCTTCCTTTTGAACTTCAACCATGCAGCTAAGCTTCTTTTACCTGGAGTTTCCTTCTTATTCTTTTGTTTTAAATAGTCAAGAAATAATTGTGCCAGCAGCCATGGCGTTAATCAGGCCAGAGGATTTAATGGCTCCGAGTCCTTCAGAAACTCATAAAAGGATGGTGTGAGAAGCAACTGCAAGTTTGCCCATTTACCTCTCACAGGGAAACTGAGAAGATGCTACATATTGGGTAGCTTTCTATGCCTTCCCTACACGAGAGCAAAATAAGCAATAGTCTCGAATCTGGTAAACATTGTGTCCATAACGTGAATTGGAAAGTGCTGATGGCTGACTCAGCTAAATGGAGTACCCTGGCATCGCTGAAACTGGGACACCCATGATCTTTAATACAGGATCACACAGATCCAGGAAACAAACTGTCGGTGCTTTGGAACCCATTGATTACATCTTCACATAGTTCATTTTCGTCCTTGTTTTTAAAGTTTAAATATATACTATATAAATATATATATATATATAATTTTTAAAGTTTTTATTCTTTTTTGACTGCGTTCTTTTCTAAGTACTGCCATTTGCAGAACAGTTTTATTTCTCTGTGAGCATTTGTGTGTATAATCTGTATTAGTCTGTGTGTGTGTGTGTATGCTGTGTTTCACTGAAGACTGTCCCGGTTTGGCAATGAGAGAGGCAGCTAAGTGGAAGTGCAAGTCCTGGCTTTTGGCAGGTCTTTTTTGACCAGTGCCCAGCTAGTACTAATCAATAAATGAAGCACGAACGAGAGTTCTGTGTTCCCTGTGTTTGTGTTGGCTTTCAGCCCTGAAAAACTGCACATGCTTGAAAGGTGTATGTGTGTGATAGCTTTCCCAACTTTACTCTATTGGGCAAGAGTTGTATGCCAACAGATGAAATATTAAAATGTACCTGGATTTATTCTAGTTGTGTGGTAAGTGCAGTTAAATCAGATGAAAAAAATCAGAGAACTCTCAAAAGTGGTTATTTGATGTTTTTTCAAGACATTTCAGGGTGTAGATGTTAGGGTTTTGTTATTTAATAGTATTTGGATAACACGAAACTCATTTTGTAGCTTATTTGACAAAAAAGACGAACAAGAAAAATACTATCTAGAATTATTTTGTTTCAGTTCCTCATTTTAATACTGGAAATTTATTCCAGTTTTTTCACTTTTACTTTCGTGGCAATACAATTGCTAATAATTGAGGTGCCTCTTGGTTTGCTCCTAACTCAGACTTTTCTTTTGAAAAGGTTAACAGGTGTTGAGAGGGTTGTCCCCCCCCCCCTTCTTGGCAATTGTTTTTAATTACAATTAGAACTTCCTAAGAAATACAATCCTTTGACTAGAAGACACAAACCATGGGCATTAGTAGGCAACAGGTATTACCTGTTGCAGAAGGATTTCCCTTCAGGGCTTATAGAATTACAGGCTGTGTTAGGCAACTCTGAATGACATTTGCTGTGTCAAGGGTAGTAGTAGGGTGATAACTTTAATTATTATTTGCTTGGCTAATCTGCCAAACCAAACAAAAGTTCTCCCAAGTCACACTGCCGAAAGCATAGTGTTTAAATTTATTCTATCATTGTGGTGTTGCACTGTTGATGGCCAGAGTTATTTGAATGCGCTTTTTAGTAAGGAATAAGGGGATTTTCTTTAGGTGTAAAAGAGGAGCCTCAAAATGAAATACTGTTCTGGAGTAAGACTGTACATCTCTCACTGATTCTGAGGTAGTGTTCTCCATCTCTCTCCCCCCACTTCCCCTGGAAACTCTCAGATAAATGCATTCTGTAATTAAGTAGTTGTCATGACACCTACAGATTCATATTGATAGCATGGTCAAGATAAATGAACTCCCATATTTACAGTCAAACTATTATAGGTAGGTGTCATAATAAAACAGTATAGAGCATCCAGGTTCAGGTTCAGGTTCAGAGTCATCCGAATTGTCAGGAATGTTGGATCATTAGAGCAATCATATGTTTTTGCTTCATCTAGTATTGAGAATGCAACTTAGCCAGAAGTGACTGTAAACCAGTGATTATGGTATGTCAAGCTATGGCAACTTTCTAAATAGTTTTTTGCCCCCTAAGGTGAAATTTCCTGGCAAGGAAGGGACTGTCTAGTGCTCCCTCTATGTATGTAAATTTACATTTACATCCTTGTTGGCATTTGCAGTCCATTAAAATCTAAGCTCAATCAATTTTTATTGTCTACTGCTTTAACATAAAGTGCTAAAACTGTGTAAGAGTTTACATTTGAACAGTTTTCTCGGCCATTCAGGATTACATTTAGAACCAAATTTTAAGTATGTGGTTTATAGCATCTTGTACTATAGGTAATCTTGAGAAATACAGAAACTTTGGGGACCTAAACAGCAGTGGCTCACTGCTGCTGTTTAGAATCCTGTTGCCTGCTAAAGGGAAGGTTTGTTTTTAGAGCAGTGTGATATGTAACTTTCTGAGACATTATTCTTTTTTTCAAAAGAAGGAAGCAACTAAACATGAGTTCACCCAATAGAATTTATAGTTTGGTTCATGCGTGCATATTTTAAATCTCACTTTTCTACATTTGCCCTATTTTTGCTGTATCTTTCTGCTATATTTACTTTTTGATAAAGAAAAATAGCCATATATGTGTTTGCACTAAGTAACTAAACTCACCATAACCTCCACCCCTCCCCAACAAATCTTGTATATAGCTGGATTAATAAAATAGCTCAGGTTGTTTGCTAAAGAAAACTTTAGAAATCACCATGCACCTATTTTTTAATGAAGATTTTTCCTTATATTAAAAAAGCTTGTTCTTTCTAGCCATGGGCTAGAAATTGAAAACCTAAGCATGCAAATATAGGGCATTAGGCACCAGTGTTTCACTTAAAGTTAAATCTTTCCCTCAGTTTTGCCCTCACTACTCGAGGATGAATGCTCAGTGTTTTATAAAAGGAGTCTGTGGAAATAACCTTGAAGATACAGAGGATTCCAGTGATTTCTCTTATCCTGGGCTCCCCACCCCCTTCCACCATGGGGGAGTCAACAGCATAAGGTGTACTACTTGTTTCAGGCATGCAGGGTCTTTCAAGTGCTAGATGGGTTAAAACCTGCTTGCCCTGCAGCTAATTAAAGCCTGGATTAACTATAATTAAATAGTATTTCATTGGAAATCCATGGAATTTTTCAGATCCCTGTGATGGGAGTTTGGGGTAAGATGCGGAGCTGAGTTTCTGGACAAGAATTGGTGTTCTTTTTGAACCAATGTAACATGGGGCGTGAACAGTCTTGGAATGAAAATGAAGTGGGTGGGTTGTTGCCCCTATGCTACTTCCCAGTGTTAACCTACTTCTTTGCTCCCCTGCTTCTTTAATAAGTTATTCTCTAAACACTTAGGGGGAGTGAGTGAGTGAGTTGGGGCGAGAGTTCTTGTCATGTGTGTTTGAGGCAGTTGTCTTGGGGATTTTTTTTTTTAATGTTGGGAGTCACTTTGTGTCCCTTGACACTTAATGTGGAGCAGCACTTTTCTGTGTTTTAGCAGACTTGTTTCTATGTATTCTTTACTAAATTCTGCATTTCTTCCTCTTTAAATGATGTGTAGATTGATTTCAGAGAAATTAAACACTCTTCATTAATGCTGAATCTCTTGTTTCTTTCTTCTTTTTAAAGATGCAGGTGTCTTACAGCTTTGTTTAGCACACAGTTACATTCCTCTCCTCCCTCCGCAGTGCATTGCACACCCTCAGAATATGCTTGAGAGGGTTGGGTGGTTGTTCAGTTTTCACTGCTGTTTATTGTTGTTGTTGCAGTTGATACTCTAAATTTATGGACTTCTATTTTTATGATTCTTCAAAACGTATTCAATTCCTTGGGGTTTATATCCAACACAGCTGTTTTGCTAGTGCAGCAGGCTTCTGGTTGCGTAATGGACTTTCCCCCTCCCCCCCCCCCCCCCCGTGGACCCTCAAAATCTGCTCCCGAGGGTTGAAGGACTCTTCAGAGCAGATTTTGAGAGCATATGGGGAGAGGAGAGGAAGGAGAAGTCCTGCTTGCATATAAGCTTTTGATACAGTTCCTTGTGTGTTTGGCTTAGTTTCATTTTAAGCATAAATCTATTAGAGAAGATACGTTTCGAAAAGCCATTTTGATCCATGAGGAAAGAAATGTGCATTAGAAAGCTGACTTTCTCAGAAAGTCACCAGGCCACCAAATGTGCAGTTGTTCTTGCATTTCCCTTCAGAGAAATGAAGCGCTACTTCTGCCATGGAATAGGTATAAACCATTCTCTGAACAAAGTGTAGCTCCTTGAGACACAGCAAATGCCTGAGGAAAATCCATCCTAGTTCTGCTTTTGTCCTGTAAGGTAAGGTGTGGTAAGTTGCTTCTCAAGTGGGGGCAGATCCTCATTTTGAAGACCTATGTATCTGCATTATAAAATGCGTATGGTAAGCCATATGGAATACTTTTCATTAAGGAAACTTCAGCCCGCTGTTCTACTCATTGCTTAAAGCCTGATAAATGGAAATAACTGCAGTTGCTAGTTCTGTTGTCGGCATTTTCATATGTGATTATTGAATAATGGGAATTTGGAGTCATGAATTTTCTGTAAAATTTATTTGAATTGCCTATGATTAGCCCTAGCCCGCTAAATGTGATCAAAAACCACACTTCTGTGTGAAGGCAAATTGGAATTCACTCTGCACTTCTGGATTCAGAGAAAAAACATGGAAAGTGGTGTGTATGTAAAGAAACAATTTTAAATTTTGTGGAAATGTAGTTGCATCAATTCCTGTTTCACAGGGGTGGGTTAGGGGGTCTCCCCCCTATAGTAGAATACTGGGGTTGCTAAAACAAAACTGCAGAAATTTGTCAACACTGAGAATATTTAATGTAGATCTTAGTGATGTCATTGCAGACATATTGGGGAATGTGGAAGTGCCAAATTTTATTCAGGAATTCAGAGGAGGCAAGATCAAAGGGGAAATGGAGTGATCAGCTACAGGACAGCCTGGTGTTGGTGACTCACTAGAATAAATCACTACCTTGTTTCATAGGTGGAGAAAGATGAGACTCAAGTGGGCAGGCACAAATTTTAAAGGCTCCTTTTTCCTGCCTGGGCTGCCTGGTTTTTCTAGTAACTCAGAATAAGACCACCTGTAGGGTTAATGAATAAAATCCCTTTTGTTGCTGCATATAATCCAGTGGCAGAAAATGCTTGTTTTTTCATTCTGGGACACTCCAATCAAACTTGGAATTCTTTTTATTTTAAGTAAAAATAACCACTTTGAGGCAATGGCAGCAGAAAGTTTACATTTTTAGAAAAGTCCTTTTTCCTTCTTGAGAGTCTGTTGCTTCCATTGAGGAAGGGCAGCAAAGTTTTGTCGGGACATTCCAAAGACAGCAAGAAAATCTTCATCTGATATGTAGTCCTATGGGATGGGGGGGGGGGGGAAGGGCAAGGATGAGAGAGCAAGTCCAATCATAAATGTAACACACTGTAGTGAAAACTTTATGTCCAGATTTCCTGTGAGTATTTGGGGGCACAGCCTGATAACACTTGGACAAGATGGCATGCTCAGAACAAGTCTAAGGAAACTGGAGATTGTTCTGTATTTTCCTCAAGTTGTTCTCGCTTTATGCTGGAGCAGAATGAACAAACAGTGGGAGGTATTCAGCTAACTTTTTACGCCAGTGCAAAAATGAGCACTGGCACAAATTTTCTTCCTCCTCCCACACCATCTCCAACTCAGCTCTGGAGGATCAGGGGAACCACCAAAACAGATTGGGGGGAACACATGGGGAAAAGAGGGGGAGAATGTTTCATCTCTCTCACACACAAATCCTTGTGCTGATGGTATCCCAGCCTTAACACTGTCTTGAATACAACCTAATATTAATTGGGGCAGATGGGGATGGCTGTGGAAAGGAACTGTGCATATCTAATACTCGTCTAGCCTTCAAATGCTTCAGCACACTAGCAAGCTTTTATTCCTACACCCATTAGATGTTCGTAGCCCTGATTTAGCATACACTAGCTTATTCTGTGTCTGGATTTGGTGATGGGAGCTTAAGCTGTGTCAAGATCTGTATACAGCTTCTTCCCTGTCTATTGGGCTAGCAAGGTTCCTACTAAAGGATGCTATGTTTGTAAGGGAAAGGCAGATTTTGTTGAAGCCTGCATTTCCAATATTGTATCACTATCGATGCTACACTGTCTGAATTTTTTTGCATAGGTTAGACAACACTAATTCTTGTTTCTAGGATTGTTTATATTCCCTTCATTTAGGGCCACTTTTTAGCCTCACATGAAAGTGGTGAAAGTCACTTGCTCAAAGCCATCTAGGGAGCTTTTGTAGTGAATAATAATAACAGAAACCAAACATGACAAAACTAGGTACCATATAGCATGTTGGACTAGGACCTGAGAAAATGGGGTTCAAGTGATGAAGCTCACTGGGTGAGCTTGGGACAGTCACCCTCATCCTCGCAACAACCCTGTGAGGTAGGTTAGACTAAAATAGGGGGGATAACACCACCACCTTGAGCTCTTTGGAGGAAAGGCAGGATATAAAAGCAATAAATAAACAGGAGAAATGTGAATGCAGCCCTGGGATCTCACCTCCTTCTTGCTGGGGTTTACATCGCTGGGTAGTTCCTCTGCAGACACATTCATCAATTTCTCCAGAGGGTAGGTAGACAGTGAGATACTACCCAAGGTTGTGTTGGCAGTGAAAACTGTTTTTGCATCGAGGATTTCCTGAAAGAGAAATTAGAAGGGGGAATCCCCAAAGCTCAAACGTGTCTTGTATCTATTTAAACAAGAGTTGAGGCAAGGCTTTTTTCCAGCACTGGCAGAATTCAGTTCCGGCACCTCTCAGGTGGGCTCCATTGCCGTTATGGGAGAACAAGGGAGGTGTTCATGGTGAGTTCCAACACCTCTTTTTCTAGAAAAATAGCACTGAGTTGAGGGAAGGTAAATTGGCATTGTAAGCTGAACTGTTTTAGATCAATAAATGCATTTGTTGATCTAAAATGCAGCATTATGGGTTCTAGTGCACTTTGTAAGAAATGAATTTGAAAATAACAATTCTAGCACCATCCAGAGGAATAAGAATTGTAGAGTTGGAAGGGACATTTTGGTCTGTTGCGGCAGAAACAGTCTAGTACACCATCACTTGTGCTCTTGTATTTAAGGTGCTGCAAGAAGGTCAATCACTACAACAGTGAGGGAAGTGGAGAGGGCATGTTGTGGGCAATGTTCTCTACAAGCAGTTAGCCTCATCCTTGAAGAGGAATGCAACTCTGTTGCTCCTCAGCTGTGATCATACTTAATATCCCTCTAAAGGGAAGTAAGTATTGCAGCCTTTTATACTGAAATAACATTTTTAAAAGGCCTTACATCCCCCAATCAGATAGCACAGGCATGAAAAGCTACGCAGCAGTTACTGCTATAAAATGAACTTAGGTCCTATTGTTCCCGGTTTTCTACAAATTGAATGGCAACTGTGCCACCTGCACTTGTATATGATCAAACACGTGTTCTCCCTGCTTTCTATCCCACTCTTGCCTCTTCAGTAATACTTACAGATGTGATCTGGCCAAGGTTGTCCTCATTTACAAGTTCAGCTTTTAACTCTTCATAGGATTTCTTCTCCTGCATGAAGATAGACCAAAAAAAACCCTGGGAGTACCAGACTACCCACACACACATGAACATTTTGATTTGACTGAAGGCTAGAGAGTTAAAATAGGATTCCTTAAAGAGATGTTTGCAGAATCTTAAGCCTGGTAATCTACCGGTATGTGCTCATCATCATTTGTGGATACAGACAGTCTGGATGTAGCTAGCTACACTTCATGTTGAAAGTTCATGAAAGCTAATTCTGATGAAAAGCTGTAGGTGGGGTGGCTAACGTGCTTCCCACCTGGCCAAAGGTCGAGGATGATGGCAGCTGTAATCAAACAACATCTGGAAGGTTAGAGGAGAGCTCTAACAAGGCAGATCAATTAGAGGGAAAGTAATGTTTCCTACACATTTCAAACAGATGTCTTTGAATTCATGTGGGATTAACCTTTGTTGCATGACGTCGTGCTCTCAGCTGCCTTTTGTTAGACCTGAAAGAATAAGGGCCACTAGGTCACTTACTGTCCCTTTGAGGGGGTCCCATGCTAGGAACCAGCCAGTGAATGTTGGGGGCTCATAGCCTTGCTTCAAAATCACAATGGGAGTGTCAAGGTCACGTCCACCAGGGTGAGTTCGCAGGTACTCCTGCACCGTTAAGGCTGCTGCCTCCTTCTCAGCCTCATTTGCATCTTTGCCGATCCAGAAGTAAACCTGGCCGGAGAAAAAGCTCTTATGAATGGAAGCGGACATGCAGCTCATGCCAATAGCTGGATCAAGGATCAAAAGGGAGAAAAGAGGTTCAGGGAATTCTGCCCTTGCATTTGTGTTTGCCTGCGTATATCTCTCAACCGTAGACTTAAAGCTTCTGTGGCAGAACAAAACCCCTAAACCTTAGGGAAGGAGATAGCTAACAAAGTTTCTAGAGGGGTAGTGGTCATATTAATTTCTTACCCCCAAAACAACAAAATTGTGGCACTTTAAAGGCTAACCAGTTGGTTAAGACAAGGTTTCGTGGACTATAGTCCACACCATCAGTTGCATGGAGTCTTAATATAGCGCAGATGAGAAGTGTGTGTGCGCGCGAACAAAGCAGCTGTAAAGAAATTCCAGCATGCAATATTGGTAATGAAAGTAAAATTCAATAGCATTATTAAGGGGGGGCATTCATCTGCCAATGTGCTTCATTGAGCAGCAAATGCTTCCTCTCCTTATTCATTCTTCACCCCCACCCCCACCTCAGACCCACCTGGTCCCAGGCATCCAGTAGGAACACATCATCTTCTTCCAAGTCATCTTGAGTAAAATTTGTGATCTCCGAGGCAAGGAAGCGCCCTGTCTTATTGGAGCACTGAAAGAGCCGAGGTGTGATGGCAATTGTTTCCTCCTGTAATCTGCACAAAAAGAGTGAGAGAGACAGGCCAGGTGGCAGGTCAGCTCCCTATTTACACACAAGCACATGGAGAAAAAGCCATATAGCCAGCTTTTCTACTAGGCTGCATCATATTGGAGCAATCTAGAGTAGAGAAGCAGCCAGAAAGGGTGTGCGAGGGTTTCATTTTCCCCTGAAACTCCTTGCCACTTGCCTCTAAAATAACAACCCTCTGCAAGTGGATTTGCAGGGAGGGAGAGGTGAAACTGACACTTGAGGTTTTATCGCACATGCCTTAAAAAGCCACCAGCGTTTTCCGATTTTAAGTGCAAATGGAGGTTGTGGCTTCTTCCATCCAATTCAGACTTTGGCATTGGGAGAGTAAGGATTGGCATGTAAGAGTGCATCACCTAGGCAGGACTGGCCCTGCCATTAGCCAGTGTAAAGTAGCTGTTTCAGGCAATGGAGGCTGGGAGAGAAAATTTAACTATGAACCCCCAAATTTGGAATCCTGTTCCAAACCTGTGGCAAAGGAATGCAGGTCTTTTACAGCAAACTCCCAGCATTTTGCAGCACGCCATAAACTGAGCAATTGATACATCAAACACAGGCTTCATGCTTTATATTAACTATGAATCCCAAATCGGTGCCAAACTGGTGCAGTTCTAGCCCCCCTGAGTGGAAGCCTCAGTAGCAGCTGTGCTGCCTTGTTGGTGGCCTGGGCTGGTTGGCTTACTTGCCTAGGGTCACCTCCCCACAGTATTCTGCAACCAGCATGACTGGAAAGGGCCCCTTGCCCAAGTGATTAGCTGTAAGGTAGTCAGCTGAGGCCATGCATTCTGGTACCCATGGTGCGCGCGCATGTTTTGCTCTGATGATGTGATGCAGGCAAACAGCACTGCCCCTGCAGAGCAGTACTTGCCCAGGTGCCGGATGTTACCTTTTGTTGTTGGCATATTGGGACTTCCCGCCTAGCGCAATCCAGAACTCCGCAGGCTCCTGTCCTTCTGCGATCACTGCTTTCTCGATCTTAGAGATCAGGTCAGCCACACTCCTGGCCATCTCCCTCTCATCCCCACTGCAACCCTGCAGGAAGGAAAACCAGACTGTGGTGTGGGGGTTGGGGGTGTGTGTGTCAGCCTTTCAATTAACTAAATTCCACTCCCTCTTCCAAAGCTGAGGATGTTTGTTCTGGATCACACTTGCTAGTGCCCTCAGCCTCCAAATCACCCACCCACTGTGCACTTTTCCCAGAAAGGACGCCTACCTTCCCATACCAGAGGTAGCAGCAACTCTGAGTCTTGAGGATAAAGACATCGTTGGAATTGAGGGAGGAGGCCCGGGGAGGCACCTCAAAGGCCTTGGTGCTGAACTCATTGGTCCCATGCACCTGGAAAAGGCGAATGGTGGGCACTGGAGCTGTGCTGCCAGCTCGGGAGGTACCACCCTAGGTGTAAGGAGGATGAAAAAAAGAAAAGAATTGAGACAGCTGTGAGAGTCCAGGCATCATTCTTGGGCTTGGATACTACAAGAGCATGAGAAATTATGCAAAATTTATGCACACTTTCTGAATGGGCGCTGTGTTGAGGAATTCCACAGCCTCTCAGCCATGCTTCTATAGAGCATGAGTATCACTGCACTCCAAAGCCCAGTGCATTGGTTATATCATCCCAAATAAAGGTCATAGGACTGCATGAAAGCAAGATCTACTTGTTAAGCCTCAACCCCCCCCCCCAGAGACATAAACTATTTTGTACAAGCTTTGTCCCATCCAACATTTCACCTTCCACTGCAGAACTATAGGAACTGGTCCCAAAAGGCCCCTTTCCTGACACAGGTGAGGTCAGGTCACTCTGACTGAAGCATTCTAGGTTCTCCTTTGCCTTGATAGCTTCCCATTCCACAGTAGCCTTTTCCGCCACTGGAACTTAAACCCGCTGCTCCTTCTCCTGTTCAGGGCATGGAACGAATGGGATATTTCCCCTCTCCCCTTTCTGAAATCTGATAGGAGGGTCACATCCGCTCAATATACAAAGTGCCGCCACCGAAGGAAAAGGGATGAGGAAGGGGTGGAGTGCTCAACCACAAACAGCTTATAAAGTGACAACAAGAATACAGTCTGTCATGAAACTCCCTTGAAGTGGTATAACTTCAGATTAGGAAGCTTTGAGACCTGAAGACATGTGAAGTGGGAAAGATGTGTTTTGATCTCCCAGTGGACTTTTAATATTATTATTTAAAGCCCCTCTGGGATCTCAGATTTTGATCGGAGCAGTGCTGCTGGTAGAGGAAGTGTTCACTTCTCTCTGATTTTCCTAGTCTAAATTGCTCCCCCATCCCCAAAACTATGATAATCTCCACTGGGAGAGGGGAAAATAAGGGAACCTGTATTGTGCCTATTATTCCCCCCCCCAAAAAAATACCTACTTGGATACAAAACCTAAATCCCCCTTAGAACTTTTGTTCTGATCAAAACTAGAGCTACCACCAGATACTCTAAAGTTCTCTTTGGTTTCCCTGTCTTGTATCTGTTTTGCTCCCCATTGTACAGCTGGGAAATGGAAAGGGAGACAATTTTAACCACCGAATCTGTCCCTCTTGTGCTCACCGAATACACCACCATGCGTCCCTTGAAGATGGCCATAAGATGAGCAGGCTCCTTGCCCATGGTCACTCGCACCTGCACAGGTTCACCATTATACTGTTGGTCCAAAATGACAGCCTGGTAAGCAGAGGCAGTGATCTCATCGGGGCTGGCGTGGCGACCCTAGAAAGCAGCAACAGAGTAGGCTGACTTAAAAGGCTGGGGTACAGTTCCGACTGTCCCTCGGCTACAATTCAATGGAGAGAGGACTTCAAAACTCGTGACTGTGTTGTGAGCAATGCAACGCAGCCTCCTACAGCAGAATCCAGTGGCATCTTTAGGGTCCTGAGAACTTCAGGTTCCTTTTGAAAGGCAAATTCCTAGTATTTGTTGTTGTTCTGAACATGCAAACGGTTTCTACTGCTCCTTGGTGGCATGTGGGAGGTCTTCTCTCTCCATCTCCTTGGCCTATACTCTGCTTCCTTTGCTGTAATCCCTCCTGCCCACCTCCACCTGCTCACCTGCCAAATGTAGATCATGTAGTGCATTTTACTGGAGACTAGATACTTGTAGAGGATAAGGTAGCAGTCGCCGCTGTAAAAATGACCAAGCCAGCGACCCTCCACTGGTACCAGTTCCAAGTCCTCAATTCGCCAGACCTGTCAAGGCAAGTGCAATATGAGCAACAGGGTAGCAGTAGACGTTCAATGGGTGGGCAGGGGTTGGTGGGTGGAAGTTTCCTCAGTATAGCCAGGAATATGGTGCTTGGCAAAGTTAGCTCGGTTAGCAGTTAGGTCCACCATTACTGGACACGGCAGATTCTGCGATAAAGAGTGAGATTTCCTGGGACAAAACAGCAGGGCAAATGGAAGTGTGAGCAAGCCCCTAGAGTAGTGATGTACATCTGAATTTCTCAACTGTGTACATTTGGGGTGATGGTGGAAGGAAATGTGGCACTGGATACAGAATTCAGCCTTCTAAGGATCTCAATTCTCATTTACAACACCACCAAGGCATCACTTTTCAAGTCCTTATGGCTATGGTGATATGCTTCAACTTTACTGTGTGATGCCTTGTGAAGTCCCAGAGAAAGAAGTAGTGCTGAAGATGGTCCTTAGTTCCCTCACGTTCCTGCTGATCTTGTCCTTACAGGGCCTGTGGTGAGCCCAGGGCAAAGACCTTCCTCAGCCTACAAACCTAAGGAGCACCAAAGCATACCCCACAGCCCTACCAAAGTTATAATTGAATGGTATTGAATTTATATCCCACCCTTCCTCTCAAAAGTGTCCAGGGCCTTATGTTATGTGGCATTCATGTTGCTCTTCCCCAACTAGCCAAGTCACTGGCACTGGATATAATTTTGCAACTTGTCCTTTCAGAATAGCAAATTTGGAGAGCTGTAACCAAGGAGATTTTCAGTCCTTTTGTTGCCACAGGTTCAAAAGGTGTGGCTAGTTTGGGGCTGGTCCTGCTAGATTTATTGCAGCTGCTCACCTTTAACTCCAGCTCTACTTTCATAGAAGAGTTTTGGATTTGATATCCCGCTTTTCACTACCCGAAGGAGTCTCAAAGCGGCTAACATTCTCCTTTCCCTTCCTCCCCCACAACAAACACTCTGTGAGGTGAGTGGGGCTGAGAGACTTCAAAGAAGTGTGACTAGCCCAAGGTCACCCAGCAGCTGCATGTGGAGGAGCAGAGACACGAACCCGGTTCCCCAGATTACGAGTCTACCGCTCTTAACCACTACACCACACTGGCTCTCTCATAATGATAGCATGGCAATTCATTTTGCATATTTGCAGAGCTGAGGCCAAGAGGAAGCCTTTGAGATAGAACTGTCTCTGCTCTTGTGTCTCACAACAGGTTATCCCACTAAACTCAAAGTCAAAAGGCGGTGGGGACTTGTGTGGGCTTGGTCCCTACCCAGGGCTTTTTTCCCCAGCCGAAACTCTCCTGAGCTCAGTTCCGGCACCTCTCAGGTGGGCACCGTTGCCATTACAAGAGAACAAGTGAAGAGCTCGTGGTGATTTTCGGCACCTCTTTTTCTAGAAAAATGGCACTGTCCTCACCTCTACTTCTCCAGAGCCGTCATCCACCATCTTGTGCAGGGCAGCCATCTCCGGCTTGGCGTGGAGAGTGGTGGCATCAAACTTCACCTGCTCTACTTTGGCTGTTGGGCACCCAGGGAAGAAAGTAAGTAGGTTTGGTCTTAACCAGCACATCTGCATTGAGGGACTGTGTGGCCCCAAGGATAGGCAATTATAAACTTTGATGGGATGGATGGAAACTGCATGTGTTACTCCTATAGGAAAGGGGCACCACCATGTATGGTTTCCACAGCAGAAAGCAGAGGATAGCAACCCACATGCTTACAAAACCCAGTGTTTCGGGTTCTCTTGTGAACTGCCCTGGGTTTGTCGGATGCAGGGCAGTATGCAAATTTTAACAACAACAGCAACAACGATGTTTCATTCTAAAGGTGTGTTTGTTCATATACCTGTACAACACAAACCCTCAGCAGCTCACGTCAAGGATGCTGCCAATATTAAGAAGGGGATTCACAATAAATGCTTCCTTCAACCCACATTCAAGGCCACAAGTACCCAGTGTGCTGCTCTCCCATCATTCCTAACCATTCCTGGCCATTAATCATGCACCTTGTGGATGACAGGAATTGGAATCCCACAGCTAGAGGGCACCATGTTGGTTACCACTGCACTAGACCTCCGTAGTGGGCTTGTGTGTGTGTGTGTGTGTGTGTGTGTGTGTGTGAACAAGAATGAGTCTGTCAGAACTTTAGCTCCAGAATTCCCTGAATGGTTTAACAACCAATTCCTCTTCCCAAAGGACTCTGGGAACTGCACTTCTGTGAGGGGCAGAGGGGTTGCATAAAAACAACTCTAAGCAGCCTTAATGAACTACAGTTCCGGGGATCCTCTGTGAAAAGCCATGACTCTTAAAATGGTATAGCAGTGTTTTTAAGGTATTGTGCAGATGTGGCCCATGTGAACTATGTACTTAAGTACATATTTAACTGTGGATTTTCAATTTTCTTTGCAAATTGAAACTGTGGGCTTTCAAATTTCTTTGCAAATTGATACGGAAACAGGAGAGAATGAACTGAGGAATGAACACAGAAACTGACACAGAACAGACTGATCTGTCTACTCACAGAAGAGACAAGCCGAAAACAACATTTTCCCCCATCCCTTCTTGTGGGGCCCATACCTGTCAGAAGCAGCCTCTAAACCATCAGCTTCACTAAGTTGATCAGGCTTCAGCACTTACCTATTTTCCCAACAGTGTTGGTCTTGCCAAAGCCAGTGCTTTGATGGGGGAGAGTCCATTTCTGAAAGAGCTGCCTAAAGACAGCAGATTCAGAACCGTCATTTTCAGTCTCCACGCTGGTGCTGGGTGGGTAGTTCTTTGCCTTGATGTAACCCTGAGATGACAAAGAGAAGACCAGAACAGAGCAACTTTCACAACAAGGTGAGGAAGGACTCTACAGAGACTTCATTAAACAGAGCATATTTGGAAGTATCCTAGACTATCACCTCAACAGGCCCAGTGTTATCTCTTTAACAACTGGGGCCTGCAGCAAAAAAATGGTATGTGTATTCCTCACCTACTATAACAGCAGTGCTCATGTACATGGTGCCAGCCAGCCAGCAATGCCCCCCATAGAACGCCCCATTCCATCCCTCTGCCACCAGTTTTCTTTTTCAACTAACACTCAACATTCTGTGGTTACTGAGCATGCCTGGTCCTCATTGGTCAGGTTTTTTTTGGGGGGGGTGTTGACCCTTACATTTTGTTGGTTTTTAAAGCTCTATTTTGTTGTATGGTAGCTTCCTCTTGTTTCTCATTAGCCCACTTTGGCTCTAGTCCTGTTGGCCCTCACCATCTGCTTTGGCTATTAGAGGGGCTAAAGATGGCTTTGGGTTCATCCAAGCTTTATGCTCTTACATTAACTTGGGCTAAAGAGGAAACAATATAGAACACAAACTAGCTTGAGCTTCTTTTGCACCCCTGATTTCTAGGATAGCAGATCCAATGCGAGATAGAATTGCTGCATTTTTAAATACTGTATATTCTTCAAATTGGAAAATGAAAGGTCAAAAAAAGGCATGAGTTTGCTTGTTTTTTTGAGAATGGTGTCCTGCTTAATAATATCCATTTACCGTAATTTATATGATTTATTGGGGCATTTGTCTGCATTGGTACGGTCATTTTTTTCTGTTGACGGAACATTAAACAAAGGACTGGTGGAAGAATTCCTTCCCAGAATTTGCTATCCAACACCACGATTTCACTTTGCTTCATTATAAGGGCTGTGATTAAATGATTTTTTTTTAAAGCCTGTAAAGTGTTTTTCCCCCCTGTTTTATATACTTGCTTGCCTGATACCCTCCTCAAGCCTATGAAATGGATGAGGCTAAAAGGAAAACAGGCAGGTAGGCAGAAGGTAATATCCTGGTCCAAAATCCAGACAGAGAATCTAAAAGAGTTGGTATCATTCATGTTAGTCAAGATCTGGAATCATGGAGCCAGAAATGGCTTTGATCCCTTGAAATGGCAGAAGAGAGAGTGGAGGCACTCTGTTCCAGTATCTCCAAGAAGTTCTGGCACATTGCAAAAGGTCCTTGCCCAGATATGAGACTGTATGGGCTCAGCTTTGTCTTATCCCCTCACTCACCAGGGCCCTTGTCATCGCTTGCCGCTTCTCCTCCTTGCTTGAATTCCTACCCTTCCACACAAAGATCTTCACACCACCTTGGTCCAAGATGAAGCAGTCCTGACAGGAGACAAAACAAGATCCAGTTGTTTCATTACAAAGAAGCTGTTTAGGCCAGTATAGCCGCCTTCAATTACCAGGCTCTCTCTTACAGCATAGGTGGGTAGCCAGTAATCCTCTATGTTGTTGATGGACTCCAGCTCCCATCAACCTCAGCCACCAGTGGGTCAGGGATGATGGGCATTGCAGTCTAGCAACATCTGGAAGGCCACAGTCTCATCATTTTAGACTCAGGCCATTCAGATTATAATTTTGGGGTTGGAATGGCAATAGGCAGAACGGCTACAGCTGTGTTAGATGACACTGGAATAATGTCTCCTCTAGTCTTCCCTTTCCTCCAACCCCCAACCTATGCTTTAAGCTTGTCATGGTGCAACCAATCGCCCAGGGATGAGTCTTACCTCATTCTTGAGGAGGTCTTGGGTGAGGGGCTGGATGGCAACTTCTTGGATAAGAAGGTTCCCTTCTATCTCAGAGACTCTGGGAGAGGAACAAGAGGGTAGTTCATGGGACCAGCTCTCCAAAGTGATGTTACTAGTCAACACTCTGGGATGAAGATCATGCAAAACAATAATGGTCTTAAAAGCTAAAAATCAGGATTGGGCCTATTCAACATATGAAACCTTGCAGAATTCAGTTTTCTAGAGAACCTCACAGCCAGTTCAGTTAACATAAAAGGGGGGGGTGGTGGAAATAACAAAATGATAAATTACTCTTGCTTCTTTTTTCTGTATTTCTCCTATGATATCTGAAGCAGAACTCCTGCATCTCACCTGCAGTGACATCACTGAACCCCAAATTGCCTCGGTGCATTCACACACTAATTTTAAAAAGGGAAGGAAGAGCCAGGAAACCAGGAGGATATTTTCTTACTTTCACGGTTACAAAGAAATATTTGAAAATGGGGGCAGTTTTGGCCAAAACAGCCTAAAAGCCAAGGTGTCCAACTATAGGGTCTCCTTCCCTTTTGAGATTTATCTCTAGTTTATTTCCTTTCCATCATAGTTCCAGGCTCCTGCCCTATTCCTGATCTCCCCACTGTCCTCCCTCATACATCCCTTCTGGATGCCTTTTGCCATCACAGTTCTTTCCAAATCATATTGAATCCGCAAGAAAAAACCCAAACATGACAAACAGAACTGTACTCATTAAAGAAGGTCACACAGGTGCTCTCAGGAGCAGCACTGATCCCAAGAACAGAATAAATGGGCAAAATGTTCAATATGGAACATTTGCTTTCTTGACCAGCGTATGTACTTCCATCAGAGGCTTTCTTTCCCACATTCCCCTGTTCCTGCTTCCATCAAAGAGATGTTTGCTCCTCTCTCCTGCAACTGTGCATCTTTCCACGCAACCTCTTTGCCTCACCATAGTCCCCACCACACACCAAATGTCACTCACTGGTAGAGCTTGAGAGAAGATTTCAGCTTCTGGTCCACCACAGCATCTGGGATGGCTGGCTGAATTTTCCTCTTCTCCCCCAGCACATACTCCATGATCTTCATGAGAATAGGAGATGCAGCTTCGTCCTCCCCATCCACCACACCTACCTGCGCTCGACCCCCACGCTCCCGGTCACGAATGTCCTTGGCTAGGGTCATCCCCTGCAGGAAACAGGTCACAACCACAAGCCAAGGTCAGGGGGTGGCAGGAGGAAGCCTGGATGGCATTAGAAGAATGAGAAAACCCACAAATAAGAGCATGGTGGGTGTGAACAAGAAACCCCATGCAGGATCAGGCCTAGTCCAGCATTCTAGTTTCACTTCAGCTATCACCCAATTAATTTATTTCCACTTTTGCCTTGGCCGACTCAGACACAGAACTTAACACCTTTAAGCACCTTGTAGTCATGAATTATTCCTGCCACCCTTCCCAGGAAGGCGAGATATACTAAAAAGAATGATGTCCGATGGCCATTTTAATACGCTGAATTTATGAATGGCTACATGGAACTATGAGTTGATCATCACACAGTGAATCCATCAATGTAATATAATCCCAAGGCTATTAGGAAGGCCATTCAGTGTCTTTAGCACGTTCCACCGCTGGGTTGTTATGTGATAAGTTGGTGGCTTCACTTGATCCTGATTCTCCCATTTCCTACCCAACCCATTTTTATTTTTATTTTGGTCAGGAAAACAACCCTCCTTTTCTTATAATAGAAATGTTACATTTGGATTTCAAATGTCAGAAGTCCCACCTAAGAAAGGACAGGCACCAAAATCCTCTTTCCTTGCACAACTCCCGTCTCCCCTGCTTCCCCACTTCCACCACCCATGGCAGACTTTGCACCTTCAGTCGCTCCAGGCGGTTGCTCTCTGGACCGTTCCATTGGATGATGAGCTTCCCCAGGTCTAGCAGAAACACATCGCCCAAGTTGAAACTGCTCCAACTCAGCTCCACCTTTGCAAGAGGGGGGGAAAAACAGCTGGTTGGAAAGCCTATGTGAGTTTACTGAAAGACAGTCATTACCTGGATTCTATCAGTCTGGGGACCTCACACAAGATGATCCCTGTTGGATCAGGCCAAAAACCACATCTAGTTCTCATTATGGCCAACCAGATGCCCATGGAAAATCTGGGAGCAGTGCAAGATTTATGCACAAGCTGTGTAAGCTACAGTTCAGGGCCTCAGATTACAAAGGGCCTCTAAATACAAATACAAAATTACATATTTATTTCATAGATAGATTGTTGGCTTGCAGTTTGTTGGTTTGTAAATATAAAAGTTATTTTCATTTCCACTGTCCCTTTTATTAAAAGAACACCTATAGTAATACAGGTGTCGAAACAGGATGGGCCACCCCTGCCAGCAGCTGGTATGCAGAAGCAAACCACCTCTGACAGTGGAAGTAGAAACATAGCCATTGTGGCTTCAGTAGCTACTGATGACCTCCACAAGCACATCATTAAAAGTGCATCTACTACACTGCTGCAACAAGAGGACAAAAGCACTGCAAAATGTTTAATTTTCATAAGATCTGAGTGTGCCTTCATGGGCTGCAACACTGTGATGAATCTTGTCTTCATGATCACCCACAAGTGTTCAAAGACCCCAGTGTCTAGATCTGACAGTTTTACCAGGAGCTAAGCTACCAGCCCTGGCCAGCCCTTTCCCAACGTTGCCAGCCCATCTTTGACCCACCTCTCCTGCCATCACATTCTTCTTGCCCTTGACGTGCAGCAGGCGTCGTACGTTGTATGTGTTGGTCTCCACGTGCTTCATGCCAGATGCCACTCCACCCTTCTTATAGCTGCAGAGGAGAGGCAGGGTCAGGGTCTGGACTGTGGAGGAGAGCACCAACATTCCCAAACAGCTAAGTCTTCAGCTGCATACACACCATGCATCTAAGGCACATATAAAGCACACAACATCCCCCAAGGAATCCTGGGAAGTGTAGGTCGTTATGGGTGCTGGGAATTGCAGCTCTGTGAGGGGTAAATTACAGCTCCCAGGATTCTTAGGGGATTCTTAGGGGGAAGCCATGTGCTTTAAATAGAGTGTGTGCATGCAGACCTCCCATAGAAGAAAGAGTTGACCTCTACCCAGTATGCCTCATAGAAGCATGGGGCAGAAAGGGGTGGGGGTGGGGGTGACCTGCTGCCTTCCACAGCCACTCTGCTTTAGTTTCTCCAGAGCCTCTGATGTTAAGAACATTATGTTGGCTACAACACACATTTCAGGCCCTTAAATGGACACACTTCTGTTCTATACAGTGGGGTGGAGGGCAACCTTCTGCTGAGAGTTATATTCCCCCAAGTGTAATCTGTTGGGGGGGCTGCATATCAGCAGTGGGCATAGCTGAAGCCAAATGTAGGTTGGGACACCCCCCATTTCACCCCTCTTTGCCACTCGCATGAAACTAGGACCGAGGACCTCAGGAAATTGGACTACAGGCTTCCAAGTTTCCTACTGCTGCTATAAGGTGTCAACTTTAGACAGTTTTTGTCCCCAAAGCAAAAGTCAAAATGATGCCCTTTGCTTTGGAACCCATTTTTATTTTATTTTATTTTATGTAGTCCTGGTTCAAACATAAGATGAGCCCCGCATATATTCAGGCTCCCATTCCTCTCCCCCACCCACCCCAGCTCTCCTTCACACGCAAGGGGGAAAAGATGGAAAGAATCAATTGTTGGTTTTGAACAAACCACAGTTTATGTCTGCAGTTGGGGCATGATGGTTTATTTGCACTGTGGTTAGTTCAAACAAACCTAGATCAGAAACTACAGTTAGATCTTCATTTGAGCTCCCCAGCAGTAAGAATAAATAACAGTTTTCCAAGTTTAGAATAACATGAAACTATGGCTTATTAAAAACCAAAAAAAGGAAGCTTTCATTAATCTCTTATATACAAGGAGCAGAGGACAACATACAAGGCCAAGTCTCACTGTGGTTCTTTTTTAATGCTAAACATGGAGTGGCAAATCTTTTTCAGCTGAAGTCTGAAGTTGGCCACCCCTCCAGTGACATGTGCCAGTGAGAAGTGTGGTCAAAGCACACTTACCACACACACACACACACACACACACACACACACACAAACCCACCATGCAAGCAGGGACATACATTTACATGCCCGGCAGAGGGGAAGAGACACAAAGACACACATATATTCAGGCAGGCAGGCAGGAAGGCAGGCAAATTTTCACAGCAGATGGGGGTCACATAAGCAGGCAATCCCACCCACACTTTCAAGTAGACAGTCACATACAATCCACAGAGGAAGGACAGGCAGGATTGCTAAACCATGGTTAGTGTTATGTTCTCTGAACCTGGCCATACAGACAGAGAAGAAAGGTAGTGCAATGGAACCCTCTCTGGAATCTGCCACTTTGATAAAACTACTTTGTAATAAGTACAGCACTGTTCCTGTCCCTATCTATTTTTGCTTTTGACCAGTTATCTCCAGTTCCTCCCAGCTGCCCCCTTTCCTCCAGCTGCTCACTTTAGGCAAATAGATTGCATTGTGTTGGGCTGCCCACAGCCAGGAATCATCAAAATCTGCTAGGCTTCATTCCCCAGCACTATCACTGAACTGGCTCTAAGCCCTGTCCCCTTGGCCCGTATGGCCCCACCCCACTAGTCCCCACCCAGATATCCAGATTTTTTATTTATTTCAAGAGTTGTCAAGTACCTATAGGAAATACCAGAAGGGCTGTTGTGTGTTTCTAAACACACAGTGGACATGTACCAGAGGAACCATTGCCAACTGAGACTACCTAGCACGTGTCTCTTAACACAGGCACAACTGTCAAATTTGAGTTGCATAAAAATGTAAAGTGGCTCAAGGAATAAGCAGCTGTAATTGCCTGGATCAGCCACCAGAAGGCAATAAGGAGCATTACATACATTAGCCCCTGTTTGAAGTAGCTCCGGAAGGCATCACTCTCGTAGCCCTGGACCTCACGATGCTGTACGGCTACTCCTCCCAGGTAGTCGTCCATCTGGGTAGTGTAGATGGCAGCTGAGCCCTGCTCATCCTGAGATGATGAATTGCCCAGCCAGAAGTGGATGTCGTAGGTGAAGTTGTTCCCAGTCTTATGTGTCTAGTTGGAAAATTGAAGCTGGTTAGCAGGCCCACCAAAATTCCAGAGACCTCTCTGTCCCAGGGCACTCAGTCAATGCCACAACGATGGGCATTTTGATTCACACACTCAGCTCTCCAAGTCCACCTACTAGAAAGGGACATTGACTCAGATCTCTACTCTCAAACACAAAAGGGTTTCCTCATGCATGGGCGGATCAGTATCATTATCCTAGCTCCGGATCTGTAAAAGCAATGGGGAAAGTGGCTAATTCTAAAACAAAAGCAAAAACATTAAGAAAAGTCACGCTGTGACATTTCAAGGCCAGAAAGCAAACAGAGGTCCTTGAGGATGGAGCTGTTCTGCTCTCTTAGAAACCTTGAAATGTTTATCCTCCTTCTATAACATAGATCACGCAGAGGAACAGGGTCCTTGCAAGGAGCTCTGCTTTGATCTACTCACTCAGCTCATTCATCTATCCATGCCTTATCCTCATATCCAAACCATATGCCATTACCCAGTTATCCATAATATGTGCAGTACAACGAGACTGGTGTTCACAAAAAGGCAGGGCATGAGAACAGAGAAGGGTTGGGAATGGGAGGGCAGGATGTGAAATACAGTACTGTATTATTTATTGTTTTATATCTACCCTACCTTTTGACCAAAGCCAGCTTTCAAGGCAGCTTCCAATACACAGAAATGCAAGAACAGCAATTAAAAAAAACATGAAAATAAGTGACTGTGTTAAAGCAGTTAATATAAAAACAGCTCTGAAATGAAGCAAACTTTAAAATAGATCAGTAAAAAAATAAAAAATACTTAGCATTTTATGTATCTCTTGAGAATGATGTACACTTTATCTTGTTATCCCTGAGCTGAGAAGGAGTGACGCTTAAGCCCACCTTATTATAAAGATAATGGCAGAATCGAACTGGCAATGTTTTGATTCAGAGCTCCGTGTCTTCTCTTACCTGCCACGCGACATCAGCTCTCAAAAGATATTTAAACCATTTGACTCTCCAAATAGGGTTGATGTAATAACTGGTCACGTTTCCTGCATTACCAGCTCTTTCATACCAGTATTAAGTCAATAAAGTGGGTAATTGTTTTAAAAATTCCAAACATGCCTTGCTTACACTAATAGGTGATGTTTGAGAGGGCAGCAAATCCATTGCAACATGATTACAGCAAACCCAGACATTTTTGGATGCACGAAGTGGCATGAATCAAGGGCAGCACAATACCTTTCGTGCCTAAGGCACCCCCTCCCCATTCTAGGTACAGGTGCTAATTGGACTGGCAACTGAATATGACTTCAACGCTGGTCAGGAGACAGTGTTAGGGGAATGGCCATGGGGATAGAGCACCTGCTTTGCCTGCAAAAGGTCACAGGTTCAACCCCTGCCATCTTCAAGCAGGGATGGGAAAGATCCCTTGTTTGAAACCCTGGAGAGCCACTGCCAGTCAACATCAACAATATTTAGCTAGAGATGGACCATTGGCCTGACTCAATATAAAGCAGCTTCCTATGTCTTCTAAGGCAGCAGACTACTGGTAGTTTAGAGGAGGCTAGGAAAGAACACATTGCTGTCCTCTTATCAGTGGCGGAGCTTCATGTTCCGGCATGGGGTGGGGGGTGGGGGTGGGTAGAGAGCAGGCGGGGACGGGGCTGGCGTGTGTCACGGGGGCGGGGTGCACCGCCCACAGGGACATGGTGGGGCAGGGGGCAGCTGCGATGGCACCCTACCGGGATCGCGCTGCCAGGGGCGATGTGCTCCCCCCACACTCCTCTTCCTCCGCCAGTGCCTCTTGCAGAAGAGAATGGTTAGTGAGGGTGGAGGGGGTTGCTGCTGCTGTTCCCCAGCATCTGCTGCCTGAGATGGTCACTTCACTTTGCCCAATGGTAGGGCCAGCCCTGGTCTGAAGGCACATAATGCGGTTCTAATGCTGAAGACAGCCCATCTCTAGGATCCGCTCCTGACTTCAAAACTTAGGTATTAATGTTGTTGCTGTTGTTGTTAAAATCTAAGTAATAGCAACTTAGTCCGGCCTTTAGGGCATAAGTTTGACAGGACTGGAATAAATTTATTCCTAGACACACATGACCTCTCCTTGAAGTATCCTCTTTTGACCTCATCATGCTCCTTGGTGCACCTCCCATACGTTACATGAGGCAAGTTCCAGCTTTTTTCTTGGGCTGAGCCTCGTCCTTTTCTCCAACTGTTTTGTCCCATCAAAGGCCTCCACCATTCTTAATTCCTCTTACCGAGAGAATGATATAAGCATCTCCTTCGTAGAAGTTCCCATATGTTTTTGGTGGAATAGGCACCATCTCCATATTCTGGAATGGAAGTGGGGATGGAATTAGCTGGAATTATATACTAAAGATCATCACATACCCTTGTGTTGTGTAAAGAGCATTCTTCCTGCCTTTATCTACATTTTAAAACATTTGTCCTGCCTTTCTTCAATAGTCTATTTTTTACCAAGTCCCATCACCTCAATCTTCTGAGGAAAGGCCATAGCTCAGGGCAGAACCACAGATGAAGAGAAACAATAATTATCAGGATCAAAAAAACAGGGGGGAAAGGGGGGGAATTAACCCTATCCTCCCCAGTTGCAGTCTTGATTAAAATCCATCATCCAAAGCTGCTATTTGCATTGGGAGGAAATCCCCCATTGGTGCCCAGCTGTAACACCTTCTTTTGCTCAGCTGGTGAAGGCTTCCCAGTGCTTACAGCAGCTTCTGGATCAGGGAGTATTTGGGACCATGGCTGTAAGTGAAAGGATTAACCCCCTCTCCCCATATGTGATCCTAATGTTGACCAGCCTCTCCCACAGCTGCTACTTCATGCACATCAATTGCATTTATATAATTAATATCAATCTAGTTTGGCCCTCATAATAGGAGATTCAATACAAGGACTCTGCACCACTGAGCTGGGAGTCTAGAGCAAGGCTAGGAAACATTTTGCAGCCACATTCCCTTCTCGCAGTTGTGGACAGGGCAAGAGACAAAACCTGGTCTACAGTGAATCCTGTTTCAGCTCCTCCTTTTCCTCCTTTGAAAGGCAGGAGATCCCAGGAGAAGGTGGAATTGTGGGAAGAGAGGAAATGCATACAGAGACAATGCTGGTCTCTTTCTCACCTTTATACTATCACATACCTAAACAAACGCTCACCTCAATTCTCCATATCTGGAGTCCGGGAGTGGTTTTGTTCAGAGTCCTGGTCACTTTGGCATTAAGTTCTGCTGACATGGTGATGGTAAGTGTTTTGTGGGGGGATCTGCCCTTAGGAATGGGAAAGTTCATTAGCAACACAGCCAGGTTACAAACAAACTATATAATACCAACCAATGTATAAAAAATGCAGAATAGTCTATGCTCCGTCCCCAAACTTCACATCACTACTCCCCACCCCATCCCCACATTAACATTGTTAAGAAAACCAGACTATTACTCCTTGCATTCATTCAGATCGCATTCCTGGAAGTATGCTAAAGGGGGGAAGTGTGAAGATGGTTCAAGCTGCTGTGGTTTAGGACTTTGCTCAACCTGAGCTGCTAGATAACTCCCAGATCTAATTTCTCCTCGCAAGAATTTAGAACGGAACTAACCAGTTGGTAGTTAGTTTAAAGGAAACTAGACATCTTAACTACCATGCAGATGAACTGAGATCTTGTGATGTCTGTGTCAAAAGCCCAAGGGCTTTGCTTAAATCAAACCAATTCAGCTCTTGCCAAAAGACTTGTTTTGGTAACAACGTTATTATTACCAAAAACATTGTTTGGGTTCACTCAAATGAAAGGTAAAGGTTTTTACAGCTGGTGGGAAATCAGCCTTAAACCTGTGTCTCCCGGATGAGTAATTATGTATGTACACACATGCTTTCAACATTGTCAAGGATTTCCTTTATTTCCTATTTCCAGAAGAGAGAGTGAGAGAACAAGTGGGTGTGTAGGTGTGGGAACAGAAACATTGGAAGTTATTGAGTAAGATAGTGGTTCTATCTAGCTCAGTATTGCCAACACTGACTAGAAGCAGCTCTCTGAGGTTTCAGACACGGAGATGGTGGAAACTGAGACTGGGCCCTTCCCCAAAGAGTATGTGAGAGAACAGTTGAGGGAGAGAGGGCATGAGCCCCAGCCCCCTTCATCCCCACAGTGGGTAGGATGGAGCCATGTGTCCTACTTTACACAGTAAAGGGTTATCATCTGAGGACAGTCAGGTCCAAGCCCAGTTTAAAGAGAAATAATCTCCAGAAGGGACAGCAGAGTTGGACCTTGAAGCTGCCCATCCAAAATGAGCACCTGGACAACAGACTGACTGAGCAGGCACACACAGGTCACCTGATCAAAGTCTTCTCCACTATGGTGAGATGTACTTTATTTCAATTTAAATTGTAGTGATGGTTTCTAAATTTGAATCTATGCACATGAATCAACCTATGCAAATCTTATGGAAATTGGTGCCCTGGGGAAATGATTTACTGTGCTTCAAACCTAAACCTGTCTCTCATAACAAAATACACTCCCAGCTCTCCAGCTCCTCTTCACTTGAGCTCTGTTGTGTTTCCCTAGTAAGCTAATTGGCTTTTAAGAGACGAAAAAGGCAGCAGTTGCTTTCCACAGACCAACTCAGGATATTAGGGAGTGCCGTGCAGTCTAGCTCAGGCACGTAAATCATAAAGTCCATAGAGGTGATGCACACCTGTAATTTCTCTGCCTGGTGCTAAAATCTGAATGCTTATAGGCAATTTATAGGCAGGCCTTTACGCATGCTGGCAGAAAGGCAGAAAAGCCATTGGACATATCATTGGTCACTGAAGTCAGCTTCTTAAAGAATCTTAAGATTTGCTTAAGAGGCAAGCAGCTTTCTAAACCTTAAGATTGCAGAGCTATGCTTGGAAGTATGATGGCAAAAATGCTATAAAGATTAAAAGTTAGAAAATGGACTGAATTAGATTTTTAAGGGTCATTGGGGAGGAGGACTTCTGTGTGGGTTTCTTGATCCTCCTCATGATTAGCAAAAGCAAAATAAATTATGCAAAACTAAACTAAACCCAATAGTTTGCCTAATTCAGCTTTCATCAGAATTTGGGATATCTTGGTTCAAACCCTTTTTATTTTTTAAGTGCTATGCATGCATATAGCTCTGGATTTGAGAATCTGGTAAGGCTTGGAAAAGGGATTTCCATTTATCCCTTCACTCAACATCACTGCCACATTCACTTCCAGGCAATGGGTTTTAAGATGAATGCGTTAAATTGGGCAATGAACATGAAACTTGATTTCAGGTTTGCAGGAAAGGGCCATAGCTCAATGGCAGCACACATAGATTGCAAACCAAATGCCTGGCAGCCTCCAGTTGGAGCCTCAAAGGGTAGAGCTTAGAAAGACTTGCCTAAGACGAGGAATCCTTATGCCCTCTAGATGATGATGAGCTGCAGCTCCCATCAGCACCTGTCAGCATGGCCAATGACCAAGGGTCATGGGAGGTGTAATCCAGCAACATCTGAAGGACCACAAGTTTCCAATCCTGGTACAGCAAATACAGGACTAGATGGGCCAACAGGCAGATCAGGTATAAGGCAGATTCGTGTTTTTATCAATTAATTGATTGCATTTTTTATTTCTGTTCCGTTAAAAGGAGCTCAGGGGGGATGTACAATAAAAGTTTTAAAACAACAGAATCCAGTCAAAATAATTGAAATACTCACACAAGTACTTCAACATTTCAAAAACCATAGCACAATCACAAAACCAGCATTAGAACTGTAGAACTGGAAGGGACCCCGGGTGTCATCTAGTCCAACCCCCTGCAATGCAGGAATCCTGCCCGTAGCAGTCCCTGGGTGGGCTTGAACTACCAACCTTCTGGTTAACAGCCAGACACAATTAGCATGCTTTCATTCTGCTAAGGCTTCAGTAAACAGATGCATCTTTAACTTGATGCTTAAATGTTAAATGCAAGGAGGAGAACCACAGCTCTAAGGGGAGGGAGTGCCATAGTCAGGGTGCCACAGTGAAGAAGGCTCCGCCATGTCTCTTTAAGATAGACAGGGGAAGCATATTAGAGATGAATCCTAGCAAGGAGCATGAGTGCGAGCTTCCCCTGCCTATCTTAAAGACTAGATCCGCTGATATAGAGGCACTCCTGTGGGTACTTGGGCCTTGAGCCATTTAAAGCTTTGCAAGCTAATACAAAGCTTTGAATTGGGCCCAGTAGCTCACAGGCAGCCATCGCTGCCTTTCTAGGATCAATGTCTTATGTTCCCATTTTGCTGCTCAACAACCAGGCACTCTCATGCAGTTCTTCACATTTGCTCCTGATCCAAAATGCCCCCTGGTTCCCATGAACACTTTTAAAAAACCAGGAGAGGTCCTCTTTACCACAGACAGGGGAGAAATTCAATTCAATTTGCATTTAAAACTGAATTGATCAGAGTCCAATTTCTGAAATAATATGAGAACGGAAATACCGCCACCCTTCAAAATCTACATTTCCCCAATTTTTGTAATGCAGTTCTCCAGTGTTTACCCAAACATGTGTGCTAGGGGGAAATGAGCATAAAAATGAATATATTAGTGGAAATAAGATACAAGAAGGCATTAAATTAGGAGAAATTCACACAAAAAGGCTGAATAATTTCCATGAGGATTTTTTTAAAGCACAAATTGCTGCAGAAACGTGAAGGACCAAATTTAATTTCCCCTAAAATGTTTCCACTTTCCCCCCCTGGTCTTCACACCTCTGACCTCATGCAGTGTGGAGTCCATAGAAAAATGAGTTCAGTCAAAGCAGGAGGCATAAGCATCATGTTTGCCTCAGGAGAAACCTTGAAATTGGGGTCCCAGGCCGTAGCTTCACTATAACGGCTCAGAACCTCTTCTCGCCCCTCAGAAACCTGAAATTATTTGATAATAAAAGCCACCCAGACTAAGCAGAGGGGGGGGGGGAATGAGGCTGTTTTCTATCTCCTCCTAGGGCAGCCTTCTTCAAGCTGGTGCTCTCCTCGTCTTTTGGACCACAGCTGCCACCTGCTCTTGCCTGCACATTCTGCTACCCCCAAAGATCTAGAAGGCACCAGTCTGGGGAAGGCTGCTTTGGGCAAGACAATGCTGGCATGAAGTCGAGCACTAGAGCAAGGAGAGATGTGAGTCCAAAGCAGGCCCTGGATCTCCCCGGAACCACCTCCTTACCTTTGCTGCGGTGTCTGTTTGGTGGGCACACAGCACCTTGGAGACGGACTGTGCCTGAACAGAGCAAGCAGTGGGGTGACCTTTGGACCCTCCTTCCCTCGGCACGGAATGCCATCGCCACCTGCCTTCGCCATATAAGGGCAATCGTGTCTAAGAACGGAAGAATGGCAGAGTGAGCCCAAGGTCCCTTGGCACAGGAGCATTGGCACACGACCCCCATCTCACTCCCCATCATGTGTGTGCGCAAATTGCTGAAATGTCCAGATGCATGTCGGTTTAGTACGTTTCAGCGAAGTTCGTTAAAAAAAGCTCAACAACTTTTGTGTCCTAATTTTCCCTAGCCCAACCTCCTACAACCTCTGCTTAAAAACCTCCAAGGAAGAAGAGCCCACAAATAGAAACTTTGGAAGAAAGAACTGAGCAAACCTTTGCAGTTTTGATTTTTAAAAATGACAGCAGGTTTTGGCAACAAATTAAGATGCAGGTGGAAATATATCACAATCAATGCACCAGGCTTGTAGATGTGGGGGATAGGGGTAGGGGAATAGTGGGAAAGTATTATTAACAGTGAGCCAGCAGTCCACTGACTTTTTGAAGTGCACCCTTCTTTTAAACACATTCTATCTTTTACCCCCCCCCCCCAACATCAGTCAGCACCAACTGTCCATTCTGCAGGGGAGCATAGGGTGATCCTCGCACACAGTCATAAAAAAATCTGTAGGGTATGGCATGCTCATCTTAAATTTTCAAATTAAATTGTCCTTCAGCCAGTTAATGTTGCATATTAAGATTAATTTATATACATTCTGAAGAGTCATAATTCAATTTATTTTCATAATCATGTTTCATCTCCAATCAGAAGGCATGTGATTGGACAATCTGTGTAGATGAGTTCTCTTATAAAATTTAGGGAACTTCCAGACCACCTGTTTGGTGAACATTCATCCTTGCGTGGGAGATTGTATGACATGGCTAACTCCTCCAGACCCTGGTGAACTGGAACACACACAAATCATGGAATGGGCTCCCCAGCTTTGTACACAGTACACAGCAGCCCATCTGGAAGTGCCCTTCCACTCCTGGCAGAAGCAGTATCTTCCTTAGCAGCCACACCTAGCTCTGAAAGTCTCCCCCAGTCATCCTACTGCTCTAACCATGCGATTAACAGCTGTCAGTGACCCGGTGAAGGGCCAAAGGCCTTCTCTTACTCTGGCAGTGATCTCTTTATGGCTGTGGGGGAACCTCCATTTATCTTATCTCTGCTGTTGAGCTAGCAGAAATAAATCTCTCTCCAATACAACTCCTGTCACCCGCTCATTCCTATCTGCCTAACTGACACTGTACTAGAAGGGAAGGAGTTTTCACAATTTTAAAACCACAGTTCAAGCCATGATCAAGGCAGCTTAAAACATGGGGAATAAAATGTTAATTACAACATAACAAAAGTAGTCACAAACAAAACATTAAAAAATCAACAACCAATCTGAAAGCATTTCCTAATAAATCTCAAGATCTAAAATAAAGATACAAAAACAACAACACCCAAGAGCAACAATAGCAATAACAATAACCCACCATCAAAAAAACCAAACAGTATCCCAGCCCAAGACTGTATTTGCTTATAAGGAAATGCCAAGCAATAAGCGATTGATTGGTGGAAACGATTAGGACTGTCATAAGCAATGCTCAGAATAGCATTGTAACTTAAAATAATTTCAGCCCTCTCTGGCCCAAACCAGCCCTGAAAGGGAAATCTGCAATTAGGCTCTCCCATGGCTACTGTTTTGCTAACTGGCAACCCCACTGAGTGGTTCTGAAGATCAAGGACAAAGGTGTGGTGCCTGTTATCCTGTTGCTCCAGGACAGGGCATTTAACTCTTTCCTTGGTGTAAATTTCCCCACCTCCCAAGCTGCTATGAGTGGGAGGGGCATGGGAAAGAGAGGCGCAGATGAGATTCATGCATCTGCAGTGCTAATAGGTAGAGGGTGGGAGGAGGAAACCGCCTCTCCCAGAGCACAAAGTCCCAGTCTTCAAAGCAACCACTGGAAATAAATCACCAACACCACCGGACAGCAGAGCCACATTCAGAAAAGCACTCTCTGGTAACCAGCAGCCTTGATTACTACAATGTGTTATATGTGGGGATGCCTTTGAATATGTTTTAAGGAACTTCAGTTCGTTTGAATAAAGCAGCCATGCTGCTAACTGGCATCTGTCCTCCTAACCTAAGGAACATATCCTGCCAGTTTGGAAGTTGCTTCACTGGCTGCTGGTCTGTTTCCATTGAGCTTCTTGTCAACTGGAGATTTCAACCCAGATCTTACTCCATGGTCAGCCCCACATTCTACCCCTGGCACCACTCCAGCTCATTGAACTATTGCATCAGCCTAACGCAGATGAAAACATAATCTAGGCATCATTTGTAAGAACGTGATTCCATGCAGGGCAAAGAGGAAGAATCTTATACGACAGGTGACTGAATAGGGTTGCCATACCTCTGGGAAATCCTGAATGTGTCCTCTTTTTTTGGGGGGGGCAACATGCCCATCTGGGGGATTTTTACATTTTAAAGGGTATGTCTGTAATTTTTGTTCTTTTGGTTTTTTGGGGGGGCAGCTTGGGCACAGGCGCTCAGGCGTTGGCTGTCTGATTTTTTTGCTCTTCAAGATATGGCAGTCCTATGACTGAAACCTTTGGCCCTCTAGATGGTGCTGAAGTGCAACTCCCATCATCCTTGGCCATTGGCCATGCTTGCTGGGGCTGATGGGAGTTGTAGTTCAGCAACATCTGGACGGCCAAAGGTTTGCCACATCTGGTTACTGACAAGGTTACTGTCAGGAAGACCAGGATCTAGGATACTCATGGGTGAGAGGAGGATGCTGGAGTGATCTTATTTAGGAGAATACCAGTGGTTTCAGATGGGAATGAAGTCTGTCCCCCATTACCTAGTTGATTCTCAGCAGCTTATTCAAATATTAACAAGCAATTTCCCACTTTTATTACTTTTATTGCTTGAGGGAAAACAAACAGTGTATGGAGAAGAGAAACCATTTATGATGTCGACTCTGCCCCTGGCCTGTGGACTATCATCTTTTGCAGTGCCTTGGGCGGATAAAGGAATTAAAGCATGTGTAGTAATCTCAGGACACCCACACTAGAGACAGGATAAAATTTGAACTAAGATTTTTGGCTTATTAAAGGGACACTGTGTACACGAGGGACTGCTGATACTCACATTGGGGTCTTAAAAGTGCATGTTGACTGTTTCTGAATATTCAAGAGGCACAGTTGCTGCCACTACCCTCTGCCACTACCTCAGCCAAATACTCCCACAACTCAGTCCAGCTGCTAGGGACAATCTGTCTCTGTACCCCAAATCTTCTCCAGTTGTACCTCTGGCTGCTTGGACACTTTAGCCAGTTTAGATATTTATGCAGGGCCACCCTCTCAGACTAACTCAGCTACCAACTCCCTTCCTTCATCTTCTCTAGGCAAGTGTTGATAAAACCCAGAGTATTAATATATAGGCCTTAATTGCTGCCTGGAGCTAATGGGAATTGCAGTGTAAGACCATCCAAAGGGCCACAGGTTTCCCACCTCTGCTTCAACGCCCAAATAACCAAACTATATTTCTTAAGCAATTACTGTTACTACAACTCTTGCTAGCAGTATTTTTTTTTTTTACAATTATGCAATAGCTCAGGAGTATGAATCGTTAAACATCAGATAGTATCTTGGTTCTATAGGGATGCAGTCTCTATCCTTGAAGACAACCCTATCAGCCAACAACCTGGCAATTGCTTCTACAGCTATGAATTGGCCTTTGTTACTCACAGTGCAGAACACTACATCACAATGATCAATTGTGAATGGTGGGGGGAATATTTTTTGTCATTTAAACATTACTGCGTTAGTTTAATCCTTTTGCATTATGGTAAATGAATTCATCTTCTACTTTCCTCATTCTGCTCATGCTTCTTAGACCTTTAGATTTATATTCCTGCCTTGGAGTGTGTGTGTGTGTGTGTACGCACGCATGCGTGCCAGATAATGACTGTTGGGTCAAGCCCCCTCATTTAAGAAAATGGGTGAAGGAGAACTCCGAGCGTGAAATGCTTTGCTGCATTTCCATTAATTTGAAGGGTGCACATCCCTCAATCCATTGCAGAAAGTGCTGCAGCACAACTCTCAAATGGCATGTTAATGTTTTGGTGGCTACATTGAAGATATGGCATACCAGGGGTGTCAACTTGAATAACATATTGTGGGGGCCTAGGTCAGCCTTGCCCTGCATAATCGATCACATGCCATGGTGCACACACACCATTTGAATGACAATGCTCATCACCTTTGTGGGGGCCCAGCCCCCTCAAATATTTTATTGCAGGGGCCAAAGTCCCCAAAGCCCCTAGGAGTTGGCTCCTGTGTGGCATACAATGGAGCTGCTTCTACTTGAGTTGTTTCTGCAGTCAGGCCTGTCCATCTCCTCTTTCCCCTGGCAGTCTGACCCTCTGTTCCGTCACCCACTCTTGCGATGATGGGCTTCACTTTAGCCTAACTCAGCTTTTCAACCCGTGTCTCCCACGTAAGAATCTTTTAAATACCTGCAACATCTCAACAAAAATGCATGCCCTCCAATGACCCCTATTTCCTGCTTGTTAAATCATAGTTCCTATTTGTGGAGGAGGGGTGCTTTTCAAAATGCTGTCTGAATGAACTGCTTCTCTACTACCCCACCCCATAACTGTCTATTCCAGGGGTCAGCAAACTTTTTCAGCAGGGGGATGGTCCACTGTCCCTCAGACCTTGTGGGGGGCCGGGCTATTTTTGAAGAAGATGAAAATGAATGAATTCCTATGCCCCACAAATAACCCAGAGATGCATTTTAAATAAAAGCACACTTTCCACTCATGTAAAAACACCAGGCAGGCCCCACAAATAACACAGAAGTGCATTTTAAATAAAAGGACACATTCTACTCATGTAAAAACACGCTGATTCCCGGACCATCTGTGGCCAGATTTAGAAAGTGACTGGGCCGGATCTGGCCCCCCGGGCCTTAGTTTGCCTACCCATGGTCTATTCAGATAAGTAATGGTGCTGATTATGTTTCTGAGTTGCCACTATTCTGTAATTAGCACAAGCAGAATATATCTATCTTTCTTTCTTGCATAGCAAACACCAGTTTAAACCTCTCAAGGGTGAAAAAGTGAGGCATACATTAAAAATAAAAAGTAAAACTTCTCCATGTACTAATATGTCCACTTTCAGAAGTCAGTACAAGGTGAGCTGTGGGCCGTCAATATGATTTAATATTGCATAGTGAGCAAAGAACCTCTATCAATTTGTGGTGGAAGGGTTGTAGCTTAGTGATAGAGCCCATGATTTGCATGCAGAAAGTTCCAGATCCAATTCCCAGCATCCCCAGAAAAGGCTGGTAATGTCCCCTGTCTGAAACCCTGGAGGGTTGCTGCCAATCGCCATTTCTTCAAAAGGCAGCAAATCATTGTTTCCACAAAATTCTGGTTTCCCAATGATTGCCATCTGACCATCCCATGGGTTGCCAACTCGCAACTAAACACAAAACAGCCTGGCCTGCTCTTGTGATTTTAACAACAGCTTGATATGAAGAAATTAGAAGGTGAAGCTTTTCATAGCAGAGAGATAAACATCACCATTGGCTATCTGGATCCTAAGCTGTTTTCCAGAAAGACAGCTACAGTGGCCATCGAATAAGCTGGCAATCCTACCTGCCCCACCTTCTGACATTCCAGCTCATGACCCCTTCGGTGCAAAGACAACAGCCTCACAGCTTACCTGATGCAGGAGTAGATGCCAAATGTTTTTAATACCCCCAAATTATTAATTCGGTTCTGTAGTTTGTTGCTGGTTGTTGTTGCTATGCCCTAGTCTGTGTGGGAGAAGCAGAGCGGTCTGGGTGAGGGAGGGTGGCAAAGACAGCAGCCTAGGCATGGATTATTCCTGCTCCAGTAGACAGCCAGTTAACACCCCCCTTCGTGGCCCCCAATGAGCTGAATTCCAGCAAACACTATTTAAAAGGCGGTGTGGGGAAGACAGAAGCTCATGCGGTTGGGGGATTGAACACAGAAAACAAAGGCCAAGTCAAGCCTAACTAGGAGGAACAGAGCCAGATAAAGAATGAGGAACAAACAAACAAGATGAAGAAAACCAGCCTTTTTGCATCCTCTGGGTGGAACTAATGGGTTAGATCCAAAGCACAATAGAAAAGATGAACTGAATGTGTAGGGACAAAACTTCAAGGCTGAACCATCCCTCTTCACTTTACCGGCCCTATCATTAGGCAGAGGGAGGCATCTGCTTTAGGCAGCTGGTTTGTGGTGTCATGAAAGGGCTACAATTTGTTTTTGCCTTAGGTGCCAAAGTACTGGTAACTTCTGTACTGGCCTTGATTAGGGGCCCGGGCAGCAAAATGTCTTGGTCCAGAACGTGGTTGAAGTTGATTCCTGGATCTGTATTCTGAGCATGGACTCTTCAGAGGCATGGTGGCTTAAACCATTGCACCCAGACTCCCAAACAGGCGCAGAGAGGGACACCCAAGCTTGTAGGGTTGTTGGATCCAGACCCTCAGGCAGCTTCTGTAAATTAGAAAGTTACTTAGCAAGGAAAACCATGCATGACTTCTCTCATCATCATGAGAGAAGAATGTGCAACAGGTGAAATTCTTTCCACTAAGATGTCTGTATGTGAAATGACACTTAGCCCGAAAGAGGCCAACCCCACCCATCCTGATGCTGGGCAATGGGCACAAACTATCTCACAGAGAAGCAGCAACAACAACTTTGCAGTAAGCTACTAACTTTATTTATTAGTTAAATTTCTATCCCAGCATTTCTCCCCAGTGTGGTTGTCAGGGACTGGCTGGACACTGAGGGCTGGTGGCTGGATAGTGATGAGTGGGCACTGGGAGAAGGAGGGTTGGAGACAGACTTGGAAGCAGGGATCAGTGAACTGGGGGAGCCTGTAACAGCCAGGAGATGAGAGTCAAGCGGCAGAAACTGCTGCAGGACTGAAATAGTGAAGAACAGGGGTTAGGAGGAGGAAGAGGTAAGTCAGACTGGTGTGGAGTCAAGGGTTTCTACTCCTCCCCCTCCTGCCCCCACCTCTCCTGCTCCCCTGTCTCCCAGCACCAGAAGAGGATTGAAGAGGGAGGAGCAGAAACAGGTCACACACAGGCGTAGTCTTCGCCTGCTTGACCGCAACTTTGGGTGGCAGAGATACATAAGCAGAAGGTTGGAGGTGGGGGCTCCCTGTTGCTGCAACTGCCTCATCAGGTGCACACCTAGGACTGATGGACATTCTTTTTTCTATCCACCCACTTTCTGCAACGAATGTTGCAAGACCTAAACCACTTAGACACATTCAAGGTGGAACCATGCCACCTTTTGCAATGGTATTGGTTGTAAAGTCAGGGATAGGGAAGTTGCTTCCTCAGTGGCTGTGTTCTGCCTCTATTGTCAGTGGCATTATGCCTCTGAATCCTAGTTGCTGAGAATGGCAGGTGGGCAGAGTGCTGTTGCGCTCAGGTCTAGCTTGCAGGCTTCTCACAGGCATCTGGCTAGTCCACAGGATGCTGCACTAGATGGACCATTGGCCTGGTCCAGCAGGGCTGTTCTGATAAGTTCTTAAGACTCCAACTTCCCTCACCTTTAACTATTGGTCATGCTAGTTGGTTCAGCTGCGAGTTATAGAGTCCAACAATGTATGGAGGGGCACATATTCCTCATCTGTTTTTTTCTGAGACACAGAAACCAACTAGGACATTTGGAGGTTGTGTGCATATATGGGAGATGTAGGAGGAGGAGCAGGGAACCCTCTTCTGTGATGGAGTAAAACTATTATCATTTTCTGGGAGGGGCATGTGTGCAAAATGGCTTGGCCTATAAGTCAGTGGTCCTTTTCTTCTTTTGTAATCCAGTCCCATCCAGCACTCTTACCTCTTTGTTGCATAATTGGGTTACTTCTGTCGGGCAGTTGAGTCTTTCTGAAGGTCATCCCAAAGTCCAGTTCAAATTGAAAGCATATGCTCCACTACTGACCTACAGTCCCTCTCCACCTCTAAATACATCAGGAAAATGGTTAAATATCCTGCCTGTAATGAGTTCCAGATCCAGATTATCAGATAGCTTGTGTGTGTATGTCACTCACTTTGTCAATGGTTTTAAGTTGTTACCTCCGGAACTTCCTATGCATCTTGATTTGGATTTGGTTTGCTCAGTTCCAAAGTTGGGACGCTCTGCCTCCACCGACATCGTCATTCCTGACCACTGGCCAATTACACTGGTGGGAAATGGGGTCTGGCAACACCTGGAGGGCCACAGGTTCCCCATCAATATTTCATTCATTTCCCCCCCTCACAAAAAGGCTGTCCAGCAACTTTTTCATGCTCTTTTCTGCATATTTTCCCAATATAGAGATTTTAAAAATACAGTATGGGGTGACTCTACTCAACATTGCAAATGCAGCCACACCACAGGTTTATATAAAAATACTGACGGTCCTGTCTTTTCAACCCCTTTTCTAAAAATGCCTAACATATAATTTGCCATTTTTTGCTGCTGAGCACTCAAGATGATTTTCAGACATCTTCCAAATATGACCCAAAGATCTTTCTCGTCCTGCCACAGCCAATTTAGACCCTGTCTGTGTTCTCAGTTTCTCAGAGGGCTTCCAGTATTCAAATGTGGAGGGAATAGTTGGCCAATGAATGTTCATGTGTGAGGAAACAAACCTTCATAACTGGCTTTATACTTTCAAACTGCTCAGAAGCCCTTTTGACAAGTAAGCAACATATAAATTAAACAGTAACAATAACAATCCTAAAGCATAATCCTGTTTTAAGGACTATTGCACCAATAAAATGAAACCCCCTTACCTGTATTGCATTTCCTCTTATCACCCATGATCAGCAAAGAAACAACAGCTTTTGCTTTATGTTACACAGGAAAAAAACAACAAGAGGCTGTTCTCATGAGTTTGTAATTTTTTTTCTTTAAAGATTATTTTACAGTTTGAATCACACGAAAAGGCACTTTTGATCTGGAATTGTGATTTTCTTACACTCTCTCTTCCATTTGTTGAAAAAGATCACCTTGTGGTCAACAGAAGATACATAGCATGAGTCTGAACAGGTGTGAGTGGAGAGGATCTCCATCTCCTCCTCCAAAGGCAATCACTTGTGGTGGTGGGGAGCTAGGCATTTAGGCAGGGATGGGGAAACCTGTTGGACTCCAACTACCACCAGCCTCAGCCAATAGCCAGGGATGATGGGAGTTGTAGTCTAGCAACATCTGAAGGGCCACATTCTATCCCTTGCCAACCAGCATTAAGGACTTCCAGAGGGCAGTAAGGCATAACTTCAATAAGAAGCTTGTGGCATGAAGGAACAACTTTCTCTGTCACCCCAGAAAACTCAAGAGGGCAAAATGAGCCATACTTGCAGTGACATGGCTAGTTGAAAACTTGTGGCTCTTTGTAGTTTCCAGGTTGGCACTGAAAAGGTTATCAGCTTTTACTTCTCCCAATAAAGCATGGAGTTTCCCCCAATACTGCGTTAAACTTGCTCGCTGTCACTGAATTTCTGCCCCAGGCATGAGGAACCTGTGAATCTCTCTTGCTGGACTCCAACTCCCATTAGCTCCAGCCAGCACTGCCGATGGTCAGGAATGATGGAAGTCGGAGTCCAGCGACGCCTGGAGGGCTTCAGGTTCCCCAGTACTCTTCTACTCTCTCTCCTTTGCTGCGAAGAAGTAAATAAATGAAAGGAGAGAGGGGTGCAATTTAATGGAAAAAGGAGAATAGCTTCACTCTTGAGCAAAAGCCATTCCCCTGTAAGGATGGGCTTGCTAGCTACTATTTTGGTGTAAATAGCTAGCATCCAGTGAGAAGGGGGTAGAGGTGGATGGAAAGAAACAAACAGAGAATGTGTCTGTAGCAAAACAGGGAAAGGGTGGTGGAAAAGGGAGATGCGAACAGGTTTGGATCTTCCATAATCTGATGCAGGTGGAAAAACAAATTAAAGGTGGAATAAGTCTCTTATCCTAACTACTGGCGAACTAAGCTTAATTAATGCTGAGCCTATTGATGTGTTAAAAATGAGGAAGGGGAAATCGGCAGGCATTTGGAGAAGGGGGAGCATACTCTCTGACAAGAGGTGCCCACTCATGGGCAAAGATCACTCTCACCTTTTACACCAAGAATAATGGCAACCAACCACACAAAAACAATCCCCATCTCCCAGAAACGTTGTTAAAAATACAGCTATAAAAATCCTCAGATGGTTTCCCCCTCCCCCCCAACCCCGCTTCATTGTTTTTTATTTTCCATTTTTCCTAAAATATATACACATTATACATATTTATATAATCTAAAAATGTGCCCAGTTAAAATTCTTCTTTCCACATTCTGTAAAAAATAAAAATATTTTTTTTCTGCGGGGGTGCACAGGGCTTGTCTGGATGAATCCCAGACTAGGAGCATTTTGTCTGCTGGGCATTGCAGATCATGAGTGACTCACGGCCTCTAGCAAACGAGCACCTCAACACTGCCAGACTAGAACAATTGCTGAATGTTCTGTGCAGGAGGATGAAGAGTTTTTGCCATACCACGCCTCAAGAGATTGGAGAGGCCAGTGGAATTTGATGCATTTCGGATGGTGCAAACTTGGACAAATGTAGCTACTCCAATGGGAGAGCACTGGGTAGAGCAGACTGGTGATTGTGGCATCTTCAAAACAAAGAGACATGCAGAGCAACTCCATGGAAGTTTAATCAGAGGCAAGCCCCACTGCATTAAATGGAACATGTCTCTCAAGAAAGGGTGCACTAGGTTACAGCTGTAATTCCCCCCCCCCAAGAGTGGTTTGCATCTTAGACAGTTGCTGTAAAAACAACTAAGTGTTAGCACCTAAGGTACCACAAAACTCTTTGTTGTTAATTTCACTTGACTTTGGTACAGATTAGATTAAAAAGATATTATCCCTAGGAATCTTCTCTATTTCGTTTTGTGCCACTTTGGCATGATTTTACCCTTACTTTTAAATAAAAAAAAGTCATTTGAAAGTTAACTATTTAAATACATATTTAAATGTGCATTTTCTCTCAAAATACCTATTTATACATTTAAAATGCTGAGATAACTGCGTTCCACATTCAAAGAAGTGCAGTGGGGAGCTGTTTCGATCCATCCGTGAGCCTAGGGGGTGCAGATCAGGGCTTTTCATATAAGAACCTGCAACATCCCTCAGGCATCCCAAGGAGCGACTATGGATTATGGGTATCCTGCATCCTACTGGCAATAAATGCCACAAATATGCAAGCAGCAAAAAGGAATGAAAAAGGAGGGTGTTTTGTTTGTGTTTTAAGTACATTTTCTTTCTGGGGAATGCTTGGGATTTTAATGGAGAGGGGAGGTGTATGTGTATGTTATGGTAGTCTTACTTTTACTGTTCTACTGAAAAAAACTTCTATACACAAGAAACTTTTTTTGAAAAGGTATTTCCCTCCTGCCTGTTCTCATTGCTTGGTTTTAAATTTGGCAATACTAAACATTACACATTCCAAAGGGATAAATCCAGCAGCAGCTCAGGTGTGGGGAAGCTTTGGCCTTCCAAGTGCTGCTAGCATGGCCAATGGCTGGGGATGCTGGGGGTTGTAGTTCAGCAACATCTGGAGGGTCAAAGGCGCCCCTACACCTGCAGTAGCTGCTAGAAGCAGGAACGGCCCTCCAATTGTTGCTGGACTGCAACTCCCATCTACCTTGACCATTGGCCAGGGCTGATGGGAACTGAAGTCCAACAGCATTTGGAAGGGCAGAGGTTCCCTGCTGCTGTGTTAATGACTGCCACCCCATGCTCAAAGGTTTCTAAGCGTCCAGTATCCCCCATAATGTCCAATCTGGCAGTGATGAGGTACTTCAACTATACTCTGTTACTACAGCAATTTAGTAAGATTTAAATAGAAGGTCATAGTGTGGTGCAAAGGACTGCTTGCTTGCACCCTGGCAGTGAGGTTCAGCATGGCGCTTTGGTCTGACTCAACGGGCTACTCCAGGAGAGCCAAATCCTGCCCCATTCCTGAAACATTCCATCCTCAATGGGCTAAGGCTCTGAAGAGCCCTGGCATCATGTCCTTTCTTAACAAAACAGCCAAGAACAATAGTAAAAAAAAAAAAGGCACAAGGTTTTCTTGTATCCCAAAAACATTTTAAGGCAAATTCAGAGTGGCACTGGAAAGAAACCAAGGCAAATCCATTATCTTGCAGAACTGATTGGCGGAGGACCAAGGCAATTCTACTCTGACTTAAAGATTCTCTTTCCTTTTTCTTTCTTTTTTTTAAAAAAGCAGGCTTTCATAGCTGATGGGCAAAGGGGGGGGGGGAATATGGTTCAAAGGGAAGGAACAGCCAGTTTGATTTTGTCCAAAACCATCTTTGGGAACTTGAAGTGGCTGGACTGTCGGCAAAGCATTGGAAACAGAGGCGCCAGTCGCCAGCACAACCCAGCATTGTGTGTCCATCCACTCTTGTCTCTTTCGGATACCAGCAGGTCAATCACTTCCAAAAGGCACAATTTCCCCCACATGCCTCAAATGTCCAGAAGGAGAATTCCAACTACAGCCCAAAGGCAAGAGTTGCACCTCAATGCCCTGTAAGGTTTGAAGGCACTACAGCATAAGGGGAAAACAAATAAACCCACAGCGGCAGAGAAAGAGATTGACCCCTCTCCCTGTATGGCCTATGCAGATGTGATTTATGGTCACAGGAAGGGCTGAGTTGAAGGAGCTGAAGAATAGGCCTTGGAAAAGCCAGAGGCTGAAGGAAGAAAAGCTCAGGGCTGGCGTAGAATATAGAAAAGCAACAAGGACAACTGGAGTGAGTCATACATGGGTACTGCAGGTCAGTGTCACCGACCCACACTCTTAGGCCTCAGAGTCTTTGAAGAATTTATTCTGGGTCAAGGTGGCGGCCTTCCTCCCTAGCACAGATCAACCAGCAGCGCTTACTTTCCTCTCAGCCATCTTCACAAATCCATCTCTCATCTCAGACCCCCTTCTCTACTAGCAATTGATCTTGTGAACCATCTTTCTCTTGCTCCAAGAAATCACAGAACTAGCTTCAGGCATTCTCTCCAGATAGAATGAAGGATGGGGTTAAGGTAGGCGATCTGGGGCTGGTATAACCACTGGATTGGTCACTCCCTCCCCTCTCAAAGCACCTGTCACAGGGCCCTGTTGACAAAACTGACAGAGCTAGTTTTATCTTGCGTCTCAGCGGATGAAAGCTGCTCTCCTCCTCAAATATACCAATTTCTTCCCTCTCGCTCCTCAAGTACCTCTTTTTCCCCTCTGTTGGGTTGCCACCAGTTTCAAAAAACTTGGGATTTTCCTCTCCAAATTAGGATTTTCTCCACCAAGGGGAGGGAGAAACAACTCCAATCCAGTATGCACCCCAAAGGAGATAACTTATTCAACAATGGCAATATATGCAGTTCCACAGCCACTACTAGTAAGCTGCATCCAATTTAGGATCCCTCAAACGTTCAGCTGAAACCCACCAGCTTAGCCAGTCTTTATGAAGCAGAAATGCCCTCTCTCTTTGACAAGATGCAACAGAGTCCCTCTAAACGTTCCATTCTCTTTTTATCTCCCCACATCTTTCCAGCCCCCGCTTCACCCTGAGTCCTGCCTGTTCTCTTTCGTCTCCCCATCCCAACTTTTCTCAGATACTTTCCGCCTGGGGTCTCTCCCTGCCTCCAGTCAAGTCAGTGGCCGCCGCCATCACAAACACAGCTGGGACACTTATAAGCCCAGAAACCTAGGCCTCAACACCTAATAAAGAAGCAGGAGGAGAAGAAGATGCAAACAGTGGCGAGATGCAGTGGGTACCTGGGACCAGTTCTTGTGTAGCACCCCCGACCTGGTGGCAGGGGAATGGGGTAGGGTTCTGGTTTCCCCCCCTTGATTAGAGGAGAAAGGACCACAGGTTTGGTCCCACTTGGTATGAGAGAGGCAGGGAAAACTGGGCTGAGGTCCTAGTCTCCTCAGCCCATTATTCAAGGGGGCAAACCGTTAAAAACACAGCGTCGAAAGGGGTTTCCTCTCTCTGGAGATGAAGGTCACACTCGGACACTGAGAGGGGGGGGGGGGGTCCTGTCCTGCTGCACCACAGAAACAAGCGCTCTCTGATGATGCCCCCTGCAGGGTTTCTTGTGCTCTGCACTGTGCGTTGAGGCTGCCAGGGGCTAGGCTGAGGGAAGGAGCAGGCTGTCCTGCTCAATGAAAGGGAAGCAGCTGAGACGGGCAAATGCCCCTCCTCTCCTCTCCCCTGCCCAAAGCTCCCCTGCGGTCACTAGCTGCTAGTCCGGTGCTGCTTTAGCACTGTATAGACGTCGTCCACTTTGCTGAGTCTCTCAAAGAACGGCAGCAAGTCAAGGAGCTCCGTGTCGGCCATGTTGTCAAACCACGAAGCCACAGGCACCTGCCACGGTGGGAGAAGGCAAGCGGTTAGGAGGCAAGTACGTAATACATCCAACAATGATAATGAGTTGTAGGTAGGCGTGCTTTGAGCCCAGAACAGTGCTCAGGCTGCTACCAGTGTGCAAACAGCGGCCAAGACTAGGAGGCAGGGCCCCACTCTCCCCATCGTGGTGCATTGTGGGAATGGAAGAATGTCAGCCTAGTGCAAGAGCAGCCCAGACACACCAGAGCCACCCTCAGCCTTTTGTGGAGGGAGCTCTGCATAAATTGTGAGTTTGCCCAAATGTAAGGAGAATCTTGTAGAGCTGCTTTTGCCAACCTGGCACCCTCCAGCTCTTTCCGGAGCAATTTTAAAACATCCCTGTTTACCCCAGGCATTCGATGTCTGAAATAATGCTGCTCCCGGCAACTGCTGGCTGAGAGAGCGTGGTTGCTCTTAGCTATTTTAAAAATGCTTTTCAATGAGGTTCTTAGAGGTGTGTTTGCTACCCTGGGCTCCTGTGGGAGGAAGGGTGGGATATAAATTGAATAAATATGGTGATCCTAGTAATCCAACTCCCATCAGCTGCAGCCAATGAGAGTTGTAGTCCAAAAGAGCTGGACGGCACCAGCTTGGTGAAGAGGAGAAGGGACAGCACTGCAGCCGAGTGCGAGGGGTCATCCCAAAGAATGGCATGTGCACCATCACACTGAGGTCCCCCCCCTGTTCTGTTCTCCACCTGTATATTTTAAGCTTTGCTCTAGCATGCAGCTCTGTGCAGCAGAGTGGAGAAAGTGAGCCTGTACAGCTTTTTTTTAAAAAAGAAAGTGTTTTCTGCCTACACAACCCCCTCCTCCCGCTCCGCATTCCCAGCTAAAGGCAGGAAGCTGCTGGCTACCTGGCCACTTACAGCATTATCAGGGTGGAAGACATAAGAAGCAGGCGAATTGTCCACTATGATGATCCGCGTCAGGTCGCGGCCCAGGCGGCTGAGGTCCTTGACGTAGTTTCCACGGTGGAAGACGCACGACTCGCGGAAGAGGCGGGCACGGAAGGCTCCCCACTTATCCAGCAGGTCAGCCACAGGGTCTGCATACTGGGATTGGGAGGAGAAGGGGAGTCAGTTCGACTACACTCAGGTGGTGCATTGGTGTGCGTGCCTATTGCAGGGGGTGGGACAGGATGGAACTGCTCCACTTGCATCCACGGAAGCCCGCATCGCCTTCCTCTGATGATTAGATTTCCGTTTCTCCCATCCCAGCAGGTAAGTGTGCGTATTCCCAAGGTTCTCAGCCAGTTTCCCTTGCCCAGGTAGAAGAACGGGGGCTAGGTTAGAGGAAAAGGATCGCTGCAAACCCTTTCCTCGGAGTGCTCATGTTTTACGTTCAAGCTCCTCCAAATGCTTTATTGCAACACACTCACTTTAAAAAGTTGTCCTCTCCTGATGACTTAATCCAGCGCTAATCCTGGATGGGAGGCTAACCCTCTCTGCTCAGGCTTACAGTAGGGATGAAGGGCTCTTTATTTCTGTTGGACAATCCACTGTGGAAGAAAAAAATCAGTGCTTGGCTGCACAATGCAGCTTGCTTTTTCTTCCCAGTGCCTCAGCTTTCCCCAATGGAGCCTACTATCTAGGTGTGGTAGGAGCAGGGGAGGACTCTGAAGTCAACAATCACCCTTTCCAGTGCGGAGGTGGGAGGAGGAGAATCTCACCTTTGCCAGGCTAGCGGTGAAGAGCACACACTCGAAGAGCTCACCCATCCGTCGTAGAAACTCATCCACATGCGGTCGCTTCAGGACATACACCTGGGGAGGGGAAGGGAGAGTATGGAGGTGGGGGTCGCAGGGCACAGATCCGCTCACTAGCTAGCTGAACCATGGGGAGTCCCCACCCAGTCTTTCTGGCTAGTGAATACCACAGGTATCATGTTGTTCTTCTCTTCAGCAGGTTTAGGTTGAGCATCAGAAACCCCCAACCCAAGAATGGAAGAGGAGACTGGTGGAACAAGTTGCCCAAGGAGCACAAAGAGATTTAAGAAGGTGCCTCTCATACCAGATCAGGCTATTTGTCCATTGAGCCCAGTGCTCCGTACTCTGACTGGCAGTGAGTCACAATATCCTTTCAGACTGGAAATGGTGGGGACTGAACCCGGGGCAGGTGCTCTGTCCCCTAAGCTATGACTCAACCGCAGCATGCGGCTGTTCAGGTACAGATACCTGAGTCCAAAACACATATGTCTGGCTGCAAGTGCGACAAAAATCAGCCAGTCTCAAAAGCTTCAGTGGGAAGAACTTGGAAAAGGAGGATACAACACAGATTTAATATTAGTTCTTGTATTTGAGGACAGGTTGGCAACTGATGCAAACTATCAAGATGGCTTGTGGACATCAGAAAGGAATACAGGTTGGATAAACTTCTGCAAAGGATAGTTTATCCAGGCCTACATGAAAGAGAATAGTTAGATTGGCTCTAGAAGTCCTTGTTAGCCTTTGGGATCCAACTCTAGGATCTCACACATCCCAAGACAAGATGCTCTATCGAGTTTTCAACAAGTATCCTGATTCCGCCCAGTACCCTGGGGCTGGCTCCCATGCATGGGCAACTTGGTACACCAGAGCAAGAGGTTCCTTTACTTCCTACATTTCAACATGCAGCATTCCACGGTTAGATGTCCCCTCTGAGATACAAACTGTGTGATATGAAATGGTGTGGCTGGTCTAGATCACCCAGGAACCATTCAAAGCACCTGAAAAGTGTCTTCAGTGGTTAAGTTCCTCTTCAAAGGCTGATGGTATGGAGCTGTTGTATCCATCCTGGCTGGTGCTGCTGGCTGCCTCCAAGGCCAAGTAATCGAGAACAGGCTGACTGCAGTATTCACAGCCTATCCTGGATTACTTGAACCTGGCCACCGCCTTTCTAAGTAGGGATGGGAAACATGAATGAAAGGGGTGCAAAAGCTCAGCCCCATCCTCCACCACAACTGACCCCCAAGTGGTTTCCTTCCTTTTCCTGAGCACTGCATACCAGCGACTATCTCATAGTCACCTTTGGCGATTCAACATCAGCTGTCAAATGCAGCAACCCCCTTTTGAGAATAGCACTGCCAATACCAGAACCCCTCTTTTTACCCATTAGGCTCTCCCGACAGCATCCATACCTGGTGCATGACCCCGTCAATCTCCACTGGGATGATGAAATCTGCATTGTTCACCGGCTGGGAAGGGACAGAGTTGGGAAGTTAGACCTCCTCTACTGGGTTCCTCTGCTCTTCACATCTTCCCCACTACTAGGGTTGATTCTCATAGCCGTACTCTCTCATCATATAAGATAAGGTTTCTGCAACAAGGCCATCTCTAGACTTTGGCGCTTCCTGCAAGTGAGCCATTTTGCTCTCTCACACTCACCTAGCTCTGGACCAGAAGGATAAGAATATTGGATTAGGGAAGAGAAAGGTGGAAGTGGCACCTCTGGATTTTGTTCCCAAACCTGGGAAGCGGAGGAAGTGGGGGGGGGGGCGGGCGCTAGTCATTGAAGGAATGGAGGCAGAAGTTAAAAGGTTTCTTGAATTCTGCACTAAGGAGAGGATAATCATGTGAACATCCTTGATTTCCAAATAGTGGGGATATGGATTATGAATTCTCTTAAAATTTATAAATATGTAAAGCTGTCTGGAGTCAACAAAGGGCTAGAGCAGGTAGTGGGGTGTTTGTGTGCAAAACAGTTGAGAAAGGACTAACCTTAAAGGAGCTATGTACCAATGTCTCATCCAGGTCAATGACCACACAGATTTTGCTGGAATCCTGAGGCTTGATTTCTGGCAGGAGGTATTTGACAGTAGCCTGCAGAAGCACACACACAGAGAGAAGATAATATTGTGAGAAGGAGTGCAGGGCACAGAGTCATGCTGCAAGGGCAGCTAGCAGGGTGGTGGAGATGGTGGGCTCAGAACCTGTGCTGACTCCCAAGTCCCAAATCAGTATTAAGGGATGCTGTGGCTGGTATAAAGACCTTGGACACAGTTCTCCTGGAAAGCAATGATGAAGTTCAAGGTAGCACCAAGATAAAGGGACTGGGGACTGGAGCATCTTTTTTTAAAAAAAAATATCACAAGTTCTACTTTGGGGAGGAGGAGGAGCTGCACTGGGGTGACATTGGGGTGGGAGTAGGATCTGCTTTGAAACAAAGCACAGACACTTGCAATTACATGACTGGGCACCAGAGGGCACTAACGACAAGGATCAAGATGCTCTAGTATAGAATCCACTGGACTTTTGACTACCAGTTTGAAAGGAGCTGGTAGCTCAGCAGTGCTGGGCTAACAAAGCCCCCAGTGCTCTTCCTAACTTGGCTGGCAACCTAACCCAAGCAGCATGCCATGTGTTTAGGCCCCTGGCTTCATGAAAAGAGGAAATCTAACCCAGCAACAAACCTGGAAAGGACAAACAAGAAGATGGCTTAAATAGTACTTAACCAAGGGGGTGGACTCTCTTTCATTAGAGGTTTTTAAAAAGAGGTTGGATGGCCATATGTTAGGGATTCCTTAGCTGTGACTCCTGCATTGCAGGGGGTTGGACTAAATGAACCTTGGAGCCCCTTCCAAACTCCACAATTCTATAAATGCAAAAGCTCTGTGTTATACCAATAGTTAAGAATCCTTAAAACATCAGAGCACTACAAAGATTAAAAACAGACAAAAGCTAGTCATGGATTTGCCTAAGAGAGCCACCAAAGGTTGTTTGTTTCACATGCAGCAAATTGTGTTTATTCCTTTGGGGGTGGCTCATCCGTTATTTGTCTGTTTCCATACTTCATAGTTATAAAATGTCTGCACAGTGTTTGTGTAACTGGAGAGCTCTGCATTTCTTAATCATTAGCCCCACACACACACACGCACACACACACACACTTTTCTTGCTTCTTTTTTTTTAAATTCAAGGCAGCTGCATCTGGGGCTGTCATCCATTTCCTTCTCCCCCCCCCCATCCTGTCACCTGCCCCCCTCTCCCTTACCTGTCATGTGGCACATTGGAGATCCTGCTGAGCTCAGCAAGGGAGTGCAGAGGGCATGTGACAGGACCATCAGGGGGGTGGAAATGGGCGAGAGGAGCTGAGCCTGCCTCAGCTCCTACAGCAAAGGAAAATGTAAAGCTCTATTGCCCCCATGCCTGGGGTACCAAGGTAAAAACCTTGCCTCTGTAGAATGCAAGTGCCCTCGCTGCAAGGACGAGAGGCCAGTTAACGTGTGGGAAAGGGTAACTAATGCTTATTAAATCATCTGTAATGTGCACTCCAAGTCTCTTGCGAGGTGCACAGGGGCTTCAGCATGCCACATGACCAAGCCCATTAAGATTTCTAAGCACTCTCCTAGCTGCAGCCTGGCCTGAATGGTTTTGACACTGAAAATATTTGCATCCATTCAAAAGGCTTGGGAATTTTGCCCAAAATGAAATTTAAAAAAGCATCACGACTATGAATGGATGGGGAGAAGCAGAGACTGGGAGTTGGAGGGGAAAGGGAGACAATTTTCCTTTTTGTAAAAATATTGGAACTCCTGCAATCAACCAGGTTTGCTGCCCTAAGGGAGCGGTGGGCAGAAGGCAGATCAGGATTGAATGGTAGATCTTTGGGTCATCTGCAGTGGGTTGACAAGGGTTCTTACTCCCCAAATGTTTATCAGTGAGAACAGCAAAATGACAACATCTAAATTAGGCTGCTAAAATGAAGGAAGCTAACCAGAAACGAACTTTTGTGCGAAAGGGCTATGAGGTCCGTTCACTTCTGGTGCTGAAAACTAATTCCTAGGCTCAAAGGCCCCCTGCTCTTTAATTCCAAAGCTGTCTTTTGCACCCAGCTTTGGTTGGCAGATCTTGAGGTTGTGGTTAAAAACACACACAAAAAACCCCAACAACACAAAGTAGATCCAGCAAAAGTCTAAAAAGTCGGTTCGCCCAAAAAACCAGCCCTGGCCTGCCCCACTAGATACTTTAACCCTTCCCTTGGTCATTTCAAGCCAGCTGGGGCCTACCTTGGGCACCGATCCATTTTCCTCCACCAGGAGTGGGGCATTGTTGTTGACAGGGATAGGCTCCGAGTTGTCATGGCAAAGGCAGCAGAAGAGGGACTGGAAGATGCTGCGGTTCCTGGGCTTCTTGGAAGGTGATGGGTTCTGAGCACCTGCATGAGAAGGAGCGGAGGGGGATGAAGGAATAAAAAGACAGAGATAAGTAGAAATAAGAAGGGAGTACTGTCCTGTCAAACCCTCTTCTTTATTTTCCCCACTTCCAGGCCTGGCTGCTTCAGGGGTATTTTTCCACAGCCCTGCCCATAAGACTCAGTCTCGCATGTGAGACATGGTACAGGATGGGCCACTGTTGAATATACGCTGCACTGTGTTTCCATCTTATCCCTTTGGTCCTTTGCAGGGTTCAGAAGTGCCCTAAACACAGTTGGGAAACACCTGCAAGTGCCTTAAAACAGGGTGTGCTAACAACAAGAGGTTCCTGGCCCAAGGGATATATGCTTTCCCTCCCCTTTGTGGGTCATAGTTTTAAGCTGCACACCAAATAAACACAGAGCAGGTGTGTTTTCAACTGTGTGTATGAGAAAGACACATCTGCCATGGAACCAGTATTGGCTGTGGCTTCCTGCACAAGGTCAAGAATGTACACTTGCCATTATGAGAGAGAAAAGAATAAACCATGGGAAGTAGAATCAGCCACAGGTCCTTGGAAGACATCCAAATCAACCCATCACCAAAAGCAGGCCACAGTTCTGTCAGCTAGAGAGGTCCATGCATCCGGCCGATGAGAGAGGATGATGGAAGACGGGAGGTGCCAAATATAGCCAGGCCAACTGCTCTGACACAGATGGGGAGCCTGTAGCCCTCCAGATGTGACTCCAAAACTCCCATCAGCCCTGAACCAGAAAGGTCAATGGATGGTAGCAGCTGAGGAAAAGGTGAATTTCATGCTAGGGAGCACTAGGAAAGAAAAGGAAAACTGCCAATATCATAATGCCATTGTAGAAATCTATGGTGCAACCGCACTTGGAACGCTGCATACAGTTCTGGTTGCGTCACCTCAAAACGGAGTGCACAGAATTTGAAAAGGTTCAAAAAAGGGCAGCTGAAATGATCAAGGGCATGGAGCACGAGGAAAGGTTGCAGCATTTGGAGGCTTTTGGTTTAGAGGAAAGGTGACAACAGAGATCTATGAAATTATGCATGGTATGGAGAAAGCAGATGGAGAAAAGCTTTGTGCACTCTCTCGTCATCCGACACCTCATAGGCACCCAGTGAAGATGAACTATATGGAAGATTCAGGACACATAAAATAGAGCACTGCTTCACACAGAGCACAGTTAAACTATGGAACTCGTTCCCCCAGGAAACAGCGATAGCCACCAACTTAGATGGATTAGAAAGATTAGACAAATTCGTGGGGAAGGCTCTCGATGGCTCTGCTCTGCTTCTATAATCAGAGGCAGGAATGCTGGATGCTGGAAACCACAAGAGGGGAGAGGGCTCTTGGGCTCGGTTTCTGCTTGAGGGCTTCTTCCCCGAGGAATCTGGTTGGCCACTGTGAGAACAGGATGCTGGACTAGAGGGGCCACTGGATGGGATGTTGATACAATCTAGGTAAGGGAGGAGGGTCTGTGGGTTGGATGGGCAGTAAAGGAACAAACTGACTAAAAAGGCTCAAATCCTACCTAGTAAAAGACCCACCAGGATTCAAATATTTGCTATTATTTCCAAGGTTTTGGCTTTGTCAATGGAACGGATGTGCTGCTGGGGCTCCTTCATTTTGCCTAACAGAACAACAACACCAACAACAACACACAAACCACCCCATCTTCTCTTCCTACTTCTCACACAAACATCCTCTTCTGGGTCAAGGCAGATGGGAAATATGGTCTCGCTTTTCCTGCCACGTGCCAATCTCTCTCCTGTCACACACATGCTCCAGGCACCTGGAGTACTTGAGGAGTTTTTAATCACATGCCATTGCCAAGGTTCTGGATTAAATTCACTTTCGCATCTAATCCCTTTGCTTGTGAGCAGCTCCCGTTCCATAATCCGGGCCCCATATAATGAGATTCCCCTCTTGGGCGGCCTGGATCTTAAGACACCAAAGCTGTGGGCTGGGAGCGAGTGGCCAAGGAAGCCAGCCAGGCAAGGAGGTACAAGGGGGTGGGGAGTTGGGAGTTGCATCTTGGCATGTTGCTATTCCGGCAACATGCCAAGATGCAAAGGAAGAGCCATAGCTCACTGGCAGGGCACCTGCCTTGTGCGTAGAAGGTCCCGGGTTCAGTTACTGCCACCTTCGGTTTTAAAAAGGAAAGAGGCAGCAGCAGGTGATGGGAAAGGGCCCCCTTGGCTTGAGATCCTGGAGAACTGTGGGCTGCTAGTCCCCATAGCTATGTTCTACCTTTACTGTCAAGAGGAAGTATTGCCCTCCGAATACCAGTTGCTGGGAACCACAAGCAGGGAGAGATGTCCTGCTTGTGGGGTTTCCATAGGCGTCTGGTTGGCCACTGTGGGAACAGGATGCTGGATTAGATGGGCTGTTGGCCTGATCCAGGAGGGCTCTTCTTATGGTCATCAGTGGGGAAGAAATCTGAGCTGGATGGACAAGGGCAGCACTGGCATCTGAACCAGCTGCTTAGCCAGCTATATGGAAGCCGCAATGAAGCTCATGCAATCCTGCGTCAAGGTGGGTTCCTCTGCCTTTACTTTTAACGACTGCCTCAAAACCATGTGAAGAACAAAAGTGGGTATTCCCCAAAGATTAGTCAGTAGCCACGAGGGAGAGGTTGAAGCTGGGTGCAAGCGGGTGAAGTGTAGGCAAAGAGGGGGACATCCTTTCAAATACTGCAAGATCGGAGAACAAAGAACTCGCACAAGACATGGCTTCAGATATCGAGAGTTGCCATCGGCCCTACGTTGCTGCATGTAAGATGGGGTGTGGAGCTCTTTTAACGAGTAAAGTCATAAACTGATGCACACAAACAAAAATGGAGGGAAGGACTAGCCAGAGGTAACACACGTCTTGCAATTTTATCTCTTACTGGTTGTGCTCATATACATTATCTTCCATGTGTGAAGGAGGAAAGGGGTATTGCTTCTCTGCATTTCAGAGCTCCCACTGAGGTGATGCAGCTGGGGTGCAGAGATGTACCACTTCAGGCTGTAGGTGGAGGCTCACAAGACTGAGTGTTCCTCTCTGTGTGTGTGTGTGTGTGTGTGTGTGTGTGTGTGTGTAAATATATGTCCAGAAAGACAACTAAATGTCAAGGTGATGAGTTCTAGCCTACACTTCTCTCAGATAAGCTAGCTTTCCATGCACAATGCTTGCTTGCTTGATTTATTTGCCAGCTTTCAAGTTATGTTAGCTCCCATGTGCAGGCTAATGGAGCACAGTTCAGTTGCAAGTTTACCACCACAGTGAAGGCCAAAACGGATGTAAAAGCAGCAGGGGCACAAACTCCAGGGGGTTGTGCTCTTTTGGCCTCTCCAATAATTTTTTTGGGGGGGCCTAGACCCCCCCAATGTTCCCAACTGTCAGGAGACAGAGGAGGCAGAGTGCGGTGCCAAGCGTAGTTTCAAAGTCTGGCTGCCAAGTGTGAGAGAAGAGGAGCTGCCGTCTACTGCATTCAGCTCCACCCTCTGGTTGCCCGTTGCATGCATGATGTCGTGCACGTGAACTGGGCCCCTCAATCTTTGGCACCAGTTGGCACCTCTGAACAGCAGCAAACCTGTGTGCAGAGCCGTGGCGTGCCACCTAATCCCCATAAAGCAGTGGGGGCACATATGCATGAGGTTTGGCTTTAGGTTCAGTTGCAGCAAGTGTCTTTAACTGAAAAAAAGAGTACCGAAGAACAGAAAGATCAGCAGCAGGGGAAGAACAGCATCAGGCTATCCTAGCGACTTATGCATTAATGCCCACTTGTAGTTTGCAGGTTATACAAGTGGTGTTTCAGGACAAGCAGTGAGATGTCAGAAGGCAGAATGGCAATATTGGACATGTTGATCCAGGGGTGACACATTGTTCCTATGCCAGCGTATTTGCAATCTCGAGAACTGTTTGTCTTGTATACTTAATCACCATCACTGCATTTGGCATATTTTATTAGGTACACCATGTTCTTTGGTTGGCAGATATACATTGTAAATATGCAGCAAGGGGGAGGACTATCCCTCTTCCTGTTTGGTCCTCATTTTCGCAACAACATGGTTGTTGTTCTTTTTACTGTCAAGGGCAACCGGAAGGAAACAACACAACCTTTTCAGCCACTGCTGTCGGGGAATTTTTTTTTAAAAAAAACATTTCTGTATTTAAACCAGAAGGCCGAGTAAAGCAGTTTCAGCTAACCACCTATACGGCCTTTTAAAAAAGAAAGGAAAAAGAGAGACCTGGGACGCGTAACATGAATACAAAACACCATCTGAATATTTGCTGGGGCTTCAAAGCATGAATACTGAGCAGCTGCTGAAGCATAAATGCAAGGCAATGTGTCAGTCACTGGCCAGACACTTGTGAAACAGTCACCCCCCCAAAAAAAAGAAAGCACAGCTCCACCACCTCCCCACTACCTGACATCCTGGCTGAGAAACAACATCCCAACTCAGAATCTGCTGCAACACCTGATCCTTACCAAATAAAAATAAATATATATCACCAGGGATAAATCACTTCTGATCTCCCAATACAAACCAGAATACTGCTATTGTAAGAGGATGGTGTGGATACTATACATTGAGTTTCCCCAGGCTGGATAACAGAGGAAGCTGCTTCATACAGAGTGAAATCACTGGTCCATCTAGAGTAGCATTGTCTACACTGATTGAAACTGGGACCTTCTGAATGCAAACCTGGTGCTCTACTCCTGAGCTACAGCCCCTTTCCTCTCTTCATTTTGTTTTTGTTGTTCCACATCCGGCTCATGTCCACTCTTTTCAGCAGATGTCACAAATATGTTTGGGGGGGGGGGGAGAGAGAGAGAAATCAGAAGAAAAGGTGGCACCACCACAGAGAATTATGTCAAATTATGTCCCCATAGTGAAATATGCAACTCTAAACCAATATCTCATTAAGAGCAGAACGCTAAGCTGGTGAGCATAATGATTCCTTAGAAGACAAGGCCTGCGCACTCAAAAGAAAACAATATCTTTATCAAAAAGCAGGCAAGCTCAGTTTCTGACCCAACAAGCTGTGTTTTATCATTAAATTGTTTCTTTGTTGTTTTGATAATTCAGAATTCTTAGCAGGGTAGAGAAGCAGAGTGTGTGTGTGTGTGTGTGTGTGTGTGTGTGAGAGAGAGAGAGAGAGAGAGAGAGAGAGAGAGAGAGAGAGAGAGAGAGAGTTGTTTAATGGATGTATAGGGGGTCTTTCTCCTTTGCTACTTATTAAATTGGGAAAATAAAAGAGTCTCACTCTTTCAACATTCTGGGTGACAGTCAAGTCCTTGGGCTTGCTGGTGAACAAAATCTTGAGTTTGTGATACTACACATTTGTGACATTTGGGAAACCAAAAGGCTGAATTACTGAGGGATGAGATTAAAGAGTGCTGAAAGACTCACAGGAATGTGGAGTTTGTTGATGTCTTACAAGATTCCTGCTGCTCTACTTATGTCTAATAATAGTGGTACTAAATATTTTAATAGCGTACTTCAAGTTTTCAAAGGGTTTCAAACAAACCCTCTAAGTAATTCTCACAGCAGCCCTGTAAGGCAGGCCAATATTATTATTCCCATCTTCAGTATGAGTCAGATGCAATAGCAGTTTGCCTTTAGCCACCTCAAATGTTAAAAAAAATTATTGTCTGAAATCCTGGAGACCCAGTGCCTGTCAGTGTAGACAATGCTGAGCTATGTATGTGAGAATGAGTCTTGTATTCAAATTCCCATCTCACAGCGCTAGGCACACAAACAAAAAACTGTGCAGGGTGTCCTGCTGACCACTGTGTGCCAATGAGCAGAGCCACTCCCAACAGTCCACCATGTGCCCAGGTGGCCTGCAAGTTTGCCCTAAGCAACAAAGGCTCCATTTATATATGGTGCAATTCATGTGAGTGGAGTGGCATGTCATAAGTTGTACATAAGCCAAGACCCAGTGCGATGTACTGGTTAGAATACTGGACTAGGACCTGGGAGACCAAGGTTCTAATTGACCTTGGGCCAATCCCTAGCTCTCAGACTATCTGACGTCACAGGCTTGTTGTGAGGATGAAGTGGGGAGTAGGAAAACCATGTCTGTCACCTTGAGCTTGGAGGAAAAAGTGGAATATCTTTTTTTTGAAAAAGAAATGAAGGATGAAAATAATTTCTAAAAGTAACTCCTTGTGTGGTTCAGGCAGACCTCTAAATTTTAAACCCACCCAATCTGTGTTTATCTCATGGAGCTCTGTCCATTTGGTTGCTTTGCAGATACCTACATGGACCATTGCATCTATTAGCTGTTCATTACGATCAACAGAATTGGTAGTAATCTTGGGTGTTATCCAGTTCAGTTCCTTGGCCTTAGGCAATAGCTCCTACAATTATACTGTGCCTGAAAGGCACTGATCCAGGTTCTTAATAAAAATCCCCATAGAAGGAGATGCAAATATCATTTTTCCTGGAATGCAATAATCAGAGAGTGGCTGGATGTAAACAAGTCTGGAAGATCATTTAATCCTTTGCCAGCCCAGTGCCTTTCAGATGTTTTAGACCACAACTCCCATCACCCCCGGCCAGCCCTGGAATGAGGTTGGGAAAGGCGGCTTTAGATAGAGAGAAGCAACTGTCTTTTGACAGCTCTTCTGCCTCACACAAACATGCATGACCCTTGAAAAGGACCTTCAAGGACACACGTCCTTCCCCAGCCCATCACTTGACCTGGTTGGCTTGAGAAAGAAGGAGGAGACCAAATTACCATGATCAAGGGGATAGGAGTTACCCCAATTGAGTCCAAGTCCAGCACAAAGCCCTGACCATCCCAGTCAGAGATACAAAGCGTCTGAAGATTTGGAAGGCATGACAGTGGTGGCAGGTGGGGGTGGCATATTGTGGGGAAAGGGAAATATTTGCCATACAAATGAACTGAATTATGAAACACAAAATGTACTACTTTGAGAATGTGAGAAGCATTTACTACTATTTAGTAAACAGCACGTAACATTGTGCTTGTGCTCTTTGGTATATTTTGAAGGAGAGACAGAAACACACACACACACACACACACAGAGAGAGAGAGAGAGAGAGAGAGAGAGAGAGAGAACACATTCCTTCATTTTAATGGAAAGAGAAACCTTCAATGCTCTGGTAAACAAAAGTGAAAGTTATACTTTGGGCTTAAGAAATACAGCAGCCTTGCCCAACCAAGTACTTTTCTGACACTGTGTAGGACTTCAGTTCCCATCAGCCTCGGCCAACACAACCAATGGTGAGTGACCGTGTGAGCTGTAGTCTGGTAATATCCATAGGTTCATAGGTAATGCAAATGATAATAATATTATTGTACCCCAGCCACTTTGGACAACTTCCAACAGGATATCAAAGAACACACCAAAACATCAATCCTGAAACAGAGCTGCCTTCAGATGTCTGCAAAAAGTCATATAATTGTTTATCTCTGACATCTGATGGGAGGGTGTGCCACAGGGCACACAGAACTACCAAGAAGGCCCTCTGCCTGATTCCCTGTAACTTCACCAGAAGGGCCTTGGAGCTGGACCTCAGGTTCTTCAACTCGGGCCTAAACAGACCTAGTAGAATGCTGAATTCTCTGTCTTAGCCAGCCCTCCTCAACCTGATGCCCTCTAGATGTTTTGGCATACCACACCCATCAGCCTCGGGCTCAACATGGACATGCTAAATGGGACCATTGGGGCCATAGTCCCCAACATTTGCCATGTACCGAGCTGGGAAATGCCCATACATAGTAGGCCAACTGCTGCATTATCACGTATCTCCCAACAACATTTCTATTTTTCCCATATTGGACTTTGGTTCTGGGAAAATGGCACACTCTCAATGAAATTTGCCACTGTGCAGATAATCATCTCCTGCAGGTTGGGCTGAGTCAGGGAGATTAATTCAATCAATTAAGGGTTCCAACACCAACTTGCCTAGGACATTAGTACTTAGTGGGAGGGTTGTTGTTGTTGTTGTTGTTGTTGTTGTTGTTATTTGTTGAATTTATAAAAGGTAAAGGTAAAGGTACCCCTGACTGTTAGGTCCAGTTGCGGACGACTCTGGGATCGCACGCTTATCTTGCTCTATAGGCCGAGGGAGCCGGCGTTTGTCCACAGACACCTTTCGGGTCATGTGGCCAGCATGACTAAGCCACTTCTGGCAAACCAGAGCAGTGCACAGAAATGCTGTTTACCTTCCCGCCAGAGTGGTACCTATTTATCTACTTGCACTTTGACATGCTTTCGAACTGATACACACACACACACACATATATACACACACACACACAGCTCTTTTACCTGCTTTTCTGTAGATTATATATATCCGCAGGTCTCTGGGTGGTTCACAGGTTATTATTATCCTTGCACACTTTGCGTAGAATGAAGCTGCAGACTGAGGTGGAGGGACTCTGGAAGATACCGCTTGCTTCAGAATGTAGATGAGGAGCTTGTAGCTTAATGCCCTTTCACATTTAAAACGGCATGTGATAAACTAGCAAATCATGGAGGAAGGTTTAGAGCAGCTTCCTCCACCCCATCTGATAATTTATTAAAATAATATTTAACATAGTGCTTTCAACGTACTTCACATGCTTCGCTCAGTTGTAACCCTTTCAGCACCCCTGCAAGGTTAATTCAGTATTATGTTATTCACTGTTGCAGGTAGGGAGAGATCCTGAGGGGCTGAGAGGCCTTTTCCAAAGGCCCTCTAGTGACTTTGTGGCAGAGGCCAGACTCAAACTGGGGACTTCCTGACTTGCAGCTCAGCCTGCAGTGCAACACGCAGAATTCTAACACAACTCATAAGTCAGCATAACATGCAGAGCTACTCAGAGAGCTAGATTTGTGTGGTGTGGGAAGAGAGGCTACAGAAGCTTATCCAGAGGCTTTAAAGTTGGTTGAGTGGTGAGACACAGAAAGGAGAACCTACAGAAAAGCAGGTAAAAGAGCTGTATTGAATGATTAATCACCTTTTAGAGAAGGAGGGAAGGTGGGAGACAGAACTGGGCATTAAACAACTTTCTGGTCAAGCAAGAGGAAACAGAACAGGAATTGTGTGGGAGTTACAAACATGGGCACTTCCCCATTAAAACTCAGAAAGTACTTTTTAAAACACACACACACACCTTTGGAACAGGCGCCTTAAGACTGGAGCAACCTTCAAAAAGAATATTTTTGGTCAGCTACTGTTCCACTCACAAAACACAGCCAGCTCTGCTTGGATAGGCAGTGTGGCCTCTTGGGCATCTCCTCTGATGTCAATACTACAGACTTCTCATGGCACTTTTGGAAACAAGAATCGCATTGGCAGGTCCAGATTCAAGAATAAGGGGCAATGTGGACAATAAGAGAAGTTTGCTATATTCTGTGTTCACGTGACATTTAGAATTACAGCCAATCCTCTAAAATAGGGCAAAGCTTTTAAATAAAGAATGTTTGGGCTATCTGGAGTTGAATTAACACACATACCATTTGCCAACAGCAGTGTCTGCTCTGGAAGCAGAACCATCCTTTGAGTCCTTTACTGAAGATCCTGTGTCTAGACATGACTCTGCAGGACACTGCTTCATACAGGACCAGTATTGCATACTTTAACTGGGAACAGCTCTCCAGGGTCTCAGGAACCACCTGCTCCCTGCTACTCTTTTAACTGGGGAATCTGGTAAAATGTGGGCTGGATGAGGTAACTGTTAGGTGGATTTGTAGCTGGTTGACTGACCGAACCCAAATACTGCTCACTAATGGTTCCTTGTCATCCTGGAAAAAGTGACAAGTGGGATGCCACAGGGTTTTGTCCTGAGCCGGTTGTTGTTCAACATCTTTATAAATGACTTGGATGAAGGAATTGAGGGGGAAAGGTGGTCTTAGTAGACCACAAGCTTAACAGGAGTCAACAGTGTGATGCAGCAGCAAAGAAAGATAATGCAATTCCAGGCTGCATGAACAGAAGCATAGCATCCAGATCAAGGGGAGTAATAGTACCACTCCATTCTGCCTTGATCAAACCACACCTGGAATACTGTGTCCAGTTCTGGGCACCACCATTTAGGAAGGATATATTGACAAGCTGGAACATGTGCAGAGGAGGATGACCAAGATGATCAAGGGTCTGGAAAGCAAGCCTTATGAAGAACAGTTGAGGGAGTGGTGAGTCTCCTTCATTGGAGGCCTTTAAGCAGAGGCTAAGTGGCCGTTTGTCAAGGATGCTTTAGCTGAGATTCAGAACTGGACTAGATGACCCTAGGAGACCCAACCTTACAATTCTATGGTTCTCTGATTCTATGCCAGGAATCAAATCTAGGAAGTTGCCCTATACTGAGTTAGACCATTGGCTCATCTAGCTCAGCATTGTCTACACTGACTGGCAGTGACTCTCCCAGTCTTGTGGGGATTCCCAGCCCTATGTGGAGATGCTGGGGATTGAACCTACAACCTTCTGAATGCAAAGCAGATGCTCTACCACTGAGCTACAGCCCCTTTCCTCTCTTTGTTTTGTTCTACATCAGGTTCATGGGCAATCCTCTAGGGAAGAACAGCTCAAGGGCAGAGGGCATGTTTTGTATCAGAGAGATTTCAGATTCAACCCTTGTCCTCTAAAAAAAAAAAAAAAATAGGCTGGAGAAAATCTCTTTCTGAAATCCTGGGACTGTTGCTAGACAGTCTAGATCTAGGGTAGCCAACATGATGCCCTCCATAGGTTTTTGGACTACAACTCCCATCAGCCCTGACCAATGGCCATGCAGGCTGGTGCTGACGAATGTTTAAGGACCCACCAATATTCAGAGGGGACCATGTTGACCATCCCTGTAAACACATCATTGAGCCAAATGGACCAGTGGTTTAACTCAGTGTACGGCAGCTACAGTGCTAGGACTCAGTAGCCCACAGATTGTAGTGTGGTCCAAGCTAAACACAACTGGCCAGCCACATATAGTGACAAGATAAGGCCCCCGTTTTGGTTGCCTGCTCAGAACAGTTAACACGAGAAGAGCCCAGGTGCATAAGGCAAAAGCCCATCTCATCTTCTCCCAGTGGCTAGCCAGATACATATAGGAAGCCTGCAAACAAGACGTGAGCACCACAGCAGTCTCCCAACCTGCAATTACCATAAACTTTCCCACAAATACGTGTCTGCCAGGATGCATTGTTCTGTTCCATCACTGTTGTGCATAAACCTCCAGCTTTAGGCTCTACCTTCTTGCCTCAGACAGAGCGTTTGCAAAATATCACCAATGAAAAGAATGGCTGATAGCACCCCAGAATCCTGCCACACAGACCTGCTCATGCCCAACCTCTCACCCATCAAACCATACACACAACACCAGCCATTTATCATCCCCTACCAAATACATGATGACATCCCCCACCTCAATTTGGGAGCTGCAGGCAGGCAGCATAAACAGGATTTTTACTGAGCCCCTGGTAGGGCTATAATATGTGATTGTTTGGGTCAAAATTTGGCTGAGGGAGTTACAAGTTGCTGCAGACCCTTTTCTGCACCACCACTAAAGGTAAAGGGACCCCTGACCATTAGGTCCAGTCGCGGACGACTCTGGGGTTGCAGCGCTCATCTCACTTTACTGGCCGAGGGAGCCTGCGTACAGCTTCCGGGTCATGTGGCCAGCATGACTAAGCCGCTTCTGGAGAACCAGAGCAGTGCACGGAAACGCTGTTTACCTTCCCGCCGGAGCAGTACCTATTTATCTACTTGCTTTCGAACTGCTAGGTGGGCAGGAGCTGGGACCGAGCAACGGGAGCTTATCCCATTGCGGGGATTCAAACTGCCAACCTTCTGATTGGCAAGCCCTAGGCTCTGTGGTTTAACCCACAGTACCACTACCCACTGTCAGATATCTTAGTAGCCCAAGAGAAATGTCTATGCCTCCGCCATTCAGAACAAATGTTATCTTGCACCAAGGTCAGCTCACTGGCCCATCTCTCTCAGCACTCTCTCTACTAAATGGCATTGGCTCTGCCCAACTCACCCCACCTGCCTTCAGCCAGAAGGCGTTTTCATTGTTGTTGTTGTTGTTGTTGTTGTTGTTGTTGTTGTTGTTGTTGTGTTTTTAAAGATGGCCGAAAGCAGATGGGTCCAAGTGGGCACATGAGCATGGGGGAGCAGCATCCCTTTTCTCACCCGCCACCGACACATCTGACCCAAGAAATGCCCCAATTTCTTAGTGAAAAGGCCTCAGGATTTCTTAACCTTGCTAGCCAGGTTCCTTTCTGACAGAGCCAAGATCACCAGGAAGCAGTGGGAGAAAAGCTAAAAGCAGCTAGCAAAACACCACACCACACACACACCATCTCGGGCTATTCCACTCCCCCCACCTTCCACCAGCAATGTTTACAACTCAGCCAGCACCGAAAGAGGGTGCTAGGAATGGCATTTTTCCTCAGCCCTATCAGAGCAACTCCTTCATAATCGCCTATCTAGTGAGCCCACGTGTGCCTCACCTAGAATGGAAAAAAGGGAGGTGTAAGCTAACACCCAGGGTCAAGAAAATGCTGCTCTTTCTAGTAAGTCAGGCAAAATCTCTGGATCCCCAGGAGGTTAGAGAAAGCCACCCTGAGTCTCAATCCTGAAATAATGTTGAATTGGGAACAGCTCCCTATCTTAACATCTCTGGCACCATCAAACAAGACTCCTCCTACAGACGTGTGTTTACTAACACCTGGCACAAGTCTGGGTGCAGCCCGCCCCACACCTGCTCATAGGGGGCTTTCCCCCGCTCAAATCTCCCATAGCAGCAAACAGCTGAACCAAAAAACCTCACCGGTGAAAAATGCACTTTCGCTTTAAAATCCTCTAAAGCAACAACAACAACAACTGCCCATAACACGCAAAGGGAAAGATGGAGGGAGATGCATCCAGGATATGGGGTGTGGGGTTTTTTGTTTTAAATAAATAAATAAAACGATGCCTTATACGCCTTCCTAATGAAGCCTGTTGCCGAAGCACAGCTTCCTCTTCGCTCAATAATGCCACACACAGTGAGGAAATCGGGGTGGGGGGGGGCAGGAAAGCTATAGGATATAGAAGGAAAGGGAAGTAGGACCCCGCCAAAAAAACATCCAGTTTTTCTCCTCACCCCACAAAGCCCTTAAGGAAATAAAAACTCGAAGGAGCTACGGCGCCAAGACAGCATTTCAGGGCACCCTCTAACCCCATGGGGCGAGGCGGTTATTTCGAGAGCCAATACACACAAACACATACACGTGTGCAACGCGCCGCGCTCGCTACCTCGGTGCCTCCGTGTCCAGGGCGCAGAGGTGGACCGGACGCGACAAATCGGATAGGTTTCCTGCCTCTTGGGCCGACCACGCTGCGCACCAGGGCGTTGCACTGTGGATCGATATATCCGCGCAAGAGAATGGAGAGACGGGGTGGGGTGGGCAGCCGGAGGCAGCGCGCGTCGCCAGAAAAGCGGCTTGGCCACTCTTTTTTTCCTGCCACCGGAACCTGAGGCCCGCGTGGATTGATTTGCGCGTCCGAGAAGGGCGCGGAGGCTTCCTCAACACCCGCTTATAGACGCGCGCAAGGCGATCCTACGCTCCCTTGTCACCGATCTGTCAAGCTGAAGAGGTGGCGCGTTATGGGAACAAGTGGCCCCGAGCCCCGTTTCTTGGCGATCTGAAGGTGGGCACCGAGAAGATGCCCTCCCAGCCCCGTCTTTGACCTCTGCCCCTCGGGGAGGGCAGTTCGCGCGGGTCTCTTTACCTTTCTCCTGCAGAGGCGTGTTCACCTCTTCCTTGCTAACCTGGGTGATAATGGACCCGCTGTCCATTAGACCAGAAGGGCAGAGCGCTCTCTCTCTTCCTCTCTCTTCCCTCCTTCCAATTGTGTCTCCGCCGCTTTGAGGAATTTTCCAGGAGTTAACAGATTGTTGTTGGGGTGGTGGGGTTTTTATTTTTTTGGTGGCGGGGAGGCTTTTTTTTTAAAAGAAAAGGAAATGAAAACGGAAGGGGGAAATAAAAGGGTGGGGGAGGGACGGGGGGAGATGGGGAAAGGGGAAAAACAAAACAAAAAAGGGGGGAAAAGAAAAAGGCAGCGGCGGAGGAAACTTTGTTACAACATGGAGTTCCCTCTTCACGATTTTCTGATACAAACATGGAGCCCAGGCGCGGTTTCTAGCTACCCCTTAAAAGGGCAATGGCTGCGGGCCGCCAGGGATAGCCAGCGGCGGGGGCCTCCGGAGCGACCCGTCTTGGCCACCATCCGAGGGGACGGGAGGGATTTTGTCCCCCTCGGGTTCTGGGGAGGTGGGAGGGATCCGTTTGATCCGAGTTTGAGATCGACCCGGATCGGACCACAAAGCCGCTTTCATCCTGGTGTTTCGTCTGTTCCTATTTTGCAAGGCGACGCTCGCGGGCTCCGCCACCGGGATTAGCCGTCGTAGTAAAAACCTCTCATTTCTCCAAGGATCTTTCCCTGCCCTCGTCGCTGTGACGCCGCCACCTCTGCGCCTCTGTAAAGAGACCCGCCGCCTCCCTCTTGAGAGGGGGTCGTTTCAATGAAAGAGACACTAGATGGAAAACCATCGATCCAGTTGAAAACACAAACCCCTTGCCCCGTGTAGAGCAGGGTCGCTCTGGACCAGATGCACCAGAGAGGGATGCAATTGTGAAGTGATGCAGCCTTGTCCTCTTTGCTCACTCCTACTCAGATGAGACCCATGCAGGACCCTGCGTATTTAGGGCGGTGTGGGGGCGGGCGGGGGCGTACGGGAGCGAGAGGCATAAAGCTGGTTGTCCCTATAGAGATCTGTAATCCTCTGCAAAGATGGGCTCCAGAAGAATAGTCATGTCAGTGTGTGGGAGCCCTGATATTTGGGTGTGACCCTTTACTAGGCAATGTTTTCAGATTATCAAATTGGAATTCCTGGGCTGGAACCAGAGACGGAGCCTCAAAATCCTCCCTGGGGAGGGAAGCTTGAAACCAACCACCAGGAATCTGAAGTGTACAGTCCAGGACAAACTTTACTGGAATCTGAGCCTTAAAAGCTCAAAGAGGTTTGTCATAGCAGGAGCTTTCATAACAGGTGCTTACACCACTTGATACCTGAATCAGGTATCTAGCTATTGTTACTCTTCACCCCAATGTCTGAGCAGTGTGAGATTCCAGGGGTCAAGGCACTCACCTAGGGGCTGTGTTTCCTTGGCAAATGAGGTACAGATAGAGACTGCAATGTTTTTATGACATGTGGTTTATTTATACATACAGTATATACAACCTGAGCCTACGATGGAGGGGCTCACAGCATTGACACCGCAAGAGGTACTTGCTTCTCCCGACAGCCACAGCAGCCTTGGATTCAAATAGAAATCAAGCATGCTCCAGAAAGTGGCTCTGATCCTCTCTCCAGCTTGCTGACTTTAACAGAGTGACACTTTTTCTCACATCGCAGCAAAAACTCTTAAAAGTCTACTGCATAGGCTTTTGCCTTTTAAAACTATTTTTGGGTTGAGGGAGCCACTCCCTTTATCCCCCAAAGAGCCATTTTAGCAGGCCATGACCAGGCTGACCTGGCAATCCAACATTTGAATATGTGCTGGATCCAGGAATTAGAAGAGGGACAAGGCATTCAGCCTAACCAATTCCTCTGAACATGATTTCCTGAACATGGGGAGCCAGCCTGGCTTGTTTTTTTAACATGCAAAATCCAGTACCTGGCACACAGGAATTAGAAGAGGGGGGTCCAGGCACCCCACAACACACATAATAGAGGGTAGATAGAATTGTGTATTGCACAGTGTATAAAACCCAGGAGATTCTTCTGCGTCCTCATATGTGTGCTTGTTTCTGGGGTTGAGAGAACTGTTCTGCTGCTGTGGTGAAGTTAGGTTGTTTCAGAGCAGTCTTGCAACCAGCCTTCCCTCCAGGCTGTGTGGGTTGGACTGTTTCAGAATTCCATCCTTGGCAGCAAAATTAAAAGCATAGGAATTATGCTGTAAAACCTTGTTTTGAGCAAGTCCAGCTATGAAGTAAGCTGGCATCCCCTTCTTCCTTCACTTAACAGAGAATCAGGCAACAGCTTGTAAATTTAAAAACAAGATTTACTTACTTTGTTCTCATGCATTGGTTCACAGCAATGGCACCAGTAAAAAACGATGGAAGCAAAATGCTTATATTTACAGTATATCCAGCTTCAGGCATGTGCCTAAAGCTGGAGTAAGTGAAGGCATGTCTGCATCCCACACTGGTCAAAGTAAGAGAGAGAAGAACAATAAACTCTATATGCTCCTTCCTCTCCAGGAAAGCAGCAGAAATGACATCACACAGCCCTCTCTACTAATTGTACTTCTATGGTCTGAGTATCTGCCTATTAGCAATACAGCTCTGTGGACTTGGCCCCTTCTCATGCTGACTAGCAAGAATATGTATTTGTTAGGTTGCTGATCTCCCACACATATAAGAACCAGTGCTCAGAGATTGGCTCTGCTGTTTCATGTTAAGAAGACCTGTTAGAACAAGCCAAAAAAACCATCTAGTCCAGCATGCAGTTTGCCACAGTGGCACAAGGGCAAGAGTGCACACCTGCTGTTTACCAGGACTGGTACCCAGAGGGATGCAGCTCAGGGCAGTGCACCTGTTTTGCATTATTTACTGCTCCCCCCTGGCTACACCCATGCGCCAGTCTATTAAATTTGACACCTCTTGCCGTGCTTTATCTTAAGACTAAGACCAAGGCAAGCTTCAACATCAAGCCAGATTCCCCTCCCGCAAAAAGAATTCCGTTTCGTTTGCAATCTTGTAGCCTGATGAAGGGCTCTGTTGGACTCTGAAGCTTGCTCACTATTTTGTGACACTGTGTTTGTCTGAATAAAGGTATGGCCCTACTATGGATTTGGTGTTTTTTTCCCCTCATATCCTTTTTGCGGCGGCGCCCACGCGAGGACACCAGAAACGCTTTTGCCGAGTTCGACCTCGCCGCCGACTGGCCCCTAGCGCAACAGAGCCATTGCCCTTTTAAGGACGAAGAAATTCTTCGCATAAACAAGCTTTTGGGCCTGGAAGCTGGGTGCCCCGTCCTCGCAAGATTCCGGAGCGATGGGGATGGCAGCGGTGCGGGGTCGCGGGTGTTAGGAGCGCGGGAAACTTTATCTTCCCCGAGAGAGCCGGCGGCGTAAGAGGAACAAATCTGGGGCGCCTTTGGAAGTTGATCGGGAACGGGAGGGAACAGGAGGGGGGCGCAGGGGAAGACTTGAAACGGGCAAGGGAGCGTCGGGCAAGAGCGAACCCCGGCCAGGGGTGAAGCGGCTGTTTTGGGTGGGGAGGAGCAACGGCACAGGCCGGGAAAGTGGGACGCCCCTGGGCACAAGAGCGCGTTTCTCAGCGACACGGTCCCTACGAAACCCGAAATGCCTTTCCTCCGCGCCCAGCTGGCGCCAGTCCCGCGCGCCTCCGCTCCTTTTTCTCTTGGGGAGGCGCCAGGCGCTGGTCTCTCTCAAGTTTCCCCGCTCGAAAGAAATAAAAAGGCAGGTTTCGCCCCGACGTGATCGAGTGTGGAAAAGCAAGAATCCCTTTGTGCCCTTTGGAAGCCTTGATGTCCCGGAGTTTGCAAAAAGCAGGAACAGGAGGGAAGGTTTTTACAACCACAGGAATGACGTCTTTTAAAAAAAGGGAAAGTGGGTGGGGGAGACCTCGCAATCTTATCAAAGTTCCCTATTATGCCTTAATGGCCCCCTCTACCGGCGAGTCCAGGTACAGCAAGGTCCCTCGCGGGACCCGCACTTCTTTTTGCTTCGAGTTTAGTTGGTCGTATCCCATCCTGCTTGTCTCCACGTAGAGGTTTTTTTTCCCCACCGTAAGGGACCGGGTAAAATTTCCTTTCCTGATTCTGGAGCGCAGATGTGCTAGCTTCCCGTGTTAGCTGTCGCTGCCCCGCTAGAGGGTGATACGTTTTTAATTTTCCCTTTTCGAGATCCCCGATTTCCAGAATCTCAGAGGCACTTGGAAGGAATCCATGTGTGGGCGAGCGGGGACTAGCCTGTGTTTACAACCCATCCGACCCAACGCAATCCAATAAGCTTCTATGGCTGTGCGCAGCGCTAGCCCTGAAAACCTGGGCTCCTCACTTCGGCTATGATCAAAGAAGGCCTCCAGCTGCCGGTCCCTGAATATCAGGGTTACGCTACACACGGCCGCTTCTGTTCCAGTTGTGACCCAAGGCAGAGGAACACACCCCTGGGTGGGGCATAATTGGGCTGTTGCGGGTGTCCCCAGGGGCTTTGCCGCTTTAATTGCGCCCACGCTTAATTCTAGCGCTGCTCTTCCCAAACCGCTTGCATGATCGCCTCTTATAGCGAGCAGTTCTACAGTACATCCCACGTGCGTCTTAAGGAGCAGTTTTCTTCTAAACGGTTCAGCGGGCTATTGTAGGCGCGTTGCTTTATCATGTAGCTGATATTGCCTGCACTGACTGGCAGTGGCTCTCCGGGTCCGAAAAGCCACCCAGACGGGCGGGGTATTATTAGTATTAATAATAATGATAATCTTCAGACAGGAAATTTTCCCACCCCATCCTGGAGATGCTGGGAGTCGCATTTTACATGCAAAGCAGATGGTCAAGCTACAGCAGAAATTGGCAGGATAAATTGGAGCCAAGCTGGTATTTAAAGGAAAATCGGTCCCCCCCCCTTTTCAGAATGCATTGTTATATGTTGTTATTATTCTTTATCATCTAAAATCTAAAAGGGGGGAAATCAGGCTCCAAACTGCTCCACTCAGGTTGCAGTCTATTTGGTAGTTTGGGGTGGGGCTTCCCTTTCCATGCCCACTACTTCCTTAGTGCTTTCATTTCTTTCCTGGCTGTGCTTGTAACTTTTCAGTGAAACTCCTGAAGGAATTCCTGCCTGTTCTTTTGATTCCTCAGATTTGCACAAAACCAGAAAACTGCACAAGCTAGTTTACAATTGCCTGACTGTGTGCTTTTGCACACTTCTTGTATGAGATTTAAACAAAAATAACAACATGTGCATGCAGCTACCTGCATGTATCCCTTGCTGGTTCTTGATTGGCATAATGGAATAAACAAGGAGGCAGAGACAAACACCAAAGGGAGCTCCTACTGGTATGAATGGGAAATATCAAGTTGCTCTTCATATACAAATTCAAATATGCACAGCTGTGGACTACTTAGGTCTAATTAGAATATGGAGGGGGAGTGGGTTAATGCTCAAATGTGGACAAGCGTTAAGTGTACCAGTAATTAACTTAGTCTGCATACAACACACCCTCTTTTATTTTATGTTTTTGTTATTGAAGGGCATTGATTTAACACAGTATAATAAAACACAGTTTTAAGAATTCCCAGTCACAGTTAACTGTAGCTGCTGAACACTGTTCTACTGTACTCCGGCCACAGTCTGCTACCCAGTACTATTCATGAAGACACCTTTTGATTGAACACAATTGCTGCCTATCTTTCCCTCTTTGGAGCTCCAGCAGACAGCAAAACTCTGGTTTACAGGACCTCAGGATGCAGCCTGCAAGTGATACTTTGTGTGATTAGATTCCATTTTGTTTCTATCACTCCCATTGTTTGTGAGGTCAGCTGGGTTGTCCTGCACAACTTCCTGATTCTTCCCAATGCTAACAATGCCTCTCCGCTTCTCACCATCAGCTGATTTCATCCACCCTCTTATTTCACTACTACTAATGAAAACGTTGAATAGATTGCTCATGAGCTCTTAGCAAATTCTAGACTTTTTTGCTTGCTTTATCCAGCTTTTGCTGCTTCTTAGTTCTTACAGTACCTATATTGACACCTGTCTCTGTTCTGTTTAAGTTGTCGTAATAGTACTGTGTTGGGTCTGAATACTTTTGAAACAGTCCAAACACATGAAACAATCTGCTCATTTTTCCTACGCCTGGAAAAATCATTTTATATATATTCAGTAGAACCAAGTGGTAAAGCTTTTCCTAAACTTTAGCATCACTTTAGGCTATAAGTGTGCCTATCATATATTTAAATGATTTTCCATATGAAACTACTCCCACCCCCCAAATATAGATAACAACAACAATGGCTAAACTTATCCTTTAAAGAAGATATTTCCTGGCAGGTAGTTGTGTCACCTTCCCAGCTTCTGCTCAATTTCCCTGATGACCACCTGCAACATGGAGCTGGTGATACTTCACTTTACAAGGCTGCTGTAAGGATTTGCTGAGTCAATGTACAAAAATGACTTCAAATATTTGAAATGCTGGTGCCAAACATATTGCTCTGCTCTCCTTTGGACCACATCAGTGAGGCCGAGAGCAGGGTCTTGTCGTCTGGGCAGCCCAGGAACTCCAGACACACTGCCCAGGCTTGCGCCCTAGAGAGGTCACTTTGGTGCTGTTAATGCAGCAGTTTGGAGGCACACTCCATTGTCTCCCCAAACAGACAGATGCCAACAACTCTATAAGTGCTGCTGCTATTATTATTATTAGTAGTAGTAGTAGTCGTTGTCGTAGTATTAGGAAAACTGGTTGGCACAACTGCACACAGCCTTTCCATGCTCTTTGGACTGCTATAGGTGTTCAGTCTTTGAATCTCTCTGTCATGGGATTGACTATTGGGTTTCCTTTTGGTTCAGAGAGGATTGGGATATATCCCTTAACTGTCTTTATTTATACGACTACATTTACCACTGGGAGCGAGGAGCAGCAACTGTAATTTGGTTCCCGTTCAGCCAAGGAGGGTAGACAGCAGGTTTAGTACCCAGAGTGGAAAGCTTAGCCCTGAGAGAGACTCTGAGACACAAACTAATTGGGACGGGATCATCTCTGGAGGCGGCTAATTCACTTAGACCTGAGCTGGAGTAGCTATGGTGAGGGCCAAGAGGGACTCGCAAGTTGCTTCCCTGGAGGACACTTAAGAATGAGCATTGTACTTGCCAGGGAAGGCTAGGAAAGTGTCCAGAGAGGGGTGTGTGTATGTGGTCTCAGGGCCAATAGACAGGAAGTGAATCCCGTGAAAGCAATTAACAGGCACATTCCCCCCCCCCCCTACTGTACATAGGAGTAGGCTGAGCACCTCTGGGATGATCAACATATAAAGTTCAACAAAGTAAAGAGAAGTCCCAATAGATCAGTTCATTCATAAAGTCCAAGTATTTGCTAGTTTCTATTCCATGTATGTCTTTGTATATTCATAAAATCCAAATGGGAGCTTGCTACAGTTCCACAGAATCTTGACAAGGATTTCCGGAATAATGCCTTGTTTTGCCCTCCTGGGCTTCATCAGTTGTACATATTCGTATGTAGTATATCAAGATTATGGATCTTATGACATAGTGGTTGCTGTAGCAAGCTCCCATTTGGATTTTATGAACACAGTTATACCTCATGTTGCATACGCTCCGTGTTGCGTATGTTCGGGATACACACTCCTGCACCCCGGAAGTGTTTTCTGGAGCGTGCGGGACCGCCGGATGCGCAGAACGCTTCTGTGCACGTCGCCCATGCGCAGAAGCGCTCAAATCCCACGACTTCCAATTTTTCGGGTTTTTTTAAAAAGAATTTATTGGTTTTCCAAAAAAGATAACAAACATATAAAAACAATACAAACATACTACATACTAAAAAGAATTAAACAAAAAAGAAGAAAAAAAGAAAAAAAAAACTCATACAAAATTCAAAAAGCATACATAAAACACCTATTTAACTATCTTAATCTTATTTCAGATCTTATTCCGGGGACTTCCCCCGTTCTCTCTTCTGCATTCAATTCTAATTTACTTTAGTAACTTTGTAACTATTTTAACAATCATTCACCATTATTCTTCATCTTCAAATAACATCTTATCTTATCTCTATCAACTTATTCATACTCATATCTTTTAATATATATCAACATCTTAACTTCTTATATACTATTTTAACCTAACATTACATAGCTATCACCTATTATATTCACTGATTTCACTTCAAATGTCCAACTTTTTGCATTGTTGATTTTTTGGGTGTTTTTTTTTTTTTTAAACGTGCATTCGAGTTACGCACGCCCACGTTACGCACGGCGACCCGGAATGGATCTGCTTTTGCTTGCTATGGCAGACTTAACGCAGCAGCCCATGAAGGGCAAGAGTCCTCAAAAACCCTGCAAGGAGGGTTGCGGGCCGCATCAGCTGTTTCTTCAAATAAAGTTGAATAGGCCACTGTGCAAGAGCAGCCGGCAGGGAGGGGCAGTGCCACAGAACCAGCTTCTTGGCAGTGTCCTTGCTGCCACTTTCTGGGACACTTTCAGAGGAGGAACGCTACTGAACGGCAGTTGCCGGAAATGGGGGGGGGAGAGGATTGCTGTTGCGCTCAGGTGTGGGCTTTCCCTGGGTACCTGGCGGCCACGGAGAGAGAGCAGGATGCTGGACTAGATGGGCCACTGGCCGGATCCAGCTAGGCTCTTCTCGTGTTCTTATGGCAATGCAGGAGTGGGGCAGTGAGATTGGGGCAGGGTGCGCACACCAACAGAGCCAGATGTCACCACCACCTTGCAGGTGGTGCTTCCTGTCCCAGTGAACAGCAGTGATGCCCCTGCTGGAGGTCAGCTCCACAGCACCTCTCTGCTCCCATGACTGTTCCTATCACTATGTGTTGCTTGGAGTAGGGGGTAGCGTAGGGAGCCAACAGAAGAGTTTATTCGTTGGACTGTCTTCAAAAGAGAGTTTATTCTAGCTAAAATACAAACAGCCATCTTGTGCTGAATCTGGACAATGGCCTGTCAAGTCCAGGCCCACCTACATGGGGGCACTGACCACAGCTCTTTTGCAGAGTCTGAAGATTCCTTGTAGGAGATGAACCCTGGAACCCAAAGCAGGTGCTCCACCATGGATCGGCAGCTACCAGTGCTTAAGTCCATCTCTTGCCGGTGGAAACCAGTGTCCTGGAGCCTCTGCCTTTCAGCAGATCCAGAGGGGCAGCTGCTTCCAGTCCAGGAAGGAGGAGGATGATGATTTAGCAGCCTCTGGGAAGTGTGAGAGAGGGATGGCCCATCACTGCAGCCCATAACCGAATCGAGTGTGGGGCCCACGGGCCAGGAAACGAGCTCCATGCGAGATGAGACATGTCCAAATCTAGAATGGAGAAAAAGCAAGGCGAGGTTCTAGCATCAAACTTGGGGTCTTCACAACCATACCAAAGAGCCTTCAGGTTTTCCTCCTACCTGCAATAACAGCCCAATCATTCTCCCCGATGTGCCTCAACCAGACCATGTTTTTTCATGACTCTGTTAAGTCATCCTATAGTGGGGCCTCACTGTCCTTCGGGAGGCACTCACTTCAGGGGCTGCCCCTTCACTATCCAGTGGCTAATGGTCTGTACACCTCCATCAGGATGCTATGGCAGCGCTATCTGCTTTATAAATACCATCCCAACCCATATGTGGCTCTACTGTTGATGATTATTGTAAGGGAAAAGGGAAACAGCATTTTCTACGATATTCAGTGGATCGTCAGGGCTTGTGAAGCACCGTGGGCAGGCAAAAATGGGTCACACAGTGTCACTATGATGTCAATTGACAGGCAGGCAGGCAGCCCCACCCACCCCATGCATGGGGTGGGAGAGATAAGAATCTAGCCCAGACCCAGTTCTGCAGGTGTTCCTCATAACAACCTTGCAAAATAATCCTAGGGCTAGGATATGGGGAATGATTAATATCCTCTTCGGGGATTTTTCTTCGATTGTTTTCAGTTTCTTCTCCTTTAAAGCTAAGAATGAGGAGCAACCTTATCAGACCAATAATCTACTAGTCCTTGTATCATCAACTGTAATTTGGGAGGGGCCTCCAGCCCAGCCCTACTACAGATGGTGCCCCGTTTTATCGATGGTCTTCATACCAGGTAGCAGACGAAGGCCACGTATGCAGCTAGCGCCAACGATATGACAATGTAGTATGCCAGATGATTCAGGCCCATTATAGCTGTCACCACAAAGTACAGGTTGATTGCACAGATCAGTCCAGTGATGAGGATCATAATGATCTTGCTAATGCTAAGAAGATCAGAGAGGGAGAGGGAGTTAAAAAAGAAGAAGAATATTCAGGGTCATGACTTTCAAGATGGAACAATCCTGGTGGTCAATTCACAGATTTTTACATCCAGATCTGCCCCAATCATTGTCTGGGGGCAGATGGTCCTGTTTAAAGAACTAAATGAATAGGAGGAGCGTTGCAGTCCTCCCTCTGCTTGTGTAGGTTTTTATAGTATGTATGTATGTATGTATGTACCGTATTTTCCGGCGTATAAGACAACTGGGCGTATAAAGCGACCCCCAACTTTTCCAGTTACAATATAGAGTTTGAGATATACTCGACTGCAGATTCTTCACCCCGCGTATAAGACGACCCCCGACTTTTGAGAAGATTTTCCTGGATTAAAAAGTAGTCTTATATGCCAGAATATACAGTATGTATGTATGTATGTATGTATGTATGTACCTACCACATTTCCCACAAATAAGTTGTATTCCAAGTCATTCACAGAACATGGACAATTTGGGTCAAATACAAATATGCATGTACTGTATAAACAAAGAAGCAAATAAAATACAACAACTTCTGATTATGCAGTGGAATTTCCCCTCTATCTTATTCCCAACCTCCTCAAAATCTGCTCTGGAGGGTTTGGGAATCCCCAGAGAGGGGGTCTGCAGTGTGGGGGAGATGACATCCTACTGCATTATCAGAAGTCTTTCCACTCGTGCAACAGTTTATTTGGATATAACCCTTCCCCTCCCCCAGAGTCTGTATTTGTGTAACAATGTATGACATAATCTTCTACCACCATGTAGAGTCTGACTCAAAGACTCTGGTTTAAATCTACTAACCACGACAGATCAGATTTTAGGGGGCAACCAGGGGACTCCCCGGAGAGAAGCTTCCAGTAGGAAGGGCCACTCAAAATGGTGTCCAAAGGGAGATAAATAACTACTGCTGATGGACTGGCACACAAATGTGAGAGGGCTGAGAGGTTCCGAGGGATCCCCATTGCTCTGTGGAGGGGTTGTAGCACAACAAAAGCAGGACCCTCCCGGGAAGAACATTTCTCATATGAAAAGTTACAGGAGTTCATTTGGAAAGTTACAGAGTAGGCACTGAGTGAAGCAGCAGCAGTAGTATGACTGTGCCAAAACATTTGCAGGCACAAATAGCATTGAAAGCCAGATTGTGTGGCCACCCCGAAAGCATCATGAGCACAAATCACCATCTATGCACAATGAAAAGGACGCCTAGGAGGGTCCTGATGCCACATCAAAGGAGGCGCTTCACTTTCCAGTACGTTTGCTTCTCACTTTCCTTACTGCAAAAACTATTTTTTGGGGGGAAGCGGGTTTGTTGCGCAAGACCTTCCAGGCAATTATAACTGCCTGAACTGCGTTTGCCAGTGTGACATTGAATCCCAACCAAAATTAGTCTGGAAGTGCCCTGGGTGGCAGATGCAGCAAAATCAAGGCATGGATATTGTAGAGTGCATTGCATGTACCAAGAACGTTCCAAATCAGACATGGGCAATGGGAGTGGAAATGCCCCGCATAAACATCCTTCCTTATGGAAACAACTCCTCACAAAATGAGCTTCTCTATGGAGCAACTTACATCCCATTGACGAAGTCCTGCATGAGGGGCTGCATGCTGGTGAAGGTGAGAACAGGTATGACAGCAAAAGGTAGCTGGAAACGGAAGGAGAAACGGGTGAGTGTGGAGGCATATTTTCAAAATGAATACTGTTGTCTGTTCTCCTTTCTTCGCCACTTATTTTGTTGCCACTTATTTTCACTCAAGGACCACTAACATGTTTGCTAACTGTTTGGTCGTTCCTGCTCCTTTTCAACACATCCTGGTCCCATAGTTTATTCTGAGCCCGGTTCTGGCCAGGGAGGGTGGAGTATAAATAAAACTAACTTTCTTTCTATTATCATCATCATCATCATCATCATTATTTTCCATTAATATCCCAGCTTCTTTTCCAAGTCCTAATAAGGAAGAGAGGTAAGGGCAATTGACATGGGTCTCCGCAGCTGGTCATGCCTCCTGCAACCCACTGCTTACAGAGGGCTGCAGTGTGTGTGTGTGTGCTTAGGACATCTCACCAGGATGCTCTGCAGCACATTGAGAACATCATTCAGGCTCGTCAAATCTTCTATCCTCCTGAAAGCAGCAACGAAGACCGTGGGAAGGATAGCGAAGGCGCGAGTGAAGACCACCCGAGCAAAGCGAGACCAGCGAAGCTTCAAGAAGCCCTGAGAGGGGAGGGGGGAAAAACAGCTCCTGGGTTTACAGAAGTCAACACACCATCACTTATTGAAGCACATGCTATTCTTCAGAGATCCTCCCCCCTCTGCTTGACACACTGGTCTTGAAAAAGGCTGCCACCTGGTGGCCAATTTAAGTCACCAGAAAAAGGTGAAGAGCTGAGGAAATAACAAGGGGGAAATGGCTCCAGTCTCTACATGCCTCTCTAGTGAGGAAGATGGCCTCGCTTTGAACAAACGTACCCCCTGAACAGTAACTGTAAAACTTGACGCTACTAGTATACTGAATCATCCATACTCTGAAAGCATGGGATAATATTTTTTAAGCGATGGAGGCAGGCACAGACATTTCCCCATACTTTTTAGGAGGAAAAAAGTGCGTCTTATGGAGTGAAAAATACGGTATTTACCACATGAGTGTGGGTTGTTTCACAATAAAAATGCAGCTATGCCTTCAGCCTGCTGTGGCTCGACTTACAGACTACAGTTTTGCAATAAGGTCCTGCCCTGCCTTGCAAAAGAGGCACATTTTCTTAACCACCATACAGAAAGCCTTTTGGAAACATAGCGTTTCTGGCCTTTTGTGAATAGTGGGACAGCATAAATGGATCAGTAATGGCTCAAAACTTTGCTGCTCAAGCAGAGGGTCTTGATGCTGCACAAAAATGGCTCCCTTGACAAGACACACAGATGCAGGCAAACCGTACTGTCAGGATGTGGTCAGTCGTGGTGAGGAAAAGTTACTCTGTACGTTCACAGAGAAGTCTTGTCTTTATCATTGCTTGTTACCTTCTTGGACTAAGCAGTGGCACCGCAGCCTAATACTTAGGCTCTAAGCCCAGCAAGTGAGATCCTCATCCCACACCCCCATTGCCAAATTTGACAGTTGAGCAAGGTTGCCCACCTGTCAATCAACTGGTGCCGCTATGATGAGCATCGGGAATTCAGGTGCTTTTCAGTGCTGCCAATCAGCTGAGACTTTAAGCCACACAAGTTCAACCCCAAATCAGGGAAGCAGCACTCACACTGCTTCCTGGAGCCCTGCCTCCAAGCAAGCCAAATGTTGGCTGTAGGATTGCATCACATCATCATCATCATCATCCTAATAAGAACACGAATAATACTAACAATAACTACTGCTTTTCCTTTTTCAGCACGTGCCACTATAATATCAACAACCGCTTTTTTCCGTTTGAGTGGCACGTAGCAAAGCCACACCTTTGAACTTGCCTGCGAGGTTCTATCAGAATCAGGATTAACCAGCCCCACAGAAGACAGCCCCACATAGCTTCTCACCTCCATAACAAACTGCCCGGCGTATGTCCCCGTCATGGTTGAGCTTTGGCCTGCGGCAAGGATCCCAATGGCCCAAATGTAGAGAGCAATGGAGCCAAAGTAGCATCCCAGGATGAGTCCCTGGGCAGGAAAAGACACAGATAAATGGGGGCGCAGGTAGTTAAGCCAGGGTGACCAGGTGTCCTACATTGCAGAGTACAGTTCTTTATTTGGAAGACACTTCATTTTGTTTTGGGAAGGTGTTCTCTGTCTGAAGGGCTGCCCAGTCCAAGTCCAGTTTAAAGTGCAAAAGGGGGCCTAGAAGCAGCCCATCCACATTGAGCGCCCAGACAGCAGACTGGGCAGATACACAGGTTACCCGGCCATTCTTCCCCACTGCAGTGACATCTGCATCATATTTCCATCTAAATTATAGTATTTATTTCTGCATTGGGGACCTACATATATTAAATAGCCCATGCAAATGTTATGCACATTGGTTTGCCTTCTGCCTTCTTGTTTTGGGATGGAGGTAAGTGGCTACACTGATACTCTTAAAAGCTAGACACCATCATTTTCCTATATTTATGTGCAAGCTAATCTTCTTTCAACTTCTTTCAAGCTGGGGAAATGGGCATCATTCCGCCGAAAACTTACCCCCTGGAAGATGTCCACGGAGACAGTTTCATTGTTGTCAGGAAAGTTTGGGAAGAGGCTGCCATTGGCAAAAATGCTGGCATTGGCACAGGTTTCATGCTGGAATACATGGGCGAAATAAAATGAAGATAATTTTTTTAAGGACATCCATTGGGGCCTTGGAAAGGTCACATCCCTTGCACTGGAAGGTCAGGGTAAAATATTCCCATGTGCTGATGCCCCATAGAGACAAGCCTACAAGGAAGAATGCCTCAGAGCACAGCCACCATGAAAGGCTGCATATGCGCACCATAAATTTAAAGCATATCTCTCCCCTGAAAAACCAACAATGGGAAATGTCGTTTGTTAAGTCTACTGTGAATTTTAACTTGGGGGGGGGGGTAAATGAGTTCCCAGGAGGAATGTGCTTTAAATATATGGTGTGTATGCAGCCAGATATGCCTTAAGCAGATAAATACTTGGGTCCTGTACCTCTTTATTAAAAGCTATTCCCCTCTTTCTTGAATGAATGCACTGCCCCCAGAGCAGATGACAACTCAGAGACACAAACTGGGAGGTCTCTTAACTCTGGAAGAATAATCCCAGCTGGTTCATAGCAGGAGTTTCCAAATCAAAAGTCCACAAGGGCCTATGCTGCATGTAATACAAAGTGTATATCCCTTAAAATAAAGGCACACATCACTTTTAGTGACAGTATTCATTTTGCACTGTGGTACTCACAGGCACTCATGAATGAGACTAGCTGGGCCACAAGGCCACTGCCTCAATGAGGAGAAGAGTGACAGTCCAAATGGGGCATCCCTACCCTTTTACAGACGTCGTTTGTTTCCTCCAAATGGAGAAAGCAAGCCCCTTTGGTTGCCCTAAGAAGTTTCCAATGGGAAACTGATTAGTGCAGTTGCTTCCTAGCATTGACAGGGAGCCCCACGTGCAAAGGAACAATCAAAAACTCCACTTAAGTTCCCAATTGTTCCTTTGCAGCTTTGTCTGTACCTGCCCCACACCTGACACTAGGCAGCTGTGGTTTTTGTGGAATAGCCTCTCAGGCCAAATTGGGACCTGTGCCGAGCCTTGTTCAGTCTGCAGCTCAGAGGTTTCCCACTGCTGCCCTAATCTGTCTCCATTTCTCTGAATCCAAACCAACCATAGTAGTATCACTGCTGAGAAAGTCAGCTCCACCCTTGGAAGTTTGGCGGAATGAGCAAAGAGGAAGAGGTTGGCCAATCCCCGACTGGCTAAAGAGAAACATCACTCTTCCTTCCCAACCACATGCTGCCCACTCATTGGTAATGTAGTGAAATAAGAACTCTGAAGTGATAGAGGAGGAACTATGGGAACTTAAGTCCCAACCACTCTCAAGTGAGTAGGGCGTGGGGGCAACGCAACGCTATGTCACTCACCACATCATGGTTCTGTTTACGAAAGAAGGCCTCTCCAAACACAGACATAACGAAGAGGTTTATGAGGAAGGAAACGAAGAGAGCAATGGTTGACTCAACCAGAAAGTACATGTTGGCCTCCTTCACTGCCTTCTTGTCAGAGCGGTCAATGTCTCGGGTCTGTGGGGAAAGGAGACAGTGTCTCATAGCTCTATCACATGAGTACTCCTTACCCCCCCACTCCCAAAGGTATTGGAGCCAGGAAACATTGTGTCTGGGGCTGTTCTTGTGGCTGCATGGATAGTTTTTCCTGAAGTTGCTCTCATGTAACCTCAGGCTGTGAGCTCACCTTAACAAGAGAAATAAGGAGAACCCTCCCTTCAGATGGCATTTGTTTCCCCCTTTCCATTATTATGGGCTGGCTCAAAATTCCCTCATTGGGCAACATTCAAGACCTCCCTTCAGCGGAGGCAAGGTACTTTCCAAACAACTGTTTGCTTGTTCCAGTTAAATATATTGCCCAGTATTTATTCCAACACAGGAGAAATGGAATAAACCACCCCTAAATTATTATTTTTAAAAAAACCAAAAACCAAAACCTAATTAAGGTACTACATGTTCCAAGGCAAACACAGGATTCCAATCTCATGCTTAGAAACATAGCCAGCTGCCTTCATCAGACCATTGATCCATCTAGCTCAGTACTGCCCACACTGACTGGCAGCAGCTCTACAGGATTTCTGGCAGGAGCTTTTCCCAGCCTTATCTGGGAAGATGCTCTTCCACAATGGCCCTTCCATAGTTAATAGGAGGGGCATTTGCAGGGGAAGACCAGCAGGTCTGTGCAGAATTCTTTCCCTCCCCCCCCCTTCTTTCTAATGCAAGATGTAGGTACAGTTCAAACTCTTCTCTCCTGTGCTTCCATGGCTGGGATAGATTAGTAGCTTTGGCTAGTGGGGCAGGGCTTGCTTGCTCTAAGAAGCAAATGTCCTTGCTGTTTTATTTGTTCGTGCTGCACTGCTTCAGCCAGGATCCACTTCTAAACCTCTGCCACCATGTTAGAAATAGTGTTTGCAACCACTTATAACGATGTCTTTTATGAAACAAATGGACTTCCTCATGCTCTGTGTTTATCTGCTGTTTGCTGAGTCAGATCCTCTCAATCTGTGCTTTTGCTCTGTGCTGTGGAGTTACACTTTCTGTCAGCTACCCCAGGTCTCTTACCTAGTTCCACATACGTTAAGGGGGGGGGGGTGTTAATCTTTTCTCCACCAACTGATTCTTCCTTGCAAATGTTCCTTTACAGATAGTAATATTTAGGCTTTCCCCCCAGCAAAAGCCCCAAATTACAAGTAAAATTAGATGAGGGGGCAGCCTTAACAGCAACAGCAACACCATTGTTATTTATACCCCACCCATCTGGCTGGGTTGCCCCAGCCACTCTGTGTACCTTTCAACACATATAAAAACATAATCAAACATCAAAAACTTCCCAATACAGATATGCTTTCAGATGCCTTCTAAAACTTATATAGTTCTTTATCTCCTTGACATCTGCTTGGAGGTCGTTCCACAGAGAGGGTGCCACTGGCAAGAAGGCCCTCTGCCTGGTTCCCTGTAACTTCACTTCTCGCAGTGAGGGAACCACCAGAAGGCCCTTCAAGGGAAGAATGGGTGACCGAGGGAAGGACTGGCCACTTTCCCTTCTCCTTTGTCAATTTCCCCCTGCAAGGTCTCCCTTCCTCTGCATTTGTAATCATTGTTGTGAGTTTGGGAGTACATGTTCATTGAGACTGACTGAGCACGTGCCTCCCCCATGAATGAATTGGAAGACAGGTCTGAAGACAGCCAAGGCACCTTCTTATCCAAGACTAGGAGTTTCCCCTTACTGACCTTCACAAGGGAAGAGTGCAAGTAGATGTTATGGGGCATGATGATGGCTCCGACCAATCCCACAGCCTGTAGAAGTTCGTTGTGTCCACAGCCCTTGCAAATGGGGAGAAACATCCCCTTCATCACCTTTCCCTGGTCAGGGTGCACTACCACATACTGCAGAAGGGAACAGGAAGGAAGGGTCAGGCTGCGCGCTCTGAAGGCAGTCTGCAAATCTAAAACAGCAAGGTTGATGAGGTGTGGGGCAAATCTGTCACTTTCGAGTTTTCTCTGTTTCCCAGCCTTGTTTATTTCACCACATTTCTGCACCAGTTTGCAATTATTATTTTTTAAAGTTCATCATGAAGATTTATCAGTGTTTTAGTGTGCACTTCTCCTAATTTTTATTTGTAATTTTGCACAATATACTTAATTTTTGCAAGCAATTTCACCCAGTATATTTTTGTAGCTCATTTTCACTATTACCGGTATATGCCTTCTATATGCACACTTTCACCCATTGTTATAAGTAATGGTTTTGTTGCAGAATGGCACCGCAAAATTCAGAGAAGTGCGAATTTCCAGGGATCAGCGTATTTCAGATTGTGTATTATTTCGGGAAGTGTGAAAATGTGGACCAAGCTGAATCTCACCCTCTCATCCCTTTCTGCAACGGGGTTAGGTTTCCTTTTACACTCCAGCCTGTAATTCTTGCATGTTTAAAACGGCAGTCACTCAAGGAACAGGAGGGGCCAGAGCCATGCAAAGGTTCCTGAGAAAATCCCTTTTGAATGCGGAGCAAAGTCCAGGCAAACATGCTCAGTTTTAACTTAGCTCCACTGTTTGAGTGCTACTTTGATATCAGTGTACACAGAAAAATCTTTTCCAACACTTGTAGTTTGATTGTACTATTAACCTAGGTATTGATTGCTACTCAATGTTGGTGTGTTCATTACCCTGGATTGATTTTTTTTTTTAAATTATTAGACAAATTCAGGGCTTTTCCCCCAGCTGGAACTCTCAGGTGGACGCCATTGTGTTCATTTGCATCCTGGCACCTCTTTTCCTAGAAAAATAGTACTAGACAAATCCGTACAGCGTAACTATGTAAATGCTTGTGTAGCCATGACAGGTAATTGGAACCTCTGCATTCAGAGACAACACTAGAGTACCTCAGAAGACCAAATATTGTGCACAAATAATATTGGCTGCAGTGTGTGGGTGCGTTGCTGCCTTCATATTGTTCTTATGAGCTTCTTGGAGGAATCCAATTTTTCAAAACCACCAATTAGATCAGCCTTGAGATGTTTTGGACTATAACTCCCATCAGTCCCAGCCAATATAGCCTTGGTAGCTGGGACTGATGGGAACTGCAGTTCAAAAATATCTTGAGGGCATGAGTTTGGGGAGGGTTAGGTGGACCCCTGAGGTGACCTGGCAGTGTTCTTCTTAGATCTAAAGGGTCAGGCCCCAGCCAGAATGCAGGAGAGTGGATGAAGGCATTGTTTGCAGTGGAGCCTGGGGTGTGTGTGGGCTTACCTCATAGCCAAATGTGAGTGCCATGATTGTGATGAGGAGACCAAAAAAGGCTTCCAGCTTCCTGAGACCTGGGAAGGAACAGAAGAGGCCAAAGCTAGCTCATTGGGGGAGGTGTTGGGATTCAAACCTGCTTCAGACATCATTAACTTTTAGCCTGAGTGCTCTTTGTCATGCAACAAGCACATTTCCTCAAGAAATCCCCCCTCGTAACCTTTGAAACACTTCACTAGCTGACTGAGTCACACATTCAAATATTTCCCCCTGTACAGGATACATACCATATTTATCTAAGAAGAGGAAGAAGAAAGTGTCCACAATGGTGATCAAGACTCCACCCCACAAAGGGATACTGCAAAGGAAAACCAGAAGTTACCAACCTGATAGCGGGAGAGGGGACACTACACCCTCTTCCCCCCAAACACAGTTAGCTTCTTAGGGCTCAATGACTACTCAACATCTTGCTGCCACAATATCTCTGTCTGAAGGGAAGAGGAGACCTGTGCTTTTGGGGGGGAGCAAACTCTGGGTTACCAATTCATTTCTTCTCTGATGGGCTTCCTCTAATTGTTAGTAGTTCTACAATGGGCAGAAATCTAATAGATGTACGTCTGTTAAAAGGTTCTGCTTTGTGAGAAAAGAGATGGCAACCTTACTAAGGTATCCCAAGAGCGGAGGAAAGCTTCTAGGCTTCCTGTAGTAAATTCTTACATTTAAGAGATTATAGGAGGCTGTGGAACCAGATTGTTGATTCACCTAGCTCTGTATTGTCTCCACAAGCCTTCAACTTGGTGCTCTCCCTGGTGTTTTGAACTACATCTCCCATCCTTCCTGAGCTTTAGTCATGTCATCTGGGGTTGATGGGATTTGTAGTCCAAAACATCTGTAGGGTGCCATGTTGGGAAAGGCTGGTCTGCACTGACTGCCACTGGCTCTCTGAAAGAAGCCTTGGTGATGCCAGTGGCCAAACCTGGGACTTTTTACATGCAGAGCATGAGCTGTTTCACTGAGTTATTAGCTTTCCCCCAAGGATTATCCCTTATTCAAGGTCACTATAGCTTTACAGCAGGGTTTCTCAAACGTGGGTCTCCAGCTGTTTTTGGACTACAACTCCCATCATCCCTAGCTAGCAGGACCAGTGGCCAGAGGTGATGGGAAATGTAGTCCAAAAACACCTGGAGACCCAAGCTTGGGAAACTTTGCTTTATAGGATCCCTTGTTTCTATAATTTACCTTTATCGACTCAGAGGGACATCTAATAATCATTTTGCAACAGAGGAAGCAGGCACCTGCAGTATTAGTACCTTATCCCACCAGTTTATGAGGGAGGTTGTTCACTATTAACTGGGGAAAGATTATACCTGATGTAAAAAGAATAAGAGAAAAGTAAAAACTGCTGTCATTGTGTTGTATTTCAATATCTGCCAGCATCTTCTAGTCTGAGGAATCTAATTGCTTAACCCAGCGCAATATGGTTGTAGTGCAAAAATGGTCAGCAACATCTTGGAGACCTGGCCGCTCACATGTGGCCACAGAAGAATGGTGAACTTACCGTCCAGCTGACAGAAGGTTGAAGGCAATGGCTGTGCCTATCACTTCCTGCATGTCAGAGCCAATGATGGCAATTTCTATCATGATCCAGAGCAGCACACGAGGAACCTGCACCAAACAGAATGGGAGTCTGTCAGATACAATATGGACAGGAGCTGGTACCCCAAAACTGTTCTATGGCCAGGTCTAAGCAGAAGCTCCCCCTGCCTCTAACAATGATCATAACTCCAGAAGCTTCACATGTGGCATGTACACCACTCAATATCGCACCACTTGTTCAACCCTTTTCAATGCAGAGATGGGCATCTTTAAAATCAGACAGCCTTCAACCAGAGCATGCCTTCAGATAGAGGTAAAGCTGATTCCATGTTCAGATTGAGAAATGGCTGGGCTGCTTGGTTCAATTCACAAAGCCTTCCCTTCCTAGCTGGCTAATTCATACTGGATATTTCATGCATTCATTCAATGATTCATTCTTGACTTTGAGGTAATCAGAGACATGGAGGAGATTTCGTTATGCCTCTAACCACAGTGGCATGGCAGACCAGAGTCCCTTCCACCAACTCACAGGAAACAGGGATGCCGCAGCCAGTGTTTAGTACCTAATCATGCAGTTCACAGCCTGATTCTCCATTCATACTCACCTTGGGATAGTAGAAATGGCATATCTCTCCCAAATCTTTGCCTGTAACGACCCCGAGCCGGATGGCCAGTCTTTGGCAGAGCAAGCCCAGGATTGTGGACCAGAGCAGAACCCAGAGCAGCTGTGCAGGGAGCAAGGGCACATGGCGTCAGTAGGTATTTGGGGACTTCTGCAGCAATGCAGCAAGAGCACAAGCTCAACCTCAAAGCTTTTGCTTAGCCTCAGGCTTATAATTCAGTGGTGCATAATACTCAGATGCTAGTTGGCCATGCAGCATGGGGTGGATGGAATAGTGCCAACTCTACTAACCCCTGCTGAACCAAGAAGAGGACCATTGCAGATTGCAGCAGTGCAGGTCCTATCCCACCCCCATTCTTGTGTTGGGCTTGGCTGAGCGATGATCATGTTCCTAAAATGGTGTGGAACACAACCCCAAGAAGTCAAGGAGAGGGTTGTGTGAAATCCATGGGCCTTATATTATCCAGGCACACCCTACAACAAATGCCTGTTCTCTCCTGTGCTCACCTGAAAACCGGCAACAGCTCCACACTGCAGGTCTGATTCAATGTTTCCTGGGTCCAGGAAGGCAATGCTCATGAGGAAGCCAGGCCCGGTGAATGCCCAGAGCTTCCTAAAACTGAAACCATACTGGGGAGGAAAAGGTGTAGCAGAGTCAATGAAAAGGGATGAAGGAGAGAGGGAGGGGGGGGGACCGGAGGTCATCTTAGCTCTACCGTACTACACTGATTCACATTTAACTCTTCCTTCTGTATCATGTCTTTATTTATGGGCAGCTGCTCTGAATGCCACTATTTTTCAGACAGTTTAGGAGAGTGAGTACCATAGACACCATTGCTTTCAACCACCTAGAGCAGGGCAGGGCCACTGGTAGGGGGGCACAGGGGGCACACATGGACCATGCCCTGAGCCAGCATGAGCCCCGACCTCTGAACTTTTTTTTAAAAAAGTAAATCAACCAGACATTTATAAAGAAAGTTAGAAATCAAAACCTGGAGGTAAGATAAACAAATAATGGTATACAGTGGTACCTCTGGTTACGTACTTAATTCGTTCTGGAGGTCCGTTCTTAACCTGAAACTGTTCTTAACCTGAAGCACCACTTTAGCTAATGTGGCCTCCCGCTGCCGCTGCACTGCCAAAGCACGATTTCTGTTTTTATCCTGAAGCGTTATTTCTGGGTTAGCGGAGTATGTAACCTGAAGCGTATGTAACCCGAGGTACACTGTATTCAAAGTAATTCTATGGTGCAAATATATAAAACCCACACAATTCTTTCTGAAAGTAACATTTTTGGAACAAGCTGTACTCAGCATTCCTGTTTAGTTTTTGTAAATATGAAGCTCTGTTCTTCTCAGACAACCTATTAAATGAGGCTGAATTGAGGTTGGGGATTTGAGGCTGCAATCTTGTAGCCTCTTTCTGAGGAGTAAACCCCATTGAGGAGTAAACTTAGTGGGACTTACTTTTGAGTGAAGATGCAAAGGATCACATGGTAATGGCTGCAATCATATGCAGAATTGGGTGTCCATAGTTCATCTGTTTCAGTGGGCATACGCCTTGCACAATTGAGCTGTAAGGTTGCAATGCCACACACATTCCTGCTGATCAATCATTCTTAGGGGAGCTGGCTGATAACATCACAAAAATTCTGTCTTGCTTAACCCTTGTATGTCACAGAAAATACATGATTGCATTGCAACTAAGTGTTTGTTGCAAAACCACTTCCTCAGAGTGAGAAAGGAACTGAAATGTCCTACTGTGCACCCCAGATAATGACTCCTCTTTCTATTCCTTCAGCAATATAATTCCTACTAGTGTTCATTCAATTCCAGTAGCCCTCTGTCCTCTCCCCCCACCATGGAAGGAGAATAGCCTTTCAGCAGGGCAATAGCCATTTACCATGCTTTAAAAAAAATCATCATGGAAGATGCATGCTCCAGCACTGGAGTGGAAGAGTATACCGACTTCAGATGTTGGGCAAAGCAAACTTCCACTATACTATATCCACATTATGATGGGATTGGCAATACCTTGGCAGCTGAATGTCCACTGTCTCCAATGTGTGTTCAGCCCAGAAAGGATATATATACATTCAAACTTTATTTGCGTAGCCGACTGGCCATAGCATCGTTCAGCCCAGAAGGAGGAAACCACATCACAGAAAATACAAAATGGCAGGAAAGCAATAGAGATGTGCACAGGATCCCTTGAAACTCTGCTGGTCCTGTCTGCATGGAACAGGCCAATGAACTCACAGGGACACCCACACCCCACATGAACACACTAGACCAGAGGTTTTCAACCATTTTGAGTCCACAGCTCCTTTGACCAGCTACATTTTTTTCTGCAGCACGCCTGTGGGGCTCAGGAGCCCAGTTATGTCACCGCCTGCCTGCAGAGCTGACAGGCTCTCACCCTTTTTTGAACACCCTCCCTTGTGAAGTGTTCCCTCAGCCTCCTCTTCTCTCCTTGGGAGTCCTCCGGGCAGTCACTGCCACCACCCCTGGTCTCTTAGCTGCTCCCCAGCCCCAAAGAGAGGTCTCTTCTCACACTGCCCCACAGGGGCCTGGGACTTGTCTGTCCATTCCCAACAGCAAAGGCTGGTGGACTGGCTGGCTGGGCTGCCTCGCCTGCTTGCTTGTTTGCTTACTCTGAGGCTGCCTCAGCTCCTGGCAACTAGCACCCCCTGGCCAGCCCCAGAGGCACCATTTGCCTGCGGAGCTTGTAGCCAATGCTGCTGCAACAAACAGCTGCACAAGCCTTTGGGAGGCAGAGATGCAAGAGGCCATCAGAGGAAGGGAGGGAAGGAAAGAGGGACAGAGGCCAGTGTTGCCCGCTGCACCCCTGACCATCATTCAAGGCACCCCAGGATGCCACAGCACACTGGTTGAAAACCACTGCACTAGACCATTTTGCACGGCGTTGATATTTATTAAAAGGATCCGTCTATGACTCTCAGTTCCCCATAATAGGCCAGTAGTCCAACCACAAGAGAATGAGCCATGTGTTAGCCATCTGACTAATGATTTACTCCACTCATCAGGATGGACGAATCTCTCAATTTCAGCTTCTCTTAGCTCCTGATTTTTCCAGTCTTAAATTCAGCTGTCCACATTTCCCCAGAAATTTCCAGTGGGGGGAGGGGGCTTTTAAAAAAAATCTTCATGAAAATTCACCCGCACTTTAATGCAAATTTCACCTAATAAACACATTTTGCATGCAGTTTTGACTAATACACACATTTCTGCAAGCCATTTCCCCCATACAACGCATTTGTGTATGTTATTTTCACTAATATATGCATTCTATACTTCCCCCTAATATATGCATGTTTGTACATGTTGGCCGGAGAAATTAAAACTGTGAATTTCAAAGGGGTGGCTGTGTTTTGGTTGGCATGAAAATTGGGACATTTCTCATTAAAATACAAACAAAGTCAAATTCCTCCTCCAACCCCACTTACTCCTGCAACATCTGGAATGGCAATCTTTTCATCCAAGTAGGTTTGATCTCCAGCCTCCTGGTGATTATTCGGTACCAGTGAATTAGTGGCGCCATATCTTGGTTTCCTTCTGATTTCACCGTCTGTGAAAAGTCCAAGGAAAAGAGAGGGAGCTTGTAGCATGCATTAAAAGAAGGAAAGAATCTTAAAGAGAGACTCGCTTAGTGAGTGAAATGATACAGCATTATTATGACAATCAGTGAAAATAATACTTAGCATTTTGCAACTACTTTGAGTAGTCCTCAAAAAAAGTTTGCAAGGAAGGCCAATATTATTCTTGTCACACTGCAAATGATGGGGCTGAGGTGGGAGCCCTATATTGTTCATGATGCTGCTGAAACCTCTCCGCACTCACCGTTACATCTAAGAGCACTTACCTGATGACGTAATATCATTACACTGCAAATTTCACTGACCCTGCCAACAGCCACAGCCAATGATTTGAAAGAGGGGGTGGAGCCACTCGCAAAAAGGTGACCATTAGAAGAGCCCTGGTGGATCAGACTCAAAGGACAATCCAATCCAGCAAGCTGCTTCCCACAGGATCCAACCAGATTCCTCTGGGAAGCCCACAAGTAGGATGTGCAGACAAAATCCTTCTCCGGCTGTTGTTTCCAGTGACTGGCATTCAGATGCATGCTGATTCTGATCCTGGAGAAGCTGCCATATGCTGAGTCGGACTTCTGACCCATCTAACTCAGTATTGTCCACACTGACTGCCAGTGTCTCTCCAGGAATTCAGGCAGTAGATATTCTCAGTCCTACATGGAGGTGCCAGGGATTGCACCTGGGATATTCTGCATGCAAGGCTATTCTGCACTGAGCTACAGTCCTTCTCAAGTGTCATAGGAATGTGCAAGCCACGATCACCACGACAAGGTGATGATCAGTGTACTGGATGAAGCAAAGATCACCAGTGTTGAAGCAATGATTCTTCAACATCAACTTTGTTGGACTGGTCATGTTGTGCAGATGCCTGATGATCGTCTTCCAAAGCAACTACTCTATTCTAAACTTAAAAATGGAAAGCGTAATACTGGTGGTCAACAAAAGAGGTTTAAAGACTGTCTCAAGGCAAATCTTAAAAAAAATGTAGTATAAACACCGACAACTGGGAAACACCGGCCTGCGAGCGCTCCAGTTGGAGAACAGCCTTTACCAAAGGTGCCATGGACTTTGAAGACACTCAAACTCAGAAAGCAAGGGAGAAACGTGCTAAGAGGAAGGCACAGCTGGCAAATCCACACCATGATCAGCTCCTGCCCGGGAACCAATGTCCCCACTGTGGAAGGAAGTGTGGGTCCAGAATTGGCCGCCACAGTCACTTACGGACTCATTGTTAAAACCGTGTTTATGGAAGACAATCTTACTCGGCTACAAGTGATCGCCAAAGAAGAAAAGAAGAAGAAGGAGAAGGAGAAGGAGAAGAAGAAGAAGAAGAAGAAGAAGAAGAAGAAGAAGAACAGCCCTTCTCACTCATATAATGCCATCATGACTAGTAGCCATTGACATATCCTCTTTGTCTAATTCCATCACAAGGTAGCACTGTACCATCATGTATGTTATAACTCTTATCTACTCCTGAGATAACAGTGGTTTTGCCCTAAGGATATCTGACAGAGGTGAAAATTGAACAAGGGGATTCCCTCTAAAAGTACAATTCCAGTCCAAATTCAATGGGGCTTACTCCCAGGTATGTTGAGGTTCAGATTACAACCCAAACCACTACACTGTACCAATGAATCGCCACCATTGGGACTCAAGCTCACAGCCCAGTTTGGCTCAGTGACTCGGCTTGCCGTTTTCTCATCCATGTTCTGAAGGGACAGGCCCATACAAGTGCAACCATGCTCTTGGACGAAAAAGCGACGCTACAGCAACTCTATAGGAGCTGCTACCTGCATGAATGCCTGCGGTGCCTGTCACAGCTATCATACACCCAGCATCCTATCTCTTGGATCTGTGCATTAAAAGAAACTTGAAGCAGAAGCTCTCTGTCATTCCGGGACCACTGCTTTTATGAAGTTGTGTTTACTGATGCCAATTCTGCTAAGAAGAGAGACACGTAGAATTGCATTAAACAGAAACACGAAATAATTCATAACTCACAGGTTCAGAGAAGCATACAACAGATTTGCAGGGGACGCTGTAACAATGCTGACGTTGTTTCTAAAGTCAGTTCTACGCTAGAAAATACTTGGACAAATGTCAATATCCTACCACAATCTTACCCATGCCGTCTATCTGTCCTGCATGTGCTTTCCAAGCTGAGCTCCTGCGCAGCCCAGATGAGATGCTCTGTTTGCCGCTGTTGCATATAAGCCAAAGTTCTGTTTTCTGATGAGACTGAACAATCTGGAGAAACCAGTCTAGTGAGTCCACACTCCCTTTTCCACTGAAATCTCATTAGCATATTTAGCCAGGGATACCGTATATACCAGCAGGTCTTACTACCAGATCTAAGATGGGGAAAAACCACCCCTACCCTGACACAGGGCTTGCACTTACCCTGTGCTGGATCTAGGCTTAACCTCATCAATCGGAGGCCAATCTTCATGCGCCTTCTCCAGAAGAGGCCTGGAGGGTAGCACACAAGGGTGGGCCTTTTCTGCCATGGCTCCCTGTTTGTGGAATGCTCTTCCCTGGGAGGCTTATCTGGTGACATCATTATATATTTTTAGGCACCAGGAAAAACTTTCCTTTGTAATCAGTCCTTTGACCTTTAACTATCTGTGACCTTTTAGAAGTGGGTGAGATGTTTTTGAATGCGTTTCGCTTTCCTCTTGGTTTTAATGTATCTATGTGGGATCTGTTGTCTATTTTTGGTTGTGCTTTGGGTTGCCCCGGGCAAGACTGACAAATTTAACGAATAAATGAATGAACAAAAAACAAAAACTATTTTAAAATGAGTAGAATTCCAGTCATTCTTGCACCATCCCAGGAAACTTATTAAATTTGCAGTGTATATGCTCTTGTAGTAGGTTCATATGAATACAGACAGCTACCTTATTTTGACAGACCATTGCTCCACCCAGTTCAGTACTGTCTCTACTGCAGCCAAAAACTTTCCACGGTTTCAGACTAAGATCTCTTCTAGTCCTACCTAGATAATGCTGGGGATTGAATATGTAACCTTTTCCATGCAAGGCAGATGCTCTACCATTGAGCTATGGCCCTGCTAATTTCTTCAGGACAAAAAATTAAATGTATGGGCAAATTTTAAATGGGGGAATTTGAATGCTGCTTTTCCAGGTGTTGGTAGTTTATGTATCATGGCAAAACAAACAAATCCCTGCGTGCATTTACTTACATATGGACTATGACTATGCCTGGAAATCTAAATTCCTCTCAGCATCAAAGGCTGCATGCACAGCATATATTCAAAGCACACATCTTACCCCTAAGAATCCTGGGTACTGTAGCTTACCCATCACAGAGCTACGTTTCGCAGCACCCTCAACAAACTACAGTTCCCAAGATTCTTTGGGGAAGTCCTGTGCTTTGAATGGGTTTTGAATGTATGGCGTGTATCAGAGGAGCCAGCTTCCAAGGGAGAATGGGGGGTGGGTTTGAGGTCGCGTGGTGTGTGCATATATATGTGTGTGTTGCACATGTGATGTCAGGATGTCGGAGGAGCTGGGGGCAGAGCTGAACACAGAGGCAGTGTGGCTTCAACGAGTGGCAGCTCCTTCTCTTCCTCCTCAGTGGCCAGGGGCTGCTTCCCTGCTCCTTCCCCTCTGCGGCAGAAGGACGAGGAGAAGGAGCTGGCCACTGAAGCCATGCCGCATTTGGCTCTGTGCTTGGCCTCCTCCATCCCTTTTGAACATTGTGGGGGCAGCCCCCTCCCCCAACATATTGGGAGGCCCCAAAGTCTTGTCCCTTGGAAGATGGCGTCCCTGGTATGTATGCAGACTAAAAACTGCAGGAGATACTAAACTTTTTCAAATTGTCCCTTTGTTGTTGTGTTGTTTAGTCGTTTAGTTGTGTCCGACTCTTTGTGACCCCATGGACCACAGCATACCAGGCACTCCTGTCTTCCACTGCCTCCTGCAGTTTGGTCAGACTCATGTTGGTAGCTTTGAGAACACTGTCCAACCATCTCTTCCTCTGTCGTCCCCTTCTCCTTGTGCCCTCAATCTTTCCCAACATCAGGGTCTTTTCCAGAGGTAGCCAAAGTTTTGGAGCCTCAGCTTCAGGATCTGTCCTTCCAGTGAGTACTCAGAGCTGATTTCCTTAAGAATGGATAGGTTTGATCTTATTGCAGTCCACGGGACTCTAAAGAGTCTCCTCCAGCACCATAATTCAGAAGCATCAATTCTTCAGTGATCAGCCTTCTTTATGGTCCAACTCTCACTTCCATACATCACTACTGGGAAAACCATAGCTTGAACTATACGGACCTTTGTCGGCAAGGTGATGTCTCTGCTTTTTAAGATGCTTGTCCCTTTACTTTTACAATAAAAGTAAACAATAAAAACAAAAGACTAACCATCTGCTGCCCTTCTATGATGCCCCAAATCAGCTGGCTGAGGCAGCTGCCTCACTCTGCCTAATGGTATTTGGTACATGACATTCAGATACTAAAAAAAGTTAAGTGCAGAAAAATGGAGGGGCCACAGTCTTCCCCATTATTAACTAAACTATAGTAATTATTTCTAAATTGGCACTTATACAAATATGTTATTCATTTTTATATATTTCACAAAGTTATTTTATTTCTTGATTGTAAAAAACCCAAACAAACCTCCAAGAGGTTTACAAAAAGAATAAAACAAGGAAATTATCATTAAAATAAAAACCCAGTTAGAAACAACGATTTAAAACTTCCAAAAATAATTAAAATCCACAATAAGTTAAAAACCAGATTAAAACACACATCAGCATTCTATGTGTCTGGCTAGGGTTTGCCTAAGCAAATTTTTAGCACGTGCCCGAGAGAGAACTGTGAAGGTGCCTGCCTAATATCAAAAGACAGGGAGTTCCCCAATTACAGACTGCAAGTCTTAAGCAAATTTGTTCTCCCCCACCATCCCTTTTTGCTGAGGAATTTCCTGTCTTTTGTGTGATTCATCAGCATTTATTTAATTATAAACCACCCTTGATACAACCATACATTTTAGGGTCGTATCAGCTTCACTTGATAGGCTCTCATTCAGACAGTGGTGCCGTAGCACCTTTGCTGAAGTTCAGTTACAGCTCTCCAAAAACCATTATATAGTTTCCTCCTATTTTATCCCTTCACAGCCTATCCTGCTTCTTGCATGATTGACCAACCCGTTTTCCTCTCCTACTAACCAGACAGTTTGCCCAGGCTTTGTGTATAGCAGAGACAATTCAGCATCCTTCGAATGAAAGACCGACTTAGACTTGATGTTACATCTTTAGCACAAGCTATGCATGCTAATATTCTCTTTTTCCACACAACTATTAAAGGTGCAAGAGTCTTCTGTCCTCTTTTTCAACTGGCCACCCTTAGCACTCAGCTTCTGCCCTCCACCAGTTCTGGATTCATAAATAATCCAGAATAAGCATAGACATCAACCATGCCCTTACATGTAGATCACAACTCCGCAGAGGGTGTCACAGACTTCAGATGAACCAGCTCAAAGCCTGCCACGAAGCATTAGGTTGCTGACACAAAGCAATGTGGTTAACATGTAGAAAAAGGCAAGATTTCCCCACACTGTCAAGTTCCTGGAATGTTTACACAACGCTATAGCAATCTCTGCTATTTACTGTACTGTACATTAATTGCATTCATTTACAGTTGTCACAGTTGTTTTTAGAGGAGCTCCTGTGATAGGCAGACACTAAAAGATACATATAATTCCTTGGCTGGAGATGCAGTGATGAGAAAAGTTGTGCCTCTTTTCCATTAAGCAGCTGGTTGGAGGAGTAGAAAAAACAAAGTTGCAGGACTGCAGCACCAACAGTACTCAGTCATCTCATGGACAAACAATGTAAGCTACCATGGTAAGGAATATTTATATTTTCATATGTCCTTTTTGTTAAAGTCACATGGATTTGAAAAAAGGGGGCAGTAAATCAGATGAGGATGGCAGTGTCAAAAAAGAACCATGCTTAAAAAAATGTTATCATAATCACAACAGAGGGTAGAAGTAGAATGAAACTTACTGGTACTTGGTTCCTGTGATCCCATTGAGAATTTCTTTCTTTCTTTCTTTCTTTCTTTCTTTCTTCTTTCTTTCTTTCTTTCTTCTTTCTTTCTTTCTTTCTTTCTTTCTTTCTTTCTTTCTTTCTTTCTTTCTTTCTTTCTTTCTTTGATGCAAAACTGGGTACCCACAGATTATGAGCACCAGATTGAAGCAGTCCACATGTCTAAAGAACACAGAGTGACCAGAGGAGGCAATTCTTGAGAGTGAGCTCAGTTTAGTCAGCCTGGGATTTTCATAAGGAAGCAAAAGAAGGAAGTCCTCCCCAACTGTAAAAAGTAATCATAGCAATAAAAATCTCTGCCCCTTTCTCCTCCCCACCCATGCACAACCCTGTGTATCTTTGCCTATCCAAGGAAGAAGGTATGTTTTGGTTTTAGTACCACAAAGAAACCTTTCTAAAAAATGTAATGGGCATGGGGAGGGAAGGTTGGCACACAATGCCAGAGTTTAGGGCTTATCCACACTTACTTTTTGCTCCACTCTTTCCAGGCAGAGTTCCACATTATAACACTCTGTATCAGCAAAAGCTTTGTTTCTTGCATGTTTGTGTATCGAGCTGCTTTTAAATGTAAAAGATCAGGGCCAGCTGAATATGTAGTCATCCTAAGGCAAGTGCATCCTATGATCGTGGATAATCTGATAAATTTGAGAAACTAGGTAACCTGAAGATGGTTCATTAATTTTTAGAGCCAGTTTGTGCTGCCCTTGATTAAATCTGAAAGTATATAAACACCCACACCTCCCCTTTCTCTCTCCCCCCCCTCTCTCACACACAGTTGCTGCTTTTGCAACTGGGATTCTAATAGCTGCATGACATCATCAAGATCTCCATCAAGTGCAGCTTTCATAGTTATCCAGCTAAATATGCTATTAGATCACAACATTTATCCCCAGTTTATGCTGGCTTTCTCGTTTCCCATCGAAGCTCTAACAACCCTATTTGAATTGCTCCTCCATACACCCCACAGTCCAATACAAACGAGCTGTGAGCTTTATAACCTGACCTGGTTGTGCTTTATGGAATAGCTTCAAGGACACCTTGCCATAAATATTTAGCAACTTGCAGAGCCCCCCTGGAAACCTGCATTTCCTGCTAACACAAAGCAGCCCACCCACCCTGCCACCTGAGCTGTGCTAGCATGTGTGAAACCACTCAGTCACACAACGCAGAACCAAGCATCACCTTCTGTTGCCTGCTCTACACTCCAATGGCAAGAAACTGAGGCCAGCATTGTAAAACCAAAGATGCGCCAATGATCCTGTTTTTTTAGTTAGTGTATTTGGAAGATTATACATTTGATAGTTTGTCACACATACATATTGTTGCAGGCCACCCCAACCTCTGAGCGGTGCGAGATTCCAGGGTCTGGCTTTCTTGAAATGAGGGACAGCGGAGACTGTGGTGTCTTTATGATATATGGTTTATTTACACATATATACAATCTGAGCCCACGGTGGGGGGCTCACAGCATTAAAACCCCTAGAGGGTCTTGCTTCTCCCATAGCCACAGCCTTGGATTCTAGCAGAAATCAAGCATGGCTCTCTGGCTTCTGTCTGCTTCTAGCCCAGCTCACACACTTTCAACTCTGGCTATTGTTGTTTGCGCTACCAGCCGAAGGAGCAGAGGTGGATTTAGGGCAGCACAACCTAGCTCAGTTGGTTAGAGCATGGTGCTCCTAATGCCAAGGTTTCAGGTTTGATCCTTGTATGGGACAGCAGCCTATTACTGTGCTGCAGGGTGTTGAGAGATGTCATAAAACAGAGAATGCCGATAAGATGGGGATAAAGAACTTGTGGCCTTCCAGAGGTCACTGAACGTCAGCTCCCATCATCCCTGCCCTTTAGTCACACTGGCTGGGGGCTGATGGGAGCTGTAGTTCTACAACACCAGCAGGGTCACAGTGGTTTCCCACGCTAGTGTAGGAAGTGAGATCCCCTGCCCTCCCCCACGTGGCCTATGCTCCAGTGTTGAAACAGTGAACGGCTTCTGCATTCTGAAACAAAATCCTTATTCAGGTTCCTGTCATCCTTATTTAGCTACTTTACTTCCCACTGTGCAATGAATAAACTCCAAGATTCTGCACGATCTTTTGAGGAAGGATGGAGGGGAGGAAGACTGTTGGTTTCATCCATCCCTTTGTGCTACTTGCTTTGCCGTCATTTTTCTCTAGGTTTGAAATATGCCTTGTAACTGTCATCAACTGGCTGAATGCACAGGAATAGTGGAAGGCACCAGCTGAGGAACCCCCAAGGAAAGAAGGCTCAGAGTGGTGGTGGGACGACGATGAAGGAGAAGAGGGAGGAGACTGGGAGGAGAAAGCTGAAGAGGCAACAGGATTTAGTGAGAAGGGAGAGTCTGGGGCAGAGAGAAGTACAAAATCAGAAATGGAAGGAGTGGAGGAAGGCCAAGAGGCAGAGATGAGTTGGGCTGGTGAAGAAGCCAGGGTGTCTCCCCCTCCTGCTGCAAAAAGCTCCCCATCCCCCAAGTCTCCCAGGACCAGGAGAGGCATGAAGTGGGAGGAGCAAAGACAGGCATGCTGGTGTAGTCTCAGATTGCTCAGATTGGGAAAATCCCTGGAGAGGAGAGGATTTAGGCAGCTGTGGGAAGGCTGTGGGAGATCTTTTGTCTCTGCCACTGCCTTATAGGGGCAAGACCTACAGAAAAAGAGTTGCTGTGCTCATCTATCATTAGTCCTAGCATTCGTGTGCTAATTCTGTTTTTCTAATAAAGATTTAACTTCACCTACTCCATTGAGCTGTCCTGAACCTTCCAACTTTCAGCTTCATGTCCATGAGTTATAGCATTATGAGAGAGGGAGAAAAAAATTCTTTATCCTCTTTCCCCATGACTCACAAATTGTGCTATTTTTTTTATCAGGTCACCTCTTAGTTGTCTATTCTCTAAACTAAAAAGCCCCAAATGTTGCAACGTCTCCTTGCATGGGAGTTGTGCCATCTTCTGGAAAATTTTGGCTGCCTGCATTTGGCTTTCACATTTTTGCAAACCAGTCTTGTTGTGGTCCTCTTTCCCACAAAGGCGTGAGGGTAACACAATGACACAAATGGAAATGCACATGAAAATGGAATATGAATGTTCAGTAATGTAACTGGCCTTAGTGAATGAAGTTATCCTATTCTTTTGATCTTCATGTGATCATTGCTTGCATTTTGCATTCTATGGGTTTTGTAAACCACTCAGAAAGCTTGGTTGGAGGGTAAATCTGACAACATAAAATAGTGCTTTGTTTGCAAAAGAGGAATTATTTTGTTACATGGAAGATGGAGCAAGCTTTTCTTCTGCTCCAGAGGCTAAAACCCAAACCAATGGCTTCAAGTTACAAGAAAGGAGATTCCAACCGAACAACAGGAAGAACTTTCTGGCAGTAAGAGCTGTTCAATGGAGTGGAATGCAGTCTCTCAGAAGGTGGTGGACTTTCCTTCCTTCAAAGTTTCTAAGCAGAGGTTGGATGGCCATCTGTCATGTGCAATTAGTTGAGATTATTGGATTGCAAGGGATTGGACTAGATGACCCTCAGGTTCCCTTCCAATTCTACAATTCTACGATTCCAGGATCCTGCTCCTGTAACTTTTCAAGCAGCTTGATTTGTGGACATTTGGAGCTGATGGCATTTACCTCTGCACAATGAAAAGCTTTGCCTGATTTATTTTTGCCCATCAAGCTGTTCACAGAAAAGACAGAGAGTTCACCGAGGAGGTCCTTTCCTCCCTGGCCTGCTGATAACATTTGTAGGTAGAATAAGTCATGTGATTTCCAAGCTGAAGAACTGAGGGATTTTATGGTGTTTGTGTGGAAGAGGAATTATCCAGATTTCGCCTCACTTTGAGACACACAACTGCATTAGTCATCCATGAACAAACCTCGTATTCCTGGCACTCGTGTGTGCTCACTTCAATAGGAACATAATAATAATAATAATATTTTTTATTTGTACCCCGCCCATCTGGCTGGATTTCCCCAGCCACTCTGGGCGGCTTCCAACAAAAATCAGATACAAAAATATCACACATTAAAAACTTCCCTGAAAAGGGCTGCCTTCAGGTATTTCTGAAGGCCACTTCCTTGTTTAAAAGCAAACTTTCCCTGCCATGCCGCTACTCTCCATTAAGGCAGCAGGCCAAATTGAAAGCAAGCAGCCCCCATAATTAAATCATTATTTCTGTACTTGTGTTTTTACTGGTTTTTTTTTTTTTTTGAGAGAGAGATCCCTGTATGCAGATATAAGTGGGGAAACATTTACCTATTGAATTTCTGCTTGTCTCACAGGTGTTAAAAAGCCCAGGCACAACCTTAAAATGGAAGGAATGGTTGAGAGGCAGGGTGGTTAAAGAAGGGATAATGGAATAGACACTGGGCTAGGAAAATGGTGGCTTGTGGAGCTGGAGGGGGGGAAAAGGTTGAGTGGAGAATGTGAGATGTGCCCCAAAGGCCGCATAGATCCCAGTGACAGTGGGACTGGAAGGCTGTGTGCAATAGGCTGGGAAGAAGTGGATTACCAAGGGATCTTTTGAAGGCTGTGAACTATGGGGCAGAAAGCCAAAAGAGATTATTACCAACTATAGGTCCTAAAATAGGGTTGCCATATTTCAAACAGTGAAAATCCGGACAGAAAAGTTGTTGAGCTTTAAAATTGCAATAAAAATTGCAGTTTTTGAGCTATAGTCATTTGTACCTTGGAAATCGAACAGAATCCGTTCCAGAAGTCTGTTCGACTTCCAAAACGTTTGAAAACTCCAGTGCAGCTTCTGATTGGCTGCAGGAAGGTCCTGCAGCTAATCAGAAGCCGCAGAAGCCCCGGCGGACATTTGTCTTCCAAAAATTGTTCAAAAACCAGAGCACTCACTTCTGGGTTTTGATCGTTTGGGAGCCAATTTGTTCAGGAGCCAAGGCATTTGCGATCCAAGGTATGACTGGATTTTTATGGGAAAATGACAAAAAATGGCACTGCCAACATGAGCTGCCATACTGCCATATGTCCTGATTTTCCCGGACATTTTCCCAATTTCCGCCCAGACACTGCTGCTGACTGCAGTATGCCAGATATGTCCAGGAAATTCCGGATGTATGACAAAAAGGAGTCCTATACTTTTAGGCATAGGAGACTTCTGCCGATGGTGAAAAAGCTCAAAAAGGTTCAGAAAAGGCACCCAAACTGATTAAGAAGCAGGAGTAACTCTGGGGAGGCTATAAAGTTTTGGGATTTTTAGTTCAGAAAAAGTTGAGCAAGGTGTGGACATTGTAGAGGTTTATAAAAATGATGCATGGTATGATGAGAAGGCGGATGAACAGCTTTTCTCCTTCGCTCATAAAGCTAGAATGAAAAGTTATCCAATAAAATTGAATGATGGGAGATTCAGAACAGACAAAACGGATTACTTCTTCATACAGTGCAGTTAAACAATGCAGATTTCACTTCTACTCAGTGTGACAATGGCTATAAATCTATATGGCTTTAAAAGGAGGACAGACAAATTTGAGGAAGGCTAACCATGACTATTAGTAATTATGGCTGTATACTACCTCTAGTATCAGAGGCCGCATGCCTCAAAATGCCACTGGACTGGGATAGGTACCCGCCCCCTCATGTCCTCTCTGTGAGCTTCTGAGAGGCATATAGTTGGCCCTCTGGGAAGCAGGATGCTGTACAAGATCCAGAAAGGCTCTTCTGAAGACAACAAATTCCTAACAGAGGGGCAATGAGGACCATGACATTAAGTGAATGTCAAGTTCCTTGGGGAAGAGACCTGCCTTTTTTTGGTTCTCTGTAAAGCACCATGTAGGGACGCGGGTGGCACTGTGGGTTAAACCACAGAGCCTAGGGCTTGCCGATCAGAAGGTCGGCGGTTCGAATCCCCATGACGGGGTGAGCTCCCGTTGCTCGGTCCCTGCTCCTGCCAACCTAGCAGTTCGAAAGCACGTCAAAAGTGCAAGTAGATAAATAGGCGGGAAGGTAAACGGCGTTTCCGTGCGCTGCTCTGCTTTGCCAGAAGCCGCTTAGTCATGCTGGCCACATGACCCAGAAGCTGTACACCGGCTCCCTCGGCCAGTAAAGCGAGATGAGCGCCACAACCCCAGAGTCATCCGCGACTGGACCTAATGGTCAGGGGTCCCTTTACCTTTAACTAAAGCACCATGTACACTGATGGATGTGATGATAGCGGGTTATGGTAACAACTGCTTGCTGTTCATATAATGACTTCAGTGCTGCATTTTTATTGTGCAAAAGATTGTCTTGTATTACTGATTGCTTCAGTTTTTGCAAGCCACTTTGGATGCATGCTACAGAAAAGTGGGTACAAATAATAAATATAAATTTTGAAGTATTATTATGATTTTTTTAAATTCACAATTTAGATAGTTCTTTGGCTGCAGGCAGGCTACCAACTATGTACGGCTACACTAAGCTTTCAGCCAGGGCCGTCTCATCCATAGGGGCTGGTGGCGCACCGCGCCAGGGCCCCGGGCCTCCCAGGGGCGCCCCCCGCGAGCCCGCCGGCATACCAGCCGCCCCCTCCCCAACCCGCCCCCGCCCCCACGGGTGGGCAGGCGGGCGGGCTGAAAGCCAGCCGCCCTTGCCTCCCGGAGCCCCAGCTGGAGTGCTGGAAGGGCGCACAAAGCCCGCGCTGCTCCAGCGCCACGCCCCTCATCCCCCGCTCGACCACCCCCCCTCCTGAGGGGCGGCCAGTGCGGGAGGGAGGCGGGCGGAGAGGCGGCACGCCAGGGGCACCGAGGGATCGTTGCGCCACGGCGGCCGATCCCTCTAAGACGGCCCTGCTTTCAGCATATGGCTGTATATAAATGCGCATATACTTTTATAGCTCATATAAACGCAAACATTGATAGAGTTTGACAGGCCCGAGGCAGTCACTGACCCCTTTTCTTTGTTCTCATATTACACAAGGCCTTCACTAATGCAAACCTAAAGATCACATGGCAATAGCCTCTATTGAAATGAATTCCTTTTTGTTGAGTAAATATAATTGATGTTTGGGGGTGTTAATTTTCTTAAACCACAAGTATCCATTCCATCTGTACAAGAGCGTTATCTTTGATTCCAGAGAGCCCCGTTTCCTCCCTTGAAGAAACATAAATGGTTGCAAATTGTCTTTATCACATTGAGCTTATTTGTGAAGGAGGTTGAACACTGGCCTCACATGACGCTGAGTCATCATCTCAGTCACACCCCCAGTTCTCAGAACCTGTCCACCTCCTGTTTAAAGGGACAAGCTACACTCAAAGCTCACTGTGGAAAACAGATGGCAAGCATGCCCTTGCCACTGGTTCTTGTACCCACCATCTTATTATTGACTGGTTTTGATGAAGGTGGGCAGCTAAGTACTCCTCAGCAGGTTGGGTTTGGCCCCTGGACCATTCAATTAATGATTCCTAGCCTAGAAATACAAATATAGGTGAGCAAGTGAGCTATGTTTCATTTTGCTGTGAACATTGGTTTTTCTTCTAATATCTCCCAACTGTTCTCCTTTATTCTTCAAAGGGATCTTTCTTGGTTTATTATTGTGCCCTTCACAGCAGGTGTGGGGAACCTGTGGCCCTCCAGATGTCACTGAACAACAGCTCCCATCAGCCCCATCAAGCATGGCCAATTGCCAGGGACAATGGGAGTTGTGGTCCAGCAACTTATGGAGGACCAATGGTTCCCCACGCCCACTAAAAGAGGTTACAACAATGGTGTGGGAGGTATGTTTCCATAGTTTCATCCCACAACATTGGTGTAATGTTTAAAGGCCCAGCACAACGAGGCCATGTGCAGGTCCTTCCCACAGAATTGTTGCCCATCTGGGACCAGAGTGGCCACTGAGTTGAATCATTCAAAATGTTGAATGATTATCAAGCTTGAGGGACTGACTGTATGAAGGCCACGATGCCTACTAATATGCTGCTTTCTTTTGCAGCTGGAAAGGTTCTGGTTTCTCAACAGGCAAGAGAGAGGAAGGAAGGAGGATAGTGAGTTCAAAAGCAGCTTATTTTGCCCTCTGGAGTACAGATGTCAAGGCCTGGGGGGAAAGGGGGAAATTAGGCAAAAAAACCAAAACAAAAAAACCAACCCTGCCTCATAACTCTCATCCAGGGTGACTGAGTAAGAGCAGAGCAAGATGAAATGGGTGTCTGCCCTGTAATTCTGAGGAGCAGAGAGGAGTTGCCCAAAACATAGGTGATCAGAGGGACATAGCAATGTTTTCAGGGAAGTTTTTCATTTTCATGTTTTGTTTTTTAAACAGCATGGTGGCCAGTGCTGAAATGGCACCCCTGCTTCAAGGATGCAACACCAAAGGAAAACATGAGAAATGGGTTACAACTCTTGTGTTTATTACACTAAAACACACTGTAAGAATCCCTGTTAGCTACGGGTTACTGCGCGTAGGGAATCAAATACCACCATTAGTAGTATCATCATTTATCTATGGGTGGCTGAGGGCTATCCCTGTACACTGCTTTTCCTATTCTGCATTTTTGTACAGAAATCATTTTCAGACAAACAAACAAACAAACAAACAAACAAACAAACAAACAAACAAACATCCCTTTATGGAACAATTACCAAGGGTTTTAATGTTTTGGTGCATGTTTAAATGTTGTAACTTCTAATAGTTATTTAAACAAAAAAACAAAAACAAAATTGTGTTTGATGGGGATCTTGCTATTTACATGTTTCAAATGTAAAGGTTGGGTCCCTACAGATGTAACTGGAAAAAAGGCCTGCCTGAGTGAGAATTACTGGCTCTTAATGTTGACAGATATACTAGAAACAGAGCAAATGTCAGCTGAGCCACCTTTTCCATCTCCTTCCATTCTTCGGGAGGGGTATCTACTTCTTGGTGTTTTTTTTTAGACCACTTGCAGATTTATCTGAATTAACGTTTGTTTGATACCTTATTCAAGGTTTGACTCAGATATATCAATGAGCAGGTGTGAGCCATTGGTTCGTACAGTCACACCTACCTTTTCTCACCTCCTACCCTCCTGCCGAAGGAGAGGAGATGATAAGTTTCTAGCTGCAATAAACAGTAGCTTCCCACTTTTGACCGTAGTTTTCAGTTACATCTGAATCAGGCCAGTGTATCTTCTTCCACAGCCATTAGTTGTTCCTCCATGCAGAAGTCTACATATTTGGACGCACCTTTTAAATTCTTCGTTTTCAATAATGGGGGGGGGACTTTATCTTATCAATTTTCTAGCAATTGATTCAATTATTTATTGGCTGAGCTTTCATCTCTAAAGCCAAAATTTTAAATTCAGAGAAGTCTGTTATAAAGTTTAACTCCTGCCTTCTTCTTTTTTCATTTTTAAGGATACATTTGATCCAAAATGTCACATTCTGGAGGTTTTCCACCACTTCCCACTTTGCAGACTTGCCAGCTCTGTGCTGGTTGTGGAAATGCTAGTGTTTTCAGTTCCTACACCCAGCAGCACTCCTAACACCCTTCGGGAAGCAGCGTGTCTCAGGACTGTGTCTCTGCTCTGGACGCAGCAGTAGTCACCATGCACCCCTTTGGGCAGGGCATGCCCCCAGCAACTTCCAAAAACAGTTCCTGCAAACCCCAGTGTCATTCTCTGAGTCTTTATTCTTCTGCTGGAATAGTTTAGACGTGGCTGCGAAAGGGGCTGGGCTTGTTGGATGACCGAAACGACCTGCACGGCGGGCGCTCCGCTGAAAAGGGGGCAAAGAACTCCGCAGCAAAGGTGATCACGTCATCGGGCTTGCGAAGGAGCAGCAGCTGTAAGAAATCTGCCAACAGTGCACGGAGCTCTGGGTGGCGACGCACATAGGTGGCATGGCTTGCTTGCAGCTCCTCCTGAAGGGAGGAAACCAAACCACGGTTAGAGGAGGGGCTCTCAGGTTGTTGCTCTATCCAGTTTGGTGCCCTACCAAAGTACTTTAAGTAAAACTATATGTATTTGGAGGCCCACTAATTGACCCTTGGCAACAACTGGCACATTTTAAGGGGGTAGGCAAGACTCTAGCTGCCACACAACTCACCTTTCTGTCTAAGAACTGGGAATACAGCTGCACATCCTCTTCCCAATCCAGCGGGATTTTCTCGAAGACTGGACGAGGGTCTGGTTCATCTGGGAAGAGGTGGAAATTGAAGCAGAGAGTTAGGAACATGGGGATTAGAGATAGATGTCCATCACATACTAGAAATAAATAAATAAATAAATAAATAAATAAATAAATAAATAGTGCAATTAAATTTCAATCCATGCCCAAATGAAAGAGAATGCATTTCGGCCATTTTGCCCAAGTTAGTTGATTCACTCCCAGATGCTGTCCCCAGTGGAGGCCAACACAGATCCTGGGCCTCTCCAGACTGGTGTTTTGTTGTGGGTGTATCCTGCAACGTGTTCTTGACACAATAATAGTGTGTTAGTGGTGGATTTAGTCTACATTAGTTTGCTCTGGGATACTTCCCCAATTGCTATCATGTTTTTGCTTTCCAAAGGGGCAATAGCACAACAGAACCAAAGCAAAAATAAACCAGAGCATTTGTAGTATAAAAAAGGTATGAAAATTCAGCAGGAGGTTATGGGAGATGCACTGCTTGGAAATGAAGCAGCGTGACCACCCCAAAACCTTTGCAGGCACAAACAGTATTGAAAGCAGATGTGACCATCTCAATTGCAGATCATCACAAATGTCCAATGAAAAAAGGATGTCTGGAGGGGGTTCAACTACCAAATTCCCCAATTGCCTCTGGTGACCATTCCCAACCGCTGACGGGGTGGAGGGAGGGAAATTTCGCAGACTCCTGCCTTTTACCTGTGTCAATCAGAATGGGCATCTGCAGGATCACCATGGTGGCCGGGGATCCAACCTGGACACGGCGAGATAAATGCCTGGGTGGGGGAGGCAAGAAGGAAAACTAGCCAGCTGGACCCTCCCGTATTTGCCTGGGAACTGTAAGAGATAGGCAGAGGCCGCAGGACTGTGGCTGCATGGGACTCTGGTGCCTTCATGATGTGCTGTGAATGGACCATCATGAGGCATGCCAGGCCTAGGAACGGGAACTTCTCCTGCCATTACATATGCGTTTCTTTTAGTTAATCAACTGACAAATGTATCTTGGTGGATACTGAAGATGCAAACATCTTCTGTATCCTCTTCTCCTCCCCACATTTTGCATGTCATTTTGAATACGGAATGTAACTGAGTTGTTTCATGTATGGTTCTTAGGGCGGAATAAGGGAGGGAGAGACAGGCAATTTAGTACACACAACCTGTGTACTGTGAGAGTGGAAATAAAGAACTTGGTTACCTTGCATTCACTCAATGTATTTGTAATAATAATAATAATAATAATAATAATAATAATAATAATAGGGTTTTTTTAAAATAAAAAAGCACTGGCATTCAAAGGAAACCAGGCTGCGCTAGGAAACCTACAGTAAGAATGCTGTTGAAAAGACTGTCAGAAGCTATTCTAGGTCAGAGGGAGTGAGCCACATTGCCTGCAAGGAAGGGCTGGGCACAAGCGATCGCACTGGGGCCTCCTTACCCATCCGATAGGAAGTAGAACTGCCAGCAAAGGGGGACCTCGTCCACGGAGTGCACAGCTCTCTCGATGACAAACACCTCCACCTCCTCTTTGCCCACTTTCTGCTTCTGGACACCCAGGTTCCTCTGGGAAGGGAATTGAAGAACGAGAAAGGTGAGTAAAAACGGTGCTGCTGGTGAGGCAGCAAAGCCTTGTTCTCTCCTGCTAGCATATAGTTAACTTTAGACAGTCATCTGGCCTACATGTTTTGGTCAAATCTTCACTTGGAAACCTTCGCCAGTAGCTGGATGGGTCAGCACAATATGTGCTGTAACACTGGTCTACTGGCCCTTCCTGAGACAAACTTCCTCATACATTGCCAACACCGGCAGGGTGCCCCACCAGACACACTCACATAGGTGCAGGGGCAGATGTGCTGGTCAATGCCAAATGCGAGGAAAATGGCATCCTGTGGTACGGCTTGCCTCCTGGCCATCACCCGCATCACCAGGAAGTTGGCAGACTCTGAGACTAGACCATGAAGCTGTGCACGTTTGTAAGAAAATGTGTCAACGTGGATCTCTTCCTGCGAGAGAGAATAGAGGAAAGACATTTTCACCAAATCCAAGACAACAACAGGTCATTATGGGGAAATTGTTTGGGGACTTATAGATGGCACTCCTTGGCGCTTCAAGACAAGCTTAGCCATTCGTGGGACAAGAATGGGAAACCGTGATCTTGCTGCCCTTTGTCATCTGACTGTTATGAGGGCAAGTACAGCATAGTGGTGAAGAGTTGGGAAGTCCTCAGTTCAAATCAGATCTCAGCTGCAAATTCACTAGGTGGCATTTGGTACTAAGCATGACTCCTTTGACCTCAGACCAGCTCACATCTGCAACATGAGGACAATGCTGCTCTTCTTAGTGGGCTGGTGTAAGTACTGAGATAATGAAGGTGGAGGGTTTGGAAATGTGCAATATAAATGTTGTTCCGGGAGATGATCTGAAGCCACATGCTCCGGAGATCTGGATCTGTTTGGTGTCCAGAGGCCACCTGCCTTGAATTCCATCATGGAAGAAAGAAGGGGTATAAAGGCAACACATAAATATAGTATGCCATATTGCTGTTTGTCTATTTAGAATACTTAACAGGGTGCAAATTGCTTTACAAGCCTTGCAACAAGGCTAGACTCCAAGATAGTTAGACTACAAAATAGTGGAAAGTAACAATCTCATAGTATGTTAATCCCTGATGACAACCAGTGGAACAAGTTGTTATAGATAACATTCAAGGACAGTAGCTAGGAATGCTTGAGGGATACAGTATTTGCGTAACTAAGTATGAACTAACCAGATTCAGACCTTCCAGTGTTATAAATAATCCTAGCACCACAGGGACATTGTGTTTTTTCTGTTCCCGAACCTAGATTTGAATGTAATCTTTATTTCAGGATCTTCTGTAAACTGCTTATAAAGTGGGAAATAAATATTCTAAATGAATAAGTAATGTGTCAGTCAGAATTCACTTCTTGGTTGTTCCCATGTAGTTCTCATTCAACAACAGCCACAATCAAAATTCATTTTAAAACACGTTTTAAAATGCACTTAGAAGCTTGTATTTTGAGGGAGGGGGAATGTTTAAAAATAAGTATTATGTAAAATACAATTTTGGTTGTGTGGATTTAATAGGGAAATCACGCTGGAATGGACTTCTAGGTGAACAGACATGAAAGTGGCATGGATTTGAATTACTAGTGTGATTATTTCCCTTAACCTAGAGAGGGAGGGAGTTGGGCTTGACTTTCTAAATCCTTTCAGAAGGATCAAAATTTACTCACATCTCTTTCCACCACAGTTTTGCTCACAAAAATCTGGTCTTGGCGTCTCACCACATGGGTCCTGGTTTCCACTGGGTGCTCCCTGAACTGCAGAAAAGAGTAAGTACAACAAGATGGTACCTCCATGCCAGACAGATGAGTTTTTTTTTATTTTTACCCAGGAGTACCGGTACTTATGTCTAAGCCCTTTGTCCCTCTAGTGCAGAGGTGGGGAACCTCTGGCCCAAGGCCTAATTATGGGTCCCAGTTTGGCCAGGTGTTTAGATGTTATCTTGCATCCAGGTAGCCATGGTGAAGGGGACACAAACAAGATATTTACCCTCACACTTTCCTTTGTGTGCTGCTCCACAGTTTCCAATTTCTTTGTTACATATCCTGATAAAGAAAGAGATAAAGGTTTAAAAAACAAACAGTTAAAGGTTATGCCACCTAAACACTCCCTGCAAGCCCAGGTTGCCTCTTTGTCCCTCTTTCTTACCCTTGAAAATACTCCAGTTTTCACCAAGTGTTCCTGAAGCTGCCTACCTTTCTTGGAATTTTGCTGAAGTTGTGTCTGATAGCTGCTAGAAAACCACTGTGACAGCTGCCAAACTTACTGTGACTGGGTTGATTCTACACTAGCTGTTTTCTCTGGAATGGATATCATTCCTTCACTCTATTTTTTATGGAGGATCCAGATGATTTCTCTTCCAAACAGTTGCATTCCGGTGTTTTCTGTGCTGTCATCCTGACTTGCCATTTCTGTGCTGCCAGCCCAACCTAATTTGTGTCATTTCTTTGTTTGCTTAAGATGCGATTGTAATACTACTCTGTCCAATGCCATGAAATGGCAAAGCACTACTGATGCATCTCAGGGAAGAGTGGTCTGTTTTTGGTGAAGACGCTCTTTTCTGCATTCTCTGCCTAGTTGCTCTTCCAGGGAGACAAGCAGCTCAACTGAGGTGTTTGAAGGAGAGCAGAAGGTTCTAAGCACTAGCCTTGTACTAGCTCTCAGATCCAAACAAAACATATTTGCGCAAGAAAAACACAATGACTAGTATTGTGCATGAACTACTTAAATCTCATTCGTTTCAATGGGTTTTAGGCAGTCTACCAAAACACAACATCAAAAAAACTAAGATCATGGCCACTGGTCCCATCACCTCCTGGCAAATAGAAGGGGAAGAAATGGAGGCAGTGAGAGATTTTACTTTCTTGGGCTCCATGATCACTGCACATGGTGACAGCAGTCATGAAATTAAAAGACGCCTGCTTCTTGGGAGGAAAGCAATGACAAACCTAGACAGCATCTTAAAAAGCAGAGAATCACCTTGCCGACAAAGGTCCGTATAGTTAAAGCTATGGTTTTCCCAGTAGTAATGTATGGAAGTGAGAGTTGGACCATAAAGAAGGCTGATCGCCGAAGAATTGATGCTTTTGAATTATGGTGCTGGAGGAGACTCTTGAGAGTCCCATGGACTGCAAAAAGATCAAACTTATCCATCCTTAAAGAAATCAGCTCACTGGAAGGACAGATCCTGAAGTTGAGGCTCCAGCACTTTGGCCACCTCATGAGAAGAGAAGACTCCTTAGAAAAGACCCTGATGTTGGGAAAGATGGAGGGCACAAGGAGAAGGGGACGACAGAGGATGAGATGGTTGGACGGTGTTCTCGAAGCGACTGGCATGAGTTTGGCCAAACTGCGGGAGGCAGTGAAAGATAGGCGTGCCTGGCGTGTTCTGGTCCATGGGGTCACAAAGAGTTGGACACGACTGAACGACTGAACAACAACAACAACAACAACAACCAAAACATGTGATTGCTTGGGGGAGTGGGTGTGAATGCACAAATAATACTCTGTGTCTTTTATTCAACATATACCAGCTGCATTAAGAAGATAAAATAAAAATTAAACACATATTGTTAGTGACAAGGGAATAGCTGGGAGAAGGAACAGCAGTGTGGTGTAGTGGTTAGAGTGCCTGGGAAACTGGGGTTCTGGTCCCCACTTAGCTATGAAGCACACATAGTGACCTCAGGCGGTTGTTGTGAGGATAAAATGGGGAGAGGGAAGACCATGTATACCACCTTGAGCTCATTCGAGGGAAGGTGGGAAAGAAATGTCCTAAATAAGTACATCACAAAATTAGGAGGTCTTTGCTGATTGAAGGTTGCAATTCTGAACAAGTTTCACAGCCCATGCGTCCCATTAAATGAAGTGGGAATAATTTTAAAGATCGTAGAGCCTTGCTTATAGTACGGTTGCCATATTTCAAAAAGCGAAAATCCAGCCAGAAAAGTTGTTTAGCTTCTTTGGCAAAATCTCAAAAAATAAATTTTAAAAATGAAGTTTTGGAGCTATTTTTAAGGGAAATTGCCCAAAGTGATACTGCTGACATGGGTTGCCATATGTCCAGATTTTCCTAGACGCTTCAGCGGGTTCTGCCCTGACACTGCTTCCAACAGGCGATTGCTGGTTATGTCCGGGAAATTCCGGACGTATGACAAAATTAGCTTATAGGAACAGGAATTGTAGGGCCTTATTGGGGATATAGCAGAATATTAAGTGCTGTATCCACAGTGTGTGGCTGGAACCTTGCTCAGCTTTTTCTTCCCTTGGGTCTAAAACAGTTATCAGACTAAGGAAGCATGACACTAGGAACCCAAAATGACTGTATTCACTTGCTACAAATACTCTATGGTTAAATCTCTTCTCCTCATGCTATAGCTCCATCTCTGCATCCATAGTTTCAAGGTCCCATATCACCAGTTGTATAATCTGAGGGCTGAAGGCTGTTATTTGGACACAGGAGTAGGCCAACTCTCTCCCTTCTCCATAACACCACCCTCCTCCTGCCAAATTATTGCAGTGAAGTTACCTGTAATGGACGTTGTGCAAGGGATGCCATCAATGGTCCCCTTGCTGCTGGCACGGACCAGGTACACGTCTTCTTCGTCCCAGTCATCTGGTGAATAGCTGGTCTCCTCCACTGAGATGGTGAATGTTCCTAGAGTCTCTCCACTCTCCGAGATGGCAACCAGCGATTCCCCAAAAACGCAGTACTTTATCTCTTTCAGTTCTGTGAGATAAGAGAGTAGAACATTATCATTTGGGGGAAACACAGAGAGAAAAGCCTGTTCCCACACAGAATGGGAAAATGTCCCCCAAGAACAGAAACCAGTTGGTGGTGGTGGATGCAGAGTATTTTGGCGACAAGGGTAGACCCAACCCTAAAACTCATGAGCAGAGACCTAATATCAAACCCGGTTCTATATGGAAGTGTTTAACTGAAAAGCTGAAGGAATGAGTCCACTAAGTTTGGAGTCATCTGGGTCATATTGACCTCCTTTCTCCCTGGCTTGTCCCCAAGGCCTGCCAGTTGCTTGCCTGTGACGTGCCTGGTGTTTTGTCCATGATCTATTACAGCATTTGAGAGGATGGTCAGTCAGGGAAAGGCATGGGGGAAATGGGCTGCATTCCAGGGCCCACATGCCAATGGTGCCCAGGGACAGAGGCAAAAGCGAGCAAAGCAACGTGTGAATTTTACCTTTGTATAGTAGACTACTTCTTACCTGTGCTCACACTCCCCTCTCTGTCCTGCATCCAGACAAGCAAGAAGCATTGTCTGTGGGGTGTGATCCATGAGAGGCAGTAAAGTACAACATTTCTTGTGATGCTGGAGAAGACATGCAAGGGAATGTTTGGTCCAGCCAGTCGAAACTTCATGTTCCTTCTGGCTGGAGCATCCTTCCTTTTGCATGTGATAGAAGGTAGGCATGACCTAACCTGTCCAGGGAACAAAAGGATGAGTGACACAGCACACCTCCCTCTTTTTTTGACTTCCTTCTTTGTTTGACCAGCTTCTAGCTAGGACTGCTCTGCTAGCTCTCAGTTAGCAGAAGCACTGGGATTATTCCCCCATATGGGGTAGATCCGCATGTACATATTTGTAACTAAGTCTGCCTTCAGGAATCCAACTGTGAACTGATGTGAGTAAACTTCTTTTATTGACTTCGAATAAGATTGTCGTGTCTTTATTCTTTTAAGAGGGATTCAAGGGAATTTACTGGGAACATACAATTCAATCTGAGACAGATTGAATTGTATAATAGTGAAAGGCTCACATGAGTCTGCAACCAGCTATCTGCTGCGCATATAAAAGGGGCAAATGTAACTCTGCTGCATAAAGGAACTTGCTAGTGCATGTTAGGAAGGATATTAATAAACAATATATCCTCTTCTGCCACCCTGAACATTCCCATATTGTCTGAGGTTGAGGACATATTCCAGTGAGGGAAAAGCTCTTAAGGATGGTGCAGTTCAGGGCTGGTGAGGGATGTGGCCTGGAGAGAAGGGAAAGGGCTCTGGGGAAAGTCCTGAGGGTCAGACAAAGAAGCCTGCATTTGGCTCCATGCCCTGAAGTTCCCCCATCCCAGCCCTGGAACAAAGCCTGTATCATGTCTAAAAGGTGGCTCACAAAATTGGCTGTTTAAGATAGGAAACTTGGTTTTGCCTTAGGAGTTAGCAGGAAACTTGCTGATACAATCATGTCCACTCTGATCAATAGTGTTCCTTAATGGTTTGGAACTGAGGAAACTAGACACGACACTAAACACTGGGAATATTCCTATTCCATTTTGTTTTCTAATAATAGCAGGTGCAGGGGGACCCCCACCCCAATTTTCATTGGGACTGCAGCATGCAGACAGGGGATCTTTTACTCCCCCCTGTTGAAATCCCAGTGAAAATGCCATCCTGATATTGCCCCCAGTGTGGAGTGGGGAAATTCATTGCAACTGCAGCTGGGTGGCAGGATAGGGAGAGGTTTAAACCTCCTCCATGTCTTCTGCAATACCAATACCCCCCCCCCCCCCGCCCCTCAGTGGCTGCTATGAAGAAAAAGAAAAAAAAGTTTTTTCCAGTGGTGCTTTAGTCTCAGTCTACTTTGGCCCTAAGACTCCTATATCTTCAAAGGTTGATAGTGAAAAAGCTCCTGGCTGTCAGCACCCCTCCCTTACACAGGGGAGAACAGGGTAGGAGAGCCTCCCCCCCCCTCCTCAAAAGGGGCACCCACCAATGAGCGAAAGGAATTCCACTGCCCCTTTGTTGGCAGCTGGGAGTTTCGGTATTGGCACCTCCTTCGGCACCTCGTCTGAGGTCTTCTTTTGCATTGTGGAGAGATGAGGACTTAAAGCCTTGGAACAGGTGGATGTGGAAGAGGATGCTTCCCAGAGGTCTGCTGTGAGGAAATCTGGAAGAAGAAGGGGGGGGAGGATATGGATGATGAAAGCAGACTGGATGCAAACCCTGCCTGCAATACATTAGCTGGAGTGGACATAGCCAGCCACATACTGTGTGAGATAAGGGGAGTAGTCCCAGCCTGCCATACTGTTTCAATTTATTTTGATGATACACGGTATACAAGGGAGAGTCACAGTGAAGAATTCAGCGTGAAACCAACACCAGAAATAACTAAGCTAATATGTCCAAGACATGGGGATCTGCCATTTGCGCATTCAGGTGCTGTGTGAGCCCACAATCCCACAGGGCATCGCTGACCAAAAGACGACTCGTGATGACACTGTATGGTTTGAATTTAGGCCACAACGTTACTGATTACAGCTGTAAGGAGTTTGGTGAAGGCATTGGGTTGTAACTGACCTCAACCAACCTGTCTGCTGGATGATCGACCAAGGGGTCGAACAAATGTTGAGGAGACCCTATGGCTTGCATCAAATAGGTGCTACTCCACAAGGAGTGACATGGCCCTAGCCCCCTGCATGGGCATCCGGACAAAAGCACCTCCTCACGGACCCCTTTAACAGGATTGCCGTATTCCCTCAGGGGCAATGCACATTTCCCATTATTCCCACCAACCTCCCAGGCTATAAACACCACAAACTTTTTGAAAATGAAAGCTAGGAATCAGGACCAGCTAATGGGCCCTGCATAACATGTCTAAAAGCCAGATATCCAGGCAAAGCGATGGCTCTTATTGTGCTGCGCTTCGTGACGTCTCCTTGGGTGCTAAGACAGATCTCTAGGGTCAAGCTTTTTGCAGGCTCTTCCCAGAGAATAGTAGGAAGGGTGAGGGCCATCTTCACTCTTCCCATGGAACTCTGAGAAAAGTAGTCCTTCGAAGGGTCTTTAACAGAGAATTCTCACCAAGCTACAATTTTCAGGATTCTTTGGGGAAAGCCTGTTCTGTACAAGTAACAGGTGGGTAGCCGTGTTGGTCTGCCATAGTCAAAACAAAATTTTCTGTACAAGTAAGGAATCGGTCTTGCAGTGGGGCAGTCCCTATGCTGCAACTCCCTGCACACTGGTATTTGGCAGACACCTTTGCTATATTGTCTACAGCGCCTTCTAAAAACCTTTTTGCTTAGGCAAGCCTAAGCCAGAAAGGTAGGGTCAGCATTTTAATTGGTAATTCCCTTTTATATTTCATAACATATATTTTAACCAGTGATTTTATGAATACTTTTTAATGGATCAACTCATTTTTAACTTCTGATTACCGGTAATTTAATGTCTAATGTTTTATGCGAAGCATCTACAGTACAGGTTTTGACAATTAAGTGGTAGACAAAATTTAACAATTTAAAATAAACAAATGGCACTTAAATTTATATAAGGTATGTGCTTTCTCTGCCTTTTTCTCATTGAAACTACCTCCTTTTCTTTTAATAATACTTGGATGGCTCCCAGCCTGGCAATCAATTAATCAATAAAGCATTTGTATAAATTTGGGAGAATATCGGCTGCAAAGCCCCCTCCCTATTTCCTTCCACTCACTTGTCCTCCGTCCTTCTGTACAGCATCCTGATGTAGCACCAAAGCCCCTCCACCCTCATCAATGGATGCCTTAAATGCTAACCCCAGTTGCATCCATCCCAGTTATTTCCTCCCCACCCATCGGCTTCCCAGGATGGGGATAAATTTAGAGAAATGAGTGGAAGTCAGCTTCATGTTAGACCTGAAGCCTCCCACTCTAGACTCACTGCGGGTTTTTTTTTCTGTCCTTCCACAGTGAGGTTGCAATGTATTCACTGGTTTCCGCAGTAACAGCCTTCCTTCCCGCCTCTTAAAGGGACAGCATGAGTTGGCAGCATTGAGAGAAGCTTTTCACAGGATTCTAGCATGCACGGAATTCTAACAGGGAAGAACACAAAGGGAGAGAAGGCATGAGCTGGGAATTAGGAACAGGCGATAAGAATATGAAAGGTATAGTCGTGGAGTTCTGTTTTCAATGGCCTGCACAACCAAACAAGGCATGTCTACATACACCATCCTTTGCACAATATTCTCACACTTCCTGATCCAATGACAGTATAATGACTGCGTGTAATGGCTGAGGAGGAAGAACAGCTCAGCAACAGGAAAGACCTTGCTGAACATAGATAGGGGGAACAAAGAGCTCCAAATGTTGCTTTAGAAAAGCAAAATTAAATTAGTGGTGTTTTACACACAAACACACACACACACACATGCCGGACTGTGAGTTATGGATAGCCTTGCTTCTGTTCTTCTTCATTTATTGCTGGCGAAGTACCCCTGCATTGGGGTCACACAATTAGTGAATTAGCCACCAGAGGGATACCTTAACAAGGAAGCTCACAAAATACAGTACAGTGGGCATGTTTTGTTACTGTAGTAGAAAAATGGTGCAATGGCACCCCTGGCATGCATGTAGTCACATTCCATAAAACCATCACAGTAGCAAAGGACTCAGCATCTGATGGCATTTGTGTATTAGTTGAATCAAACAAAATCTTATGGGGGAAGTATCACATTTTCCTAAGTGCAAAACATGGCACTTTTGAGGACTTAGGACATGCAGAGTCCCAGGCACAGATGTTACACAAGAATATAACATACAGATAAGTTCTAAGCAGAAGAGTAACTCATCACTGTGACTAATGAAAAAGAGTTCTATGAATAAACTGGTTCTTCTTTGGGAGTAGGACACTTCAGTGAAGAACTTTTAACAGCATCATGTCCATCTCTCTGTCATCTTAAACACTTTCCCCCCAATGGTTAACAAATCTGGCTTTTCTTGCAACATTATTCAATGCTAACCCAGTATTTTAGGGGAGCAGGTGGCGCTGTGGTCTAAACCACTGAGCCTCTTGGGCTTGCCGATGCGAAGGTCAGTGGTTCAAATCCACACAACAGGGTGAGCTTCCGTTGCTCTATCCCAGTTTCTGCCAACCTAGCAGTTTGAAAGCATACCAGTGCAAGTAGAAAAACAGGTACCACTGTGGTGGGAAGGTAAACAGCGTTTCTGTGCACTTTGGGACTCGTCACGGTGTCCTGTTGTGCCAGAAGTGGTTTAGTCATGCTGGCCATGACCTGGAAAGCTGTCTGTGGACAAACGGCGGGTCCCTCGGCCTGAAGCGAGATGAGCACTGCACCCCATAGTCACCTTTGAGGTCCTTTACCTTTACCATTTACCTAATCCAGTATTGTAAACTTTTTCAGAATTTCAGTTCATCCTTATGAATGGAAAGTTATTAGGGCCAACACAAGAGAACTAGTAAGGTAAAGGTAAAGGGTCCAGTCATGGACAACTCTGGGGTTTATTGGCCGAGGGAGCCAGCATACAGCTTCCAGGTCATGTGGCCAGCATGACTAAGCTGCTTCTGGCGAACCAGAGCAGCACACGGAAACTCCATTTACCTTCCCGGTGGAGTGGTACCTATTTATCTACTTGCACTTTGACGAGAGCTCACCCCGTTGTGGGGATTCGAACCGCCGACCTTCTGATCGGCAAGCCCTAGGCTCTGTGGTTTAACCCACAGCGCCACCCACGTCCCAATAGAACTAGTATCCTATCAGAAAAAATGGTACAGCTGGAGGATACTTCTAGCATTACACAGATAGTTTATATATAAACAGCTGGTTGTTATACATACTGTTTGTTAAGTTACTTTAGATACAGTTGGAGGGAGAAAGTTGTCCTGAAACATCAGACTCTGCATCCCCACATGGACATTTGCCAAATGAATCCATTATCAACCCCTATTTATATATTCAGTCTCCTTTTTTTCCATTCCTGTACTGTACTTTGCTTTCTGTCTCTCCATCTTTTATTCTTTATGTTTTGTCCACTATGTCCCAAAGCAAAAATCTAACTACAGCCAGTTCAACCATGTCCTCTCTGCCTTCAGGTGAGATTGGATTACTGTCAATGCTGCAAGTCAAGCACACGCCTGGAGGCACCTTGGTTAAATGAGGGAGGAAGAAGCCCTAAACTTTCAGTAAAATGATAGCTCTGTTGTTGTTTTAGGGTATTCAGCTACATTTTATTCAGAGCAGACCCATTAAATGAATGGACCTATTTTGGTCTACTCTGCTAAACACCGCCTGGCCAGTGCAATCCTAGATACATCTACCCAGAAGTAACTTGCAAGTAACAGAGCAAAAGACTGCAGTCCTCAACCCCTCCCCCACCTTCAAACAGATGTGCACGACAGATTTCCATACTGAAGTTGCATGCAGGCCACACATTTACAGCACAAACAAATCTGCAAACTGTAGTTTACCCTGGACAGAGCTACATCTTTAGCAAACTACTGTTTCCAGGACTCTTCGGGGAAACTTGTGTGCTTTAAATGTATGGCGTGTCATTCATTCACTCCATCCTCCTGAAAGCAGAAAGATGAGATTGTCGGGGCTCAGCTGGCACTGTCAAGATTACGAGCAGCTGTCAGGATGAATGTGGGTCATTGCGGAATGGAATTGGCCTGGGCTATGTGTATGCAATGGTGAGGGGAGAGAAGGAACTGAGTGATGAAATGTTTAACGAAGCAAATGTTAAATCTATCTGTTTTGTCCCTCACTCATTTACAGAGATGCAGAAAGAAACCACGCTAGTTAAGACACTGCACTGCTCTAAATATATTGTGCACGGCTTTAGAGGCCAATGTTCTAGGTGTTAGCTATGCCAAACCCTACCAGAGATTCTTAATTGTCTGATGACTTGTGCGGCTGTCACTAAACTCTAAAACCATCTTCATGATATTGGTGTTGCCATAGAAACAGACGGGCTTCCCACGTTGCGGGAGGGGGAGAGCACAGAGCAGATGATAAGGGCGACAACAAAATAGAATGAAAGCAAATGAGGCTGAAAAATGGGATGTGAGCCGCAGATGAAGGTGATCTTGAAGAAGCATCTTTTGAGAGTAAGCATAAAAGCTTGCAAGTATTTATTGGGGAAACCATGACTACTCCCTCCTGCTCTTTGCACTCTATTTATTTCGACCTTGTGCATCTTCCCTGAGATATCAGTGAACACCAGCGTACAGGCGAGCCCCACCCTTGATGTCAGTATACAGTTTCCAGGAAGCAACTCACTTCCCAGAGTTTTCTTCCTGGGAGCAAATTCTGCTCACGGTTGGCATTGAAGATTATGCATCACAAAAAAAAACAAATCCAACAGCATAAGTTGCATTAAAAACAAATAAAAATGGTGTGTACGCATTGTTTGTTCATTCATGGAGACAGAAACAAACTTTATTGCCACTGTACGGCTGCACCATCTGGTGGCTCAGGCTAGTACAACAGTCAAGGAAGACTTTCAACCAGTGGGGCCGCTATTTCTCAATACTGTACTGTATGCCTGGAAGAATTTCTGTAATTCTGGTTCTTTTGATTTGACATTTTCCTCAATAAGCAAACAAAGAAGTGCTTTTAGATGTGCTGAGAGCCAATCCTACAATTAGGTAGGGTGAGATGTCCCTGCTCTGTGCTTATATTGTCTCCTTCCTCTGCCCAGCCTACTTTGTAAAGAATCTGAAAGGATCTGTCTTCTAAGAAAGCCTTTCCAAACCTGGCCCTCTCCACCTGATTAGGACTGTGCAGAGTGGGGCTGATGGGAATTGCAGAAGAAAAAGTTGGAGGGCACCCAGTTAAGAAGGCTGGGGTCCGTCTCTAAGCCAGTGAGCCATGAGCCAGCAGCTTGGAGACTGAGGTAAATGCAAAACAACAACGTGAGAGATCAGCAAAGGAGGGGGTGGGGGAGGTAGAAACAACTGGGTATCATTAGCATAGATAATATTAGTAGTACTGAAAGACTAAATAAGAGGAACTTATGGATGAAGGTAAATAATGAAAAGGAAAAAAAGATAATCCAGTGATCTCCAGGATGATGAAATACTGTAACACGAAAAATAGTATTGGATAGAAAAGCATGCCACAGTCGTACAAAGATCAAGTTCCAGATAATTGTAACAAACCATTCAATTCTTGGCATGCTCATGGCATTTAGTGATTTATTTATTTTTAAGCTTGAATTAAAAGACACACAGATAATTCTTGAGAGGCTGAGTTCTCCTCTGTGGTTATACCCAAGTGAATGAATGTGCATACAGCACCTTAAAAATAAAATAAAAATATACTGGTAAAAAGAAACAATCACTCCCCCCCCACCCCCTGACTATGTCCATGGTCATCTTTACAGTAGACACATGGTTGTAGACTACATACATTGTTTTAAATGTACATTTTATATTTGACTTCCTTTAGTAATGTGGTCATTTGAAATGCTTATGATAACTTTGTTGTTGTTGACTTTGGTGCTTTAAATGTGCATTCTGTGGTTGACCTCCTTTGCAATGTTTTTATTTAAAAAACTTTAAGATAATATTTTTGTTTCCTGTTAATCATGTTGCTTTGAATATATACTTTATATTTGACTTTCTTCTGTAATTCCAGTTACAGGTAGGTAGCCGTGTTGGTCTGCCATAGTCAAAACAAAATAAAATAAAAAAATTTCTTCCAGTAGCACCTTAGAGACCAACTAAGTTTGTTCTTGGTATAAGCTGAAGAAGTGTGCATGCACACAAAAGCTCATACCAAGAACAAACTTAGTTGGTCTCTAAGGTGCTACTGGAAGGAATTTTTTATTTTATTTTGTTTTTTCTTCTGTAATGTTTTCCTCTGGATTGTTTTGTTTGATGCTTTAGTGTAGGTTGAAAACAACTTTGATATTTTTTTCTTTAAAAATATAAAGCGATATGGAAATGAAATTAATAATAATAACAATAATGTATGCAACAGTCTTGGGAAGGGAAGGACTTCAAAAACCTAGGTATATTTACTTTAGCGTAAATACCATTCAGATGCATTACTGTTCTGCAAACATGCATTGTGACTCAGAATTAGTGCAATGATTAAACTCACAGGTGTTTGCAAAAACAGCAACAAATCTCTTTTTAAAAATGCAGTTCAGCCTATGAAGTGGTGCAGCAGAAAGCAGTGTGTCCTAACAGTGCAATCCTGTTTACTCAGAAGTAAGGTTCATTCTGTTCAATGGGTGTAACTCTCAGGCAAGTATGCATAGACTTGCAGCCTAAATTATCAATGCATCATACTTACTGTGTAAACTCTGTTTTACATGCTCAAAAATGAGAAGGAAATTTGATGCTATTGACTCTAATCAGTAAGTGTCACAGTGCACACACTGCCTTTCGAAACTAAAACAAACACACTAGTGTGGAGTCAGGGAACTTTAGGAAAATATTAAATTGCTCTTTGTGCCCCAGGGAAATGCCACTGACTTCTTTACAGGGGAGGAAAGTCCCGCCATTAAAGAGGCTGGGGCAGTAGGTTCAACTTGTCTTTTCAAAGATAATCAGCTGTTGTTATATGCCTTGTCTGATTTGGCTGCACTCTTCATGGCTTTATGATACAGCTGTTCTATATTCTTAATTGCGGGTATATTGCTGTTATCTTGGGGATCTTAAGAGGTGGGAAGAAGGGATTCTCCAACCTGACCAGGTCCTCCAGTTATTGTTGGACCACAGCTCCCATCATCCTTGGCCATTAAGCCATGCTGGCAGTGATTGGTGGGGGCAGTGGCCCAATACACCTGGAGAAAAAAAAGGTTGAAAGCAGGTCAAGGCTGCACATTTATGATGTAATAGGGCAAGATTACAAAGAGAGACAGAGAGAGAAAAAAGTTTCCTTAATCCAGTTTCGCTGTTGTGGAAACGAACCAGATTTGTCATCATATTTTTGCGTTTTTATACTGTGATTCTTGGATGAAGGTTGGTATATATATTTAATAAAATTTTTATTAATAATACTAATACCAGTGCTTTTTTCGGGGCGGGCGGGATGACGCAGGGGTACACATACCCCTAAACACATTGTGAATCTCTTTACTTTTGTCCATTTACTATCTTTATTTTTCTTGATTTGAACTAAAAAATGGTGATTTTCTTGAGTCAAAATGAGAGTATCCCTAAACATTTTTTAAGAGAAAAAGCACTGACTAATACTATTATCTCAACTCATTTATAAAGAGACGGATATATATACATATACCGTAGTATACTTTTAAAATGATCATAATGCAATTCATGGTTCTTGTTTTTGTATCTGTTTAGAAACCAATGAAAAAATGTTTTGTTTTTAAAGCCCGATGATGCCTTGGGCTTCTTCATTCACCAGTTCCGTACGCGTCCCGCTAGGGTACCACCGCTGGCATTTACGGCCAGATCCTTCAGGGGGCGCTGCATCCCAAGCCGCGCAGGAAGCGGCTCCGGCTCCGGGACAGACGGCGCTCCGAGGGGGCGGGCCCGGCTGCGTGCTTGGCGCTGGAGGTGGGAGGGCTATTTTAAAGGCAGGGGCGGGTGGGGGGCGGGTCCGATGCTTGCCGCGCTCCCTCCGCAGAGCATGGCTTGGCTGGGCTGGCTGCTGCGGATCCGAGCGCTGTTTGCAACCTTCGCCGCTTCTTCTTGCAGGGCCCTGAGCGGCGCTTTCCACCGGTGCGCGGCCAGGCAGCGCTTTCCCCGAATGCCCATGGCTCTGGCGGGTCCCCTCCTGTTCCGCATCGGGTGAGTTTGGAGACCCCGGAGACGACTCTACGGCTGGATCATTATGATCCGAGAGGAGGACGAGATCATTTCTCTGATCCGGCGGGTGCTGCAAATGGGGAAGTCTTGCCGAGGTTACTAAGGGGAGGCCTGGCATTTTTTTTAAGGGGTCCCAACGGTTGTATTGTAGCAGAAGGAGATGTCTAGAGCTAAGGTTGCATGCGTGGAGGGGGGGGCATCGAGTTTGGGGGGGATCTGTTTGCCTGCTTAGATCTTGCTTTATAACTGAGTGGGAAGAGGATCTGTTAAGATGGGGCAGGGGGAAAGAGCGGGTATGTGCGCGCGCGCCGCGCGCTCCTGGATATAACGATGAATTTTGCAAGTGGAATGTCAATATGGTTTGGTGGTGATGTTAACGGGCAGCGAGAGTTATGCGGTTTTTAAGATAAGGCAGGTTGCTTTTGGTACGAGGGGAAGCCGGGCTGTACGGATCCGGGGGGCGTCTGTAGGTTTGGGGGACTATAACAGTCGTGGACCAAAGTGCCATTAGCCCAGGTATAAGAGTGTAGTGTGTGAAGGAATTTCCTGTGCGATTCTGCGGGAGGTTAATCAAGAGAAGCTTTGAAGCGCTAGAGTTAAAAGTCCCGTCGAGAAGCGGCGCGTATTTGCATCGGCTGTAGGAGAAGCGTGGATCGGTGCCTGCCTCCCTGGAACCCGGTAAATTAATTGGTTTTGGAAGAGAGATTTCAGTTGCATGCATTTCATCAGAGGAATATCTACGGAGCCTTAATATGCATGCATGCATGCATGTGTGCACTGTTAAGAAATAGCCCTGCAGAAGTAGGCTATATACTGTATTGAGATTGGTGAGAGTGCGCGGAAGGTAGATTTGGGACCTACTGGTAGATCTCTGTAATTTGCAGTAGATCCGTTGTTGCTTGACTATAGCAGCAACAACAAAAATGTTTTTCCCACCCAAATTGGGCTGCTAGAGTGAAGAAAGCTAACCGGGGTGGACTTTGTGTTCACTTCTGGCACAGAAAACAAATGCTTTAGCTGAGAATGTGCTCTGAGGGGCCTGTTTAATTCTAATGGGGCAGACCCACAGCCTACATTTAAGCACATGCAATGCACATTTAAATAGCATGACTTCCCCCAAGGAATTCTGGGAACTTTAGTAAAGGGTGTTGAAAGCTGTTGAAAATTATAGCTTTTTGAGGGGGCAACTATAGTTTCCAATATTCTTTGGGGGAAATAATGTGCTGCAAATGTGCACTGTATGTACTTTAAACGTGTACTGTAGATCTCCCTAAGGTATATCTTTTGCACCTGGTTTTAGCAGGTAAATCTTGGAGCACTATTTAAAAAGCAGAGCCTTACTTAGTGATGCCAGGGGTTGAAGCTGGGACTTATTGTATGCAAAGCATGTTCTCTGCAACTGACTGACAGCTCTTCCCTTTATATACTACAGCCCTTAACTCTGACCACCCCTGATCTAGGGGACTGTGAGATTTATGTTAGGTATGCATGACGCAGTGGCTTTTCTGCATTGAAAACATGTAACTTATCTTCTGTCTCGTTTGGGTATCTATTTGGAAATAGGAGCTATTTATATTAATATATGTTTAAATTAGTATTGATACCTGAAGGAGCGTCTCTACCCCCATCGTTTAGCCCGCACACTGACGTCCAGCTCCAAGGGCCTTCTGCCGATTCCCTCACTGCGAGAAGTGAAGCTACAGGGAGCCAGGCAGAGGGCCTTCTCAGTAGTGGCGCCTGCCCTGTGGAACACCCTCCCATCAGATGTCAGGGAAATAAACAACTATCTGACTTGTAGAAGACATCTGAAGGCATCCTTGTTTAGGGAAGTTTTTAACGGTTGATGTTTTATCGCTTTATTATTATTATAATGAATAATATTCTGTTGGGAGCTGCCCAGAGTGGCTGGGGTATAAATAAATTATGATGAGGATGGTGATGATGATGATGTATCATTGCTAATATGAGCTCACATCCCCTCCTTTCTGCTACATTGGCAATAAACTTTTTTTTTTAATGGAACAGTAAGTAGTTTGGATAACTGGTTTTCAGGGATTAGATCTAAGATTACTTTGGGGGTGGGCAGAAGCAGTTGCATCTATGCATGTTGGGGATTGGGGAGCAGCTGTAGCTCAGTGGTAGAGCATCTGCTTTGCATTCAGAAGCTTCTAGGTTCGATCCCTGGTGGTTCCAGGTAGGTCTGGGGTTGTTCCTCCATCTAAAACCTAGGAGAGCTGCTGGCAGTCAACGTAAACAAAATTGGAGCTAGATGAGTCAGTGGTCCAACTTGGAATGGCACCTTCCTCGATTCCCAAAGAATGTCTGAGTTCTGCGCAGCTTTGATCACTTACCTTTAGCTTGCTACAGAGCACTTAATGGACCGTGAAGTTTTTCTTTTGTTCTGCATCCTAGTAGATAAAAATGAACAGAGCCTTCCACTGCCACAGCTGCATTTTGCCTGCTTTTCTTGGGAATGGTCAGCTGTTTGCAACATCTGACACGAGTGCATGATATCCAGAAAGCTCCCTGCTGTTGACAGGAGAGCAGAATGACAGCGGCTGTAGCTTTCTGGGCCCATGCAATGCTTGACATGAATGCATATCCCGCAGCTTCTGGAGATTCCCATTCATTCGCTATTGCAAATGCTCTGCCTGTGTTTGTGTATTCGTTCTTTACAAATCTTTCCATGCTGCAGAGTTCGGAGTTACAGAATGGGCCAGAAGCTGCAGTCTGCCGGAAGAGAAAGGGTGAGGAAGTGGCACACTAACCAGAAAGGTAGGAAGGGAGAGCACAGAGGCAGAAGGAAAGACTCTTTAGGTTGCTTGAGGAAAAGAACCATGTGCTTTTAGAAACAGAAAGAAGAAAAGGCTTGCAACATCCACCATGTGGGAGATGACTGTAACGCAGGAAAAAGAGGCTTTCTTTTTCCCCAATAGTAGGTCTTCCAAGTCCTACACTGCTTAGATATGCTGGTTGAGTCCCCCCTCTCCATTATTTTTTAATGTACACCAGGGATGGAGAACCTGGCTCCTTCTGATTGTTGTTGGACTCCCAACTCCCAGCATGGCGATGGTCAAGGGATGACAGGTGTTGTTGTCCAGCAATATGTGGAGGCCACGGGTTCTTCATCCCTGATGTAAAGGTAAAGGTAAAGGGACCCCTGACCGTTAGGTCCAGTCATGTCTGACTGGGGTTGCGGCACTCATCTCACGTTACTGGCTGAGGGAGCCGGCGTACAGCTTCTGGGTCATGTGGCCAGCATGACTAAGCCGCTTCTGGTGAACCAGAGCAGCGCACGGAAACACCGTTTACCTTCCTGCCGGAGCGGTACCTATTTATCTACTTGCACTTTGACGTGCTTTCGAACTGCTAGGTGGGCAGGAGCTGGGACCGAGCAACGGGAGCTCACCCCGTCGCGGGGATTCGAACCGCCGACCTTCTGATCAGCAAGCCCTAGGCTCTGTGGTTTAACCCACAGCGCCACCCGTGTTCCATCCCTGATGTACTCGGTGCTAAAAGGTTCTTGCACTGTGAGCAGTGGCGTAGCAAGGTCAGGTGGTACCCGGTGCGGAAAATTTCTTGTCACCCCCCCCCATTGAAATTATTAAAAGAAGGAAAAATAAGATACTTGAGGATCGTGGCAAGCAAGCAGCAGAGACTTAGAGTCACGCAGATTTCTTTTAAGAGATCTGACATATTTTTTAATTGAGTCAAAGGCTGTTGGCCCATCCATCTCAATGGTGTCTACAGCTGGCAGTTGCTATCCAGTGTTTCAGATGGAGGTGCTTCTACGCCCTACTTGGAAGTGTTGGGGATTGGTGTCAGGGGCTGTTTGCATGCAATGCATGTGCTCTGCCACTGAACAACAGCCCTTCCCCTTAGATACTTCCTCATCCATATCCAATTTTGGCACCCTCTCAAAGGAGATGATTTTACTAAAAGTGTTTGAGGGGTTGGTGATGCATGACTCGGTAGTAACGGAACAGAGGTCAGCCCTGGAACATGTAAGGGAAAGGTGTTGTGAATATGAGAATGCCATCTGCTGAATGGGGACGGCAGAATGCAAGGGACACTTGAATTGTGCTGTGGTGACATATGCATGTCTCACAGAACTGATGCACCTAACTCTTTGTTGTTGCATGAAAACTCTGGAGCTAGCTGCTAAAACGTTATTGTGAAGGCTTTGTTAAAATCTTGGACCAGTAATCAAAATATCTCATAGGAAGCTGCCTTACACTGAGTCGGACCAGAAGTGCATATTGCTCAGTATTGCTTACACAGACTCACAGCAGCTCTCCCGGGTTTCAGACAGGAAGCCTATCCCAGCCCTTCTTGGAACTGCCAGGGAATGAACCTGGGGTCTTCTGCATGTGCAAAGTAGATGTTCTACCACTGAGCTGTGGCTCTTTGCTTTTTCATGATAAGGTACCATTTTTGTGTGCAAGTAGCAGGTACTTCAGAAAATAAATAAATCCACAGGCACCTAGAAATGTAATGCTCTGCCCAGGTGATCAGTTATCAGAAGTATAAGTGAGATCTGCAACAAAATGTTGCGGTATGGGGTGGTGGTGGTGGTTTAGGTTTCCATTCACTTCATTCCTCACCTGCAAATTTGTACTTATGCAAATCTTGAGGTTCCTCCAAGCTGACTGATGCCTTTCTCTCTTTCTCTCTTTTGTGTGGGTGGTTTTGGCTGCCTAAGCAATTATACGCTCAGCTTTCACATCATAATAGTAGGAATGATGCATGTATCACTTTTCCTTTGTGGTCTGACCACTTCATGGTATCTTAGTAATCTTTATGATGCTATAAGGCAGGGCAGTGTTATTAATACTCGTACTACAAGTATTAAAGGGAGCTTAAGACTGTGATAGGCTTATCTTGGCATTCTTCCAAGCAAAAAACTTATATTTTGGGGGTGAGGGGATCACTGGAGCCGGAGTAAGTGGTAATGCGTATGCAACCTTGATTTTATTTAAAAATAAAAATCCAATCTGTTGCATTCCAGAGACAAAGCATAAATAAACCCCTTGGAAGAAGGTCTGCTCCCAGGCAGTATAGGATTGTAGTAAAAAAAAAAAGTCACATGATTACGACTATTTCATTAGATATAACTCAAAAGTTTGTATTAAAGTTAGCTAGACTTGCACCTTCTTTTGCTTCCTTGATGTAATTGTGCAGAACCCTGCTAATGAATTTCTCAAATGCAATGCTTTCATTTTCAGCCAATTCTCAAATGCCTGGCAGTTCTAGTTCTTCAATTCATATACTAATTGGTTTATTCATATGATCAGGCAGAAGGCATGACCTTTCAGAACATAGCATTCTATTCAGCGATGACAAAAGAGTGCTGAATTATATGGTGCTTGTGTTGGGAAATTGCCAGATAAGAAGTCCTACTTGGTTCATTCCGGGAAACATAGCAGCACTAAGACAGAGTCGGAATGTTTTCCCCCCCACCCACCCCCACCCCAACTGGAAAAAAGACACCGCTGCATCTGACAGATGGATTTGGGAATCTCCTGCTGCTGTAAAGAGATGCCACTTGGAAAGCCTTGGCCTTGCACGTTAATGCATTGAATTATATGGAGTGGCAGGACAGGTTGTGCCTGCCTGCTCTTAAAGGAGGGTTGTGTGCACATGTGGCCCTAGGGATGTTCACACAGGCCCACAACCTGATTTCTTCAGTGCTGGGGATCAGTGTAATAAAGCCTCGTCTTGAGCCACTATAATAGATGCCTGCTCATTTCTGAACCTGCCCAGCAGCTGAGATCATCACCAGTGAACCTACTTGAGGTGCCCTTTACTTTAGAGAGAGCCAGCGGTGTAGTGGTCCAGGAGGTTTGCATAGGGCCAAAGACCTATTACTGTTTCTGCAGCATAGTCCCTGCCTCCATCACCCTATTAGCACGGTAAGGGAGAAGATACTGGAGCACGCCAAATCATTTTCCAAGCATAGGCACAGAAAATAGTAGATCCTGCTGATCATAGAGACTTGCATGCCATTGCTTCTTACGGTGCTTGTTTATTACTATTGTACAATGAGAAGATGATTGTATAATCTTTCAAGGCTGCGACTGTCATAAAGGGACCCTGTAGTTCTTTCTGTCACTAAACTACTAGAGGCAAGACTTGCGTCACTGTACCCTTATTTGTAGAACTTCCTCCAAGAGGAGATCTCCTTGCCATCTTTGTTTAAGACTCAGGTGAGGCCCATCTTGTTTACTGGGGCTTCTGCTGAATTAAATTGTTATTGTTGAACTTTTACTTCTGTTTTTTTTCTTTTGGGCTAGGGTTGGTCAGCCAACTGCTGAGTCACTGCTGCTTTTATTGCTCTCTTTGTCTTCTGGCATGCTTTTGGAATTTACCTATTGCTTGATTTATTTCTTTTTGATTATACTGGTGTCATTAGGAGGTTTTACTAAGCTGGCTTGGATGCCAACTTAGGGCAGTAAAGGTGATATACAATTCCTCTCCACCCCAGTAAATCAATCATTCAGTAGGTGTCTATTTACACAAGCATGTTCTTGATTGTGCCCAAATAATGAGCAGTCATTTGATTGGTGACTCAAGCCTACTTAATTTAATTATAAATATGCTCCATGTGGGAAAGCATAGAAGTACTGTACTTTAGACACCTGGTATTATCTGAGCAAGCTTGGGATGAAGATGTTGCTATACACTTCACAACAGTGAGAAGTCCTAGGAATGAAACCCCGGAGGGGAAAAGTTTCCCCAAGCAGTTTTATCAAGAAGCACTGGGTTAAGAGTTCCTCAAAAAGCCTTAGGGACCATTTTTATTTACAGTATATGGTTGCTTTCCCCTTCTTCGTTTTCCTCTTTAGCGAAGTTTCCCCAATCATGTTTACGCCACAGAAGAAAATAGACAGGTATTTGCATGTTTTCTGCTGTGGAGCAGATTGCAACTTGTGGGGGGATGATGTTGGCTGGGGAATTTAGACTGGAGAAAATCAATGTTCTGGGATGGAGTGTTAAATCCCACTTCTACAATCCAATTGGGGTAGGGTAGCCAGATTTGAGAGGACAGGGTTCTTATCCCTTTGTGTGTAGTAGAGGAAATTTAAGCACGTTGTAGCTTCTACACCTGCTGAAATTCCCTCTTCTATAGAACTCTTAAAAGTGCAGGGGTCCTGTCCTCTCTTTCCCCCCCTTACTCTGGCCATTCAAAATATTTGCAGCCCTCTGGCTGTTTTTCGGTTACAATTAAAACAGCCAGAGATCCAATTGCAGATGGTTTGTGTCCTTGTTTTAGTCTTGACAAATCCCTGGAAATCAGTCTTTCCTTGTAGCTGATAAAATTCTGGATTTTGCAACTCTGCTCCATAGCATGTGGTTTTTTTTAAAAAATCTGAACCACCAATGCTCTGCTTTGCAAATGTTGTCTGCAGCTATTATACAACAGGGCCCAACTATATGTTGCAAATGCTTCTGATGAAGCCCCCTGACTGAGTACTTTAATGTCAAGCAGCCTTAGGAAATTATAGTTTTAAGAAGTGGTGTGACATTACCCTAAGGTGTTTTTCTTCTGTGGGATTCCAGATGTGAATTTATTTACAAGGCTAAATCACATGGCTAAGCTTCGACAAACACGAGGAGGCAGGTGTTAGGCATTTTACAGTATATTCATACACTCATGGACGCACAATTTGTAGCTCAGTCTGAAATCTGTTTACCAAAAGTAAGACTGACTGGGTTCCTTCCAGCTTTCTTTATAGAAAGCGTACTTAGGGTGTCACTTTTACTTCTGCAGTTTTTGTTTTATTTTAATGTGAACTTTTCGCTTTTAATTGGTGCAGTGGAAAGTCTAAAAATCTGTAGATGAAGCAAACATAGAAAAAGCCTGGGGTAAGTTTTCTAGGGGGTTTCCAGACTGTCACAATTTTTGGTTGAGATTCAGTCAACATACCAGCTAATTAGGATTGTGCAATTACAGTTGATGGGAAGGTCTTGCACAACAAATCGGCTTCCCCAAAAGATCTGACTTCTTGCAATAAGGCATGTGACGAGAAAATTCCCTGGAAAGCATGGGATAGCACTGACTTTGACACACCACCATATAACCTCCCCACAAACAAATCATGATGGACGCTCACTATAATAGCCAACATTGCATAAAACCTCCCTGCATAAAAACAGGGTGAATGTTCAGTGAACACTTCATTCAGAAGCACCCCTAGTTGCGCGAAAGGCACAGTTTCTATAAAACATCGCTGCAGGAAGGAAATGCATCCAGTCTGCGTGTTTTGCTTGTGCCTCCATGACCTGAAAAACTGAATTGTCTGAACAAGCCGCCTCAGCATGCCATTGTGTATCTTCCCCTGTCTTTACCCTCCCTGGCCTCCTAGTTCTCTCTTCCACTCTTCCCCTTCTCCCTTTCCATGATTAAAGCCTGAAATAATATTAGTAGTGTGGACTCTTAAGTCTTTGAAGTTAGGCACAGTGAATGCCTTGGGCTGATGTAAATAATTCTGAATACAAAACTTGAGCCTCTGTGACATTAAGTCCTTGGAAACAGGGCTTAGCTCTGGGGTGTATGAAGTAAGAGTAGCTTTTGAGCATGTATACAGAGCTTTCCTCCCCGCCTCGCAACCATAGCTACTATGGTATAGTAGTGGACAGAATGGTCAACTTAGCTGCGTACACATTACCATTTACTCTGACTCCATTGTGCTCCCACCGCTGTTGTTTGAAACCAGGTACACATGATGTTAGCCATAGTAGCCACAAGCCTTAGGCATCCTGTAGCTTCTGGGGAACTACTCCTATTTGATGCACTTTCTTTCAAAGCAGCCTCTATCCAATTTGGAAACGTAAGCTGAGGCACATACATTATCATGGCAGCCATTGTGCAGGCATAGATGACAGTTTCAGCGAGTTGGAGTTCATTGTGGGGAAACAAATCGGGTAATGAGCATCAGGTGAAGGCCACCCCAACCCATCTTGATTATGTAAAGGTAAAGGTAAAGGGACCCCTGACCATTAGGTCCAGTCGCTGACGACTCTGGGGTTGCGACGTTCATCTCGCTTTATTGGCTGAGGGAGCCGGCGTACAGCTTCCGAGTCATGTGGCCAGCATGACTAAGCTGCTTCTGGCGAACCAGAGCAGCGCATGGAAACACCGTTTACCTTTCCGCCGGAGCGGTACCTATTTATCTACTTGCACTGCATGCTTTCGAACTGCTAGGTGGGCAGGAGCTAGGACTGAGCAATGGGAGCTCACCCTGTTGCGGGGATTTGAACCGCCGACCTTCCGATCAGCAAGCCCTAGGCTCAGTGGTTTAACCCACAGCGCCAGCAATGTAGAAAAGCAACTTGAAACACTCCGGGGGACGGGGGCTAACCGTGGTGTGTTTTAAGCCGCTAATGTGTACTTAGCCTTAGATCACAGGGAGAGGGGTAGGGTCAAACCCTTGCTTTGGAAGCTGATTTGGGGCTCTCCATATCTCAGGTTGCTGTGCTCACACAGGGTTGTCAGAAGGATGGATAACCTTTGCCTCTTCCTGATGATGTTGGACTACAACTCAAACTTTCCTAACCACTGGCACGCTGTCTGGGGCTGATGAGAGCTGGCCTCCGAAACATCTGGAGGAAACAGATTCCCTGTTTTCAACTTAATAAAAGGGCTAGAGGGAAGACTATATGTACTGCCGTATTCAGTGTTACAACCACCACCTCCTCAACTTGTCCTTGGAGGAAAGCGCATAATTAAAAGGGGGGTAGGGCAGGGAGAATTATATGCTGCCTTGTAACTCAGTTGACAGGGTGGATTGGGAGGAGGAGGAGAAGAGGAAGAGGAAGAAGAATCATAGAATCGTAGAGTTGGAAGTGACCACAAGGGCTATCCAGTCCAACCCCCTGCCAAGCAGGAAACACCATCAAAGCATTCCTGACAGAAGAAGAAGAGGAAGAAACAACAACACATTGAAACACAGTAAAGCAGATCCTTAATAACGCATATAAAAGCAGTATAAAAACAATGTCAGACATAAAACAAATTAGACCTGGAGCACATAAAAGGGTATTTGGGGGGGGTGTGTACTTTGAATGTGCCTCAAAGTGTGTACACTTTAGAGCTCCTTCCTTCAGTAATAAAGAACCAACACTTGAACTGTTTGCAGCACCACTCACTCTGGAAATTACGCACTGGTGAGACCTTGGACTGCTAGCTGTTTTTCTCTAAAACAAAACAAAACAAAACAAAAAAAACCCCAAAACGTTAGAAAGCATATTTCTGTGTGACTTGTTGCCAAGGTACCCAGCTTGCATTGTTGGTTGTCTGCCAGGCTGCTGGAATTTCATCTAATGCTTTTAAATGCTTAACGTGGAGGGACTTTGCTCCTTCTGACTCGTCTTGCTCTAAAGTCAATAATGTGTTTTTTTGGGGGGGGGAGAGAGAATGAGCCTCTTGATCCTAATCTTCTATGTGTTTGGACTTTTGGAGGTGCAGAGCAAAGACCTAAGGCAGTGAGGGGAAAATAGAGTGGAACGAAGCATTCTCCCTAGCCTGCTAGAAACATTTCTAGGGAGCGATTTTGATTTGTGCTCTGCGCAGGACAGTCGGGCTGAAGAAAGATAAGCCCAAGCTTGTCATCAGTGCAGTTTCCAGGCTGGATGGTTTGAAGCTGCAGTGTTGGCTGATCAGGATGCTGACTGTGTCGCTGTCACCTGCTTAATTGCTGTCAAGTGCCATTGCACTGCAGTGAACAGGCTCCTTGAGGGTGGCTATTGCTGACAGTTCTCGGGTGCTGCTTTATTCTGTATTATTATTATTGAATCGGGGAGGGGGAGAGATTACAGTTCTTATGCTATGTTATACAAAAATATACCCTAATCAAACAAAAATACTAAATAATAACAAAAGAGAGATTACACCCATGTGACTTCCCTCCTCCACTACTCGACATTCTTTAACATCTTATTGACATTGCGTCTTATATATCTTATCCCTGATATTTCTTGTATATTAATTTTATTGATTTCTACTTACATACTTAGTCTATGCATATCAACATGTTTATCCTTAGAGCAGTATTTTTTCATATAATCCTCAAAACATTGCCATTCCGACCTTAGTTTCTGATTTGTCTGATGTCTTATGGCTGCCGTCAACTTCGCCATTTCTATAAATTCACATAATTTACATGTCCAGTCTTCCTTTGTGGGGATACTATCTCCTTTCCAATTTTATTTGCAAGTAATAGTATGTCTGCGGCTGTGGCATTTAAAAATAGTCTTTTCTTATCCTGTGGGATATCCTTTCCTACAATACCCAATAAGTACGCCTCTGGCTTCTTTTCTATAGAGGTTTTAAACATCTTTTTTAACTTCATGGATACATCCCCAGAATCTTTTGACTTTTTCGCAGCCCCACCATACATGAATCATAATCCCCTCCCCGTTATTACATTTCCAACATAAATTGGATTTTAACTTATGTATCTTGGCGAGTTTGGAAGGCGTCATATGCCACCGATAAAACATTTTCGTTAGGTTTTCTTTAATGGTATAACAGGTGGTAAACCTAATATCAGACCTCAAGAGCCTTTCCCACTGATCTGTCTGTATTGTTTGGCCGATGTCTTGCGCCCATTTGACCATTACTTCTTTTATTTCTTCAACTTTTAGGTCCCATTCCAATATCAAATCATAAGTTCTGGACAATAATTTCTTATTTTTTTTAATAATACTATTTGTAGTTTGGATTCTTCTTTCCCAAAACCTGTTTTTTTATCCGAGTTAAAAGCGTTATTCTTGCCGTGCTGTTTTGTGTGTTTAAGCAGCTCTTGAGTTTTAGCAGTGGAGAGACTGTGTTCCCTCGGTGCAGGTGGGGGCTTTTTAATTCTACAAAGGGCTTTGCTTTGGTTTTTCCTCCCACCCACCTGCTTAAGCTGACTTCCCATCTGCATATACTCCGTACCATTAAACACTGCAGCTTCTGTCAATTTGGGAAAATGTACGTCTTAGAAATGCAATCTTTGCTTTGAGAGTCAGGGGTTCAAGTTTCAGGTATTGGGTGCAGAGGGAGACACCTGTGACAGTGGAGCAAGATTCTCAGCACTCTCGGATGTAGTCACGATAAAATTAAATGGCAAGAAAGTATTTCTGAGGTCATACGTTTTAAACTTCGTAAAAGCCGTAGCAATGTTTTAACATGGATCCAATAGTAAATCTCCCACTGTTTCTTTTTAAACTCAGAGTGTTATGTCTTTCACATGCTTATAATAGCTTAGATTTAATAGTTTATAATGGCGGTCACCTTGTGATGCAGCCTGTGAGTTGCTTATAAATATAGATGTTCCTGAGGAATAATTGCAGAGGGCAGTGCCCACCCCACCCTAAATGGCTCCATTGGTGTAAAGTACTAATTCAAAATTAGAGGCCAGGTGGTGATGGTGACAGACATTGCAGTTCCAGTCCTGGCTGTAGGGCTCAAAGCACTATGATGTTTGGGCTCCCCAAAATTTGGTGCTGGGTTTTTAATTACTTTCTTGCCTCTGTAGAGGGCCTGATGCCTTCAACACTTGAGGCTAGGAACCTGGTGTATTTTCCCCAGTCTATTATTAATGCTGTAGCTGCTGTGCAAGAGAGTTGTAAGCAAAAAAAAAATTCATTTAAAAAATGGATTGTGAGAAAGTGCAGTTCCATTGAAATGGGTGGGTCATAAGCACACTTACTTTTCATTTTATGTATTTTAAAAATAGATTCATACCCCACCTTTCCGGACAGAAAGAAACTCTCAAGGAGGGCTTACAAGAATTCTAGTGCTTCCAACAGCTGCTCACGCATCCAGTTTTATCACACTGCCCACATAATGTTACCACCATCATCAAAATGCCAGCCTATACTTTTTAAAATCCCGATTTCCTCTTATTGCAGAAAACTCTTATAGTGAACATGACCCGCTGGACATCTGAGGCCACTGCTGGTGTGGAAACATGCTAAGGCATTTTTGTGGGTGGGCAGATCTGTGGTGGTGATTTAGTGGTGGGTGGTTTCTATCACCACACTCAAACTTTTTTTTGCTCCCCACCTGAACAAAACCTTGCCATTCTGTATCTGGCAGCCTTAAAGATACGAGTGTGTCTTTTCTCACCCATTGGTGCATGCTAAAGCACCCGGTTCAGAGGAACTGTTCTGTCAAGAACTCTACGTATTGCAACCTTGTATGACCAATTTGAGGAGAGTTTGTGCATACTTAATTTTGGTTCGTTGGTGTCAGTTGACTGCCTGCTGTTTTAGCACTGGCCTGATTTTCACACACAAACAAATTGCACAGTGGTAAAGAGTAGGTGCTAGAGGAGACTCTTGAGAGTCCCATGGACTGCAAGAAGATCAAACCTATCCATTCTCAAGGAAATCGGCCCTGAGTGCTCACTAGAAGGACAGATCCTGAAGTTGAGGCTCCAGTACTTTGGCCACCTCATGAGAAGAGAAGACTCCCTGGAAAAGACCCTGATGTTGGGAAAGATGGAGGGCACAAGGAGAAGGGGACGACAGAGGATGAGATGGTTGGACAGTGTTCTCAAAGCTACTAACATGAGTTTGGCCAAACTGCGGGAGGCAGTGAAGGATAGGCGTGCCTGCGTGCTCTGGTCCATGGGGTCACGAAGAGTCGGACACGACTGAACGACTGAACAACAACAACAAAGAGTAGGCACGGAAAATGTTGCTTTGGGTTTTGAGAAGAAGAAAATTCTGCAGAAATCAATATCACAAGTTCCACTTGAAGCTGCTGCAGCACAGTTGGCACAAACTTATGTAGATTGTTAAATGTTGGTTTCAGCTTGCCTCCTAAAGGCAGTTAGTTACTCTTGCCTCTTTCCTTTTGGTGAAGAGGTTTCTGTTCTGGCAAATGTTACACATTTCAATGATCTTGGCCTAAGAATTATTACTATTATTTAATCTCTTTTTAGCCTCTGTTTTGTTTGCAGTATGCAAAGGAATGTGTTGCGCTATTCCTTGATTGCAGTGTAGCATAAGTGTGCAATTTACATTCCTCCCATCGGACATAGCTTAGGAGATGGTGCTTAAATCCACCCTTCTGGCTGTCATCAGACGTATGAAGAAAGACACACTGACATGGTAATCCCAGTACGAACTGTGCATTCTTATATATTTGCCATGGCTTGATGTGTGTCTTCTGCCCTGCTCACTTGCATTTCCACCTTCGGTTTCTGCTGGAGCCTGGGGTTGCGGGGGGTGGGCGGCAGCCCTTCACAGCAAGGACAGAGTGCTCACTTTATAATCCTACATCTAGTTAGCCATCTGTTTAATTAGCATCATGCGTAAGTTCCTCCCTCCCAGCCTGTTCTGCCACGTCTGTTTTCTGTGCTACAGAAAGGGACTTGGTTAGGAACATAAGAGGAGCTCTGCTGCATCAGACCAAGTCTAGGTTTGGCCTCTTGTTTCTGACAGTGGTCAGCCAAGGGCTTCTAACAAGCCCTTAAGCAGGGCATGAGGGCAGTAAGGAGCTCCCTCCATCTTTGTTGCTTCCCAACAGCTGATATCCAGTGGTATTCTGTCTCTGAAATGGAGGTCTTGTTTAGCTACCTACCGTTTGACACATCTTCTTTTAAACCCACCTAATCCAGGGCCCATCACATATGCCATAAGATAGTAAGTTATAATAATACTGCTAAAAAAGGTAAAGGACCCCGACAGTTAAGTCCAGTCACAGGCGACTCGGGTTGCAGCGCTCATCTCGCTTTACAGGATGAGGGAGCTGGCATTTGTCTGTAGACAGTTTTTCCAGGTCATGTGGCCAGCATGACTAAGCCGCTTCTGGCGCAACAAACACCGAAACCAGAGCAGCTCACGGAAACGCCATTTACCTTCCCACCGGAGTGGTACCTATTTATTTGCTTGCACTTCTTGGCATGCTTTCGAACTGCTAGGTTGGCAGGAGCTGGGACAGAGCAACGGGAGCTCACCCCGTCGCGGGGATTCAAACCACCGACCTTCTGATCAGCAAGCCCAAGAGGCTCAGTGGTTTAGACCACAGCACCACCCTTTCTTCCAAGGGAGCATACATAGGATTCCTCGGAGGTCTCCCCTCTGTGCACACACCAGACCCACAACACCTTGTTGTTCTAACCGCTGCCTACAGACCCTTCAAAGAAGAACTTCCTTCTGCCACCATGTTGACATCCATCTGTCTCAAGAGACAATGGCATGCGTCTCTTGGGGTGAAGTCAAACTGCTGGAGAATCACAGCACCTTAAATTTATCCCAACAGTAGCAGCAAGTAGAAGTTAATGCAGTAATGCATAGTAATCATATTGTATCAATAGTGGTGTTTAGCTCAGCACAGATATGAGTGATTTATTTGCATAGGGTATAACAGATGTGGGTTGCTAAGTGATCAATACAGTTGTCATTGTGATCTGCATGAAGGAAGCCCCCGCCCTGCCTCCCGCCCATCACTCAAAGCAGTTCAGTGGAAGAAACATGTCTTTTTCTCTCCTTCCATCTGTGCGGCAGGGTAGGCTGTGTAATGAGTTCTAGACCCTGCTCAGTGTTACGGGAATGTTATTTGCTTCCAGAAAAAAAGCAGTTTGCAAATAATACAGAAATGAGCACTAAACCTGCACTATGATCCATTAATGGTCTGGAAGTGGCTTTTACGTCATGTGAAAGCTCAGATATAATGTAGAAATCAACAGTTAGGGAAACGTCAGGATTAAACTGGATTAAACTGCAGCCTTAAGTTTCCTTTGGATAAGGAATACTGGAGACTTATGGTGCCCTCTCATCAGTGTTTGTGTTATTTACAAATGTATAAGCAGAGCACATGGGCTCTCCTACAACACGGGAGATCTTCTCAGATCTCTGGAGTGAGAGAGACGCTTCACTTTCAGTCAACTTGCAACTCTCCCTGTCCTCCTCTAAATTTAAAACACTACCAAGCTTACTTTCTCGCACACAATCTGCCAAGCACTTGGCTTGGATCCAGTCCCTCCAGATGTGCTTCATATGTAGGGAATCGTCCACAGCCATTAAAGGAAGGCTAGGGAACCTGTAGCCATCCAGATGTGGTTGGACTCCCTGACCACTGAGCATGCTGGCTGTGGGGGCTGATGGGAATCTAACAGCACCCGGAGGGCCTTCAGTTCCCATCCCTTGCATTAAGGCAATGATAACATTGGTGTTCACAATTTGACAAAACAACCAGGCACTGTAGTCAAGCAAAAAATATGGCAATTCAAAGTAATTGAGCCTGGGCAAGTTCATAAGAGCAGCTTGTTCTCAGAAAGGGTTTCTTGGTCCCCAGACTAGGTCCAGGCAGCTTGTAGCTCTTCCTGGAGAAGAAGGCAAGTTGGCAGGTTATTGACAGGTTACCAAAACAAAAAGACTATGTGGGTGGAAGATAAGTGGGGGAGGTGGATATATGCCAAGATTGCACTGGCTTTCTATTGAGCTTGCTTAGCGTTCTCCTCCTGGTTGGGACATACCGTACTACTTCCTGTGAATCAGCCACTGTTGACCTTAAAGAAAAAAGAATCCACTAAGATGAGGAAACCCCATGGAATGATGGGGCTGCAGCAGTTTTAACCCTGTCTCTCCTCTCCCCAAATATAAAAGGCTTGTAAGTAAATTCATATCAATTTGATTTGCCAGAAAGGTGGAACCAGCATAGTTTGTTATATAAAGCTATTCTGACAACTAAATCAAATCAAATAATGAGCAGATTTTTTTAATGCTGAAATGTGCTTTTACAGATCCTTCAATTGGAGTGTCCCATCTGCAATAGTAAGGCGGCACAGTGGCTGAATTGTGAAGCCTCTGCCCCAGATTTACTAGGTGGTTTTAGGCAAGCCGCTATTTCTTAGTCTTGGTCTGCCTTATCTGTGGAATGGGGATAATACACTGATTGATCACCCTGATTCACACATTGCGGCAAGCCAGTATTTCATGCTAGTGTGTGTTTTTGGATTGTTCCTGCTTTTGGTTTCCCTCCCTGGTGTGACTGGGAGAAAGGAAGCCACAGTTAAGTGTGATCTCGCTTAACCTGGTATGTTCCAGGTGATTTGGAGCTCAACTCCTATCTCCACTGACCAGGATTGGAGTTGTAATCAAGAGCAGCTGAAGAGTACCAGGTTGATGCCACCAGTAATGTTATGAATGCTAAACTAGATAGACCAATGTCCTGACACATCATACATAAAGTAGCTTTCTGTGTTCCTGTGACTTTGCCCTAAGGAGCTGTGTTTTTCCAATTTGCAATTGTCTAACCTTTGCTGATTTGTTAAGAGTTCTGCTTTGGCAAAATTAGTTTGAATATGTGGGTCAGGGGTGGGGAATGATCCTGAACCCAGGATTTTTCTTTCCACGCGTGCTGGTCCAAATTTGGCAGGTGATGCTTTGTGCTGAAGCCTCAACACTCTGGGCTTAAAGATGCAGTATGGGGCTGCTTGAAATTCCTTCTGCAAGTAGCCCCCTACTGCTCTTTCAACACTGCTTGGAAAAATGCTTTCAGACAATCGGGTATGATAGATGGGCATGGTTTGCCCAGAATTGCCTTGCATAGCAAATGGGCCGTGTTTGGCCCGCAGGCTGGAGGTTTCACACCCCTGATCCACACAGTCCCTGCAGCTTCTGCTCTAGATGTGCACCGAAGGCATGCAAGAGCTTCCATTATTTCAGTTGGAACTAGCTCATCCTAAACAATAGCTGACAGTTCATGGAGCGTTGGCGGTTCTCAGATTTTGATTTGCTGGAGGAAGTTACTGTGGACACAGCTTGAAGATGGGTCTTTCTTCCAGGAAACGGCTCTGGGGGAGAGAAGCTGGCTGGCTTTCAAAGTGCTCTGAAGATAATACTCTGTAAGGCCCTGCTTTTCTAAGATAAAGCAACTGGACAAAGTGTAGCTCTGTGTAACACACTGTACAGTTCTGACTGAACAGTCTCTTCTGGTGCACTTGGCTGGGATGCTGGAGAGAACGTTGGCTCTGCAATGCAAAGGGCTTGGTTTTACTCTCTTGGCAGTAGAGGATGTTGGTTAATGCAGAGGCGGATCCCAGCTATAGGGCCTGAAATTTTATTCCAAAGAGAGTCTGCTGGATGAACCTGTGTTCATCTCTACCAGGTAAAGGTAAAGGACTCCTGGACAGTTAATTCCAGTCAAAGGCAACTATGAGGTTGCGGCACTCATTTTGCTTTCAGGCCGAGGGAACCGGCATCTGTCCACAGACAGCTTTCTGGGTCATGTGGCCAGCATGACTAAACTGCTACAGGTGCATGGAGGACCATGACAAGTGCCAGAGCACACAGAAATGCCGTTTACCTTTCCACCGCAGCAGTACCTATTTATTTACTTGCACTGGTATGTTTTGAACTGCTAGATTGGCAGAAGCTGGGACAGAGCAACAGGAGCTCGCCCCGTCGCGCGGATTCGAACTGCCGACCTTCCGATCGTCAAATCCCACAAGCGTAGCTTTACTGCACAGTGCTTCTCTGATCTTCTCTCCCCCCAACTCTGCCCACTCACTGTGATCATGAACTGTAGCTGCCTCTTGCTGTCTCTATAGCAGCACATTAGAGAAAATGCTGGCATGTTTCTCCGGCAGCTAATGTGTTGAGGAGAGAACCGCTGGGAGTTAGAAGTCACTTCTGGGTAAATTCCTGGGAATCTGAGATACTCAGGGAAAATGCAGCGTTGAAGAGCAATTAATGGCTTCACTTCAGCCGTGTTGTGTATACTCCAAAGGGATACATTGCACTGCTGGGACTCTTTAGTCAAAGGAACAGATGTCAAAAATGGATTTGTGAAGAAAATGCCACCTCTCTTCTGATGACTCTGTAAGCCCCCTGCTCAGGCTAAATAGGCCTGCAGGCCTGAGCTTCTATACCCCTGGCATGGACTACACATTTCTATAACCTGTTGGGAGTGAAAGTATAACTGGGACCCCTTTCTTCTTGTCAGTACTTTTCGCACGTCACTTTGACGCATTCTAGCACATTCGTTGAAACATTACAACAGTTTATCATTCCACGTCCATTGTTATGCTATTTGCATGTGATGGTATCATATTGTCTTCTAATCTTACAAGGTGTCCATCATCCAAGATGCCAAGGTCTCATGTGATGTGTGACTAGGCATCAGCAAGAACTTCCAAGCAGCTTGCACAATATAGCAGGCTTGATTCTCCTCCTCCTCCTCCTCTTCCTCCTTCCTCTTCCTTTTCCTCTTCCTCTTCTTCCTCCTCCTCTTCTTCTTCTCATTTTGGACCATTGTGGTTTCTGAAGTTGATGGTACTGGAGGGATAGCAAAGTCCAGAGCAGCAGTGATACCCACTGACTCCTTCAGATTCCAAATCTTTTGTTGTTGTTGCTTGTTGCTTGTTGCTTTTTGTTGTTGTTGTTGTTGTTGTTGTTGTCGTCGTCGTCAGAAAGTGATGTAATCAAGGTGCTTAATGTGTGGGTGGCCCACAAATCTTCTTGGAGACGACTTGGCTTCTGAAATTCATGTGTAATACTTGAAACAGTATTACTCAGACTTTTGGATGAAAAGTCTGAAGGGTTTATGAGAGCACCCAGTCATTATTTTTTTTTTTTTAATGATAAGTTTTATGCCCTCATGGCTATGGAGCAAAGCTTGGAAATATGTGGGGAGTGTCTACAGGTTCAGAAATAATTAGAGCTTTTGCACAGCCTTCAAAATGGTGGGTGTGAAGTGCATTATAGAAAAATATAACAAATAAAAAAATGTCAGGAAAGAAGTATGTAGCAGATAGCTTGGCTTAGCAAGAGTTTTCTTACACTGTTCTGTAGTGCACTTGTTTTGTCCTGTATATTAACCATATCAGCTGTTTTTTTGGTCCCTTTTCAATTCCTTGTAACTGCCTATTTGCTTGCGTAGCTCAGCAGATTTTACTAGTGCTTCACAGTGATAAGAGACGCAATATTCCACAGTAGAGCAACAGAGAATCCACAGCAGACTTTGAAGATCCTACAGTTGTAGTTTAGACTGTCCTGAGAGTTATGCCATCTCACTTACCTCAGTTTTGTGGAGGCCAGCTCACACAGTAGGAAGGAAAGGGCACTTTGATCATGCTCAGATGCACTCTTCCATATTACCAAACCTGCTCTGAATGTGAAGGTTTTGTGCTGAAAGCAACTTCTGCAGGGCGGAGCACTGGCTGAAATGAAGCTTTGTTCTCCTGGCATTCACACTTGGGAGTGGTAGGGGAGAACATTTAACAAGTTAACTAGTTGGTTAGGTGACAGCTTGTGAAAAAGTGCAAAGCAAAATACAGTAGTGCTATCCTAATTTTATTTAAATATTATTTGAAAAGAAATAATAATGCAGGAGGCTGAGAGAGACTTGGCATATTCCAAGTACAAGCCATTAATCTGAAGCAGCATTGCTAGCATGGCTGGGTGCTAGATTCCCAGGGTTTTAATCCCTGTAGCCTGCAGCAGTCTATAAAATTTTACTTGGCTTTGCTATAGAAGCCAGACAGAAACAGCTATTGGCTCTCTGCATGGTTAAGCATACTCTTGATGAAAGGAATGATGTCAATGAGGTTCTTGAACATGTTCAGGCTCAGCTCACTATTGGTCTTTCCTGTCCCTCAGGTATAATCTCTATGCCCACACTCGGCTGGGCTACCTGTTCTACAAGCGTCAGGTGAAGAAAGCGCGGGAGCGTTACCCCCAGGGGCACTCTGTTCCTCAGCCTGTGGTGTTCAGCGGTGAGTGCCCAGTCTTTTTGCCAATGCATTTCCGATTAGCCTGTGTTGCTTTGCTGCTTCGAGGTGCATTGCTTGAGTATTCCTTTTGGTTAAATTTCCAAGCGATTAATGGTCAGAGGCAACATCTGCAGAGTGGTGTGTGCAGAGTGCAAAATCTTGACTCCATTATGGAATCCAGCTGCTTGAGATGCTTCCCCCATGAACCCCTCCTGAAAATCCCAGACATTTGAGACCCGAAATTAATTACACACCACACCAGAAATTGGCTTTCAGTTTCGAGTTTAGGTTTTCTTTTTTAACACGTGCAGAACTCTAAACACTGTTCCTTGTGCCTAAGCTCTTGCAAGGGGCATAAGCAAGTTTGATTTCTGAAGATGAACATGCAGCAGCAAGCTAGTGTCTGGGGTTTTATTTTATTTTTTATTTCACTTTCTTTTTCTCTCTTCCCGCCCCACTTCTGCTATTTCAGAGGGGGAAATGCCTCCTCAGTTGCTTAAATAAACTTGTTTGTTAACTGCCACCACTCCTGCTCCAGAGTACCCAAAATGCTTTGAACAGTTTTCCCGATAGGTTTGCTTAACTCTTGTTTTGTGCATTTATATTATGCAGAGGTTTGTTTATCAGCATAAGAAACTAGCAAGTGTTTGGGGCCATTTTTATTCTCTGCTTGTACGCCCAACCTTTTAAAAAGGAAAACCCCCAACAAACCGCCCTAACAGACTCTCCACAATCCTCCCACACAGTGGTCACCCACATGAAGTTCAAGCCTTGTTCTCACATGGTTACTTAGTCCTTTGTTTGGTCTGTACCATTCAGACGGCAGTGTGTGTGTGGGGGTGTGTGTTTCTAAATGCTCCTCCATTCAGAATAATTCCCTCCATGTAGGAAACTAGTGTGTCAAAGAAAAACCTGAGATGCTGATTTTCTGTGTGGAGGGAACACCTTTGTATGGAGGAGCATTCACTTCTATGAACCCCTTTCCAGCAGTCTGAAGTGGTATTATTTAGTGCTTCTTTGTCCTCTTAAAAGTATATTTTATTCATTTATTAAGTTTATATCCCACCCTCCTCCTAAAGGAGCTCAGGGCATGTAGATATATAAGCTGTCTGTCTGCTGCAGCACTGAAGGCACTTGATGTCATTTTGCTATAATATTGCAATTTTATCAATACTTTAGCATGTATTGTTGGTCTCTAAGGTGCTACTGGAAAGAATTTTTTATTTTATTTTGTTTTGACTATGGCAGACCAACACAGCTACCCACCTGTAATTAGCATCTATTGATTACAGATAATGTTGTCTGTATTGTGTGACATTAGATGATATTATGTGTCTTTAAAAAAATAAGGTGATTTTACAAGATAGTATTAAGAAAATAAATTTCGAACATAAAAATTGCAGCATTTGCTAAGGTCCGTTGTGTTGACTTTCCTGCTTTCCTTTGCTCTATGTCTGCCTCTGTCATCCTAGGAGTGAAGATTCTTCCCATCCCTGTCCTGTCCAATAACTACAGCTATCTTGTTATTGATACTGGCTCAAACTGTGCTGCAGCTGTAGACCCCTCTGACCCACTGGCGGTACAGGTGAGATAGACAAAATGTGACACCTATTGCCCCTCCTCCCTCCCTGCGGAGCAAGACTAGCATTATTCGATTCTTCAGATTTAAAGGGGGAGGGCTGTGCCTCAGTTGGCAGAGCATCTGTCTTGCACGCAGAGGGTCCTAGCAGATATCCCTATACCTGGGGTATCTGGACTTGGTCCAGGAAGGCATCTTATAAACATTGAAGGCATATGCATGTTTGGTCATCATCTGGTTCAGCCACTGCACTTGCAGAAAAGGCTTCAGTATCCCAAATACATGGGTGACTCTTTCTATGCATAGGAGCAACACTTCCAACAGAGCAGGTGGAGCAGCTACTCTGTAGATTTTTTGCTAATATGGCAGCGATTTTGCTTTCCGCAGGGAACTTTGTGTGTTGGGCTATAGGTGGATGGGAGGGGGTAGAAATCTAGAGAGTTCCTGGTGTCATCAGCAGGTTATATAATTCCTGGGATTCTTTGCAAGTTAAACGAAGAGCTAGCGCAGCATAGTGGCTAACTGGCTGTGCTGCAAATCAGGAAATATGGCATCATAGAATTGTAGAGTTGGAAGGGACTCAAAGGGTCACATCTGGTCCAACCCCCTTGCAATGCAGGAATCATTTGCTATGGGTAGCAAATCTCTCAGCACCCATTCCCAGTATGGGAATGTGGCAGAGAGGCCCATGGCCCACCTGGCTTCTCTCAGAAGAAGCAGGTAGGGAGGCATTGTGTGTGTTAATCCTCAAATGCCACTACCTCCCATTTCCCCTCCTTGCTCCCATACTGGGAGGTGCCTGGAGCTGTGGAGAATTAATATGAGATGAGAGGATTCCTCATAGTAAGCCCCTTGATCTGGCCAGGCAAGTCCTCCCTCTGTCCTTTCCACTCCCCTCTCTTTACAAGCTTAGAGCAGGACGGAATTGCACGCTAGGTAATGCATGTAATCCAGTTCCCACTGCTAGGCAAAAAAGGTAAGCAACTTCAAGGTTAAAATATAAAAGGAACAGGTTTTATTTAAATCAGAAGAAAGGGAGCAGAAGGAAAAAGGAAGCTGCGTTAATAGAAAGAAACAGCATTTACTAAATCAGTTGTAAACTAAGCCAGGTTTAGCCTTTTACAAAATGCTAGGGGCTGCTGCCCCTGTTCATGTTCGTCTCCAACCCACAGCCCCCCTGCCAACCCTCCCCCTTCAGATGCCACTCTCTCACAGCCCTTTCAACCCCATATCCCCTCATAGCTCACCCCAGACCCAAGATCCTGCCACCACTCACAGAGGGGAATAAAGATGGTATGGGGCGAGTTCTGGCCAAACTGGGGGAAGCAATGGGAAGCCTGTTAAGGCCTGCGTGGCCGCCCGCCCTGCTGCCTTCCTGCTCGCTCAGCTGGGCCTCCCGCTCATTCAGACCCCGAACTCCCCTCACGTGGTTGCGCACGCATGACCCATTCCCTGGCTGAGACCTCATCATCTTTTGTGGGTGGCTGGGGGAACTGCCAGGAGAGTGCCCCCCTCCCCTGCTGCAGGGGCAAGTGCTGTTAAAGCAGAGACTGAAAACTGATAATGCAGCTTGTGCTGTTGCCTTGACATGTGGAGCCCTGTTTACATTCAGTTGGGGCCAGCCGGCTCACCCAGAGACGCACATGTTTGACTTCCTTCAGTGGTATTAGTTGCTGCTTTCAGGCTCCCCCCCCCCCCCCAAGATAATTTTAAATCTCTGATTGACCCCTCCTCAAAGCCTGCTCCTCACTGCCTCTTGACTGAGGCTTTGGTTCCTGCCCCCCTGCCTTCCTGACCATCTGCAATTGGCTAAGTAGGAGCTGGCCACCACGGCCAAGGTCATTCCAAGTTTAGAGCGGCAGCCCCACATGATGCGCACGCCCCATCCCCTCCTGCTTGGGGCTTGCTTCGTGTTTTCCCTTCAAAGGCTCCCGTCCGGCTGGCTCTTCCTGTTATGCTTGAGAAGCGGCTGTGCTGCTTTGTTCAGATGCAGCCGGCGGAGACATGCCGGGTGGCCGGATGAGACAGCCAGGACAGTGACCTGGAGAGGAAAGGCTAGGGATCCAAATTCAGAACTGGAGGGCGAGGGGCCGCCAGAAGCAATTCCTCCCCTCCTTGACCCAATTCAGGGGCTTTGCCTAGGTGCTGTTCTGCCGTCTGAATTGCAGTTGAAATAACAGCTTGATGCTGAAGCAGAAGCAAAATATGCCCGTACCTGCAAGAAAATTCCACAAAGACAAACCGGAAGGGATCCTAGCCAAGGAGCAGCATTGCCTGTACACACTCTGGGAAGTGAGCGTAATGCACAAACATAGTGCTCTGTTGCTCCAGTTCCAGTAACCTCTTTATAAGCTGAACAGAGTGGATAGAAGACAGATGGCCTGGGAATATGTAACTGATGGGGGAAGGTGGCACTGCCCAGTAGCTGAAGGCTTGGTCTATTAAACCTTACATTGGCCCTTTAATGTATTGTACATTGCCCAGAGGAGGAGACATTGGGCGACTAACAAATTTAGACGATGCATGGGATCCTTTTGGGGGCGGATGGGCCTGTCAAGAATAGTGACAAGGTGGAAGTGCCCTTGCTGCCTTGAGGCCAAGAGACGGTCAATTATGCACCTGGGCATAATGGAGTAACCCCCAGTTTAAACGCAATTTAAACTGCAAATACTACTCAACTCTCATCAGTAAGCCCTGTCCATATCCCCCAATTCATATGTGGTAACAGGAGTCTGCATGATTAGAGGGTCAAGCTGAGAGCCATGATCAGTTTTGCATTCTCTCCTCCACCCCCACCCCCCGGATTAATGAAGGCTTGGAGGTTTCAATTTTTGTGATAAAACACATGTGCATGTACCACCAACCCACTTTCTTGCGTAGAAATGCAGGTAGGGATTTTGATCACAAAAACAGCTCAGCATCCCTTTTGCCCAGTGCCCCTGCCAAGAGATCAATTGCAGATCCCTCAGTGCAGCTTGGCCTGGATGCTTTCTTGTATGCTGGCATGAGACTTATTCTTAATCAGTTTGTGTTGTCACTTCATGTGTTGCTTCTCTCTCTCTCTCTCTCTCTCTCTCTCTGTGTGTGTGTGTGTGTGCGTGCGTGCCTTACACACACACAAACACAAAATACCTGTAAATGTTCAGGCCACGGGAAGACGTGTTGTTTTATTGTCTTCCACATATGTCCCAAAGTTATGTACAAAATGTAATAAAAACATTTACAAAACAGTCAAAAAACTAAGTGAAGATCAGTTTATTTATATTGTTTATTAACAATATAATAGGACAGTAATCCCCTTTCTGTCTTAGTCACAGCAGCCACTATGGAGAAATTATATTATTGCTTTATATTGAAGTATAACTTGTGGATGCGAGCTTGATTTTTAATGTAAATGATATTCCAAGTCTGTTTTGATGCCATGTGGATTCTGCATACAAGACTTTAATATCTGTACATTCATTAGTTCTGGAAGACAGCACTTTATGCATGTAATTGTTTTTTTTTTAAACATTCAACATAGGTTTTTTTTAAAAAGAATCAGTTTAGAAATCTCATTGTTGATATTTCTAAGCCTCTTTGCCCTTTACATTTGCTTGTGATGTTATATTCTGTGTTTGTTGCTTTCCAGCCTGCTCTCTCCTGCCTTGTTGAGTCACATATCTTAACGGAATGGCCTTCTGCTAGGCTTATCTAAGCCCTGAAATAGGGATCAGCTGCCTTGCCTTTCTCAGTCCCTCTGGCTGTGCTGTGTGACTCTGGTTCCTGCAGCGCCATAAACCCATCCCCTGCCTTTGCCATGCAGCACCTGTTTCTCTTATACAGAGCAGGCTAGCTTTCTTTCCTGCCTTTTCCTGGAATTCAGGACATGGGCCTCTCCTATAAACCTCTCTCTCTCTCTGCAGTCGGTCATCGAGGAAGAGGGGGTGACGCTGGAGGCCATCCTGTGCACTCACAAGCATTGGTAAGGGGGCTCCCTCATTCCCTTTCCCTCGATGGGCCCCAGAAGGCCTCAAAATACAGATGTGCTGAGCAAATGCTCTGCAGCCATCTTTGGGTGCCATCCATGCAGACGTTTGCGGAGGGGGGGCAGGGAAAGAATATAATATTTGGGACTCTTCATCCTCTGTGACCCAGCTGGAAGGGAATTGCCCCCATCATGCCTTGTTTGGGAACACATCTCTGGCCCTGGGCGCTGAAATCTGGTAGGTGGCTTCATAACAAGCGTGTTTTCTCTCACAGGGACCACAGTGGAGGCAATGCAGCGCTGAGGCGGCGGCACAGCTCTTGCCGAGTCTATGGCAGCAGCTATGACGACATCCCAGAACTGACAGAGTAAGTGACCTTTTTATTTCTCCTCCCCTGTGGATAAGTGTGGGATAAAATGTCCCCCTGCTGAGCCTGGAATGTAAAGGCAAATCCTCACATTAGCTGGGGATCTGTCGGGAGGCTGTAAAGAATAATCCGAGGCTTTCTAATATCTGCTAAAATGGTTCCTGGGGAGCAGCAGGCATCTGCAGCATTTGCTAGTGTCCCTGACTCCTCCTCCTCCTCCTCCTCAGCAGGGATGGGCAATCTGTGGCCCCTCAGCCCAATTTCATGAAGACTGGAAGGTCCCAGATAGAGAGTGAAGGGGAGTGGAAATATGGGGTGGGGTCACTAAATGGATCGAGCAATGGAAGCTGATCAGAAGGTCGGCGGTTCAAATCCCCGCAACAGGGTGAGCTCCTGTTGCTTGGTCCCTGCTCCTGCCAACCTAGCAGTTCAAAAGCACGTCAAAGTGCAAGTAGATGAATAGGTACCACTCCAGCGGGAAGGTAAACGGCATTTCTGTGTGCTGCTCTGGCTTCGCCAGAAGCGGCTTAGTCATGCTGGCCACATGACCCGGAAGCTGTACTCGGGCAGTAAAGCAAGATGAGTGCCACAACCCCAGAGTCATCCGCAAGTGGACCTAACGGTCAGGGGTCCCTCTACCCCTTACCTCTATTAACAGCCCATTGGGCAGAGGAGAGAAAAAAGACAGAGAGAAAGAGAGGGAAAGGGGGTGTGGCACCTGACAGATTATCCTCAAGGGAATGTGGCTCTTGACAGGGCAAACATCCCCCCATGACATTTTCCATAGGAAGCACAGTGGTACCCCGCTAGACGAATGCTTCGCTAGACGAAAAACTCGCTAGACGAAAGCATTCGTCTAGCGGGAGGCTGCCCCGCTAGACGAAAAAGTCTATGGGGCTGCCTCGCAAGACGAAAAAATTTCGTCTTTTTTTTTTTTTTTTTTTTTTGCGGAGCGCGGCTCCCATTGCCGCTCCGCAAGACGAAAACCCCGCTAGACGAAAATTTTCGCGGGACGAATTATTTTCGTCTAGCGGGGCACCACTGCATTTGGCCAGTCAAGAACTGGGGTCCCAATCTCCTCTGTGCAGAGGCATACCTAGGCTCTTTTGCACCATTGGTAAGGAGCTATATCGCCGCCCCCCTCCAACGCTTGCGGCCCAGCTGCCCAGAGCAGTGGAGGAGCATGCAGACAGATGGGCAGCCTCCTAGCCACGGAGGTGTGATTTCTGTGCCCTTGGTGGGGGCCAACATCTAGGTTGGCCTATGGGCCATGCTAAGGTCTTCCAGGCTGGCAATATGGTTTTCCTTCCTTCCTCGTGACCACAAACCCAACCGTTGCATTCCAGTCCCCTCTCAGATAAAGAGACCGTTGTGATAGGACGTCTGAACTTCAAGGCCCTCTTCACGCCGGGACACACTGTGGGGCATATGGTGTACGTGCTAGATGGCAAACCTTTTGAAGGGCCAGCCTCTCTCTTCTCTGGAGACCTCCTTTTCCTCTCTGGCTGTGGTAAGTCAGTGGGGAAGGGGGATATAGGACAGCTGTTGCTTCCTGGGAGGTTGTGCTTCTCAACATATGGAAGCCTCTGCTAGGCACTAGAGGGCAGCAGCTGCACTTGTGCTCCCAGTGCTTAATTTGTGTGGAGGCATCTAGAACAAGCTCCCAAGATAGTTAGTGGGAAGAGGAGAGAAGGGATCCTTGTCTCTGGGAGGTGTACAATGTCTGTGAGAGAGGAGACACTTAAGGGGAGAAAAGGTGTCTGAGGAAGGGTTGTAGCTCAGCAGTAGAACATCTGCTTTGCATGCAAATGTCCCAAGTTCAATCCCTGTCTGAAATCGTGGAAAGCCGCCATCAGTCAGTGGAGACAATGTTGAGCTAGACAGATCAGTGGTCTGATTTGGTATAGAGCAACTCTCCCTATGTTTCCGTCCGGCTGTGAGGAAGAACTTTATTTTTGTGCTTCTTCCCTGTAGAAATTAACTCCTTGTTCCTTAACCGTCCAGGTCGGATATTTGAAGGGACGCCAGAAACAATGCTGGCATCACTGGACATGGCAGCTGACCTTGCTGAAGACACACTGCTTTGGCCAGGTAGGAGCTGGAATAGCTGCACGGGCAGAAACGATGCCCATCTTCTTCTACGCAGGACCTAAAGTAGGGCAATGGCTGGTTGGGAATTGGAGGAGGTGAAGGCACTAGAGGGTCACTGGGAGTGAAACTCAGCAGGATGAAGTCCTGCATCAGTGCAGCCCCTGTTGACTGCTTGCTCCTTTTTTTAAAAAAAAAATAGGGCACGAGTACGCTTCAGAGTGCTTAATGTTTGCACGCCTTCTGGAGCTGGAGAATCCCGTCCTGGAGCAGAAGCTACAGTGGGTGAATCAACAGCGGGTTGAGAAGAGAAGCACGGTGAGAGGGGTGGCTGCATGCATGCATGAGCTGGTTCTTTCAGATCAGCTGTGGTCCCTGTAAAATCAAGAGAGAATTGGAGAAAAGTGGCCAGGTTGGGGGGGGGGGCGGAATTGATGGATCTTGGAGTGTTCTTATGGACAAGAGACTCAACCAGCTGGCGCTGTGTGTGTGTGTGTGTGTGTGTGTGTGTGTTTTCCTTTGTTTCCCTCCATTCCCCTTCAGTTCCTGTGCATCGGGCACATGCCCACTTCTCCAAGGCCTCCTTTGTCCAGCCGCCTCCAACCACTGCAGGTGCCATGGCATTCCTCCAAGAGCAGCTTCCTGCCTCTCTTGCGCAGCTGGGAAACACCTGTCCAGGGAGTTTCCTGCCTCTGTCTTCTAAACTGCAGGCATCTGGTTTCTGATTTTGGTTCCTCCCTTCTGGACGTCTGGAGTGGGGTGGTTGTCTGGTGCAGAACCGGCCTGGGGAATGTGGCAGGTGGTATTTTCTCAGCTGCGATCTGCTTGTCTGGGGGGCTGTGGGTCTCTTGGCGAATTCTTGCATGCTGTGGTCTCGCTGCCTCAGTTGCTTGCCATTCACTTTGCCTTCCTTTCTGTGAGGTATCAACAGGTTGCTTTCAAGGTATCACCAATGCATTAGACCTGGGGTGGGGGAATTAACCACACGCAAGCAAGTGTGCGAGTACTCAGGCAAGCATGTGTGTGGAAACTCCATCACAGTTTTGCAGGGCCCCACTGTCCCCTGCCCCCCCCCAGCTCAGTCTCTCTTTCATTGTGATGTTCCTGTGCCTCTAATTGCTGCCCATTTTAATCATCGTTGCTTACCTAACTTTTAAATTCCTTCTGGGTTCATTTCTGTTGCAGAGCTTGGCCTAGTTTCACCAGTCCTTGTATGGTATCTCTCTCTCTCTGCAGTTACCAATGGGGCTGTCGGCAAAATCCATTGAAAAAATGGAAAAACATGCCGCGCAAGCCATTCTACTTCTGAGGCGCGTTAGAAAACGGAAGCAATTACTTCCGGGTTTTCGGCGTCCAGTTCCGAATCGTTTGCCAATGGAGACGTTCGAGAACCAAGGCTCCACTGTAGTAGTTTGAGTTGGGATCTATGCAAAACATCACCAAGGCCAAAGCTGGCATGGCCCGACGGGGAGCTTGATGTTGTCTGTAATGCTTCCGCAACCTGCAAAAGGCCACCCAAGGGCCAAGATCGAAAGCGTTTGAGGTCAAATTCGAAAGAGCAAAAGGGGCCAGGTATAAAGTTGAGGTGGTCCAATTTGCCCGACATGCCAAAGTCCTGGCCTCCCCTCCCCTCCATTCAAAGGAAAGTGGCAAATGTGAAATCAGTTAGGAGGAGAGTTACTGCTTTGTGAAGCCCATTGCCCATGCTCACAGTGTGTGCCTGTTTCGTTCTCTCCCCTAAAGTGCCCTTCTACCATCGGCGAGGAGAAGCAGTACAATCCCTTCCTGCGGACGCACTGCCCGGAGGTGCAAGAAGCCGTGGGGATGAAGCGCCAAAGGGACGAGGACTGGGACACCTTCCGAGCCCGGGTGCTGAAGGAGGTGCGCCTGCGGAAGGATGTCTTCAAAGCAAACTAGCAACCTCGGGTGGCGTCAGGTTGGAGCCACAGGCAGGGCGCACCCACAGGCAGGGGCCAGGCAGGGCCTCTCTGCAAGGAGGAGCCTGATCACATAGCGGGCTCTACTATGCTCATGAGGAGGGATCTACTTGGATGCTGATCTCTCATGCAGTGCGAAGTGGAATGGCAAAAAAAATAATGGAGGGGTTCAGGCTCGTTTCTTGAGCTCCCCGTCCCCCAGAAAGTTTTGTTGGTGCTGCTACTTATCCATGAGGCATGGCGAGTGGGACTTGCAGCCTTTCAGCTGCAAAGGTGATTTGGTAGTGGATTCAGGTGTGCTTGGGTGGCTCCATATCCCCTGCTGTTTTCAAAACACCTGTTGTGGGGGGTGGGGGGAGGGAGGGAGAAGCGATGGAGAAGCAGAAGGCAGCGCCTGGGATGATGAGATGCTGAAACGTGCATCTTTATTTTCAGAATGTGTGTATTTATTTTTGAGTGCGCCAGCCTATTTCTAGCTGGGGGGGGGGTCTATTAGGTCATCTTATAAGCACAATCCTGTCACTTTGTCCCCTCATCTGGAGAGGCAGGTGTACACATGTGAAACGGTCTTCCATCTCTTATCTAGCACACCAGGAGGAACTTTTGCCTCCCCAATATTCCTGCTCCCCGAAACCAAAATCTTGGGCAGCTGAGCACTTTTTTAAAACCATCTACGTCCAAGGAGAGAAGGTGTCCTGCCATTTGGCACCTTCAACTTGTTCCTTCTCTTCTGACTCCTGTTAATATAAAAATGTTTTAAACTTTCTCTGCAGTTGAGCCAGGTGGGTATATAGTCCTTGCAGCTGGGCCAAGCTTGGATTTGTGCTCCATGTGCTTGCAAGGCAGGTTTCCAGGCTTGTGGTGCACCTAGTGTTTCTCCAAGCTGCCTCTCAAAGCACAAGCTGCTACCAGGAATGCATAGAGTTCGGTCCAACAGTGGCTGTGCTTCCCATGGGAGCAGGAGAACGAAGCCAGGGAGGCATGCCACCACCTCCTACCTCTGAGAATGTGTTGCCAGTTCCCCATGGCATACGTGGCTTTCTTCCACTGGCACCACATGCAAGATGATCTCAAGGGAGATTGTACATTAATGACTCTGAGGGTGTTTTTAACTGAAGCTCAGCACTGTGGCCATATGGTTGGTATTTATCTGTATATAGTTGAGTTTGGCTCCTGCTAGCTGAGTTTCTAGTGTCTGTGAGTTTTATAGCGCAGGGTTGTTATATTGAGAGGCTCAAAAGAGCATAATCTCTTTTCTTTTTAATTCATTGGCGATGAAATAAAATAGCACAATAGATTATTTTGCAATCCTTTTTTGTTGTGGTCCATTTTACATTTTAATGTATTCTCCATTGTGGACACGACATATGTTTGGCTCTATTTTGCAAAGACATGAAACTCTGTGTGTGTGTGTTTGTGTGTGTGTGTGTTTAAAAGTGACTGCTGTGAAATTTTAAGAGAACTGCTGTTTCAGTTTGCACCTTCAGTTCTTCTGTCAAATGCTGAGGCTTTGTGGTGTCAGTAAAACAAAAACTGAGAATGGAGGCTTACAATGCTGCACACGCAGTGTGCTTAACCTCAGGTAGGTGAAAAATGTTTTTCTTTTGCAGAGCCTCTCAAAGATCAGTAATAACTTTGAAAAAAAAATTTTTTTGCACTGTGAAGTGAACACCTACACAGTCTTAACTGCAGGAAGGAGGATAAAGTGTGAGTAGCTGATGACTGGGTCATTGAGCTGCAATCCTAAACGCAGTGACAAAGGAGTAAGGCCTATTGAACACAGAGGGACTTCCACCTGAGTAAACATGCCAAGGATTGCTCTGTATTGAAACATGAAAGCAAAGGAGAAGGCATTACCTGCAGGAAACCAGGCGTAGCAACGGATCTTGGAAGAATGGTGTCTTGAGAGCCTCATTTGAATGGAAATTGGTTCTCAAGACCTACCCAAGTTGTTCTATGGGTATCCTTTTTCAGCTCAAGGGCCACATTCCCTTAAGGTGCAACCTTCTGGGGGCCACCTTCCTTCCTGTTATGGGTGGGAGCAGAGGCAAAAGTGCACAGAGCATTAGATTTGACTCTTTCACCTTTTGTAAAGTAGGCTGCATTCTAGCCAGGCACAACCAGAATTCTCTACATTCTCTCTTCTCCCCCACCTGCTTCATCCTGGCAAGAAAGAAGCAGCAGCATCATTTAAAAAACATTCCAGCAGGGGGAGGGGATGTGAAGAAACGGAGGAGGTTGCTGAGCAGGGCCAGTGAGGGGTGTGGCCTTTGGAAGGTGGGTGGCCTGCAAAGAGCCTTGAGGAACAGATGGAAAGGCCAGAAGGGCTGCATTTGGCCCCCAGGCCTAAGGTTCCCAACCCTATCCAAGTCCCTAGCAGAGGGGCTGGGACAACCAGAACCACAGGATAGCTCTGCCTTCTCTCTGTGTATACATCAGTGTACTGTAGGCTGATGTCCCTGGATTCAGTGGAGCAGAATGTGCAGGCCAGCCGGAAATAAGTCATACTGACTTCAGTGGGCCCTACTCCCAAGTTAGCATGGAAGGAAAAGCTGCTGATGGGCAGCGCAAAACCTTGGCTTTGCCAGGGTCTTTTACTCAGAGAAAAGAACTTTTAAGCTCCTGAAATACACTTCATTCCTCTGAGCTTGCTGCTGTAACAATGACACGTGCACAAGCTAGTTCACCCTCATTCTTTGCACGACAAGAGGCAGCATGAGGCCTATTGAGTTTTGCTTGGTAATCTGTGCTCTCTGGGGTGGGGAAAGTGGCTTTGGTCACACAACTTTCTTGTCACACCCAGGAGCCTCTGTTCTCTTACCTTCCTATAGGAAGCCCATGTAAGGGAACTGATAATTCTAACACCAAACTCTCTGGAGATATGAAGCAGAGGAGAGGGTCTGGCTTGCACAGGGGCGTGTATCTGTCAGCTCGGTCAGGGATGCTGCTGGGCAACAAGGTGGTTGATGGACCAGCAGCATCCCTAATGTTCTGTCTATCTGAACTCCCAAGTGCAGACTTTCCAAGCCCATCCCAATATTAAGAGTTTTTCTAGTAAAGGGGGTGGTGATTCTGTGGACATAGCATTCAGACGCTCTACCCCCATGCAATGTACCTTTGTGCTGTGCCAAGTGCCCATATGGGCACAGCTGAGGTAGGTTGTGCCTCCCAGTTCACCCAGCCAAGTCTCAGCAAGTCTTTAATGAGCATTCCTTCTGATTTGTTTATTGTGGAGGGCAGGTCGTATGGCAACGAGCATTTGTCCTGAATTCATCCCGATTTGCTTGCAGTGTGTTTTCATGTCTTTCCCTTTATTTATTTGTTCATCAGCGCATTTCCTGTCACTTTCCAACCGGCAAAAAGTCTGGTGTTATTTTTCTTTTTCAAAAAGTGGACTTGTTGCACTAGGACGGCGATTCCTTTAACTGCTAAATAAAGCCTAATGTTTTGGTGTGCAGCTGGACTATTCCCTCAAAATGCTGACAGTCTTGTGGCTCTGAATGTGATAATCAGAGGCAGGTGTGGGGAACCCTTTGCCCTCCAGATGTTGCTGAACTAAAACTCCCACCATTGGCCATGCTCTCTGGGGCTGATGGGAGTTGTAGTTTAGCAACATCTGGAGGGCCAAAGGTTCCGTACACCTGATATAAGGGATAGGGCCCAAGGTTTATGTAGCACACACTGTGATACTTGTTTGGATTTGAATCTCCCAATAAATTTTGGGCTTTTCTTGCGTTTTACATTGGTTTTTGCTTGGTTTCTTGAAAGAAATGTCATCTAACAAGCCTTTGAAATGCTGCTTTGGAGGGGAGAGGGGAATTGATACAACCAAGCTTGTAGGAACTGGTAGGGAGCCCTATACCCCTATTTACCCTGTGTTATCTTGAGAAGTGCACAGTGCCCCCCCTCATTGCACAACCTCCCCCAAAAGTCCTACTTCATTCTCCACAGTGCAGGATATAGAATGTGTGGGGAGGGAGACACCTTTCTAAAAAGGTATGTCAGTTTCACCCCAAAGTGTCTCTTCCTTCCTTCCAAAGACACGGGCATTGCAGCAGTGTATCTAGCCTTCCAAAAGTAATCCACAAAACGCCGGAGACATTTCAGTACACAAGAGAGGGTAGATTTGTTGAAAGATCAAGAACGGTGGAGAAATGTTCTGCTGCTAAAGATCCAAAAATAAAACTGCACCAAAAGGCATAGGGGTGTGTGTGTGTGTGTGTGTGTGTTGGATGTCACTGTTTCCATGCACACCAGCTGATACGAGTCTTACGGCATGTGTAGCACATCTTTGATGCAATCAGCATTCTGAATTGCAACGAAAACATTAGCATTACACAAAACAGCATAAAGGGGGTAGGAAGCTTTGGGTGTCTTTTTTTCTTTTGTTCCTTAACAACAGAAGTGCAAACTTCAGGAAATGTGTCAGTCTCCCATGGCAGCTGATTTAAGAACTGCATTTATTTGAGGAAACGTACTTGGATACTTTGACAGGACAAATTCAACATGTGCGTAAATCAATGTGAGATGGGTCTTGCCCTTCCTTGGCTGTACACATTTCCATAAGGCAGGTGGCAAAATGGCATTCTTGAATGGGCTGCTGTCTGTGAAAAGCTCGCACAGCAGGGATAAGACTGAGCAACACTCCCTCACCTATGCTAGATTTTTTTGCAACATGGTGAAGCGTTCAGATGTGCCCCCCCCCTTTCTGCAAGATGACTTGGTATAGCCAGAGAGATATTTGAAATGCTACTTCTGAGTCACATTTACACCATAAAAGGTATTGTCTAAAAGTCCTGTGTTGCTACACTCTTGACTGTGTTTCCTAGTTGTGCTGAGGCTTCTCAGTCTTTTGTCTTGATTACAGGAGCTTGCGAAGCTGGCTGCTTTATACTGAGTTAGACCATTGGTCCATTAGTATTGTCTACATAGACTGGCAGCAGTACACCACAATTTCAGGCATGGGTCTTCCCAGCCTTATCTGGAGATGCCAGGGATTTAAGGACACAAGAAGAGACCACCTTGGTCAGACCCAATGCCTGACTAGTCCAGGGTCCTGTTCTCACATTGGCCAACCAGACGTGAATGAGAACCCCAAAAGCAATCATGAACACACATCAACACTCTCACCTCTTGTGATTCCTAGCCAGTGGCATCCAGAAGCACAGTGCCTTGACCTTGTGACTTTCTGTATGCAAATCCAGTGCCCTACATCTGAGCTGCAGCTGCCAGCCTTTCCTGATCCTTGCTTCTGTATTTCCCCACATACATTGATCCCTCCCATCTTTCCTCCAGGGCGAGAGAGGATATGAAACTTATTATATTCTTGGTTCCTGCTGGGGGAGAGATCAATGAACTCTCTGGAGGCAAGAAGCCGCTCTCTAGAGGCCAAAACAGTTGCCAAGTTTTCTCATTTTCTCTCCCAGATGTTTTCCTCTTATATAAGCTGCTGACAACTGAGCTAAGAAGCCCTTCTCCAATAGGGATTTTGCAAAAGGGTGTCTTGATGGATGCAACAACTGCTGTTGACCTGGATTTCACTGTATAAGCAAAGCTAAGTATGTAGGCCAGAGGTGGCAAACCTGCGGCCCTTCAGATCTTGCTAAACTACAACTCCCATCAGCCTTGAGCATTGCCTGTGCTGGGACCGATGGGTAGTGTAGCTCCAGCAACATCTAGAGGGGTCACAGGTTTCCGATCCCTGGCACAAGCCAAGATTTATGAAAATGTACTGATTTTCAGGAAACTGCTCTGTTAGGTAATTGAGTATCAGCTCTTTGATTCAGACTGATCTTCACAGCGACCCTTCAGAGTAGGCACGGCAGTTTTCTAGCAGAACTATATGACAGAGAGAGAAAGACAAAATGGAAATGTTTTGCCAACAGGGAGATACTTCGCCTGAAGAATTTCCTTCCAGTCATTCCACGGGGGGGGGGGGGGGGGCGTCGTTAAAATAATGGTTTGCAACCAAAAAGGCAGCTCACTACCCATTTCCATTTTATATAAAAGAAACTCAGGCTCAAAAGATGCTACTTGGCTCTTCCATTCTGTGGAAAGATGATAAGGGCTTTAATTCAGCTACACAGTTTCTTTCCTCAGCTCTCCCATCACACACCCCCCCCCAGGTACCTGAAACACAAACAAATGTACGGGATGGAGAATTCTAGGAAGTGCAGTTTCTCCCGTCGCGAGGTACATGAGAAGCTTAACTCTGGTGGATTCCTGGTTTCCAAGCATCTCTCAAAGGTTATATAGCAGCTCTTTTGCAGTCTGGTCCTGACAATCTTGGGTCCCTTTGTGGTGGGTGCCCCGTCCCAGGGAGCAGCCAACTTTGATTTATCATATACTGTACCTGGTAGTACATTTCTCAAAGAGATCAGTTTGCTTGAACGGAACTTGAAATAGTACCAAAATCCTCCTTACAAGAACTTGATGGGGAGAGGCTGCCACCGCGTGGAGGTTTTGTGTCTCTGCAGCCTTGGAAATTAATCAGATTGAATGAGTCAGCACCAACCTTGGGGAAGGAGAGGAGCTGGGATGTATATTTTCTTGGGCAAGCGCTTCATACTCCTTTCAAAACAAAGAAGGCTGAGGGTTAGGTTCTCCCTTCTCCCCCCAATTCTGGGTATTTTAAAATCTCAGTGAGTCAGGCGGCAAGGAAGCTACTAGAATTTGAGGTTTCCCTACATGTCCTAAGTCAGCTGGCCCCTCCCCAAGTTATCTTCATGCAAAAAAATAAATAAAAACGTCCCAACCTAGGATGGATCTGATAATTGTTCGTGTTCATTTGAACTGCATTCCTAAATGTACAGCAATGGGACAGTATGGCTTGTTTATCAGTTTCCAACCTCTCTGGCTTGCCATTGATCTCTTGTAAAGCACAGTTTTTATATTATAGGGCTGTATAAAAACATCATGCTCTTCTGTTTTAGTGGCTTGGCAGCCCATGACAAACGTTGTTGGTTAATGGAAAACAATCCCAGCTTGAAATGGAAGTTGGATCATACATGTCCAGCTGTGGACAGTGTGTGCCACAAAGGGGAGGTGGGTGGGGGGAGAGGGACTGATTTCCTGCAGCTGTTTCCAAGAAGTAGCCTTAAGGAGCTACAAAGATGTCCTTTTGCTGTGTTTGCCGGGGGGGGGGTGTGGGGTGTGGTGGGAATTGGATGTGTTGACACTAACATGGTCTTAGCCTGCCAGCCGGCCCTTGCTCTACCTTTCGTTTGTAAATTAAATCTATATGATTAGAATCACAATTTTTGTCTCGAGCATTCTTTTCCTGCAAAGAAACTCACGCTAAGGTGCTTTATTGAAGTTACCAGCAGCTTGCAGATGTCGTGTTATAGAAGGATAGAATTATAGAGTTGGAAGGGACGCCAAGGATCATCTAGTCTAACCTCAACTAAAGCATCAATGACTGAAGACCATCCAACCTCTGCTTTAAAAACCTCCAATGAAGGAGACTCCACCACTTTCTGAGGGAGTCCATTCACCGTTGAACAACTCTTACCACCATAAAGTTCTTACTGATGTTTAGTTGGAATCTCGTTTCTTGTAACTTGAAGCCATTGGTGGCGAGTCCTACCTTCTAGAGCAGGAGAAAACAAGCTTGCTCCATCTTCCATATGACAGCCCTTTAGATATTTAAAGGTGGCTATCATATCACCTCTTTACCAGGCTAAGTATATCCAGCTATCTCTCAACCGTTTCTCATAAGGCTTGGTTTCCAGACCCTTGATCATCTTGGTCACCCTCCTCTGCAGATGTTCCAGCTTGTCAATATCCTCCTTAAATCGCAGCACCAGAACTTTTTAAATCACAGCATCCAGGTCACGAAGAGTCGGACACGACTGAACGACTGAACAACAACAACAATTATTACTTCCCTTGATCAGGACACTATACTGGTACTTCTGTTGATGCAGCCTAGAATAGCATTAGCTTTTTTGCTGCTGCATCACACTGTTGACTCACATTAAGTTTATGGGCTACTAAGACCCCTAGATCCTTTTCATATATATTACTGGAAAGACAGGTAGTATCAATTTTACTTAGGGATAAACTACCAGTAGGATCCTGTACAGGCATTTTTTTTAAAAGGAGGGGAAGGTCAAAGCAGCTGTGGAGACCCTGAATCAGATTTGGGCCACGACTTGTATGGCAAGTGCATGTATGCCCTGTTGGACAAATAGCAGTGGTGGTGTGAGCAAGGGAGGACTTCTGCCCTCCAGAAGTTTTGGACTACAACTCCCACATGCTGGCTGGTGCTGATGTGAGTTGTACTCCAAAATTTCTGGAGGCACCAAGTTGGAAAAGGCTAGTGTAAAGGGTTAACTTCCCTTTTCTGCAACTCCATAGCCCTGCTCTGTTTCAGGTCTCTCTGCAGCCACTTTAGGAAAAGAAAAAAACAACAACTTTAAGAAAGCCAGTGGAAGGACTTATCATAATTGCTGCTTTGGCTATGATTAGTGGAGTGGTTTTAGAAGGAGCTTGGGTATGACTCAATTGCTCACTCTTGTGATACCGGTACCTTTCTGGCAACTGTTAAAAGACATTGTTTAGGAAAGTTTCCATGAAGAAACTTGCAATTGAACTGACAAAGGCAAAGTATGAGACATAAGGGTCTGGTGACTTCTGTTTCAGTGTATCTGAAGAAGTGTGCATGTACACGAAAGCTCATACCAAGAACAAACTTAGTTGGTCTCTAAGGTGCTACTGGAGGGAATTTTTTTTAAAAAAAATTATTTTGTTTTGACTATGGCAGACCAACACGGCTACCTACCTGTAACTAGACCCTTGACAGGTAAAAGCATCAATAGTTGACTCTCAGCATTAGTGTTTCTAAACATGTTTCTTCACAGAAATTTAGATCTTAACTACAAAGAACTGTTGAGTCATTTACTTTTGGCTGCACTAGCAGCTGTCGAACAGGAAGACACGTAAATGTTGACCAGTGGTACCAAAATGCTTTTGATGTGATCTTTTGGAGAAATTAACACACAAACTAAGGGTAGGCAGGGGCCAGAAGGCAAAGGATTCATTCAATAAAATATGGAAAGCGTTTACTGATTACACAAGTATAAAGGATAATGCCTGTCCTCCAGTCTTGCTATATAGGCTACAGTATTATGGCTCTTTTGAAGTTACTTTCTCTCTTCATTTTGAAACCCTCTAAAGGAGAAAAAGAATAAAGATTATCAGTATGTATAATAATTGAGCTATTCACCCTTTGCATTTTATTTTATTTTATTTTATTTTATTTATTTATTTTCTACCAAGTCTAAAACTCTTTTGGGAAGGAGCTTAAATGCTAAAAGAATTGCAAATGAAAGAGGCTCAGGATGAATCCAATGCAATGAGTATACACCAAAGGAACCCAATAGCTTGCCCTCCTGATGTTGGACCACAGTTCCCATCTTTAGCTGCCATGACCATCAGTCAAAGATGATGGGAGTTGTAGTATAACATAAGAAGGGCAACCTATTGCCTCTTCCTGGTTTACATGGCAGCACGCTTATCTGTGATTAGGTTCCACTGAAGTCAATAGCTTTACTGCAGAGTAGACTTGCATAGGATTGCATTGCACAAGCAGTTCAAGAGCTGAGTGTTCAGAAGCTACTCAGTTGAACAACTACTGTTCAGCTTAGGAACAAAATAGTGGGGTAAGGTGGGTGGGCATTAAAATACTTATAATGGCCAGTAGGATCATTTAGATGGGCTTCTGTGCCCCAAATGTCTGCATTGACCAATTTTTCTACCAAATTAATGGTTATTGTTCTTTTTATTATATATTTATTTATACCTCACCTTTTCCTCTGGCAGGACTCAAGATGGCTTAGAGATAAAAACAAGAATCGCTAAAAACATAGAAAAAACACAATAATTAAAAATGATTAAACATTGGAAGAATTAAAACTACATACATATTAAAAAAATCTATTTAAAACTTACAAATAATTATGATAAAAACAGTGCGGCATCAACCCTTTCATTAAAAGCAGAGAGTTCCCAAAAGCCTGTTGGAACAACAGAGTCTTCACCTGCTGGCAGAAGGACAGCAAGGAGGGAGCCAGTCTGGCTTCTCCATGGAGGGGGTTCCAGAACCTGGGAGCTGCAACTGAGAAGGCCCTTTCCTGCATCCCCACGGCATCTGTGGGATCCCCCAAGAGGAGCTCTTTAACACCTTGGCAGATCTTGAACAGTATGCCAATGTTTGTGTACAATGTGTTTAATGTTAAACTCCAAAACCCGGAATAATCCATTTTAGTATTGGATCGAGATTGCCTGGGACTCTTGAACCACCCCTGTCAGGCCAACCCTGCTGTGCAGAACTTGAAAGAGCCCATTCCTGGCTGGAAGGTAGTCTACTTCACTAAGGGAAGTGTTTGTACAATTACCGTAATATCTTCTGCCCAGTTTTGCCAGTGCTGTGTGGCCCTTGGAAGGTTGCCTAGTGGGGTTATGTGGCTCTCAGCCTGAAAAAAGACCCCCCCATATAAACAAGTTTCTCACACACCCTTCAAACTTCACCCCTAGACCAGAGGTTTTCAACCTATTTGGGTCCCATCTCCCTTGACCAACTACATTCTTTCTGTGGCACCCCTGTGGGGCTCAGGAGACCAGTTATGTCACCCCTTGCCTGCAGAGCTGGTAGCCTCTCACCCTCAGCCTCCTCTCCTCTCCCCTCTCCTTGGGAGTCCTCTGGGCAGCTGCAGCTACTGCCCCTGATCTCTGAGCTGCGCCCCCCCCCCGCCCCAAAGAGAGGTGCCTCCTCACACTGCCCATAGGGCCCTGGGAAGCACCCCTTGGCCAACCCTAGAGGCACCATTTGCCTGGGGAGTTTATATCAAGGGCTGATGCAACAAACAGCTGTGCAAGCCTTTGGGAGGCAGTTACAGGTGGGTAGCTGTGTTGGTTTGCCATAGTCGAAACAAAATAGAAAATTCTTTCCAGTAGCACCTTATAGACCAACTGAGTTTGTTCTTGGTATGAGCTTTCGTGTGCATGCACACTTCTTCAGATACACCTTTGGGAGGCAGAGATGCTTAGAGGGCATCAGAGGAAGGGAGGGAAGGAAAGAGGGGCAGAGGGCAGAGGCCAGTATTGCTCGCAGTCACAGCACCTCTGAGGCTCTGACCATCATTCAAGGCACCCCAGGGTGCCACGGCACACTGATTTGAAAACCACTGCCCTAGACCAAATTGATCTCGCTGGGCTACAGCCGTGATATGTTGCAGATTCTGCGCGCTTTCACGTCGTCTTGAGGTCAAAGAAAGCTCATTCCAAACAACAAATGGGCGCGACTTTCTGGCGGCAGGACCCGGTCGAGCCACTTGGAGGCACCCTGAGCTCTGCGGAGGCAGCAGCTCGCAACATATTACTTTCGGGCGGGAGGGGCGGGGATTCTCCCGCGCGCCCCGCCCTCTCCTCCCAAGGGCTGGGACAAGAGAAGTGTTGTTAAGTTCTGTGTCGGGAGTCGCGGCTGCTGCGAGAGAAGGAAACTTAAGTCTGTGGGGAACTTGCAGAGAGAGAGGACCGAGCGCCAGCACCAAGGTAAGGAAAGGAGGGCCTGCGCTTTCGGAAAGGGGTTGCTCGTGAGGAAGAGGAAGCCCGATGCGTTGCGGGGTTGTGGCTTTTTTATTATTATCCCCGGGCGCCCTAGCAGGTGCGGATGGGGACCTAGAAGAGATGCGCTCTCTTCCTCCCTTCCAGGCAAGTTTTTTGTGCGCCCTTGGTGCGTTCGCGCCTTCTGAAGTTTTGTTTAAAAACGCTCACTCGGTTTGTTATTCCTTCTCCCGAGGTTTTTGATTCCTTGGTCGGAGTTTGCTCTGTTTTGATCTTGACGGTAGCCAGCGCTGCTCCGCTCCAGGAAACAGCCGAGCGCGGGGCACCGGCGCCTGGCGCTGGCCCTGCCCTGCCCTGATCGGTACCCGCCATTGGATTGGCCTTGCCTGGTTGGTACCTGGTGCTGAACGGCCAAAAGGCACGTCCTGGGGCTGCTTGTGAAATCGTTGCCAGAGTGTAAACGAAGCAGAGCCGGGCGGTTTCGTTTTTGCTGCGCAAGGGGGGGCCGGTAACTCTCTGCGTATGCCCAGAGGAGCTCATTACCTCACATATTCCGAGACGTAGCCAGGGCGCGGAAAGATTCTGTGGCTAAGCCTTGGCACGTATTAAACCTAAGTGGCTCTCCCAGGGAGCCTGCTCTTGGTATGGCAATTTCGCTCTGCTTTTCAGGGACGGGTTTCCGTAAAAGATCTGGGTTGAGAGATTGGCGTGGCTGGTCTGCCTCTACTCCCCACGCGAAGCAGATGCTCAGTCTTCCCTTGTTATTTCCAGTCACCCGACTGCATCATTCATTCCTTGACTGGAATATTAGATCATGGAAGTTTTCAATCTGGTTTTTACTTTTTCTTTAGAATATTGCTTTGCTTTTTTTTAAGTTTTAGTGTTTTTGATGGGTGGGGTCACATCAGTCATCTGTCTGTGTGTCATGGCTGCACTCCCAAGAGGCATTGTGCCAAAGCAAGCCCTGCTGAATTCAGTGGTGTGTAGTTCCTGGTCAGTGGGGTTAGGTTTGTAGCCTAAGACTTCTTTCCAGGAGAGGGTCCCCTCCCTCTAGTGAAACTTTGCCTAAGTGCCAAGCCCACAGGGACAAGAGATGTGGAGTTAGCAAAAGATGCAGCTTCTAAGGAAGAAGAAGAAGAAGCCAGACAGAACTTTGTGAAAGAGTCATTCTCATAGAAACACTCTGATGTAATGGGGTGGGGCAAGGGCTGGTTGACCTTCTTTGACATTTGCTCCGCTGACAATGTCCCTTGGTTTTTCCACTTGTCTGCTGAAATGACAAGGCTATTTTACCCCCTTGCCTGACCAACCTGTTCCCAGCCTTGCTGATTCCTTTCTGTCCCAGTCTGCCCTTGCTGTTCCTCCCCATCTCCCTAGATCTGTCAAATGCAGTCATTTTATAGTATTCCATTTCAGTAGAGATTTCCAGTCCCATCCCTGGGATTTCCCAACCTAGTTGTGTCACTAGGACTAAAAACTCTGAATTCTTCAATGCATGGTCTGGATTTGGTTGGCTTTTTATTCCAAACACACACACACCAAACAAACTGGACATGGTTGCTTAGTTTGGTCATCTTGTCACATTAATCCTTGAGAAGAAATGTATTACTATTAATAATCCTTTAAATTTCTGCTTGGACTGTCATTCACAAATAATCTGATATTTTTTTTTAAGTCAACAGATTTATTACCCAGAACAAACATGCATACTATACTGTATAACCAAAACCTCAATTAAAATTCACTTTTGTGTCTATCACATACTGGCCTTTTTCATAAGTTATGGCTCACTTTTCTACTATGGGCCACATTAATTGGCAAGCACACCTCAGACTGGAATCTGTACCTTGAAACTCCGTGCCTCTTCATTGTATTATTTTAGATGTCTGCTGAAAATGTTTCTGAAAATGGCCTTGATTGAACATTTGTTCTTACTTGTTTATGGAGTGGTTACACAACAATGAGCATGAATCCTGCATTCATCTTGGCTGGCTTGTGGGGTTCTTGAATGTCTTCCCATTGGTCCTTCATTCGTTTTATAGCCTTTAATGTATTTACCTGTCACTTTTCAAAATTCAAAAATGTTGATTATATATATGGATTTGTTGTGGTAGAGCAGAGAAGGCTTTAATCCACTTTAATTAGGGAAACCTAAATCCACAGTATGCCATGAACCCCTCCTACATAATAGTGGCAGTCTGCAGTCATGCATCTTAATAGTGAGTTTGTGTAACCAAAACAGGGCTATGGAGTAGCAAGAGGGAGATGCATGCTTGGAGAAATTCTCAGGCTTGCAGGTAATCTTGGCCCGACTGCACTGGACTGGGCCATTCCATTGTCACGGGTGGGACACTTTGACCATGTTTTTTGGTATTCACACATGTGTAACAATGTAAATATACATAAAAATTAACAACCAAAATTTAAACTATGTTCTTAATAAGATGCTTAACATTTTACTAATTTTTTATTATTTTTATGGATATTTTTGACAATTTTATCAAATGTTTAAAGTGTTGTCACGGGTGGGACAAAAAAAGGACATGGAGCTTGAGATAAGTTTGATTTATGGAAAAACTCTGTGAGTTGGGAGGTGAATCAATGATAAACTCAGCATATCTATTTAAATCAATGTTTATTGGTTACAACTATGCAATCAGGAATTAAGTTTAAGAAATTTAACGATACAAAATTAAGGAAAAAATGCTGTCACGGGTGGGACAATCATCAATTTTTTTTTAACTTGAACACTTCTGTGAAGACTACGTGGGTGGACTTTTGAAAAGAAGGTCCATAAAATAAACTTCTTTTGTCTTTAGCTTTTAAAAAAATGGTTAGACTGCACATTTGGAATCTTCCTCACCAAAGTCCAGCGCTCATCTAGCATTCTTATCAGGCTCATTTTTCACGGAATGGCCCGGCTGCCAATTAGCTTCTGGACCCAATTCAAAGTACTTAAATCGCTCAGGCCCACCATACCTGAAGGATTGCCCCTCCCCATATAAACCACCCCAGTTTCTGTGTTCTTCATCTGAGGCCCTTCTTCATATGCCTCCTCCACATGAGGTCTGGAAGGTGGCAGCATGAGAAGGGGCCTTTTCATCCTTGGATCCTTCAATTCTTTCTTTCTCACATATACATTTGTTTCTCGTAACCAATCAGTTGCAGTGAACACATGATATTCCAAGGATATCTGGGGGCTGAGAATTCCCTTGAGCTACATAGGAAGTTGCCATATTTCAGGCCAGGCAATATAGGCCCATTTAGCCCAGTGCTGTCTTCCATAATGATTGGCAGCTGCTCTCCAGCAACCCTGGGACTTTCTGCATACAAAGCAAATGCTCTGGCTTCTTGAAGCTGTAGCCCCGCCCTTTCCTCAGACATTTTTAAAAACAGAGTTACATAATCTCTTCAGCCCCAGGGTAGGGAGGTTGATCATCAGTCCTTCCCAAGCAGCTATGCTTAGTAAGGAAACTGGGCAATGTGTTCTGCCTTACCAACCTGAAGTTTTTTAGCCACTCTGCATCTTCTTGGGCATTCCTTTTCCTAAGGGGATTCTCCTATTCATCCCTCTTTTGAACTTTCAAATAAGGACCTGGGAAATAGTAACTATTTTCTCTTGGCTTCTTTGAGAAAAGAGCGTCACCTAGCTTTGAAGACTAAATTGAAAAGCTCCTGTTTGCAAAGGTCTAAGTAGCATGGCTCAGGCCCCCCGGGGGAAAAACCTGTCCGCCCCTGTAATAAACAACCCCCCCCCATTTTTTCTGGGTTCCCCCCCAGGTCTTCCCGTGTAGCCTCTGCTCTAAAAGGCTGGTGAGCTGAAGAAAGAAGGCTCGGGCTTAGGCTGCGATCTGGTTGCCACCTACCTGGGTGTAAACCCCATTGAATACAACAAGGCTTACTTCTAAGGAGACATGTATTGGCTTGCTGTGTTAGCAACCGGATTGGCCCGAGGCCATTGTGGGAATCAAAAACATGTGGTAGAAAAAATATTAAAACGTGTTGTTTGTTTTTACAAATGCAAGCCAAATCCAACCAGCCAACCGCATTTGGTTTGAAACAAGTTGGGTGGTGGTAGAGGAGGAGGACAGGGAGATCAGCAGATCAGCTGAAGCTCCTCAAATTGTGTACAGGACTAGAGCACCGGTTTGCTGTAATGTTCCTGATCAGTTTCTTCCCAGGCATTTGTTCTACTTTCTCCAACTTACATCTTCTGGAGTAGAAGGGAGCAAAGCGAGTGAGAAAGCATGACTTGACTTTTCCATTCCAATTGATTCCAACTTGGCTGGGAGTTTGGGATTCCTTTCCCTCAATTGACCTCTTTGTTTCCCCCGAAGTCAGATGGGCAGGCGGAGGCTGCACATAACAACTTGTGCTGAGATGTGAAATGGCTAACGCTCTTTCCTACTCCCAGCTCTGGGAAGGGCAACTGGCTTTTAAAGACCCTTTAAAAACATCCACACACACCCTGAATGTGTGCATAAACACAACGTGCTCACACACTGCACCTTCTCGGATGATCTGTGCCTAATTAGTTACATGTTAATACATTTATATCTCATCTTACCCCAAAAAGAGCTCATTGCAGGAATATGTGCTTTTCCCTTCTGCATTCACTCCTCGAAGCAGCCTGGTGCGATAGATTAGGCTGAGTGGTAATAACTGGCCCAAGTTCACCCATTGAACAATGACTGAGTAGGGAGTCAATCTAACCGCTGCACAACTCTTGTTCCCTCTTCACTCATCAAATCAGGAAGGAGCAATTAGCATCCCCATCAGGGCTCTGGGCTAAGCAGAGAGGTCTCTGCCCATCTCACTGCTGGGTCTACTTTTATTCTTTTTCCTGACTCTCCCAAGTTGGGGGGGGGGGGGGTCTAGTAAGGATGTGGGTGAGAGAGAGAGAAAAATCTACTTGCTTGGGACTGGGCAGAGAGTTACCGTATTGGCCTGAATATAAGCCTCACTTTCCCCCCAAATCTCAACCGTCAAAAGTTAAAGTGCGGCTTATATTCGCAACCTTGCGGTATGCGGCGCTGTCCTCTTCTCCAAGGCCAGGAAGGGAGAGAGTGAGGAAGGAGAAAGGCTGCCAACACAGCACAGCTCTCCCCCCACCCCACCCCATGCAACCAGGAGCAGTGAGGAATGGAGCGGCTTATATTTGGGTATTTTTTTCCTCTCTCCCCCCCCCCTCCAGTTTTAAAGGTGCAGCTTATATTCCGGTGTGGCTTATATTCAGGCCAATACGGTACCCACCCCTGATCCAGAGATGCAGCATGGGCTCTGTGCTGTGGGTTTTTAAAAACAGGTTTTAAAACTCTTTGCAGAAATAGCTTATAGGGGTGTCGGAAGGCCTGCTTATATGGTTCTGAGCAAAGTGTCACATAACGTAAAATAAAAGGTCTACTCCAGTGCTGAGATTTATAAAGAAAAACTGTCAATTCTTTTTTGTTGTTGTTGCAAAGGGGGCATTTTACAAGATGAAGCTTGAAAATATTGGTGGATTGCATCTGAAGATGACCCTCCCCGTTAAATATTATTGTATACCTATACCCGGGGGGAAACGTTTACTAAAACAGCAATGAAAATTAAAGAAAAATATTTTGCATTCAGAACATTGAGTATAAAAGCGGTGCTATCTTGTGTTGTCTGCCTTTTGGTCAGCACGTGCAACGTGGCTTTTAATCAGTCCTTGTGATGACTCTGCCTCTATAAGGTAAGCTGCTGGTTTGCATTCAGCTCCCTGCAGACATCGGCTGACTTTCTCCACGACTTCCAGAAGCCGGAAGCCCTCCTTGGTGACTGTATCAGGTATTCCAGTCGTGAGACAGAAATGTTTCCTTGTCGTGAAGCTGCACCTGTTGATTTTCTTCCAGTTTTGCTGCTGTAAAAGGCTTAGAAGCCTTTGCCGGGCAAGAAGTAGGAAATAATCAAAGCACTTGGCAAGAGCAAACAAACCTCTTTCCCTGACACAACTACCCCCAGCTCTTTCTCTCAATTAGAGCTGTACTTCTGGGGCCTTGTTGGCAGAGGCTTTGAGTCTGAGCTGATTGAGCACTTCTCTGTGCTTTGCTAGCTTCACATTCTCCTAAGCCATTCCTACTATTTTAAAGAGGTAGCTGCATTAGGGAAAATCAGTGCAGAGGTCTGGCCCTTTAGTTTACGGATTCAATCCAAGAGCAATATTTTAACAACACAAGAGAGGTGTGCCGCCACAATAACAATCATTATTTTAAAAGAAGAAGGAACATTGGACCTTCTTTTTTGACCCCAAATGGTCTGGATATGGCATCCACAAGCTGAGAAAGTCAGTACGATAAGTGACAAAGCAAATTCATAGAGTGCTGCTTGTATGTGTGTTGAAGCTACAAAAGGAGCGGGGTTGGATCTGAGCATCCAGACCAGAGGCATTGGGGGATCAGATTTAGGCATCAGAACTTTCTTTTTAAAGGAAATGAACACTGTGAGTAGCAATCAACATGTTCTAAAAATCTTGATGCCAAACTTATCCATAGGACTTTTTCTAGTTTCTGTCTTGCTCCTTGATGTTGATGAGGAGGAAGTTAATTTGTTTTTTACTGGTTTTGCTAAAAACACGAACAGTTATTGCATTATTATACTAAAACAGTATGCACATGGGCACTTCAAGTTTCCTAAAGTATCCAGCACATCAACATACAACAATACATACAACTCTGTAAAAGTACACAGTGGCGTACGGAGCGGCAAATGCAGGGGCAGCCCCCGGGGGGCACATGTGCGGCGCCTTGCGAATTGCTGTGCAAGCAGCCGCCGCACAGACGGTATGCCTCAGCCCGTCTGTGCTGCTGCTCACGTGCTGCAGCCTTACAAGTTGCTGCGTGAGCAGTCGCTGCATGGAAGGGGTGCCTGGCGGCGGCTTGGGACTCACGGGGGGGTGGCGCCGAGTGTCACCCCCTCCAGGGTGGAACACGGGGCGCTCCACCCCCAATGCCCCTCCTTGCTCCGCCCCTGAAAGTACTTAGGTATTTATATTCACAAAATTATATTGTAGAAATGTAGTACTGTGTATTGCATGGGGCACGACTTTTATATTGTGATATATGTTTGTTCCTGCTTATAATTTTGCGTATGATTAGCCCAGGCTTTCTTTTTCTTTAACCGGCAATGCATGAATGACTTGCACTTGATGGAAAGAATGGTTCGATGTGGACAAATTCCATGCATACATCTCTTTAAAAAGGATCACTCCTCCATCCCCAACTATGAGTGCTCATCTTATTTATTTCATGAAATGCATCAGCCAGAAAAAGCTTCTTTCACTTGCAGAACAGTTCAGTTTCTGGTCCTGAAGCCTCTTGCTAAAAATAGACTGATGGAACCGTGAGGCCTTTCCTGCCCTGCCCTATTCATAATAGGAGGTGTCATGTTTTCCCTGCCCCAGCTTTAGCTCTGAAAGGGATTTTTGTTAAGTTTGCTTGATCCTGGGAACAGAGCAAAAACTTTGCATCAGAATTCAAAATGTCCGGAGCCCCCCAGCTAAATGCAATATTATATTTGTACCCATGAAAGGAAAGAGAATAGAGAGGAAAAAAGAACACTGGGGAGTGACTTGAGAGTTTTATGAGAAAACATGAGAGGTAGATGGAACTATATAACATGTTGACTCAGGGTTTATGTGCATGTAACACTGGAGAATTGTGGTTGGATTTCCTGTAGTTTTAATAAGGCCATTCAAATTTTATTGAACCAGTGTGGAGCTAGGCAGAGGGGGTATTTACTCCTCTCCCTCCTCTCTTGAAGCTCCAAGTTTGGACCCTCCCCCCAAGGCACCAAAGCAAAACCCAAAAATATCAGGAGATCTGATTGCAGAACTCCTGTGTAATATGTAATCTGTCCCTAAATGGCTGGCTGGGACTGATGGGAGCAGTAGTCCAAAATGAATGGAGGACACCAGGTTGAGAAAGTCTTCTATAATGGGAAGGATAGTAAGTCACATGGATTAATAGCTGCAGTGGCCATTTGGAGATTTGTTACTGAGGGTACAGTCCTAAAGCAGACTTGTCTGGGAATAAGCCCCATTGGACACCGTGGGATTTCTGGGTTGTAGCCAATTAAGTTTTACACATGAGTAGACCCATTGAAATTCATGGATCCAATTTAGTCGTGTTCCTGAATTTCAATGGGTCTATTCTGAGTAAAACTTACTGGTAGTTGGGTGCCTCCCAGTATTGTTAATGTTTTTGAAAACTTAGCCAACAGAAACGTTTGTATAAGGCACCCGCCGGGTTCCAAGTATAAAGAAAAGTATTAAGGAATAAGGGCAGAAAACAAAAGCAGGCGTTTCCCATAGATCTTTTTTCTTTTGCAGAAGTCAGAAGTTTTGCTTTTAGTTTTGGTGTCTCATGACCTAGAAAGAATTGCAGCTTGTGTTAAGGCCGATACGATCACAGTGGACGCTGTCCAAAAAAAGCTTCCGCCACTTTCAGAATTATTCAGTTTCTGGGGTCTAGAGTCTCTTGCTAAAAACAGACTGGTGTGAGGCCTCTGCTGCTGTGCACTGCACTATTCATAGTATGAAATGCCATGTATTCCAAGCTCTTACATAGGCAGCTGCTTTATACGGACTGATGCCATTGGGTCCATATAGCTCAGTATTGTCTGCACTGACTACAGCAGCTCTGCTGGGTTTCAGACAGGGAATCTCATTCAGCCCTGCCTGGAGATGTTGGGGATTTAATCTGGGACCTTCTGCAGGGAAAGCAGATGCTCTACCCAGTGCTGTCAAGTATCCCGTTTTCCCCGGGATTCTCCCTTATTTTAAGCAGTTTCCCGCTGCTCTCCCTTATTTTTTATTTCCCTTAAATTTTCCGTTTTTAATGGAAGCAGCTCCTCCCCTGCTGGCCAGGGACTGGGTGGGAAAACCTCGCCTACTTGGAGAGAAAAGCCTCAGCCCTCAAAGCAAGTGGCAGCCGTTTCCCGTGCTTACAGGGGGGTGTATTCCTCCCCCTGCATCAGCCCCTATCCATTGCCTCCGAGCCCCTCAGCCAGCCAATAGGGTTAGCTGGTGGGCGGAGCCTGGCTGCCTTTGAGCAGCTGCTGCTTCCTGTCCTGTTTTGATGAGATCAGACAAGACGACGATGGGGCTCCATTGCGCGGAGCACATGGCTGCCCTCCTCTTTGCTGGCTGCCCTCCTCTTTGCTCTGCTCCGAGCCTGAGCCCGCTTGGAGTTTACATTGCTGCCCCGCCCACTTTTGCTTCTGGCTCCGCCCACCACTGACATGTGACTGTCCCCGGGATAGGTGAGACTGCTGATCCCTTATTTTCAAATCCGAAACTTGACAGGTATGGCTCTACCCCTGAGCTACAGCCCTGAAAAGCTTTGGCATTGTGCGATAAGAAATCAGTTAGTTTTTATGGTGCCACAAGGCTTGATTTGGCTGCAACGAACACCTGTTCCTCTAGAAACCTAAATTTCTAGGGGGGGGGGGAAATCAGAAGCTTTCCCATTCTCTCTCTCCCACCAATGGGACCATTCTCTGTTAGGCTCCTCCCCTCCTGACTCCTTTTCCAAGGGAAGAAGTAGGACCACACCTAATTCCGAAATCACATGTGACTGTGACTCAGCAGATAATTAGTGAGTCCCTGAACAGGTCCCCCCCCCCCTTGAGAAGTACCGGTATATGGTATTGGTATGCTGTACTTTCAGGTCCTGGTGTCCTTCTGAAGGGTATGTGGGAAGAACCGTTCTACAGACCTACATGTTGTCACTTCAGCCTTCACTCAAGGAGACTGATTAAGGCTACAGTGCTAACCCCATTTACCTAGGAGAAAGCCCTACTGAATGTAGTAGGGCTTACTTCTGAGAAGATGTGATTAGGCTTGTGCTATAAATGCCTTAAAAGAACCACGGACTGTGTAAATGAGTCCAGTTAAGGGCAGAAAACACCATGCCGAGCAAGTCGTCGCTGGTGATTAGACCAGGGTTGCTGCAACAAGAATGCAAGAGTGACTTCGTTTTTTAGCTCTGGCGCTTTGCTAACTTACTTCCTCCCTGTATTCGGCTTCTGATTCCATGGTTCCTGAAAGGCAAATGCGGTTGCTGGTGACAATGTGGGGCAGAGAGAAGGAAGCAGCTGGGTCTCTGTCTCTCCCTCTCTCCCCACTATACGCAGATGTGGGAAGTTTTCTCTCTCTCTCGCTGCAACAACAAGCTCCATAGGCTTGTACTGCTTGCAGCGGAGTGATTCTCTAAAGGCCATGCATTGTTTTCAGGGAAACAATTGCTATCTTGAGAGGTTGAACAAGGGGAGTTTGTAGTGGACAAACACAGAACGCACAGCCGTATCTTAGAATGGGGTGATGGCAGTGGTGAGTCAGAGGGACAAGGGAGTGAGAACTACCAGGCAGAAGACAGCTAGCCCTGTTGCATGCCTGTTGGCTTTCTGGATGCGTAGTGTTCTGCCTCTCTGTGACATAAAGCAGTGGTGTGAAAAGCCTCCTGGTACGTGAGAGAAGTCTGCTACAGTATGTGCTGCCTCTCTACATCAGCCCCTCCTCCGTCTTTGGGAGGGCCATAGCTGGAGTAGATTTCTTCCACGTGACATGGGGCTCCTCAAGGAGTTGCTCTGCAGTGGCTCCTATTGTAGAAAGCTAACGTGGGAAGGTGGACATGGATTACCTGTTTACTACACACCAACGCCAACTTCTGTTCATTTCAACCTAAATCATTCCATTCTGTATGGACACATTATCTGAGTTTTAGCTAGCTGGCTGTAGTGTAAGCTGAGAGTTCAGTTTATTGAACTGACTTGGTGTAGAGAAAAGCAACGTGCATGTACCTCCCCTCACTTCCTGCAGCCAGTTTTTCAATTGATTGTACTTCTCTTTCAAAGTACAGACACATTTTTTTTTCATAATATTGCGCCACCTGGAGCTAAAAAGGTGTCAGCAAGAGGCCTTCCTTTCCTCTGGAGTATCAGTGGTGAGCCATTTCCATTAGGCCATGTTGATTGTTAATTTGTTCAGTTCAGCATTTCTTGCCAGATAAGACTTTGTAGTGCTCCACTGGATCCAACCTATCAATTTCCTCTGGGTTTTTTTTTTGTCCCCTGCTGGGATCACATCTACTCATTTCAGTCTTTATGCAAATCTGAAATGCAAATAATTGCCCCAATAGCCACCTGTCTCATGAGATTTCTAGGCAGGTCTGGAAATAAGTATTTAACAACAACAACAACAAAAGCTCTGCTCTGCTGTGGGAGAGAGCAGCAAGAGAGAGCCCAGCTGTGGTCTTTTGGCTTTCTGGAGCGTGGGTCGAGGGGAAGCAAACCTCATTCTGGTGCAGCACATGACATTAACAGCTTCCTTTTTAGTGCTCTGCTGCCTGAGGAATGTGATGATGGCTACCATAAATGAAATGTCAATGCATGAGCTGATCAGCATTTTTTGCTGCTGTGTGTAAGATGCCTAAGAGATGGTTGTGAGTGAGAAGAGCGTGTCAGCCCCTCGGAAACACCAGTTCCTGACATGGTGAAAATGCTCCACCAAGATACCCTCAATTACATTTAATATAACGCTTGTCCGGGTAAACTAGGAATAGTCAAAACAGATTCTGAAGCTGCAGGGATGGGGGGCTGGTGTATTCTTGATCTAAGTGCTGAAATCATATGCTCTTTTAATGTTGTTGAAGCCAGAAACTCTCTACTACCCCCCTTTTTTTCCTCCCATGGAGAGACTTTCGTCCTTCATTGAAGAAGTTTGTGGTGTGCTCATTATGAAAGAGAGTCCCCCTGGCTGAGTTGCAGCCTGTAACATTATGCTGTTATCGGGCAGGGCGCTAAACACACCCAGATAAGCAAGGCAAATGGAGGGAGTGCACAGAACTCACATGGACCCAGTCAGACTAGACTTCCTCCTGGTTTTGTGTCTGAAGCAGTGAACTTAGTCATTGGCTTTTTCCAGTGCTTTAGATGGGTCTTTAGATTCTTCATTATTATCGGAGCCAACCACAACTCCTCCGCCTGTGAAGCTATGTGGTTAAATAACTTCCTCAGTCATTCACCGTAGGGCAATGTTGGATATGGTTACCTGAAATAATGCCTTCTGCCATATGGACCTAACTACATTGTAAGATCCTATGCCAAAGCCCTGGCTTAAAGTGCCTCTGCCAAATGAAGTGTGGTGGGAAAAACCAGTCGGCTCTGGGAATTGACTGGGGGAGAGGATCATTTTAGCACTGGCACCCTGCTCAGGGACTGGTTTTCCTACAGAGTTTCTTCCACCGTCATAATGGCCTTTTGGGTACCAAGATGTGAAGATGTTCCTGTTCACTCCAAGCTTCTAGATACCCTGTCTTTTACAGTCTTAGTTTTAAATTGAGCATTAAATTGTATTTTTAAATTGTGTCAGTTTTGTTAATTGTGCCGTCCCTGCTCTCCCAGGCCACTTTGTGAGCCGTCCATAGAACTCCTTACGATGGGGTGGCTTCATAAATGCAGAAAACACACCTTAACAGATAAATGTAGACAAGGTGGCGACTGGTGGTTTATTCTGCTGCTGCAGCCGTTGCTGTTTAATCTAGATGAAGGCCTTGGACACAGAGGCTTTTCAAGCATGGAGCTCCCTGGCTTTCCTTGGTACTGCCTTACTTCATACTGTAGCTGCTGCCTCAAGAGCATTCTCTCTGAGCCGAGCGTGTTGGGAGGTGGAGTTCTGCGCCACTCCCTTTGCCTCTATTAGTCTCATGCTTGAGGCCTGACTCAGAGGGGCAGGCTGCCAGGTTGGAGAGCCAAGAATAGAACAAACTCTGCAGGAAGAGACATCTGTATTGCATGTGGCACCAGTGTACACAAGGAGCTGCAACCTGCTTAATAGTTGCACCGCCTGTTTTCTTTGCTAATTGTTGTACTGTCTAACGAGTTTGTACCTCAGCACGGAGCATGTGCTTAAGATGCACCTATTTGGGTAGTTGAATATTGGACTTCCTGCTCTTCTTCTATATTAAAACAACATTTTTTTTTATTTTTCACTAAAATATATTGGAACTGTGCAAAACCACACCTTTTTAGCTTTAGATTTGTATGACACATTGGGGTGAGGATGTAATTCTTCTGCCAGGATTTTGGCATCCAAGGCAACTAGAATTATATATATATATCTGTAAAAATACAAGCCAGTCAAGAGAAAGAGAGGCTTGAACCATCCCATACTTACATATATCTGCCAGGGTGGCGGTAGCGGCAGCAGTGGGAATATAAAATCTTTAGAGTAGTGGTATTGCAACATAAGTAGGTCTCCCATCTAGCAAAGCATTTCCAAAATGATTTCAGGAGGTGAGTTAGGGCAGTAGAAATGGTTGTCTCAAATCCTTTGATCATTGTCTGTCGGTTCTAGAAATCTGCTCTGTAAATTACTCTTTAAACATAATGTAAACAAATTTTCAAAGATAGTATAGGGAGGTGCATAAGACATCATTGTACTCTTGGCACTTTGCCAAGTGCAACAAATAGTGACGACTGGAATGTTGTGCCAGTCACAGTTCTTGTGTGACCTTGGTGACAAATGGCCATTAGAGAAAATTACCTGAGTCAGTTAAAGTATTTGTATCTGCTTTAATCTTGACTAGTTCCTGTATGGTAGCTCCAGTATTTTGGTACTGTACTTGGACAGAGAGGTCTTGCACCATCTACCTAGTTTTGTGTTTATTGTTTAGTCGTTACAAAAACAACAACAACAAAAACCCCCAACAACTCTGGCTATATTTCTAAGTACTGTACTGGAATAGGAACCACTATTTCCTCTGTTCGTTTGGCTTTGCTCTTGCTTCCTGGCCTGCCCAGGGGGCCTTGATAATTTTTCTCACAAATACCCCCTTCTGGATTTCAACAATATCTGCACACACACGTGCCTCGCTCCAGGCAGGTAGGGATGTTCCAGTCACCCATTACCTGTTTAACTGGTCGTTTCTGCAACATCTTCTCCTTCTGGCACTTCTTTGGGCATCTGATCCGGTGTAGTTTATGACCTTTGGAGTTGAGCTCTTTGCTCTACTGTCAGATAAAAGAATTTGCCTTTTACCGAGGAGATGAGGGGGAGTGCAAAAAAAAAAAGAAAAGACAAATGAGGTTGGACCAAGTGGCAAGTTTTATTCACTTAAGGCCCCTCTATTTCAACAGAAACCTAAGTAAAGGTGATTGCATCCCATTGATTTCAGTGTTGTCTAATTTCAGTTTAGAATGGAGGATCTAAACCAGGAGTCAGCAAACTTTTTCAGCAGGGGGTCGCTACACTGTCCCTCAGACCTTGTGGGGGGCCGGACTATATTTTGAAAAAATAAATGAATTCCTATGCCCCACAAATAACCCAGAGATACATTTTAAATAAAAGCACACATTCTAATCATGTAAAAACACCAGGCAGGCCCCACAAATAACTCAGAGATGCATTTTAAAGAAAAGAACGCATTCTACTCATGTAAAAACACGCTAATTCCCGGACCTTCCGCGGGCTGGATCATAGCTATCAACCGTCCCTGCTGTATCCCAATGCTATAATAAGGGGATTTCCCGCAAAAAACGGGAAAGGTTGACAGCTATGGGCCGGATTTAGAAGGCAATTGGGCCAGATCCGGGCCCCAGACCTTAGTTTGCCTATCCATGATCTAAACCAAGCTTTATATCCCCTGACTGCTGCTTGAATCTTGCTTTTGTCTCAAGTCCTTGCAGCTGCCTAGAATTGTAAATTTATAGAGGTGGGCTTTTTCCATCCAAGGGCCACAGTTCCTCATAGGAAATCTTTGGGAAACCACATACCTGTGGTGGGCATAGCCAGAGGGTAAAAGTGGGCAAACAACAGAAGTGACACTTGTTTTTGTACCATAGGTTGTGTTCCAGCCACACAAAAGTGCACATGTTTCCCCAGTGATCCATCCAAGCAGGAGATGCAGTATTCTCAAAGTTCATGGACGCATTCCAGCCAAGCAAAAGCCATGAAGAAGGTTGCAGTGCAGGGCTGGTGAGGGCTGTGGCTTGAGGAGAGGCCCGATAAAGGAATTTGGCCTGAGGGTCCCCACCCATGCTCTCCAAACACTGGAAGGTGCATTCTCTGCTCATGTGACTAGGCGTCTCCCCTCAACTGTATTTTTGACGGCTAATTAGGATTGCTAGATGTCCTTCGCTCTGTTTTCAAAGGATCAATCCTTCCTTTGTGAAGCCAGTTTAGGAAAGCATTATGTGATAGGAAATTGTGACATTAGAGAATAAGGGATAGTCCTTTAAAATAAACTGTCCTATGTCAACACTATAGATCCAAAATGCCTTTTGTATTTCTAAATATTTTAAGTACCTGTAAACCTAATTTAACCCTGACCCTGCAGCTGCTTCCCTGGTGTGGGTGCTGGTTGAAGCAGTATAAATTCAGTGTATTTGTAAATGTGTATAGCAATGATGGGGGAACTGTGTCCACTCAGATGTTGTTGGAGCTCCCGACTCCCATCAGCCCCAGCCAACTTGGCAAGTAGTAATCCAACACCCTCTGGAGGGCTACAGGTTCCCCACTCCTGCTTTGTAGAGTCAAAAAGTCACTGAATTTTTCTCTCAGTTTGTGATTTCCTTTGACTTGTACTATTGTTAAGCCATTGCAAAAACTGGCATTTGTACTTTTCATTATCTCTCACTCCTCGACCCTGTTAGGTCAGCACCAACACTTTGAATTGTGCTCGGAAACGTACTGGGAGCCAATGTAGGTCTTTCAAGACCGGTGTTATGTGGTCTCGGCGGCCGATCCCAGTCACCAGTCTAGCTGCCACATTCTGGATTAGTTGTAGTTTCCAGGTCACCTTCAAAGGTAGCCCCACATAGAGCGCATTGCAGTAATCCAAACGAGAGATAACCAGAGCATGTACCACTTTAGTGAGACAGTCCATGGGCAGGTAGGGGCTCAGCCTGCATACCAGATGGAGCTGATAAACAGCTGCCTTGGAAACAGAATTAACCTGCACCTCCATGGACAGCTGCAAGTCCAAAATGGCTTCCAGGCTGCGCACCTGGTCCTTCAGGGGCACAGTTACCCCATTCAGGACCAGGGAGTCCTCCAGACCTGCCCGCCTCCTGTCCTCCAAAAACAGTACTTCTGTCTTGTCAGGATTCAACCTCAATCTGTTAGCCGCCATCCATCCTCCAGCCGCCTCCAGGCACTCACAAAAGGACCTTCACCGCCTTCACTGGTTCTGATTTGAAAGAGAGGTAGAGCTGGGTATCATCCGCATATTGATGAACACCCAGCCCAAACCCCCTGATGATCTCTCCCAGCGGCTTCATATAGATGTTGAAAAGATGTTATCAATGAGAAGCTACTTTATAGTCATAATACCTTTTTTGTTATGATTTAGGAGATCTCCCTTGGTCTCATTCTAGCCAGACAGGAAATGAATGGGGCATCTTTTCTGTGTGTTTTTTTCCATGTACATGGAGAGGAGATAACATGTACTGGGGATGAAAGCAATGCTTCGAGATAGAAAAGGATGATGTTTACATAAGCTTCAGTAGTCTGAGGGATGTAACTTCCTTGGCCTATCAGTTCCCGTTTCCTTTAACAACATGAATTGTCATAGCAGCAGTTTGAGGTGCCAGCATCCAACCTCTTATGTACATAGACAAGGCAGGATAAACAGTAAAGCGCAAATTAGTCTTTGGTGGACTGGAAGGCCAAGGTCTCAACAACCTCACTTTGGAAGAACCCAATTATTTCTGTCAGGCAAAAAGCTTTTCCTGACAAATCTGTCTTTCTGGACCTGACCACATTCTCTCTCACTTTCCCTCCAACTAAAAAGCCATGGAAAATGAGGAAGAATGCTGCCCTTTGCACCGGTTTTTAAACTAATCATTAAACTGCTTATCGTGGCCCCTCCTTCCATTTCTTTTCAATACTCAGAACTGACTAGGGAATAATAGGACTGCCTTGCAAATGTCAGTTCTGCAAAACAAGCAGACCTTTCCTTTTTCTATGTGTTCCAAGTTCTCCCTGTTTATTTGGTGAGTGCCCCCTTTTACATCCGGAAAGGATTTGTTTGCCCTTCCTCTGAACTGCTTCTCACAATGTTGTCTTGTGTTGTGAAATACATATCATTACTTTCTTTCACTTCTCCCTCTTCCCCCTATAAGCTCCTGGAAGGAAAAATAACTTTTGAAAAATGTGGGGGGGGAGGGGAGGTGTACGGAAAATATTGCATCTGCTGTGGCGTGGATAGGCTGCCATGTTCTCTTCGCCCTCCCCAGGGGGCTTCCATATGTTTGCCCACCTGTGACTGGTCAAAATTAATCTGTTCACCCAGGCTCTCGCGGCTCCCCTCTCCACAAGGAGTCTCCTCGGGAGAAAGTTGCCCTCTTTCCCTAGAGAGCTAGCTTGCTTAGAAGCTGTGGGTGAGTGGGAACAAGCCAGAAAGGAGTGTCGATGTTTTGCAACTGAGGGAGCGTACCATCTTGGCAGCCTTTGGCCTCATAGTCGGCACTTTTGTTTAAGCAGCCGCAGTTGAGGTACAGTTTGTTCCTTAAGAGGCCTAGGAGCAGCAACATCTGTTTTTTATATTCATTGGGACATAGGAAGGAAATTGCCATCTAGCTCAATACTGTCTACACTGACTGGCAGAGGCTCTTCAGGGTTTCAGGCAGGGGTCTCTCCCAGCCCTACCTGGAATGGATTGAAACCTGGGACCTTCTGAATGCCAAACACATGCTCCGCCATTAAGGCTGAATTTGTGACATACAGATTCATTAATCCCTGGGTTTGTAGCCTTAGCATATCCAGTCATTGCCTAGCACTGTAGCAAGATACAATTTTTCAAAAAAAGGACTTGTTTTCCTGATTGGAATTTTTCTAGCCTTGTGAAGAAGTCTGCAGAAATAACTGCTCTGCTTGCCTTGCCTGCCCCACACATCTGTAGCATATCAACACCCTGAATGGGGACTGGGATGGGGAGGCAACCAAATTTTGTTCCAGCTTTCACAAAAGCTTCCTTCACTGATTGCCTGGGGTGATTCTAACATGCCACACAGCCTGCGTCCACACCCTACATTTAAAGCACAACAGAATCCTGGGAGCTGTAGTTTGCTCCTCAAAGAGCTACAATTCCCAGCACCTTTGATAAAGTACCGTTCCCAGAAGGAAACCGCATAGTTTAAATGCATGGTGTGTACACATGACTGGGAAGCTGGGTATACAACTCTGGCATTGTCCTGTTGTAGAGACAAGCACAACCATAGCATGGGGTGAGAAATCTTAGGTCCCAGGGCAAAGTGTGGGCTCTTAGGCCTCTTTGCCTGGCCTTTGGGACTCTCCCCAGGCCATGTCCTTCACTGGCCAGTTTCACATTCTCCTCAAGTGGTTTTTCCCAATTGAAATGTGTCCTTGAATTCAGCCTGGGTGGGAGGATAGAGGCGGGTGGGTTAAGCGTGTGTAGAAATCTTGCTTGCTCTACAAAGGTGAAATGTTATCATGCTTTGCCTGCTTATGCCTCTGGCCCCACTGACACGCGGCCCCTGGAAGATTGCCCAAAACCAATGCTTAAAAAGGTTCTTCACTCCAGTGATAGCATCTGTTCCTTTTACATGTAAGAAGCGCTGACAAGCCATGGAATAAGCAGGCACTGGGGCTGGGGAGGGGTTTGCTAATGAGCATCTTTCTGTTGTGGCCATCCATGTATGGTGGTAAGGGAAAACTCTGGGCTCGTTTGTGCTTGTTTTCCCTTAGAAGGGAGGGATATATAAATACATTAAATAAATAAATTAAATAAAGGCTGTGCATTCAAGTGCCTGACTGTGGGCAGGGCGCTCTTGAGAAACGGTTCTGGGATTGCTAACTGGCATCAGCGCAGAAGGGCTGGTTTGCTGTCCACCCTGAAGACTGTTAAAAGGAATCTCAGGCCAGTAATGGAAATGATTGTCGATTTCTTCCTGTGTCTCAAACCTGAGTTATCTTGAGGCTGTGCTTCTCTCCCTTGGTCTCCCTCTCCCCCGCCCTCTTCTGACCAGCATCATGCACAGAATCCTTGTGTGCATAATCATTTGACAGGAATTATAACACCGGTAATATTAACTGCTGCATAATCAGCTGCTTTTAGGTCCATGGTAGGCTTCTGTTTTTCTTCTTGCCCTGGCACCACATGCATTCGAAAGGGCCATCCTATCTCCTGGGAGGTCAAACATATATGAGCAACAGGTAAAATAGATTCGCTCCTTTAGGGAGTCACTGGCGAAATCTGAAATGAGAATTGTTGGGCTTCTTTTAAAAGATACGCTGCTGGCATGCATACGCCACTTGCCGCTCTACAGTGAAATGCAATGGATCAGAAGTTGTGGAGCAAAGAAACTCCCTCTTTACTTCTCCGTATAAATAAGTTGCCAGTACCAGACCAGAGGTGCATACAGGCAATGACTGTTTTGTGCGCATTCAAAGCATGCACAACCATGCATGTGCACATCACCACAACCCGGAAGTGGCTGGAAAAGGGGGCGTCATGGGAGCATAGCTTGGCAAGCTTAGGCATGCTCCACCGACGAGTGTGGGGTCAGGGATGCAACCCACATGCAAAATGCTTATTGCTTATACCGTATTTACTCGATTGTAATGCACACCTTTTTTGGCCAAAGTATGTCGCAAAAAATAGGATATGCATTAGATTTGATGCTGCATTTACACTTGCCAGAAAAAAACCTGTTTTTGGTTTCAAGGTTTTGAAAATTGAAGTGTGCGTTAGATTCGATGGCGCATTAGATGCACGTAAATGCAGTATTTCAAATTGTGGACAAATTTTAAATGACTGAATGTGCTGTACAGTTTTAGGCTGCAGGCACTGATTCAATGAAACTATACTGTGCTGTCTTGCCTGCTGCCCTTATTAAGCCTTTCAAACTTATTTAAGTTGAATTATGTGTATGTTTTCCACTGTGTAACTATGGTCTGAGGGAGGTGTGAGGGCAATACAGTGGTACCTCGGGTTAAGTACTTAATTCATTCCGGAGGTCCATTCTTAACCTGAAGCGTATTTAACCTGAAGCACCACTTTAGCTAATGGGACCTTCTTAAGTGGAGTTCTTAACCTGAAGTGTACTTAACCTGAAGCGTACTTAACCCGAGGTACCACTGTATATCAGTGGAAGAGTTCCTACTCTGCATGCTGAGCCCCCCTCCCCCAGGAAGGGCTGGGAAAGACAGCTGTATGAACCCCTGGAGAGCAACCACTCATCAGCATATAGAGAGCAGTGAACTAGATAGACTAATGGTCTGACCTGGAATAAGGCAGCAGCACCCTATCAGGAAAGAGGAGGTGGCGAAGAAAAAGCTGTGTCTGTGTGGTGCCATTCTCAAAGTCTTTGTTTCATAACAATCACGAGCTATAATGTGGAAGGAAGGGGTTTCTCACAAATAGCTGGAGTAGCCTTTTGAGATGCAAGACGGACCGTAAGATGCAAGACGGACTCTTGGGACGAGGGTTGTTTTTGTTTTGTTTTTTGAGAAGTTAGTAGTCACTTTGTTCTCTCCCAAGTCCTAAAAGGAATTCACGTTTCTTTAAAAGCAGAGGACAAAAAAAATAAAGCGCAAAGTTGGTGGAGGTTACCAATGACACTGCCTAAAAATTAAATAGTCATCAGGTGCCAAAGCATGGCACTTGAAAGATACATGCCCTCCAACCCCTGCTAGCCAACGTCAGTTAGTAATATGTTCTTCCTTTAGTCTTAGGATTCTGCTACTACAGCCTTCATCCACCTGGTGCCCTCCAGGAGTTTCGAAGCACAGTTTGCATCAGCAGTAGCGCTGATGTGAGTCGTATTCCAGAGGGCACCAGGTTGGTGAAGCCTGCTCTTCTGGACAGCTCTATTCAGCATGATATTTGCTGCCTTGTGACTTCCCTTTGGCTCCCCCCACTGGCCATTTTTGGTTCTGATGTGCCATCGAGACACAAGAGGTGATGCATGCATACAAAGGGTGATCTGCATGGTTTTTTGTTCAGCACGGTGGGATTTTTTTGCAGGTGCGCTATTAGGGTTTTACCTCTTTTGTTTTTCAGTGCTGGGAGCCTCGCTGAGACATGTCACGCCCCTCTGCTCCTCCGCCAGGCTACGATGATCGGAACCCCCTCTATCCTCCACCTGCGGGGGGATATCCTGCGGGGTACCCAGGAGGCTACCCACAGCCACAGCCACAGCCCCCGCCATACAGTAGTGGGTACGGACAGCCTGGAGGCTACTCGCAACCAGGGGGTTATCCACAGCCGGTTCCTGTTATGCCTACGATCCCAATGGGCTTTGGTATGCATTTTGATATGTTCTCCTCCTATGATGGGGAAGCGGGAATACATTCATGAGTGGGTCGGGGGTTGGCCAGCTGAAAAACAAATGGAAAAGGGAGTAGTGAAATGCCACAACTAGGTGGCTACAAAAGCAGGAAGTATTAAATATTGTAGTTGTTCTTGTTGTTGTTCCTCTTCTTCTTTCTCCTCCTCCTCCTCCTCTTTAAAATATCCTAACATTTTCTAGGCACTGCCCTGCCCACAGACTCACAATCTAATGGAGACAACACAAAAGGAAAGAAGAATGGGGAGGGAAGAATAAAGCAAGCACTGAAGCAGCTGCTCCTTTCTGCAGCTTATGAAAAGGGGCCAAATTGGGCTTTGCCATGATGGTCTTCTTGAGAGGCAGGGAGTCCAGCCTCCCAGTGACACCTTGATCTTCTAGCCGATGTGGTTGGGGCTGGAGTGTGCTTTATCCAGCTCTGCAGTCCCAGGGCAACTGACAGGGGACAGAATTGTGTGTGTGTGTGCGCGCTGGAGTTGTAGTCCAACAATATCTGGAGGGACACAAGTTCCCTACCCCTGATTTATTTGCCTGATTGAATTGCCATATTATACTTTCAAACAACCTGGTTGAAAGGGTGGGTTTCCTTTACGCTTACATATACTTATATGGATGGATGGGGAAAGTGCATATTCTCATTTGCTCTAGTGACTATGAATATGGAACTATGGTGCTGTAATCAAATCTAGGTTATGTTAATAGGAGGTTAAAGGGTGTGTGTGTGTCATGGAGGAAGCATTAAAAAGAAATGCTTGTGCCATAATAGGCCACTCTCTTTGATCTGCAGCTAAAATTGCCTTTTGAGGCAAATACACTTCTAGCCACATAAAGTGGTCTGAGAAGAATATGTACTTAATGCACAGCTTAAGGAGATTTTGCAATCAAGCGGCTTGGTTTCAGTAGCAGCTCCCTGGCAGTAAATACCCAGGTGTTGAGATCTAAGTAACCTGAGCGATCAGTGCAGAGGAAAGGCATACGGGAGATGGTGATTTTAGCGGAAGATAATGAGTTAGCTAGAGAGGGTGAATGAATTTAGAGCTCTGAGGGCACTGAGAGACTTTCAGCCTTTCAAAGAGTTCACAGTATTGGGAGGCAAGTCTTTGCACACCCACCCCAGAAGGTTCTGAAAACACTATGCCAACCCAGGCCAGGAAATTGCTCCTTCTCTAGTTAGAGCAGGTGAAGTTAATCTAGCATAGATACCACCATTTTGTCTTCCTTTGGACAGGAGATGTCTATGGCGGCGGCGTTGCCGGAGAGGATGCGACTTTCAGTGCAGCAGACTGGGACGACAAGAAAGTCAGACACGTTTTCATTCGCAAGGTAATAACTTGAGGAACTACCGCTGTCCCCCATTGCAGCCTCTGCTTTAATGGATACTTCTCTTGGAAGAAGCTAGTCAGTTGCCTTGTGTCAGAGGGAGAGAATCTGCAGCGAGCAATCCTTGGTATCCTTGCAAAGAAGTCTGTTCACTCTGCTAGGTGGAGCGTTGCCCCGTTCTGCAGAAATGAATGAATTGTGGTTACAAGGCCACAGCTAGGCATTTAGACTTGATAGGGGCAGGGACTCCTTTTAGAGAACTGAAAGTTTTGCTAACAGTGTTAATAGAACAAACCATGCTGCTTTTTTCAGCTAGCATTTTGAAGCACCCCCTTCTGCTATCCCTGGGTGACTGTGTAACATTTCAGAAATGCAGAACTGTAAGGAAGGACAGCTGAGCACAGCACCCAAACACCGAGGTGAGAAGCAAGTTCAGAAATACATTGTGTTTCTTCCTTTCCCAAATGGTATGTGGTAGGTAGCAAACTCAGTTTATATCCCCCCGGGCAAGTGTAGGGAACCTGGAGCCCTCCAAATGTTGCTAAACTACAACCCCTATCATCCCTGACCGTTGGCTATACTTGTTGGGGTTGATGGGAGTTTTAGTTGAGTAACGTCAGAAGGGCCAAAGGATACCCACCTTGGGCAAGAGTCTAGAAAAAAAACTCCTAGCCTGCAAACAGATAGGTGAACTGCAGATGGCTGCGGCATAATCTGTTGGAAGCACTTGGCCCTCTTTGTAATCAGGGCTTCTTTAGAAGATTTACTGCAGTTCAGAAGACAGTGAAATGAGCACCATTCATTTCCAGTCTCTAGGTTGGCATTACTGTGCATTTACACAACTTTATGTATACCGCATGTCTTCATTTCCAGGTCTACACCATCATTTCTGTGCAGCTGCTGATAACTGTGGCCATCATTGCAGTCTTCACCTTTGTGTAAGTTTTTGCTCCAGCAGTCGCAGATCATTAGTGCTTTTCCCTACTGAGAAATGTCCGCAAAATAATGTTGCTCAGCAAAGCAATGTATTTTTTATTTCCCCTTTGTTCATGTTGAAGCTCAGAATATTTATTTTCAGCTTCCACCAGTGGTATTAATCATGCTAACACCAGAGTGGTTAATAGCGTTGTTGGAATAATACTGGTTCTATAATTTACTTCTTACTAAATTCCAACTCAGTCTATGGTGGTAAGGAAAGAGGACAAACAGTATCTTTGGTATCTTTGGTAGTAAAATTAAAAGAGCCATAATTCTCCCTCCAGCAGTTAGTTCTAGTGCTATACTAAATGCTTGGAATTATTATTTACTGGAGTTAGTACAACCAGGGAACTAGAAAAACCTTTTTTTTTTTTTTACAAAATTGGTTCTGACTTTATTCTAGATGCTTACTAGAACAGTGGTTCCCAAACTCCCACTTGAAAATTGCTGAGGGTCTTGGCAGACTACTTAATGGCCCCCCTCCCCCGCTTGTTGTAGCAATTGCAATGTGCTGTGCTTGATGCTGTATGTTTTTTAAGTGTGTTTTTACTGCTTAATTTATTCCTTATATTGTATAACAATTTGCACTCTATAGAATTAGGACTGTAATACAATGAAATACAATATAAGAAATAAAAGAAGCAATAGAAATACAATTAAAACTAAATATGAATCGTGTCCTCAATGTGGACATACCGCAGTCCACCTGAATAAAGCTTGCAGACCACCAGTGATCCTCAGACCACAGTTTGGGGGACTTCTATCCTAGACTATGCACTGCAATTGGAGCATGTCCTTAACAGTAGTCTTCTGTTCATGATCTATTCCTTATGAGGACGACATGGGGGGAAATGTTAGTATTTAGCAGTGATGGTAGAGACTGGAGTGTGAAGGGATCGTACGGATTTCTTGCAGAAGCAGCATCCTGCCTCCCATGATAATTAATGTGAGAGAAAATATTTATATTGCATAATTTTCACTCTCCACAGTGAACCCGTATCCAGTTTTGTAAAGAGAAATGTTGCTGTATACTATGTATCTTAGTAAGTATTGGCTTCTCTCCAATATGCGCTGTCTGTCTGCTCAGTTAAAAACATAAGAAGAGCTTGCTAGATCAGGCCAATAGCCCATGCAGCCCAGCATCCTGTTCTCACAGTGGCCAACCAGAAAACCTGCAAGCTGGAGCACAAGAACATTCCTGTGGTTTTCCAACAACTATTATTCAGAAGCATTACTGCCTCCAACTGTGGAAGCAGAATGCAGCCGGCCACCAGTTCTAGTAGCCATCAATAGCCCCCTAGTCCATGGAGTTGTTCTGAGCTCCGTGGCACAACTTGGGCTAAATCAATATTTTCTGCTATCATGGATCTGGGTGACTATAGATACACCCTTCTTTGGGGATGGGAAAGCCCCTTGCCTAGGGTTCTCCAGAAAGCTGGCAACTGTGCCTGTAGAAGCAGGGATGGAACTTCAGGTTAAATCACCTCATTGCCCGGCCAGGCACACAGCTTGCTACCACAGGGTTAAGGGCGCACCACTGTATGTTTACAAGCATCACCCAAAGGCCAAACGTGCATCTGTTGTCACCCTTTGGCATGACTGGAGGTGGGGCAGAAGGTCCATGATGTATTCTGCATCAGAAGTCAGCATTGATATCCTGACTTGGTGCTAATGCTCCTACTTGGTTGCATTTCCCCCTCCATTTCCCATTACTGCTGTTTTGAGTAGTATAGAACTTTGGCATGGAACATGGTGCATAGGAGGAGCATTTGCCTGGAAGTGATTTGCTTCAAACTCTGTGGGACTTACCCATGTTTACTTGGAAATAAGATTGGGCTGCAAATATGAGAAGTGAAACAAGCCTGGAGATAACTGGGCATCTGTCCCAGGATGTTAAACTTGTCGCCCTCCTGGTGTTGCTGGGCTCCATCTCCCATCAGCCCCAGCCACCATGATTGATGGCCAAGGATGATGGGAGTTGTAGTTCAGCAAGATCCAGGGGGCCATAGTTTCCCTGTCCCTGGTCTATCCCACCAACTTCCATGTGCAAGAGAGTAGAGATCATAGCAGAAGCAGTGGGGAACAAGCCTAGCTCTGCTGAGATGTGATGTATAGAGAGAAAGCAACAGAGACTAAACTCCCCCTGAGGTGTCGGAAGTGGTGCTCAGGAGTGGTGGCAGTGCCCTGAGTTCTCCTAATCAAGGTCCCACACCACAACAATTGAAGCCAGATTAACCACTAATCAGGGTTTAGGGGGTGCCATATTCAACCCTTGTGCACCTGAAATCCCCAGCCTTTTTGTGCAAAGTTCTTGATAGATGCAAGGTCCTACTATGACTCAAACATCTCACTCTTGTTTCCTTCCCTCAGTGCTGTGTTCTTTGTCACTTACCTGGTGCTGGCATGCTGTGAGGGCCCACGGTGAGTGTTACATTGGATATTCTTGCTGACTGTGGGATGGTATACAGTAGGTAGGTGAGTGGCTGAATGTGAGGCGGGGTTTTGAAATGAGTGGCAGCTGGGCAACATGGGAAAACTAGGCTGGGCAACAATTTCCCAAACACCATTTTCTTCCATTACTTGTGGGTGGTTTGGAGCCAGCGGTGCAGTGTCTGGAGGCGTGTGCATCCACTTTGAATGAAGCCTGAACTCAGAGGCTGCTTTGGAGCCTAGAAGAGGATTGCAGCTTCCTTGGCCTCTTTGCTTCTGGTGAAAAATGCCTACAGCTAGGAGGATGTGCTGAAAAACTGCTTACATATCTTCTTTCTTTTCAATCTCTTCCAGGAGACGCTTCCCATGGAATCTTATCCTTCTGACCATCTTTGTAAGTAGGCAAGTTGTTCATGGGGCTTGGAATTTTCCATGAATTCCCTCGATGGTGGTGGTGCAAATTCCACCCTTCTTCCTCACTGCTCAGAGTCATTTACATGGGTCTACCCCCTATGGCATCCTTTCTGTAGCCTACATGCTAATAAAGAAATATAAATTAAAAAATTGTCCAGTAGCACCTTAGAGACCAACTCAGTTTGTTCTGGGTATAAGCTTTCATGTGCATATGTGCATATGTGAGGATTTGAGCACAGATCCTAGTGCGATGCCAATGTACACAGTCCTGGGATGGACTACATAGCATAGATATGATGGGATTTTGATGGAAACTTTTAAAAAATAAAAATTCCAGAAAAACCAGAGCTCCGAGGGATACTAAATACTCTATGCCTAGTCTTGCTTTATACTCCAGTCAACACCTGAAACTATTTGTATGTAGCTTAACCCGAGCAAAAGGTTAATCAGCTATTTTGGATGTACACCCAATCTAGATCTGAAGGCTATGTCTAATTATATACACAAGACTCTTCTGGGGATATCTCACCATATTAAATTTTGGAGACTCTTTTATTGTTGCAGCAACTCCAGGCAGTTTCATGAAAGATTTATATTTCTCTTGAGGCCCCACTTTGTGATTGTTATTGTTAAGGTTTCCGCAGGGACTATGTTGTCATGGATTGGCAAAAATGTTATTGTTAAGGGATTAATAATAAAACAATTTATTTATATCCCACTCTTCCACCAAAATCAGTACAAATAAAACAACCAGTTTCTAAAGATCTTAGTACAACCAAACACTTAAAAATAAAGGTCAGACAAACTCAAAACAGCAGCAGAGATAAAAGATGTTGCACCTTAAAACCGGCAACAATCCAATGAGAAGTTACACGTTAACGACTTGTCTAAATACAAGTGCCTTCCATTTCTAGTGAAAGAGACACAAGGAGGAAGCCTGACAAACAGCTTAGGACCAGGTTACATTAGAGCAGGTGTGGCTAACGTACCCATCCCAGATGTTGCTGGACTACAACTCCTCAGTCCAGACCCTTGCCTATGCTAGTTGGAGCTGGCTGGAGTTGGAGCCAAGAAACACCTGGAGGGCCACAGGTTAGCCACACCTGCTCCAAGGCACCCTAGTCTTAAGATGTTTAGGGCTTTGGAGCTACATTTCCCTCCTTGTCTTACTAGTTGTGCTATTTCCCAGGATCGTGCTGACTTGATAAGAGCATCTGTATGAGAGACAAAAGTTTCGTCTGGTTTTCAGACTTGACAAATCCTAATCTGAAGCTATTGCAGAACTGAAGCTCTTTGAGGTTATGGTGATATGCCAGGAAGGCAATGTTCACTTTTACCTTCTATTTTTCTTCTAGACACTGGCCATGGGATTCATGACGGGCACAATTGCTAGGTAAGATAAACATCATCATCATTAGCTTGCTCTCTAGCAATTAAACTTGAGCTTCTGGTTAGAGGTGAAATTCTTGCAAGGATGGTTGCTTTCACAAAGATGACACCCATACACACATCTCACAGCTGTGATTTAAATCAGGTACAGGATTTTGAGGACCCTGATGCTGCTACACAAACTTGTTGTTCTATCACCTTGAGGAAGCCACTTTGGCCCAAGCATAGTTTTGCTCCTTGTATCACCTTCTGCTATATAACTATTTCCAATACCTGAACCTTACTGGTGTGTCCAGCCTACCCCTAAATCATTCATTTAAGTCTCATTCCACACCGAGCATTGCGCATCTAGAAAGGAAGATTTGTAGGTTCCCTGCCTTGAGGTGTTTGTGGCGGGGAGGTATGATTGCAATCCTAAGGGGTGAGACCGGTGTGTATCGGAAAGAAAGCTGTTATCACAATGTAGAAAAACAACCCCCCCCTCCCAGACCCTTAGGTTCTTTAATTCTTTAACTCTCTATTTGCAGCATGTACTCTACAAAGGCTGTTATAATTTGCATGATAATCACAGCTATTGTGGCCATAATTGTCACCGTCTTCTGCTTCCAGACAAAGGTGAGGCTTGCTTCTTCCTTGAAGGTAACATTGGTGTGGTCACACACCTTGGTCTCCTTTCTCCAACATGTCACCACAGCAGTTCCTTGATTTTTTTTAGTAGCTGAGTTTTGAGGAAGCTGACAGTTCTGTATATGCAAGTCCTGCTTTTAGTCATTTGCCCATTGGGTTTGATTTCATACCGCACAGGCTAAGAAAGCAGAGTTTGCAACAGTTACAAGCAGCTGCTCTCTGGTAAAGTACTTAATTCGTTCCGGAGGTCCATTCTTAACCTGAAACTGTTCTTAACCTGAAGCACTACTTTAGCTAATGGGACCTCCTGCTGCCGATGTGCTGCCAGAGCATGATTTCTGTTCTTATCCTGAAGCAAAGTTCTTAACCTGAAGTGTTATTTCTGGGTTAACGGAGTATGTAACCTGAAGTGTATGTAACCTGAGGTACCACTGTATTTTAAGCCCTGTATCCAAAGAAGGGGTTTCTCTGTGGGGCCTGGTGTAAGCACAGATCAACTGATTGGCACTTACAAGAAGCCCCACTTTGGGCAGGCATTGGCTGCACTTGAGAGTTTGCTTCGGTACTCTCAGTAGGTTTATTTTGGTTTTTGTTCAGCAAGCTTCCTTTGCCAAGAAACAAGTGGGAATGCACTTTAAGGCTCCTGATTGCTCCGTATCAGTGACATCCTTACCCTTCCTCACACCAGACATCTCATGTGAAGTCTGATGTGGCCCAAGTGGGTTTGGTTTAGGGGAAATGGTTTTGTGTGCCAAATTAGGGCCCCCTGCTGGGATAGATTTGGCCTGCAGGCTGAAGATTCCCTGCTGCTAAAATAAGCTGTCCAAATGGATTGATGGTGCCCTGTTGTGGCCTTTGAGGCATTCTAAGATTGTGTGTGGGATGCAGGTGGTGCTGTGGTCTAAACCACAGAGCCTAGGACTTGCCAATCAGAAGGTCAGCGGTTCAAATCCCCGTGATGGGGTGAGCTCCCATTGCTCGGTCCCAGCCCCTGCCCACCTAGCAGTTAGAAAGCACATCAAAGTGCAAGTAGATAAATAGGTACCACTCCAGCAGGAAGGTAAACAGCGTTTCCGTGTGCTGCTCTGGTTCGCCAGAAGCGGCTTAGTCATGCTGGCCACATGACCTGGAAGCTGTACACCGTTTCCCTCAGCCTATAGAGCAAGATGAGCACCACAACCCCAGAGTCATCCATAACTGGACCTAATGGTCAGTGGTGCCTTTACCTTTACCTTTAAGATTGTGTGCTAAGAGGAAGCTAGGTCCACCCTCCCTTGGTGAATTAAAAGTGGTTACTAATATAAGTTTGAAATGTCTGATGAAATCTCAGAAGCTGTGTGTGAGGAAGAAGCACCATAATTATACAAATATTGACTGAAAATCTGTATGACATATTCAAGATGCAGAGTATTAACTGCAGAGAGAGTATATACTTCCCTGTATTAAGCCTCAAGCAACAAATGATAGAGGTCTGCATAGAATTTTAAGGTCAATTTATCCCAACTCCTTGTCACGCATTCTACAAAATACATTTTCAGGATTGGAAGTGGTCCTTGCGACTTTTCAGAATTGTTTTATTGTATCTATAATAATACACACACTGTACAATGTGTATGAAATAAAAGCAGTGCTTTGGTGCTTCGCCAGAAAGTTATAGCTTGCATGTTATGTATGATGACAGAAGTATGTAACCCTGAAGTGAGTAATCTCTGTCCTGCCCTGGACCAGCAATTTTTAAAGGGAGTTTTGCTTTCTTGCATGTAAAAGTGTCTCTGTCTTCTGCATCATGGAGTTGGTAGAGCAAAGAAGTCTCCTGCAGGGCAAATTGAGGTATTGTGTAGAACGGGCTACTTGCTATCTGCATCTTTCCCCCTAAATGCATTTTGCTGTTGTTGGCAGGTGGATTTCACATCCTGTACCGGCTTGTTCTGTGTGTTGGGCATTGTCGTCATGGTGACTGGGATTATCACAGCCATTGTTCTGGCCTTCAAATACGTAAGTAGCTGACACGGAAAGCTTGGCTTGGGAAGGGATTGGTGATGTAAATGGTTAAATTGTTGTTCTAGATCTGGCACTTTAGCCTTTCTTTACAGCTGGGCCCTCCAGGTGTTGCTCGAGTTCAACTCCCATCCTCTCTGACCATTGGCCATGCCTTCTGGGGCTGTGATGGGAGTCCAATAACATCTGGAGGGCACTGGTTCCCCACCCCTGCTTTACAGCTGCAAGCAATTGGTCATGTGTATGTGATCACTGGAAGGACAGATCCTGAAGCTGAAGCTCCAGTACTTTGGCCACCTCATGAGAAGAGAAGACTCACTAGAAAAGACCCTGATGTTGGGGGAAATTGAGGGCAGAAGGAGAAGGGGATGACAGAGGACAAGATGGCTGGACAGTGTTCTTGAAGCTTCTAACATGAGTTTGGCCAAACTGCCGGAGGCAGTGAAAAGACAGGCGTGCCTGGCGTGCTCTGGTCCATGGGGTCACGAAGAGTCGGACACGACTGAACGACTGAACAACAACAACAACATTTGACCACTGTATGCTCCCATCAATTCCCATCAACATTTGACCACTGTATGCTCCCATCAATTACCAGCTAATGTTAGCCACTTTGAGACTCCTTCGGGTAGTGAAAAGTGGGATATCAAATCCAAACTCTTCTTCTTCTTCTTCTTCTTCTTCTTCTTCTTCTTCTTCTTCTATTGATAAATCACTGCAACTAACCAAGTGTCTGGCTCAGCGATGTGGGGGTTCTGGATAATCAGTGTCCTGTCAACCTTCTTTTTTGAAATGTTCAATTCTCACTCTCCAGTTCCTCCAAATGAGTCCTGACTCTGTACTGATGCTCACATTTCATTCCCAGCCGCTGCTCCTATTTGTGCTCCATGGACAGGTCTAGAGATGCTGTCAGTGAAGTTTTAATTAAATCAAAACACTCCACTTGCAGGGCAATGACTCATTTGGTTCTCTTTTCTTGCAGGTCTATTGGCTCCACATGCTGTATGCAGGCATTGGTGCCATTGCCTTCACCCTGGTTAGTAGAGTGTTTCCATCTCTGTATATATAATTGCTGATTATTTAGGTTTCCTGCCTGCTCTACATCAATAGGATCCAAAGCAGTCAATACTTCCCTGTATCATGTGCTACCCCCTGGGGGGAGCTGGGGTAGATAGCAACTTCCTTGGTAGCTTTAAAGGCCTATGGTTGTAAGAATAGAGAGCAAGAAAGAGCACAGCTTCAATGAGGGCTGTGTGGTAGCTCTGTCTCCCAAACAATATTTAATGTCTTTCTGGTTCATTCTGGTTTGCTGTCATCATAGTGTGATGGGCAGTGCTACAGCTGCTACATTTGTGGCTCACCCTCTGCAGGAGTGAAGACCTGGCCTCACCACCCAGATATAATTTTAGTTACCTTGGGTGACTGGGTAGGTTGCTAATTGCAAGTGTCTCTGAGTGGAGGTGTAGTAATTAGGGCAGTGGGTGTGGTTGCAGTATGACAAAAGCAGTATGTGTGTGCCAAAATAATGCATGGATTGTGGTAGCTAACTCGGGGAATGAAGAAAATTTTGGTATTTTCCTCAAACTTGCGACTAACTGCTTTCCTTGTGGCTTTTGACAGTTTCTCGCCTATGATACCCAGTTGCTGCTGGGCAACAGAAAACACACCATGAGCCCTGAGGAATATGTCTACGGCGCCCTCAAGATCTACACAGACATAGTCTACATCTTCACCTTCCTCTTGCAGATTGTGGGCAGCAGAGATTAGGAAACTGAGGCTGTGCCTCTGTGCTAGAACTTTGGCAACCCTCCCTAGAAGTTCAGGGGACCCCTGACTTTGATTTTCTTAATATAAGGTTCTGCTGCGTTGCTCTCGCCTCCTAGAATGTATAGAAGTTACTAAGGGATTCACATAGTGGACAGAGCTAAAGATAAGATATGATACATTGTATACGCTGTAGATATTGACTCTAATTTGTAAGATGTCGTTTATTTCTCCATTTCCACATGTGGAATCCCCTTTTTGTATCTGATGCCCTGGATACAGGAATCTTGTATCACTGCTTTGGAGTGACGTATCCTAGCCCTCTCAACTTATCTCTTATTTGTATTTTTTGTTTGGTTGTTTGTTTTTGGTCAGCTTACTTATCTAAAATGTAGATGGCCCTTCCAGCTGGAAAATCCAAACATCCAGGGCTCAACTATACAACTACAAATAAAATTTATATTTTTGAATAAGATCTCCCAGATTGAAGTGATGGGGGCAGTGTTATGCTGGTTGCATTTATTATTATTATTATTATTATTATTATTATTATTATTATTATTATTTATTATTATTAAAACAATATTTATTAACTTTCATTAGAAAAAAATACAAATGTAATAATTACATTCATCAACATGAAATACAAAACAAACATAAGGGAACTAAAAGAGCTTGCAGCTGTAATCTCAGAGCCTCTATCCATAATCTTTGAGAATTCTCGAAGAACAGGCGATGTCCCTGCAGACTGGAGACAGGCAAATAATGTCCCTGTCAAGGAGGAGATCGCTTTCCCGAGTCCTCCCTCTAACCTTCTGATAACTCACACGTAGGCACTGAATGGGTTATCAGGCTTTATCGCCATCTTCTCTGGCACCAGCTACAGACATCAAACGGCAGCCCCATCACCTGCTCCCACTTTGGGGACTAATTGTTAACACCTGCCTGAGGGGCCCCACCCAGCAATACTTGCTTCCAGAATCACTCCTTCATTACAGTCCCCATCTTCGAAAAGGAGAAAAAAAGAAGAAGACCCTCATAACTACCGACTGGTCAGCTGGACATCAATACCAGCAAATGTCCTAGAATAAAGAACTAACAGTCGGTCTGTGAGCACTTAGAAGAGGATGCTGTGACCCAGCATGGGTTTCTGAAAAACAAGTAACACAACTGGGTGACACTGAAAGTCATGGAATTTGATGAGGTCACCGAGGTGCAGATGAGGCTGATGGGAGTTGTAGTCTAAAACATCTGCAGGGCACCAGGTTGGGGAAAGGATAGTGTTGACAATAGTAGGGTGCTGCTTCAGACAGTAGTTATGTGCACAGTAAATCATACAGCATACATTACCTTGTTCTAAATAGTTAAAGGATCCCTATCTATCCCAAAAGGAATAAGGAATAATTTTATTGGCCAAGTACTAACATACTTGGAATTTTAGGCAAGAGATATGCACTGGTTGCCCATTTGCTTAGCAGGCTGACTCCTCCTTCCGTCTCAGAAGATCTGGGAAACATGGTGTGGATTCTGAACTAATCTGTTTTTGTGGGTTTCTTGTTTCCTTTGTGTTTGCATTCTGTTTTTTTCTTCAACTTTGAGATGCACTTGCAGTCTCAATAAGGCACAAAGGTCTGATCACTCTGACACCACAAAGTCTTATGTACAGTATTATATTCCCAGACTACTACTAGAAGCCTATGCACTGTAAACTGATGTTTGCTGCTTCCCCAATACAATTTTTATGTCTCTGTAACACTCCCCCAACCACAGAAATACAAATCAAAGAACAGGGGCATGCAGGGTTGGCCCTATCATTAGGCAAAGTGAAGCAACCACCTCAGGTGGCAGGTGCTGGGAGGCAGCCGCTGCCACCACCCTTAAGTGTTCCTCTTAACCCTAAAATGATCTTTGGGCTTTCACAACCCCAACGTCCTGCTTCAACCCCATTTAGTATGTCTATTCACATGGATTACAACGCCAGACTTCATTTATGACTTACCTTAATGACTTGCCCCTGATGTGCTCAAAAGCCAGAAGTGTGTCTATCTGCAAGTGTTATGCATTTTTTGCAATTTGGAGGAATATTAACCTTGCAATTGCCCAAAGTGTTCATCAGAAGGCAAGTGTTGGTTCAAACAGTAGTGGCTAGTACATGATTCCAGGAGAAGGACTGAACCCAGGAGGAAATCTGCTGATTTGAGGCCTTCCAAGACTTCTAGTGCTACTTTTTAGGCGAAAAATTTCCTTTGACCTCGGTGTTAACATTTCCTCCCTGAGCTCTCGACGCAAGGGATGCTTGCAATAGCTCCAGCTCGCCTCTTAGGGGCACTCCCGCTCCATCCCAGAGCCCACTTCAGGCAATAGGGAGGAGACCAAACGTTCCCCCTCCCATCACTTCCTCGTCATTTCTGGGAACTTTTCTCCCATCATTCTCGGGATTTACTTCGAAGTGCCGTAGGTCATTTTTCGGTTTAAGACTTTGGCAACGGGAGAAGAGGGTGCCGGAGCTAGGCACACGGGTTAAGGTAAGGATGCTGAGAAATTTGGGGCAAGGGATTGGGTACCCGTGCTCAGTCACATTGCGTAGGGGGTCGCTTCGGTTTGGACGGGCATCACTCTAGCCAGCGAAAAAGTCCCAGTCTCCAAAGTTCAGGTCTAATTTTAATTCCCACTCTAAGTTTCAGGGGCGGGGGTGGAGTCTGATTTGATCTTGAGGGGATCAATAACTTCCAGCTCATTTTTGCCTGGAAATCAATCGACTGGCACAAGGACCACCGGCTGTGACTTTTCCGACGGGACCTACCTAGGGATAAACGCTACTCTAAAACCCACATCATCACACGTGCGAGCAGACCCTCTCGGGTCCAGACAGGCCCAGGCCACTTCCAGCTTCAGAGATCCTTAACCCATAATAACGACAATGCAAAATATCAAAATAAGACTCTTAAAAAAAGAGTGAGACGTCATTTGATTAAAAAAAATTAACACAAGCTTTCCTTTTATGTGCAAATGCACTAATTATTGAGGTGAAAATGTAGCTTTTGTGCCATGCCACAGTTGATACTAAGCACAGTTGATACAAGAGCCTGTTTGAATGCTCTTGTTCCATAATGGAGCAGTAATGGTTCTTTATCTGCTCGAACATGTTGAAGGTGTGTTTATGGAAGCCGCTGATTCAGGCAAACTGGCAAAAATATGCCATGAAATTGTGCCATTAAGAAATAATATTGAGAAATGCCCCAGAGAGTCGCAAGTTTGAGTATGTCTTGAAGCTATTTCCTTTGAATTGCAATGTTTCAAAGTTTATGGAAGATATTTGTTTGAGGAACAGGTAGATAGCCAAAGCAAAATAATAATAATAATAATAATAATAATAATAATAATAATAATAAATCCTTCCAGTAGCACCTTAGAGACCAACTAAGTTTGTTCTTGGTATGAGCTTTCGTGTGCATGCACACTTCTTCAGATACTGCACACTTCTTCAGATACTGTACTTCTTCAGATATCTGAAGAAGTGTGCATGCACACGAAAGCTCATACCAAGAACAAACTTAGTTGGTCTCTAAGGTGCTACTGGAAGGATTTTTTTATTTTTTTATTTTGTTTTGTTTGAGGAAGATGGCCTTGTCAGTGAGATATTTTGAGGTTTCTTTGATGTACAGTGCTACTTGCTGTGAATTGCTGCAGAAAGTAGATCTCCATTACTCAGAATGATCAAGTGGGTGGAGGAGCTCTCCCGTGTGGATGAAACCGTTGCAACTTTGGGGGCTTTTTAGTTTGGAAAAACTGAGTAAGAAGGGACAAGGTAGAGTTGTATGAGATTATACATGATGTGGGGAAAGTGGATTGAAAGAAGTTTGTCTCCTCCTCTCCTAATACTGGAACCGGGCTGCAAAACTGAATGCTGGAAGTTTCGAGACAAATAAAAGAAGGTACGTTCTTCATACGGCATGTAGTCGAACTATGGGATTCACTCCCACAGGAGGAAATGATGGCCACCAACTTGGATGGCTTTAAAAGAGGATTAGACAAATTCATGGAGGGATAAGTATATCAGTGGCAGCTAGATAACACTAGGTAAGTATGCCTCTGAATACCTGTTGCTGGAAATCACCTGTTGCTCCACACACGTGGTTGACCACCATAAGAACAGGATACAGAACTAGATAGGCACCTGTGTTTCTATGACTTTGACGGATGTAAAATGCAGTGCCAATTTTAAGCATGCATGTTATTCACATATCATCGTATGCTTGCAGATACATTTGTACGCTGTATTAATTGTTATTAGAAACATTGATAGTCTCAAAAACAGCAATGGGGGACCATTGAAGGACAACTCCCATCAGCCCCAGTAAGCATGGCCAATGGCCAGGGATGATGGGAGTTGTTGTTCAGCAACATCTGAAGGGCTAAAGGTTCCCCCACACATTCTCTAAAAGATCTTGAATGTGAATATATAATAAAGAGAGCTGTCAGGCTCATATCCCCTCTGTCATAGAACCAAACGCTGCCAATTTGGCAGACTGACAGAGGCTATTAGGGGTCAGCCCAAACAAAAATTTCAAAAAGAATGGGGAAAATATAGAGGATACCTTAAAAAGGAGTGACCTCAAATTAATACTTGGACTTGTTTCAATTAACTTTTGCAAAATAAATTATGGCCTTTAAGTTAAAAAGCAGAAATAAAAAAGAGTTAATAACAAAATAAGAAGGAGACAGTTTACCAAAAATGAAAAGAGAACCATGTTGAGGATGAAGGAAGTCAACTGGAAGAAAAGAAGAACTGAAATATGATATATATATTGTTGATTATTTGTTCAAGCTGTCCATCACCTGTCCAGTAAAGTTAGTGAGGAAATGGGAAAAAAGAGAACCAAATGCTGTTCAGATGTCGGGGGGTGGTAGCGTATTAATATTACAATAATATATGTATGTATTCTGAGAATACTTGCATTTAGAAGTGACTGACCCATTAGGAAAAAAGGGGCGATGACTAACCAATAGCAGGCAGGCAGGTAGCCGTGTTGGTCTGCCATAGTCGAAACAAAATAAAAAATAAAGAAATTCCCTCCAGTAGCACCTTAGAGACCAACTAAGTTTGTTATTGGTATGAGCTTTCTGAAGGTATCAGAAGAAGTATCTGAAGAAGTGTGCATGCACACGAAAGCTCATACGAATAACAAACTTAGTTGGTCTCTAAGGTGCTACTGGAAGGATTTATTATTATTATTTTATTTTGTTTCAGTAGCAGGCAGTCCTTCCCCCACTTTAACCACAGAGTTTATTTTGCTCAGGGTTGCGCTTCCTGTGAGAACTCATAATGTGAGGATTTTTTTTTCCAGAATGCCTCCCCTGCCCCCCTTTTCATTGCAATGTTCCATTTATTAAAATATATACGTCTCTTTGAAGAAACACTGAAAATCAGGCAGCTAGTGTCATGATGGATACCTTCAGCTATGTCAGGTGTGGGGAACCTTTGGCTCTCCAGATATTGCTGAACCACAACTCCCATCAGCCCCAGCAAGCGTGGTCAATAGCCAGGGATGATGGGCATTGTCGTTCAGCAACATCATCTAGAGCAGGGGTCAGCAACCTTTTTCCAGCCATGGGTCGGTCCACCCTCAGACCATGCGGTGGGCCGGACTATATTTTGGGGGTGTGTGGAATGAACGAATTCCTATGCCCCACAAATAACCCAGAGATGCATTTCAAATAAAAGGACACATTCTACTCATGTAGGCCCCACAAATAACCCAGAGATGCATTTCAAATAAAAGGACACATTCTACTCATGTAAAAACACGCTGATTCCCGGACCGTCCGTGGGCTGGATTGAGAAGGTGATTGGGCTGCATCCAGCCCCCGGGCCTTAGGTTGCCTACCCCTGATCTAGAGGGCTAAAGGTTCCCTGTGCCCAATCTATGTCATGGAGTGCAGACACCTTTCCTCCATGGGCCTAGAAGACAAGGCAACAGGCTATGGGGAAAGAACAGGAGTTGGAACCTAGAGATAGGCTACCTCAGAGACCACTTCTTTTATGCATAGGCCAGTTCTTAAGAATGTGCTTTGTAGCTCCAGCTGAGCAGAAGTAGGTGGCAGCCCCTTGTCTAAATTCCCACCACCAGCAACTCATGCATTATAGAAACTCCCTCATCTTTGTTCTTTACGGTCCTGCCTTTACAGCCTCCTGAAGGCCAGCCTCTCTGAAAATAAGCAATCGCTCTGGCCGTGTTAGAAACTTAAATATATTAGCAAGGCTCCAAATGGCCCCTTAAACCAGGGTTACAGTCACCAAAACAGAATGCCTAATTGTCATTTGGGGGCCAGACAGCTTGAAAGTTGTATTTTTCAATATGACTTTTTGGTTTCTGAAATTCAAATATAATGGATAGAATTCTACAGGATGTGTTGCTAGTGTGTGAAAACAGTTAAGATCCAAGGATTCCTGAGCATGCACCTCCAGATGGTGGAGATATCAGGCGCCATCCTGGCACCTGGGCATCTTTACTTGGTTGCAAGTGGCTGATAGCCAGAAGCAAAATTCCCCTGGCACCTGGTGAATTTTGAACGCTGCACTCTGGATCCGACACCTTTTGCCTTATGGTTTATGCTTGGCACACCTTGCTGGGCTCCTTTTGCCTGGTATTTTCAGAACCAGCAGTTCAGAGAAACTGGGGTGCTGCCTCAGGGATGGGCATGTTGTATTTTGTATCCTGTATTTTATGTTTGTTTTCACTCTCCAAGGCTGTAATAGAAGGCACAAGTGATAATGAGGGTTTACCTCCTTGGTTTTTTTCCAGGTGCTGTGCTAGGCCTCCCTGAGACATCATGGCAGAGCAGAGTCCACCTCCCTATGATGACAAGAAAACTGGAGCTGCAGGTGCGAGAGCATACTTCGACTCACCTGGTTAAAAGCAGAGATTCTGCGAGAAAGGTGGCAGAGGGGTGAAGGGCGAGAATATTGCAAATTGCTGGGGGACAGGAGAATCTTCACAAACAGGGAGGAAAGTTGAGAGTTGGTATGAGGAGAGGCACCAGGTGCTAGGCAAGCCAAGAACCAAAATAGATGGGATGTTAAATGCATAGTTAATATATTTCTTAAACTATATTTCTGGTGGGGGCTACCAACAACTATTGGGGTCGCAGTGGGTATTGATGGATAATATTAAAGGTCCTGTAGAACCACTGTTTGAATTCTACTTCATGCTAAGTGTGGAAAAGCAATGCTCCAGCAGTGTCTGTGGGCCCTAGGGTGGGATCTGTACCATCCAGATCTTGTGGCTATGAAATTTACACTAACAAATGTTGCTGTTTGTCATCAGATACAACAGATTTGGAGTGTCTCGTAGAGGAAGATGGGGGTTTTGGCATTGCTTATTGGGTTGACAAGAATGTCCGGCAAACTTTCATTCGCAAGGTAAGTCTGAAGGCACTTTGGGGGAGAGGGAGAGGGAGAAGGAGAAGGCATATATGATAGGGTCAAGGTGCTCTAGTACACAGTTCAGCAACAGTCACCATTCATGAATTCATGAATCTGATCTTGCTGCTGGGCTACCTTGGCATCTGTAAATAGCAACATGCTTGTTTGCATTTATATATGTATGCAGATGCTCACATCTTGTTTGTCTTCATGACCAGGTCTACAGCATCATCACCCTTCAGCTGTTGGTGACTGTGGGCATTGTTGCACTCTTCACTTTTTCGTAAGTTTTCTGGTGCTCTGCTGGAACTCTGGAGGGGTTCTGGAACTCTAAAGGGAGGGGTTATCAGAATGAACCAGTTCCACCCCACTATTCTGACATCTGGTTAGTTCTGTCCCCATTTAGCTCCATTTGGAAATTCAGATTCTAGATTGTAGCAGATGGAATTCCGTACCTATGCCATTTCCCTAAAATCAGGGGGAAAGTATTTTATGTTGATTTGTTTTTTATTTCTTTATTTTTTAATCTGTCCTGCAATTTTAAAGTGGTAAAATTGCTCAAATATCTGCCTCTCTGTCATTTGGGCTTGTTTTGTAGAACTTTTTTTTCTAGATGGGAGGGGATACTTTATTTTGTGACCTTGGCTTTTCTCAAAATCTTTAATAAAGAGATATTTGAATGGGTTCTTCCCCCCTTTTTCTTTTTGCCATAAAAAACCATGCAAAATTATTCAATGAAATAATTGGTCCATTGCATCGTTTCTCCGTTGTTATAATTTTGTTTTTTTAGGAAAACATAAATTAAAAAACCCTGTCCTTTCAAAGTTTCATCATTTTCACTATGGAAAAATGGCAAAATGCTCCTCCAAAATCCAGCTGGATTCTGCCCGCCATGTTCTGATCCAGAAACTATTCTGGCAGTACAGAACTGCAAGAACCAGGGCAGGTATATCATCTTGTGCTCTCTTCCTTCTCCACAGACACCCTGTGAGCCATTATGTGCAAAGGAATATTGCCCTGTACTATGTATCTTAGTAAGTATCACTCCCTTTACAGATGCAGAGCCAAATTCCGCTCTTGACCTGTTGCCAAGACAGATTGCTCTACTGGCCAGCTAAGCTGCGTCATGTCAGATTCTCTCACCCTCTCTCTCCTATAACTTCCATCACTACCATTTCACAACTACCCTGTGTTGTGCAGGGGGCCTCTGGGGAATAAGTTGCACATGGTATCCTTCCCTAGAAGAAACCTGCCTTCTTCATCCATAGTTTTCTGATGAAGAGTTGACATCTGATTTTACTGGTAATTTTACTGTGCTTTTAATATTTTATGTAAAATGCTGTTGATGTTTAAAAAGTATATAAATTCTATTCAATTAAATAACAAACATGCATAGTCAATTGATGGGAGATATTATTTTTGTATGGAGGCTATCTCCCTTCTTGGTTCAAGAATGGCTTGAGGGACCTCCTACATTTGGAAAGCTGTTTATTTATTAGAGTTGCCAGCTAGTTTTAAATAAGTCATCTCTCTCTCTCTCTTTTTCATCCCTAGTGCTGTATTCTTGATCTGCTACCTTGTGCTGGCCTTGTGTAGAAGCATCCAGTAAGTATCTGTTGACGACATTTGTGATCACACAAAAAACAGAGTTTCAACATTTATTGGGACTCATAGGGAGGGAACAGTGACAGAAGATGGACTTGTCAAAGGAGTTGGCATTTTGACAATAGCTTTGGATATAAATTGCCTTAGTATCTTACTTGGCCAGCTCTCTGGGTGCAGTGGCTTCACTTCTGTCCATAGGGCCAGTTCAGAGAGAGAACTACTGGCTGACTCGGTCCCCTGTCAGTTGTGCTACAGGGAACTTGGTATTTTCCCCAATTTAACATCTCCATAAAGCCGCTGGGAGCAGCCATTAGGACAGGAGTCAGCAAACCTTTTCAGCAGGGGGCCGGTCCACTGTCCCTCAGACCTTGTGGGGGGCTGGACTATATTTTGAAGGGGAAAAAAGAACAAATTCCTATGCCCCACAAATAACAAATAAATAAAAGCACACATTCTACTCATGTAAAAACACGCTGATTCCTGGACCATCCGCATGTTGGATTTAGAAGGTGATTGAGCCGCATCTGGCCCCCGGGCCTTAGTTTGCCTACCCATGCATTAGGAGGTTTGAAGTGCAGTGTCATCAGTCTGTTGGATTCTCTCAGAACGGCTCCTTTTCTTGAGGTGAGACCGCCTGCACGTACTCCCTGCCTCTCTTGCTGGTGTCTTTCAGGAGGCGCTTCCCATGGAACATAATCCTCATGACTATCTTTGTAAGTACAGTTTTTGGTGTGGTTTAAATTGGAATGATGCAAAATCTCTGTTGGGGGGAGATGGTGGAAGAAGGGCCCAAGATGAAGTGTAGGGCAATGCATTTGACTCGCCACAAATCTTCAAGCAAAATAAATTGTCCGAATTAGTTTAGTATGTAAAAAATACAGACTTGCAATACTATCCCCTTTTCAGAAATTCAGAACACCTTTGTACATTAAATATTGGGGTCAACTAACTAGCCTTGCTAGTGGAAGTGGGGTTTCCCCCTTTTCTTTAACCCACACCCTTTGGGTATGTGTGAGAGAAGACACAGAAAAGTATGTAGGGGAAAGAGGGGTGGGGGGTCGTTCCATCTGGTGAGGTGAAAAGCTTGTGCTGACTGGATGATTGCCATAGTGCTAGGGAAAGGGCCAGCACAGAGTAGCAGGTAAGGTATTTCTGTTACGTAAAGAATGGACGAAGCAGAAACTATTTGTCCTGATGTGTAACTAGGGGGTCCAAGGATGCTGTAGGTCAGAGGTGGGGAACCTGTGACCCTCCAGATGTTGTTGGACTCTGTAAGGGTCCAGTGGTGCTCCTCACGAGTAAAAGGCAATGACTCAGAATCTGTATATGTACATCAGTTGGTGTCGGGACCCTGCAACATCTGACTGCCCTTCCGCCACGGAACTCTCTCTCTCTGCCTATCGCTCCCACAGGAAGTCTCTGGGCTTTTCTGGCGGTGCTGGGTACTTTCAACATCAGGGGTCCCTCCCTCCACCTCAGCCTGCTCTCCGCTGCCTCTGGAGGATCCCCTGACAGACTCCAACTCCTATATGTCCCAGCCATGATGGTCAGTGGCCACAGATTACGGGAGCTGTTAGATCTGGAAGGCCACATGTTCACCATCTCTAGTGTAGATGATGCTGTGTTAATTTTTTTTTGTTTTCTGATTTCCCCTAGACCATGTCCACGGCATTCATGACTGGCACAATCGCAAGGTACTGTGCAAAGGGGTAAATGGAAGCGATACAGTAGATGCCTACACAGTGGGAAGCTGTTTCTGAGCTGGATTTAGAAAATGTCTCCAAATAGGTCATATCCCCAGACACTACTGCACATCCCTTTTCACCCCTCTGCATGGAACTCATTTCTATGGTTGTGGCTGTCAAAAAAATAAAATAGAATAGAATAAAATGCTTAGCAAAAGTGTGGAAATAATTTAACTTCCTGACAGAATGTGAAAAGTTCAGCAGGTGGAAAGTACAGGAGGTAGTAGTGAGGGAAACAATAGCCAATAATGCAAAATTAAGTCTGCAATCCTAAACAAACCTAGAATTACGGGTGCTTGGAGTTGAACTGACCAAAGGTCATCTACTCCAACTTCCTGCTGATGCTGGCAATCTGCTGCCACAGCTTCCCTGGGAGATGACTCTCCAGCCTCTCCTTTAAAAACCTTTAAAGAAACCACAAAAAGCTCTTACTAGATTCTTTAATTGCTACTGGGGAAATTCCATTGAACATAGTGGAGCTTATTTCTGAGTAAACATCCCTAGGATTCCACTGTGAGAGAAGCAAACAATCGAGTGGATTCTTGATTAAATAAATGGTGTTCCTTCTTGGTGAAAAAATATGGGCATGTAACCTGTCATGTTTTTGATAATGCAGTTTTACAAGTGGTGTTGTTTTTGGCTGTAAGAGGATGATATTCAATGCTGCAGCTCTGCTGGCACAATGTACTTTGTTGTGTGCCACAGAGCTGCTTCCTCTCCTGTCCCCTCCAGCCCCCCGCATGCCCTCAAAATCAGCTCTGCAGCATTGGGGGATTCTATGGAGCACATTTTGTAGGTGCACAGGGTGAGGAGAGGAAGCAGAAGGGTCATAGTTCTGCATGCAGATGCTCCCAGCTTCAATTCTTAGGGCTGAGAGAAACCTGCCTGCAACCTGGGAGAGCTGCTGCCAGTCAGTGTAGGCATAACTGAGCTGGATGAACTGGAAGGTTGATTTGGTATAATGCAGCTTCCTATTTTCCTATGTTTGCACCAGCAAAATCATGTGGCTGGAGCATTGGATACAACCCCTCAAGTTTGAAAAGTACATTGTGCCTAATTTTGTTGTTGTTGTTGCTCTCACATTATAATAAAATTATTTTAACAACAAAAATGTATGATTTTTTTTTACCTTTTTGTTACCAGCGTGTATGAGACCAAGAGTGTAATCATTGCCATGATCATCACAGCAGTTGTAACCATCACTGTCACTGTTTTCTCCTTTCAGACAAAGGTGAGAAAGCCCGTTTTTCCAGTACAGTTTGCAGGCTTAGGAAGGGTGATTGCCCTGTGGTGGAATTGGTGACTTAGCTAAACATGTTTGGATCCCACCCTTACAATACAATGCCCTTGTCATAAACAAGAAATTCCTTGTCATGGTGTTATGTACACCTGGCCTGTCATTACAACACGCAGCCCTCCATTTCATGAGTTAGGCGCTAGACAGCCACCCTTCTCTTTTGTATGCTCCCATGAGCTGATCTTCCGGGGGGGGAACACACCATAGATGTAATAATGCAGACCAATGGCTGCAATTGTGAATACCCCTCCATTTAAAAACGGTATATGCAGGTAGAAAACTGGTTCCAGCCTGGAGAGTTCTAAACTAGAGGCCTTCCTTTTCCTCACACACTGGATTTCCATGGATACGAACATGGAAACACTCAATACAAAGTAGTCTACGCTTAGGCGGTTCTTGCTTTTTGCCTTAAACTTTCACATCAGCTGTATGTTGTAGACGTAGGACTTCATAACTGAATACGTTTGGGCAGTAATATTGTCACTTCCTCTGCTGACAGGTGGATCTCACAACCTGGCGTGGTTTCTTCTGTATCATGGCCATTGTCTTCATGGTGACTGGCATTGCCACTGCCATTGTCCTGAGCTGCAAATACGTAAGTGGCTGGGGGCAGGGGGAACTTGCTGGCCTATGGGATCAGCAGTACCACAAAGCTTCCAGTGGCAAAGCGATCCCAGTTGATATGTGTGTGTATGTGTGTTCGGTGGGGGTTGCTGTGTTGTTTCAGGAGGCTTTGAGCAATGACTGCCTTTGCCCAACGTCCCCCTTTCCTGAAAAAGTTCATTCCCTTCCTTTGGACCAAGGCCTGTTTAGAAGTTCAACTTTATTCCCTTGGCCTGCTGCTTTAAGCATCTCTTCAGTACGCAATATGTTCTCCATGGGAATATTTTTGTTTTTAAAACGTACTTCTATTTCTGTTAAGTCACCGTCGATAATTTTGAGAAACAGCTACTCAGAAACATAAATAAATAAATACATACCAGCAGGTCTCTCGCTAGGTGACTACTTAACCTTTCTCATGCTGAGGTGTAAAAACTCATTAGTTTATGCTCTTTTTCTCTTCTTGCAGATGTACTGGCTCGACTTGCTTTATGCAGCCATTTCTGCCGTAGTCTTCACCCTGGTTAGTAGAGATTTACTGTTGATTGCATGAATAGAGGCACCTGTTTTCTGAGACAATATATGTGCAGCATTCTGAATATTCTGGGTGTGCTGTGTTAATTCTGATTCTGATAGGCAACAACTCAAGAGTTTCCTGTTTCGCCACCACCTCTTTAAGGCAGGGACCCTGCAAGGATTTTCTGGCTGTCCCAGACTAGCAGCGTAACAGGCAAATGAAGCTAGAGGGGCACAAAAACAAGGAAAGGCTTTGGAGAGTGGATTTTGTGTAGCATCTTTAGATTTCTAGCAAGATTTATTTATTGCTTACGTTTCTACCTTGCTCCTCAGCCAAAAGACAAGTATGGCTGACAGTACTATGCAATGTAGCTTTATAGCAAATAGATGTGTGCTAAAGCCAATGGCAACTGAGTTGAGGAGGTGGGTACCAATTTTGTGGGAAGATGCTGGAACATGAAGATCCTTGGCTTTGTAGCTATCACTATGTTTGCAGACACCAATGAAACAGGAATGCTTAACTGCAGCTGCAAATTACTTTGAATTGGTTTGGGCCTTGCTGTATTGCAATAGGCTTAAGAAAAGTTTCCAAGTGACTAAGTGGGAATCTCGGGACCAAACTAGACACAGCATTTTTCAAAACAAAATAGAAAATTCTTTTCAGTAGCACCTTAGAGACCAACTGTGTTTGTTCTTGGTATGAGCTTTCGTGTGCATGCACACTTCTTCAGATACACAGAAGTGTGCATGCACATGAAAGCTCATACCAAGAACAAACACAGTTGGTCTCTAAGGTGCTACTGAAAAGAATTTTCTATTTTGTTTCGACTATGGCAGACCAACACGGCTACCCACCTGTAACAGCATTTTTCATTTAGTTTGGTCCCACATAGCTGCCCCCCGCACTTTAATCAATAGCGGGTGTGAGGAGGGGTAAATCAGAGGGACCATGGCAGCCCCAGCCCGATACATTTTGGTGCCTGAGGCAAACCACAAAATGGTTCCCTAGCCAGGGAAGAAGCAGTGAGAGAAGATTTACATCAGGAACAGTTGGGGAGCAGGAAATCAAACCAACGGTTGAGGTGGGAATCAAAGGCTGTTGATGGGGAAAGAAGGAAGCTTTAAAGATAGACTGTTTATTGAATGATGTGGCTAAATGCTGCTTTGTGATTCCTTACAGTTCCTTGCGTATGATACTCAGCTGCTGCTGGGGAACAGGAAATATGCCATCAGTCCCGAGGATTACATTTATGGAGCCATCCAGATCTACATAGATGTCATCTACATCTTCCTTTCCTTCACACGGCTTGTGGGTAGGAATTAGGGACTGTGGGACCTATACTTAGGGCCAGGACTTTGTCTCTGCATTTGGGTGAAAAGGTTCTTCACCTTTTCCCTCTTCACCAGCACACAAGTCTGTTGTTTGCAGAGATCCTATACTGATGGTACACAAAGTTGAGGCATAACCACTCCACCACTAAGGCATTTTTGTGTGGCCATTAAAATTTTGCATGAAATTTGACTGCATGAAAATGCTCAATTGCAGAGAAAGTTATTTGCACTTAGGTCCTGTTGAAATCCATGAGATGTGTTATAGTCACAATTGATTTAAACCCCGCTGGTTTCAGTGTCATGGGCACAAATTGATTTCCTGGATTGGAGCCTATGTTAATATAGCACTGTGTAATGTAGTAGGCCAGTGATGGCGAACCTTTTAGAGACCAAGTGCCCAAACTGCAACCCAAAACCCACTTCTTTATCGCAAAGTGTCAACACGGCAATTTAACCTGTATATTTCATTTTTTCTGTGTGTTTCATGTTTCTTCTTTATGACTGCTGTTGTAATAAATAATCCTTCATAAAAGTTATTGCATCACGTTCTTCATTAAATTATATTTCCATTGATATATAATTTTATGGTATAACTCAGTGCTTTTTTTTAAAAAAAAAATGTTTAGGGGTACTCTCATTTTGACTCAAGAAAATCACCACCAGGGGGAAATGAATGCAGTTCAAATTGGGAAAAATAAATAGTGAATTTCTTCTCCCGTTAAATTCACAAAATGTTTAGGGGTATGCGTCCCCCGCCATCCCCACAGAAAAAACAACACTGGTATTACTTCAAAACAAAGTGGTGTTATGAGCCATCAAACCTCGGAAATACATTTTTTCCCCCAGAAGGTTCCACAATTTTGGCCACTAGTGTACACTGGAGGGCTGTACTAAGAGCCACCCTTTCCCAAATTTTAATATGAGATAAGAATGATTGTCTGCGTGCGCACATACAAATGAATATAAATAAATAAACCAAGGCAGATGGGCGGGGTATAAATATCATTATTATTATTATTTTGACGTTTCTTTGGCTGCCGTTTGATTGCAGCCTCCACGGAATGAATTTCTGTTGGCTTTCGCGGAAAAGCCCAGCGAACATGTAAACCCAGCAGCCCCTTCTTAGGTTGCCGTCTTTATATACTTACTGACCTGGGAGTTAAGCCCTGCTGAACTCAAGGCAGCTTCCTCCAGAGCAGAAAAAGAGACTGCCGGGAGGACCTGGCGGATCAAGTCAATGCCTGCTCAGCCCCTCCCTCGCTTGCTCGCCAGGCCCTGGTGCTGCAGGCTTTGGATGGTGCCCGCAAGCCCTCTTCTCCTCTTCCTCCCCCACCCCCGGCACGGAAGCTATGGCCCTGCTGGGGCGATGGTACGTGTGCCCACAGAGAGGGCTCCGAGTGCCCTCTCTGGCACGTGTGCCATAGGTTCACCACCACTGTAGTAGGCTGTGTTGAGTGTAAACTGGGGATTTTAACTCCCCACATTAAGTATGGGGTGGGATGAGGGGCCTATCTAGTCCTGCATCCCATTTCTCACAGTAGCCAAGCAGATGCCTATGGCAAGCCCACAAAGGATATGAGGGCACCAGTCCGCGTTTTAAAATACCTGTGACTGATTCATGGGAGACTTACCTTTGGACAAACCATTTGCAGACCATGGAATCCCAGAAACAAGGATTCTTGTGTAAGGTGGGGAGAGAAAAGGTATCTTGGGGGTAGGGCAAGAATCCCCCATATTCCTCTTGAACTTCACGAACGAAGCAGGATGGCAAAGATCAGCCAAGTTCATTAGCATACTCTGGCTACCCCTGATCTAGGTGTCACAGGACCAGGTGGCCCAAGTATGTGCTGCAGCCAGCTCCTTCCCTCCCACCAGGACCAGTTAGGTAAGTACAGGAGGCCTATGAGAGGCTGTGGTGACTGTCTCTGGCCACATCCACTCCCTACTGCAAAACCCCCAAATAGAGGGAACTGGATGTCCTCCTGCAATGTGGCAACACAAAGAGTGGCTCCCACCGGTGAACGGCAGTGGTGTGTTTCTATTTTTTGGTGCCTGCTGGGCTGTCTGGTGTGGATGTAGGCAACATGTACACCCATCCCTGTTTGAGCATATGAAAGTCTCTGAACACGTTAGAAATTCAAGAAGAATGTATTGTGATGTGATGTAACAAATATTATTCTTAGCCTTTTTTCTTTCTTCTGGATAATTTAGATGTATGTTGATTTGTTTTTTTAATGTCAATAAAGCGTGTGTGTGTGTGTCTGAACACGGCCTTCAGTATGTGAAAGAGATGGATTCTTTGTCAAGAATAAGACCACATAGTCCCTTTTATTTCTCATAAAACAAATGCCTCCCCTGTAGAGAGCAAGAATGAATAAGGATGACCTCTGCAGGGTTGTTAGCCCCCTATCTTACTTGACCCACCCTCAAATTGGCATGAGATACAAAAAATACAAACGCCTCTTTTTTAAAAAATGAAATGCACCCAACTATTAATTATGAGAATTAAAACACATGCTCTAAAACCCATGTATGGGGTGGGGGAAGAACACTGAAAAATTATACTTTTAATCTATGTAATTTAATAATACCATAAATGCAGTGTCTGGACAATTAATGGTTTGTGGAACTGACTAGAAACAGCTGTTCCTTTTACTTCATCTCTCAGCTTGCTGGTACGGCTACACAATCCTAGTCATTAGGGAAGTTATTGAAAGCTGTGAGTGGTGTTTGTGCCAACTGTTACATTACAGTGGAACTAACACCACACTTTTATAGGTATGCAGGATGGCAGAAGGCACTCTGTGTGGAAGAGACATGGGAACAATATATTTGACTAACAAAAATGCTTACAAACAGCAATTGCTCACTATAATATTACACATGATTTAATATGTTAGAAAGGACCCTGTAATGATACCACCAGTGTTTAGGAAATCAAATATTGTGTTGGTCTAATTCTGTTAGAATCATAAAATCTTACGAGTTGGAAGGGACCCCAAGGGTCATTTAGTCCAAGCCCCTGCAATGCAGGAATCTGAGCTAAAGCATCCATGACAGGTTGTTGGATTATAGCCAGTCAGTTCACCACATGCTCAAAACTATACAAGAAAACAAACCTGCTTGGATTCTCCATAAGCATCTGCAATGAATCTGTCTTCACACTTTCAATTTCAATGATTTAATGGGTCAATTTTATGCCAATCTGCAAGGTGTGAATGATGAGACCTGGTCTCCTCTCTGGCCAATTTTTTTTTTGTATAAAAAATGTGATGAGAACACAGATTTATTCCTAAATATGCTGCTGATCTAGAAAGTACAAGAAGATGGGCTTAATGAGTCCTTGCTGCCAAACATTGCTTACATAACTACTGTCCTTGCGCTTATAATTCCACCACCCCTAAATATTACTCAGACCCAAAAGAAGATCATCTTTTAACCCAAGAGACCTACAACATGATGCCAAGCCAGACTGCAGTGCTGTTTTCTAATGTTGACGGTTGTAGGGAATTTATTGATAACCTCTGCTTAATCCCACACAAAGGCATCATGAGAAATCAGCTGATTACATTTCATACAGTGCTGTATGGTGCCTCATGCAGATTCAGAGAATGAACCGGAATAACTGCTGGTGGCAGAAGCCAATACCTGCAAGGTACTCCAATACACTACAAAGTACTCTGGTACAGAGATATAGCATCTTAAAAGTGGCAACGACTGAGAGTTCTAGCCACTTTCATCCCAGGGCTAGGATTTTGTTTGAGCAAGTCCCTCTGTTTCTCGCAATGATGTCTTGTATCGCTCTCTTTCATACTCTCCCTCATTGGATGCCCTCATCTTCTGGCGGACTTTCAGCTGCTTCAGACGGTTCTTGTCCACTTCTCGCTTAGTGAGGAGGAAAAGGATGATGCCAGAAGGGAAACCAATGGCCCTGGGAAGAATACATAAGCAAAGAATACATAAGCCACAACTTGCTCCCAGGAAGATTTTGCTTGGGGCTGTTCAATCTCACACCACAGCCTGATATCCTTCCACTCCCATACTCCAGCCCATATATGCAAGGGTTCCTTAGCGTTTGCATCAAACTGAGTTGCCTGGCATTGTAAGCTGCAAGTTTGACAGCTAACCTGGGGAGGTCATAAAACAAACTGATGAAATGATGCTCACCAAGCAATGCCAACTGCCTTCATTGGGTTCTTGCCCTTCCTCCCTGTGGGAATATATGCCACGTGTTCATAGGTCTTTCCACCAGACTGTGGTTTTGTCTGTGATTCTTCCAAAGCCCTGCAGCTCCTGTGGAAGGATCGGGTAGGAGTTCTGAAAGGCACACTTAAGCCTACAACTCGGTTCACAGTGGCAGAAAGAAGGCCTGCAAAAAGACACACTACAGTGACATCTTTGAACCTTTTAGTTTATGTACATTAAAATGTGCCTAGTGGTCTGATTCTGTGAATGTGTGCTCCTAGGTGGACATCAACAAAGTTCCCAAGCAAGAATGCACTGCAGACTAAGCTGTCTTAAGAGGTCACCCATAGTGTGTTTGTGAGCATATTGTGAAGTGTCTTTTAATTGTGCCTGATCCTTGGGACAATTCTGGTATAACGAATCCTGGCAGGAGACTAAAATGCCAGTCAGATGCAGAAAACTAATAGGGCTTCTGTGCGTTGAACAAATTCCATGGAAGGATACTTTGGCA